>NC_142086.1:76232029-76857029 GCF_054644295.1 Miniopterus natalensis | reverse complement strand
AGAGAATCCAAGGTAGAAAAAAAACCGCAGTTTTTTCTTTAAAATGTAATCTATGTAGTTTTACCATAAATTCTCTCATTTTATATTGTTTTGTTTACCATACATTTCATTCTCAGAATAGTATGTCTCAAAATTGTTTTGAAAATAGCTGTTCATAGAGAAGAAAGTCAGTTGTTTACAACATGACCCCAGTCCATCAAGAGCCTACAGTTAAGAAAGTAGATATAAAATGTATCTAATAAATGTATAAATAGCAACAGTGCAAATTAGTTCTTGCAATGACCCATTTGTTTAGTCTGATTATTTTATATTACCAAATAAAATCTTGCAGTCAAATTTTGTCCCTTTACTTATTTGCTCACTAAAGACCTGAGTAGATTATGTTGAATACCATCTAACAAATAGACAGCATTTCATACTGAGGCTCTTGGCAAAGGTTTATGGTTATGGTCAACAGTTTTATTAAAACCTTAATAGCTATATTTCAACAAAGGAGAGCTTTAGTGATGTATCCATTCAATCACAATTCTCAAGTCAGCTGTATGTCATTTATTTTTATTTTCAAAGCTGAACTTACATTATGTATTTAAGAAATGTGTATGTGTATATGGAAAGTAAAATAATTGGAAAATGGAAGTAGATTATATTAGAATTCTCTCCAAAAATGTTATGAAAAATTCTTTACTGAGGTATTATAATATTCAGGTTTACTGGAGGTATTTTTTTGTTGAAGGTATGATCTCTGTTTTAAGCTTAAATACATTATTAATGAATATAGTAAAGAACTTTTGTGCAACAGTAAAGTTGATTCCCAAATGTTCTTCTAAAGTTTTAGAAGGTAAACTTTTTGATAATTTTTGCCTTGTTATTTATCATTGCTGTATTCATCTTATATGGACCACATTTATTATATTTGTGCTATGATTTATACTCTCTATATGTTTATAGTACTTTGGAGATTTTTCTGTAATCAATATGGCCAGTACATTTACGTGGCATCAAATAATTTTTAAACTGCAAATGTTTAAAGCTTTTAGGGATTTATAAAACATATCCTTGCTGTATGAAATAATGTTCAGTATGGATCAATAATGCAATCTATCTCTAAAAGTCTTCATTATTTAAAAATAAAAGAAGGAAAATAAAAAACATTTAAGTCATGAATTTAGAGAATTAATACTTAGGAGTAAGTGAGTAATAAGGATGACACTAGAATCAGCTAACACGAAGGAGTAGAATTTTAAACCTAAGTAAACTGTTAGTTGTAAGTAAGCAAGTTGTAAAGAAAAGTAAGTTAAATATACAGTTACAATCAGGTAAAAGAGAACAAAAGCAACTTATCAGCACTCTGTCTCCTCCAGCTTTTGAAAATAAGAGGGCACGTATGAAAACTGAAGAGGAGATTAAAAGTATATATTTGACAAGTTCCTTGAATTGGATAAGTTATGGATAAATACGCATTATTAAAGCCAAGAAGGAATAGATAACTAAATATAAAAATTACCTTGGAAGAAGTTGTAAAAATCTATCAAAAATTTTTCCGGCATAAAATATTTAAACTTTCATTGCTGTGCTCTCTACATTGTTTTACACACACACACACACACACACACACACACACAAACACACACACAGGCACACAAACAACAGAGAGGCTTCCAAATTGCCTTTACAAAGCTAGTATATCTTATTATCAAAACCTGCCAAACATTGTCCAAAGTAAGAAAAGTCAATAATCATACTTATAGAAAATAGAAAAATTCTAAATACGTCAGACTTTAACATAAATTTCACTTCCTCTAAAAGTGCTCCCTGAGATAACCGGTTGTATCTATTTGTAAAAATCATTTTTTAAAAGCATTATTCCAGGTATGTAAAAATAAATGCAATACATATATAAAAAATATACATAATCATGCAAAAATTTAAAAAGCATACAGAGCATGCAAAATATGTAATGTATGCATTTATATATATATATATATAAATCAAAATGTTAGTTTTGATTTACCTGTAAGGTGGGATTATAGGCGATTTCATTTGTCATACATGCTTAAAATTCTTTGTAAATTCTTACTGATTTCTGTTATAAAAATACATAAGTGAATAATTCATACTCTAATTATGATGTTCATCTTATGCAAAAATATATTTCAGAGTCTTACATGATTTCTAGGAACTCACAGTGATAAATATTATGGCCCATGAGTTAGATTTCGTTTTGTTCTTGTTTTCTGTTTTGCCTCTCTGAGGAAGGCTCACTGCTAACTGGGCCTTGGAGAAACTCTTTGTGCCACTTATATGCCTCAGGGTTCCTGCAAGGAAGAGGGAAAGTGTACCAGGGGAAAATGAAATTACCAGTCACCCAAGGGGTGGATGCCAACACAGCAGGTCCTGATCATGTTGCCCTCTGGCTGTTCATTGACAGTTACAACCAACAATTGTGTTTTCAGCCTCCACTGGCTGTTTGGGGAACGATTCACTGACAGCTCTTGTGATGTCACCCTCCCGTGCTCCCTGTTATTTTCATTTACTATTTTTTTTTTTCTGGTTTTCAGATATTTCTATTTTTGTTTAACTTGCTAACACATATGTATGGTTAAAAACAAAACTAATCAGTTACCCAGTGATATGTTGTGTAAAAAATGTTGTTCTCCTGTCCCTGTCTATAAGTCCAGCATATGCCTTCTCAGGTGCAAACATGCTTGCTGGTTTTCTACATATCACTGCACACACAAGCATAGATGTATGTATATTTTTGAGAAAATTAATGTTAGTATGTTGTACACACTATTTGACATATTTTTTTTTAAATTAACTGTATATTGGAGGTTTTCCCGTATTAAGTCATGTTGAATTGCCTGATTTCTAGTAATGGTTGCCTATTATTTTGTTGACTGTAATATACTTAAGTAGTTCTTTAAATGGACATTTAGGAAAATGGACAAAATATTGAAAAAGAATCCAATGTCATAAAAAAAGGAAAATAGGTCAAACACTCATGATGAGAGAAAATATACTGTGTTAACGTGTATATGTGAATGTCTGATGGGCTAACAGGTACTTTCATGTATTGTTTGCAGAAATGTAAATAGCTGGAATTTTCATAGATGTTTTGACCATAATTAAAATGGTCTTACTTTTTGACTCAACACTCGCATTTGTAATATGTAGTTTAGAGAGAAATTTACACAAAGAAGTTTATAAATGGTTACTCCATGTAGCATAATTTGTAAGACAAAAGATTGAAACCATTTTCAATGGTTCTCAGATTAAATTTTTAGATTGAATGATAGAACAAGGGAAAGAAAAGCTAAAGAAGACAAAACATTTTAGTTACTTTTGCTTGTCAAAAGCATTTTTGATAAGAAGTATTGGCAAAGCAGAAAGTCAACAATTCAAAAGAAGCAACTTGGTTTAAATTGCAAGAGAAATTTATCTATGCTTATTTCTTTAAAATCTGTCAACTACTAAATGTACACCAATTTAGCTAGTTTGGGGGCATATGCACCTGACTTTATTTCCCACCCAGAGAAATGGAAAGTCTTCCCATTTGAGAACTTGTCATAGTGGACAATATTTAGGGAAAAGAAATGAAGGTCATTAAAAGAGAGTAAGATCCTTCTTTTCTCAAGGTCCTTCCATGCTGTCTCTTACCCTTTGGGACAGCATGAAGGGACCTGGAGAGTATTTTGCTAAGCAAAATAAGCCAGTCAGAGAAAGGCAACTATTACATGATCTCACTTATGTGTGGAATCTAAAGAACAAAATGAACTGATGAACAAAACAGATCCAGAGACATAGAAGCATGTAACAGACTGGTGCATCTCAGAGGGAAGGAAGGGGTGGATGGGTGGGGAGAGATTAAGCAAAGACCTTATATGAATATATGCATAACCCAGGGACACAGACAATAGTGTGGTGAAGGCCTGGGGATGTGGGGGTACAGAAAGGGGTTAGAAGGGGTCAATGGGGGAAAAAGAGGACATCTGTAATACTTTCAACAATAAAGATAAATTAAAAAAATAAAAGAGAATAAGACAGAGAAGTTACTCTTGAAAATAAACTTACTTTTGTCAATGGTCTGGTCTTGGCGAACCACCCAACTCCAACTGACTCCCAGCAAGAGGTCCTATTTCAAACCCGATGACTCCTATTCTAGGCAGAAAAATCACTCTCTTGGGATTTCCAAGGAATCTTGTTTCTCCCTTGCCTCTCATGACTTTAAGACATAGGCCAACCCTCTAACTTCTTAGGGTCACAATTGGCTCATCCCTAAAATGAGGCCTAGATGACCATTAAGTTTTCTTTCAGATCTGATTATGGCTTCTTATTTACTTTCAAGGGTTTACTGACAGTAGTCAGCATTCTAAAAGCAGGATCTGTTAATTATATCTAAAATATACACACAGGTTTGTTGTACAAAAACATATAATGTAGTGATATTTAAAGCTATATACCTCCAAGTGCTATTTTTGAAAATTTGAGATTGCTTTTTGCATGCAATGGTGTCTAGATGGGAGGGAAACTCTAAAATATAATAACCTCAATATACATCTTAACTTCAATTTAAAGACATTACCTAAATATTTACTATTTTCATTTATAAATCAACCAACATCCAAAAATAAATGACATTTGTCCAGGTATTATAGTTTGATCTAAAAGCTGTTTTGAGGAAACGCTGTAAATTTTGAGCAGTTTGCAAAGCTAATACCCAACTACTTGGGAACCCAGAACCAGCTCAGGAGCTTCCTTTGATAGTGCAGTGTGATTCTATTTTATGTACACCCCTGCATTTCATTCTCTTATTGGTTGTTTGCAGGCCAAACTTCAAATAAATGTCTAGGTTCAAACCAGGTCTCATTTAATTTTGCTATGTCCCTAGGCAATCTAATTGTACTTTCACAGATTTGGGCTTTTTGTACTGAAGTTTTAGACAATTATTTATATCATAATAGACTGCTATTATGAAACATTCTACATTATTATAGGAAGGACACCGCGTTCAGAACATTATATTAGACAGACGTCCTCCTAGCTGCTCATGATGATCACAAAAGGGTTCAAAGTGGGAATTAAATTGGCAGCAGATATCTAGAAAGAAGATAAGAAAGGATAAACAACTTTTTCTCTATTTTTCCATTGTTTTGAAATGAGTTCAACTTGAAGAATGAGTGAAAAATAACAGATGTTCCATAAATTAACCAAAGGACTTAGAGTTTTTGTATTTCACATAAACGTCCTATGGATGAACAACATATTCCTTTATTTTGTTCTGATCTGGAGAATTTACATTTTTAATTCTGGGAGGGAGGTTGCCTGGATCTTTATATTATCTGTAAACTGGAATTTGAATCATCTGGCTGTGGGGATATCCCAGTGTGTTTTGCTGACTGTGTATCTGGCTCTTTGGGTGACTATGACACTCAACTGAAGACCTACAGCTAAGGAGCAGCAGGCAGGGCACAGTCTGCCGCACACAGGACTGGAGTAAATTCTGGGTCCTCCTCACACACATGGCAGTGAGTGTAGTTTAATGTGAGGAGTAATGATAGACCTAATCATGAATTATCCCTACTCTTTAGTGCAAAGCCTGTGCTTTCAGCTAACCTATTCTGGAATTATGGCAGTTCCCACCCACAAATTTTTGTTTATATAATTATTATTATTTTTACCTCTAGGGACTCTCTGCCTTTTCTTTTTGGCTTCAAATTCCTCCTTGGATCTTACTCTTAAATCTTCTTGAATATTTTTCTTGGCTTCAAATTCCTTCTTGAATTTTACTCTTAAATCTACAGACTCAGGAAATCTCTGCTCTCTGAATAAGATATTACATGCTACTCATTTATTATAAATTGTCATGATGAAATGTTACATCTATAAAAACTTATCTATTTTATTTACACATTGTTATGAAACTGAACACATATGGTTTTGTGGGCATGTTTGTGTATGTGTAAGTATGTGTGTCTTGGTACCTAAAAATGTTGTAAGCTAGCAGAGGGAAGCAACTACAATTTCTACCAATGTGCACAATTTCCTAAGATGGTACCCAGTATTGAGGATGACAGGGCAGGGATGTGCAGCCACACCTCCTCACCCCCAAAAGGTTCAGTTATTCAGGGCATGATTTTCCAGTTCATGCCTCAAACACTACAAAACCCCAAACATCACCACTTATTCAACAGAGATTCATTTAGTCCGTCCTTTGGACCAAGCACTGCCTTGGACACTAGGTGCATTGCTGTGAGCAGGATAGAAGCATATATGGGGCATATATTTTGGTGTAATATCACTGATGCAAACATCATTTTCTCCGTCTCCATCTAAATATCTTTCTAATATTCTTAGCTGTTAAAATATTCCTGACAGTTATAATATTTCAAGGAAATTTAGGATTAAACATGTACAGTTAAGGAAGAGAAATTTTAAACTAGAAACCCAAAAGCTCTACAAGAAAAGGAAAGTAAACAAAACTGTTTCCATTAAAATGTAAAATTTTGATAACAATTTATTGGGAAAAATTAATTAAAGGATATATGGGATTAGAAGATATTTGTAAACAGATGACAAAGGATTAATATCTATAACAGTGATTTTCAACCTTTTCCATATCATGGCACATATAAACTAATTACTAAAATTCTGCACCACACCAAAAAATATATTGTATTTTTTACCAATCTGCCAAAAAAAAAAAAAAAAAAAGGTCTAATTTTGATTCATTCACACTGGGTGGCTATTGCTGTGTGAGGCTGTTTCATTTTTTTAAATTTGACAGTCTAAAGGAAAAGAGGTCAGTGTTTCTGACTAAATAGTCAAGGATTGCATGTTTTAAAACATTCATGTGGCATACCAGTTGAAAATCGCTGATCTATACTACACAAATAATTTAAAAATTGAAAAGAAAACCCATAATAATAAAATCCTGGTCAAAGCACATGAGTAGATAATTCACTTAAAGCAAATCTAAATAGTTATTACATGAAAATTCATGATGATTTAGATAACCAGTAGTCAAAGTTACATTCAACTGGCAAAAGTCTAAAAGCAACATAATACCCACTGCTGGGATGGATATAGGAAAAAAGGTACTCACCCACGATCCTGATAGAAATGTGAACTATAACAGCTACTTTGAAAAGTTTTGGGTTTTTTTTGAAATTAGTATTTAAACTTAGAGCAATACATTATTATTTTTTACTTTATTTTTATTATTTATACTCATACAGATGTCCCCGTTTCCTCCCCCCCAACCTTAACCCCCTTATTCCCGCCTCTTCCCTCTGGCCATCACCACACTGTTGTCTGTGTCTATGGGTTAAGCATATATGTTCTTTGGCTAATCCTTTCACCTTCTTTCATCTGGTCACTCGCCCCTCCACACCTCTGACAGCTGTCAGTCTGATCCATGTATCCATGCCTCTGTTTCTATTTTGTTCATCAGTTTATTACCCAACAATCCTTCTCTTTCAAATCTATCTGCTAGAAACAAAAGCACCATTTTCAACATATGCTCAACGGTATTTATCTGAACAATGCTTGTAGGACAAAACTGAAAGTAAAATGAATAATTATCAGTAGGGAAATGACTGAATAAGGTGTTATATACCCAAACCATAAAACATAATGAAGCTGCTATAACGAATAAAATGGAATTATGCCAAGGGTATTGAGGGATTTCCACAAGATATTTTGGAGTAAGAAAAACACTTTTGCAGTTTGCTTTGTGGCACAATTAAGTTGCAGGATCAAGTGGTCCAGATGCCCATGTCCACTAATCCTGCCTCCCTTTTTTCAATCCATACTCACAGCCTTCTGGGGAGTTCCCTATGTCCAAGAGACTGAGGAAGAAAAATTTCAATACTTGTTTACCAATTGTCTTAGTCCATTTTGAGCTTCTATAACAGAGTACCATAGATTGGATAAATTAAAAACCACAAGTGTGTTTATTATAGTTCTGGAGGCTGGCAAGTACAAGAGCAAGTCACTGGGAGATTCATTGTATTCTGAAGGCCCTCTGCCTGGTTCAGACAGGGCTGTATTTTCACTGTGTTCTCATAGTGGAAGGGTGAGGGGTCTCTGTGGGGCCTCTTTTTTGAAGGCACCAATTTCATTCCTCTGCTCTCATGACCTCCCAAAGACCTCACCTCCTTATAGCATTACCTTGGGAAATAGGATTTCAACATATGAATTTTGGGGGAACATAAATATTGAGTCCATAGCACCAATGGTTTTGCTGGATATGCTGGAACCCAGTAGTGTCTGACTAAGCATTACAGCCCTCCTCTGGCATGGCCTTGAGGAACAGTGGTGAAAGGAAACCTCCCAAAGGCAGAACTGTAAGTTGGACAACTACTGTCATTTTAGCCTAGAAGGAGAGACACTTAGAGACTTGGAAGAAATGCGATTGGAAAACTGGTGAAAAAGATGTTTGAGGAAAAGTTAGGAGAACGGAAACAAGATATGAAGATATTTGTGTCCCATGTGCATATTCACTGAAGAGACTCAGTAGACAAGATGACCCATTTTGTGAATGTTGGTCAGTTTCTTTCCCTGTGTGGTTTCCCAATGGCTGTGATTTTGGTCATAGTAGTTCTAGTTAAATGGATCAATAAAACACACAAGCAGAGCAACTTTTTCTCACCCCTATACAGAATAATAAGTTAAAAAAAGAAAAGTAACACCCACTCTAGATTTAAAGGGGACTAACAAGAAGGAGATGGGTGAGGAGAGTTAGAGTTAGAGGAATAGGAAAAACATAGCCATGAGCAGTAAGACTGCTAAATCATCTTCATTTATTCATATATGTAAAATGCTTCATTCATCCTAAGTATCATTATGGGTTGAGGCTACTAATCAAAATAAAATTCATGCAAATGTATGTACATGATTTGCAGATGAGCCATGGCCTCCAGGTTTCTGGAAAGTTGCCAGTATTGTCCTTGGAAAAGGAAAGTTTGGGCCCTTCCAAAGCTCTGAAATTGTCTTTCCTTTGTTAGAGCTGCAGAGCTCATAAACAGTGAGGAGGGGAGGGAGTGAAGTAGGAGTGAGGGATGTTAACCCAGATGCAATCTTTCTGAGAAGTATGAGTACAGGTTCTCTTTACACCACCTGAGTGTTCTGTGCTCTGGACATGTTAATATCTCCAGATATAAAAACATCACATTCAGCACAAAATCAACGTGAAAGAATATGTTATTCTTTCATAAACAGATTTTTAGTTTATGTCTGTTTAGAGAATGTGATTTTTAAATTTTCTAAGTATAAAAACAATTTTATAATTTAAAATTTATCTTATCAAATTTTCTATGGGATGATGTTAATTAGAACTAGGTTATCTTCCTTTTGCTCAAATGAAGGACAGATGCTGCACAACAATAATTGTATGTTATTGGTTCCATATTCTGGATTATTTGGAGATCTTGAAGGTGGGCGTGCTGTCCTAAAGAAACAGTAGTGTATTTGTCATGGAAGGTATAAGGTAAGTAAGTAGGCGATAAGAGGGAATTAATAAAGTTTATAAAATCTCAGTAAAAAAATTTATGCATATAATGTACATTTTTCATCCAAAAATATTATTAAATACTATATTGAGTCAAGGTGCTAGGAACATAAAGATAAATGAGACTCAATTCCTACCTTTAAAGTAATAAAAATCCAGTAATAAAGATAGACAAGTAATCAAATTGTACAGGCAGGTAGTGAAAGGCATAACAGAGGAGCACAGAGTGCTGTAGCTCTGCAAAAAAATAGAGCAAACCATTTTACATAGATGACGTTTATTTTAACTAATCTCCAAAGATGGCTAGAATCATTTTATCTTTCTTTACACACACTTGGTGTGCCATCCTTCAATAACTAGAGAGTCTTTCCCCTTCTGCATTGTCAGGGTTCTCCAAAGAAGCAGAACCAATAATCAGGGAAATCTCCTCATCACAAGGTCAGCTGATTAGCAACCTTAATCCATCTACAACCTGAATTCCCTTTGGATATAACCTAACATATTCGCAGGTTCTGGGGATTAGCACATGAGCACCTTTGGAGGCATTGTTGTGCCTAAAACAAAGGGAAAATCTGGCAAAGTTGGATTCAACATTGAAGAAATGTTGGACTATTGATTTTCATATAGTCAGAAGTTGTACCCCTATCTGTATGTATACAAACACACACAACTACAATTCTACTAAAATAAATCATTGTTGTGTATTGAAAATAGTAAATCCCCAATAATTCTGATTGCTGAGTGAAGGCTTTTGTAATGAAGTCATGAAAGGAAATCTAGTTTTAACTTGGTTTACAGAATAATCAGAGAAGCTGCATATGTAGTTCAAATTATTATTTGACCATCAAAAATTTTGATTGGATGACTTTGGGTCAATTTTGTTTAAAAAACCCCAGAGGTTGTTGGTTATGGAACAAGACCCACTTTCTTTTGTTGGGAGCTTGTCTCAAAAAATTGATTTTAGGACAACTCTGCTACTCTTAGTTATCGTGTTAGTGGAGGGTGATGACAGAAAGCTCCTCCTTGTCAAAGCCTAAATCATAAATCATAAACCATGTCTTGGAAATGACTGAAATTTGTAGAGCTCTTGTACAATATCTTTTATGAATCTTGAGTGGTCAATTTGAACAAGCTACAGTGAAAAAACTGTTTTATTCCTGTTTGTACAAGTTTATTTTACTAAAAAGAGGGTTCGCCATGGATAAAAAAGAAAGAAAAAAATTTGTTTCATACAATCACCAGAATTTGGAACATTATTTGGAATAATACCATTAATATTTCAATAAAAATACCAATTAACCTCCTATTGCTAGTTTCACTTAATCATGCGTAATTAATTCCTGTCCCATCATAGCCTGAATCAGCAGTCTGCTTGCAGGAAGTCATCAGGTCCTGGACCAAAGGCGTTTGGAAATGCTGAGGTAGTTCTCTAGTACAGTCTGACAGGGACCTGCTTATGGTGGCAATGTCGATTACACTGGGAACCCTGGAAACATCAGTTCATTCCCTTCCATACCAAGCGTCAACAATGGCTGATATAGTCCTTTACTGAAACCATTATCCATTTGATGCTTCCTCCAAAAACACATAATTTCTTTTTTATACCGTATAGAGCATGGCTTTTAGGCCAACATGGACGGGGAGGAAAGCAGGGCCTACTTGTTGATAATAAGACTGACTGGTCTTGACTAATTTTATTAAAAAATATGAAAACTCCTTTTTGAGAATAATTAAAAATTCCTTAGAGAGAATTGAGGTAATGATTACACCAAGTATGCAAACATATGAACATTGATGGCATTGAAAAACCTGCCCAGCCTCTGAGCTATCTAGTCAAATGTATGTAAAATGTGACACCAGCTGAGAAGACTCTTACAAGTGCAGAAACAAAATACTTTACAGAATCTATTTATTTTAGCAACCTTGTGCCAGGCTTTGCACATGAACAAAAGAATGCTTCTATTCATCCTGAGTCCTGAGAGCATATATAACATGTTCATATTAATAACATCTTACTAGAACATAATTGACCCAGAGGAGGCTCAGCTTCTTTATTGATTTGACAGCTTTTCCTGTACTGTAGTTGTTAGTTTGACAAATAGAGTGGCTCTCTCACACACAATAGTGTTGATCTAATTAACATATGGTGAATACCAAAACTACCTAATTATTCCTAGCCACCTCTCTTTTAGAAAGTAAATGAGAAAATGTTACTCCACAAGAGAGCGAAGGTATAAAAGACATCTGAGCAGTTTTATAATTCGGAATTTGGTACTTGAACTTGGGAAAGTCAATATCAAAAAGATTGATGAGAGGACATTTACCACTATGTCAATATATGAGCATAAATCATAGGTAAATTATCAGTCTTGATTACTATTAGAATAAAACATATTAAAATAACATTGCAGAAGGTAACATAATAATGTAACTTTAGTCCTTTCAGAAGTGGGAAACTTTTATTGTTTATTAAATAATTCATAAGTATGATGAAAACTTAGCAGCATCTCAGGTGAGAGAATTCTGGTAAGTTAAGGAAACTCTGCTATGTGGGCAGAATACAGAGAATAATTCGTTATCTCTTTTTAAGAAAAGATTAAATACTTCAAGATCAATTTTGAATGATCGGTCCTCTATTCTTTACCATGCCAAATCTTTATTTATCAAATGATTTGGGTATAAGTTTACATAAACTTACATAAACATATGGTTAATGGCCAATTAAAGCCTTCAACTTTAGCTTTAAAATACTAATTTATCAGCATATTATAAGATGATACATATAACTTGTTGAGCTTTTTACTTTAATTAGAGGAATTGCTCATTTATTAATTTAATACTAGCCCAAGGTCTTAAAGTCAATTAAGGGTCTTGGAAATTACATTTAACTTGGTTTTACAAAGCAACACAATCAACATTGAAATCAGATGTTTGTCAGAGAGATAGCTTTTACAGTTTTATCAACATAGGGTAGGTGGAGTCACTAAGTTCACATGATTTGCAACACTCCCTCCAGTTCACAAGAGATATTTTTAAAACCATATTAATAATTCAATTCGTTTAACACCTATGTCTATATTTTCATAACCTTAAATAATTTATGGAAATAATAATAATCTCTCCCATAAAACTAGCTTAGGAAATTTAGCTAACTCTAAATGATTAGACTAGCCTTAAAAAATTATACCCAAATATTACATGAAATATGTCTGCTGTGATAAATTGCAAAAATGACCAGAAATTCTTCTACTCTTTTACACATCCAGCCCTTGGTAATGTGACTTTGCACTTTTATCCATCAAGAGGTGGAATACATTTTTCTGCCTCTTGAATCTGGGCTTGGTCATGAGATTTCTTTGGACAAAAGGATGTTATCAAAGGTGACATAAGCTGAACCTGGAAAAAGACTGCACATTGGGACTTTTTCCTGCTGCTCTTGGGAACTCTGCCACAACTGAACGAGTCCATGTTAATGGGCTGAATGATGAGAGAGATGTGGCGTGTGAACAAGCCCAGGCTCTCCTATTGGATGAAGATAGTCAGTTCATCTCCATCAACCCAGGTGATATTGAGCCAACTGCCTGAGGCCATCCTAGACCATGTAGCTTCAACTAACACAGTGCAGACAAGAAAAGCTGCTCAGCTAATCCATTATTTCAGATGAAATAATAAAATTATTGTTGCTTGAAACCACTAACTTTTAAGAAATTATTTTTTTAATTTTGTTTTTCAATTACAGTTTACATTCAATATTATTTTGTATTACTTTCAGGTATGAAGTATCATATACTTTACAAAGTGTCACTCCCTCCCAATATTTTCAGTACCCACCTGGCAGTGTACATAGCTATTACAATATTACTGACTATATTCCCTATTCTGTACTTTACATTCTCATGACTATTTTGTAACAACTACCAATTTGTACTTCTTAATCCCTTCACCTTTCTCACCTAACCCCCCAACTCCTCTCTCCTCTGGCAACCATCATTCTGTTCTCTGTATCTACGAGTCTGCTTCAATTTTGTTTATTCATCTATTTTGTTCTTTAGAGTCCACATATAAGCGAAATCATGTGATATTTGTCTCTCTCTGCCTGACTTGTTTCACTTAGCATAATACCCTCCAGGTCCATCCATGCCGTTGAAAATGATAAGATTTCATTCTTTTTTATGGCCAAGTAATATTCCATTGTATATATGTACCACCACTTTTTTATCCACTTGTTTATTGTTGGGCACTTGGGTTACTTTCATAGCTTGGCTATTGTAAATAATGCTCCAGTGACCATAAGGGTGCATATATTCTTTCTGAATTACTGTTTTGGGTTTCTTTGACTATATACCCAGAAGTGGAATTGCTGGATCATAAGGCAGTTAAATTTTTAATATTTGAGGAATCTCCATACTATTTTCCACAGTGGCTGCACCAATCTGCATGCCCACCAACAGAACGTGAGGGTTCCCTTTTCGCCACGTCCTCACCAGCACTTGTTTGTGGATTTGTTGATGGTAGCCATTCTGACAGGTGTGAGGTAATATCTCATTGTGGTTTTAATTTGCATTTCTCTGATCATTAATTACCTTGAGCATCTTTTCATATGTCTATTGCATCTGCGTGTCCTTTTCAGAGAAATATCTATTTAGGTTCTCTGCCCTTTTTAAAATTGACTTGTTTTTTTGGTGTTGAGTTGTATGAGTTATTCATCAATTTTGAATATTAAATCCTTACCACATGTATCATTGGTGAATATGTTCTCCCATTCAGTAGGTTGTCTTTTCATTTTGTTGATGGTTTCCATTGCTGTGCAAAAACTTTTTTATTTGATGTGGTCCCATTTGTTTATTTTGTTGTTTGTTTCTCTTGCCTGAGGAGATATATAAAAAAATATCGCTAGATCAGTGTCAGAGGTTTTACAGCCTATATTTTCTTCTAAGAGTTTTATGGTTTTGAGTCTTAAATTTAAGTCTTTAATCCATTTTGAGTTTATTCTTGTATATGGTGTAAGAAAGTGGTTTAGTTTCTTTTTTTCTCTCTCATGTATCTATTCAATTTTCCTAACACCATTCATTGAAAAACTATCTTTACCTTATTGTATTTTCTTGCCTCCTTTGTCATAAGTTTATTGACCATGTAGGTGTGGGTTTATTTCTGGCCTCTCTATTCTGTCCCATTGACCTATGTGTCTGTTTTTATGCCAGTGCCTTGCTGTTTGGATTGCTATGGCCTTGTAGTATAGTTTGATATCAAGTAGCCTGATTTCCTCCAACTTTGTTCTTCTTTCTCAAGATTGCTGTGCCTATTCAGGGTCTTTTGTTGAAACCACTAACTTTTGAGGTGGCTGTGATGCACTAAAATCTAACTTATATACTGTATTTCTCATTGTAATAAGATTGAAGAGAAGATGCATAGTTTCTTTAAGCCAAAATTAACAAGCCATTTCAATTCATTGGAAGATTTACCTTAATTAAAAGGAATATTATGCAAATGAGTATGTATAATTATAATTTTTCTATATGTATTTACCAAGTATTAAATATTTTAAAGAAGCTTTACTATTCCATTTAATGACTATTAGTTTTCATCATAATGATCATTTTAGAGTATTATTTCATGTCTTGAAATCAACCCTTAGCATCATAGTTTGACTTTTCCTGATTATGCCGAGAAAGATTCTTTTTCTTAAAGGGACAACACATTTAAAGCATAAAAATTTAGATTTTTACTTATTTACTTTAAATTTAAGAAATCATATAAAATAGTTTGCTAACCCCCTTTTGAGGAAAGCAAAGGCATACTAATTGTTTTCTCAGTCAGGAAATATTAAATATTCATACAATAAAAGAATCTTATCAAACTTTTGGATAAGCTAGGGAGCTTTTGTATTGCCTCTTACCTCCACAGTATGTCATTTTTCCTAGCATTAAACATTGGATATTCAGACTGGAATAGAGAGTATAAGCTAGTGAAGTAGGGTTATGGAGTTTATGGAAAAAAAAAATTTCTATCTATTTTTCCTTATAAAAGAGAGAAAATTATAGACTTTTACAGATTTCTTGCATAACAGCACAAGATTATGAAGCTTCATACAAGCCAATGATCATTCTCATTCCGTATGCCTTCTTATGTCAATGTGCTTTTCAAGCTCCTTCCAATAAATATTGACATCAAAGCAAGACCCTTTGCTCTCTAAGACATACTAAATCTGCTTTTATTTCTTTAATTATTTGTAAATCTTTTCATCTTTTTGACAAAAGAACTATCTGTTTTAATTCAAAATCACTACAGTGAAAGGAAGTACAATTATAGACCTTGATTGTACAAAGCTACATCCCCTCCTTCTGACAGGGCAGCTGTTCTCTGTAACAAGCAACAACATACAGAAAAGTGATAGCATTAGACAACTTAAGACGGGTCGATTACTGGAAGGGAGAGAAAGGTCGGAACTAAAACCGATTTCCATTTCTTGACGTTAGCAACCTACAGGAAAATTTTGCTTTTATATATGGAAAGGAAAGACAAAGAAGAAAAAGATTTAAGGGAAGAGGAAAATGAAGTCAGTTTTGGATGTTGCATTTTAAATGGTTGTGATACATCCAAATAGAGACATCAAGTAGGGAGCTGGATATATGAGTCTAGATCTCAGGGGAAAGTTCAGGGCTAGATATAGAAAGTTGGAAGACTTAATAAAATTAATGGAATGAATGAGATCACTCATGGAAAGAGTTTAGGAGCGACCACAATGAGGCTTTAAACTGAGCCCTAAGAAATAATTTGACATGAGCTCATGGGAGGCGAAGTATTTATACTTACGACACTGACATACTCAAAGGAATTCTATAAGAGATGAGAAATATATACTAGGATCAGCCAAGAATAACATGTTTATCACAATAGTAAAAAGCCAGGAACAATTTACCTGTCCAAGCTGGAAAATAATTGAGTAAATTATGAATATCCTTATGATATATTTTAATAGAGTGTAAAAATCTCATTTTAGTAGAATTTCTTGTCATAGAAGGTTGTTGATAACATTAATAAGAGGGATAAGCAGACTATAAAACCTTTATGTACAATCAAATACTATAGAAAAATAAATAAAAACTTAAAAGGGTAGAAGTACACATAAGAATGGTTATTCCCTGGCAGTTTGAATATAGATATTTCCGTGCTACTTTTTCTTTGCTTTTTGGTAAAAGTTTAAGCATAATCTTTGAGCATAACCATGCTTGGAAAAAAATTATCTGAAGAGTTAAATTTTGTCAGTTTTAATTTCTAATGTAGTAAATATCAATAGGTATAATTTATATAATGTTACTTTGGGGTCTTCAACACTTTTTAATAATTTAAAGGGCTCTTAAGGTCAAAAGTTTGTATTAAAAATATTTACTTAAATATTTTTAAGCTCTATGCTCATTAGGAAAACCGTATTAATTTAATAACTATTATGTTCCAGTGTTTAAAGTCTTTATATATTTTAAGATTTTTTTTCTTAATGTTCTTGTGACTGTGACCAAGAAAACAGGCCATAGTGTAGTGAAATTTATTTTATCTACAGATCCCGTATTTCAATGTTTAATTACACTTTCTAATAATTGAATTAAATCTTACATAAACGTATTCTTATTTTCCTACAGAATATTTCAGCACAGAAAGCAATTTTCTAATATGTTAGATTACTCTTCATCTTTATTACTAATTTAAATCATATCTTTTGAAGTTAAAGAAGCATATTGTTTCAGGAAAATTAGATGCTTTCCCATTAGTATTATGACACACTTAAAATATATGCTAATATTGCAGTGAGAATCATTATTGTGTTTCGCTGTATAGCACTGAAAGGAAAAACAATTAAAACTGCTTTAGAGTATCAATAATTCATGAGGGAAAAGTCTACCCCTCCTAGACTATGTCTTAAAAAAATCCTAGTGAGACAAGAGGGAGCCTCCTGAATCTTTCCCAGGAGAGAAGCCCTTCCCTCCACTTTATGAGGGAGTTCATTTCAAGCTGCCCTTGGGCTTCTAAAATAGCTGTCTATATATCTTCCTAGTCTTAATCTGTCTTCTCCAGCGACTTAAAAGTAGAAATGACGCTTTCACAAGAAGCCACTTGTAAAAGTAAGCAAGCAAATAAATAAATACCCAGGGAATACCTTCTGCATCTTTTTGATTAGCCAGCACAGCACCTAGCATGAGGTCCTCCACGTTGAAAGAGCCAGTAGACAGCCGCTTAGACATTAGACACTCCATCCCCACCTATGCGGTGGATACTCCGTCCCTCTAGCTCTGCTTCTTAAATCTCCCACTTGCTTGAAACCTGGGGTCTAAACGATTTCCAGGCCTGCTGCCATATCCTATTTTTAATGGGAATCTCTAAAGTGAACTATAATTTGAAACTACGTAATCAAGGACACTGTGGGATTCTCAGCTTTAGGCAATATGTTCTGTCGGGGAAAAGAAAGCTCTGGCAAACAGCAGGCCCCGATCCTTCCACCAGCTGTGCGCCGGGCTTGTTCTATAATTTCAGTCGAGTCCCTCTACCAGCCATTGTCTGTCTGTTTCACCAGTGGCACCTACTGAAGCCCTAGCCCACCTGACTCCCTAACAATGATCATGCGAGGATTAAGGAGATAAAGGCTGCAGAAATATTTTGTCCCCGTGGGGAAAGACACTCTGAAAATAAAGGCATTAGAGAAAATCTCGGGATATGGCTTTCAAGAACTCAGATTCCCAAGTCTCAGGCTGTATGCGTGTTTTCTGGCAATTAGATCATTATTGCTTTTTCTCCTACAAGAAAACAATACCAACAAGAGAAAATCTCCTTCGAAACAGAACAAAGAAAGCACATTTTTCTTCAGTTTCTTTCGTGTACAGTGTATTTTCTGAGTATAAGCATATTGCATTATAGCATGAATTGGCAGCTTTACCCTCAAACACACTCACATCTGTGGGCTGGACCTGAGTTTTACACCCCCCATTGCACATTGTTTAATTGACTGTCTCTGCCAGTAGCATAAATGTATTATATCTTTAAATTAGTAAGCTCCTGTATATGTCTGTATATACATATAAACATGTATCGACTCTGCTTCTATTGAGTTCTTGTGCTGCACATTTTAAAAGACCTGATCCTGTCTGTGCATTTTGACAGAAATAAACCCCCTCAGGTTTCTGCAGGAAATCATGCCCGCAGGCGTAGACTGAGGGGCATGCCTGCTACGATTTCACCTTCACGCACTTCAAAAGGATGCGTGTGCGCTTGTGTTTGGGGAACGGATAATGCAGGGAAAGGAGGGCTAGGAAGAAAATCCTTTGTGAATGTAAAATATTCTCTGTGTATTCTTCAAGCATCTAAATATCAGAATTCAGTGCTTTCATGTGGCTCTTCAATTTAAAATACTGGGCTTCAACTCTATTTTATCGTGGCCTAATTTGATAGTATCCAATCACCAAAGCCTAGGAGCACTTTCTCTCATGCATGAATCTCTCAGAAAATGGATAAATTGCTCATAACTCCACATTAAGGCTAACGAAAGCTTTTGGAAAAGTTGCAGAGTATTAAAAAATGGGATTTAGCATGAAAATACCTTCCCTGTAAACCACAAAAATGCCTTCCGTGATGGTCTGTGATGAGGGAACCTTGCTGGCTGTGTAGCACTGACTCGTGGAATTCCAGCAGCTCCTGAATTGGGGAGATAATTGCTTCAATAGAGTTCATAAACTTGCAAGCTCAGTCCATCCAGTAAAATATCCTAAATAAACCTCACTGGAAAATAAAATCTCTGTATGTGGACGTCTTCTGATTTGCAACATGGAGAACTTCTAGTCTGAAAACCATCAATTTTGAAATCTAGACTAATGCATTACCCTGCAGGGCCCCCTCCATGCCAGCTAAAACAGATGTAGCATATTCTGGAGTGTGCTCTGCAGGGAAAAATACCTCTTTTTCCCCCCTTTCTCATTTAAAGATTGAAGGTTAAGAAAAATAGAACTTGTTTTTGGATTGAGATTGATGCTACATTTTAATGTTGAATAAATGTGCATGACTTCTTTATAGGTGCTTGGAAACTAGAGTGTCAACAGAGGAACACTGTCACAATTCATACCATATTGTTAACACTTTCTACTATTGCAAAGTGGCATTATTTTAATATAAGAAGATATAATAAAAATCTAATAGGGTAGAATTAACTATATAGGGCAAACATTCAACCTAATACTAATGTCCTAGCTGGAAAACAAATCCTAAACATCAAATAACTGTGAAATTCACACTTGTTCTTTAACTCTGAAGTGAAATCCATTGCTAATATTTTAAAGCTTTTGGAGTTTTAAATACACATCAAAACTGAATAATGGTTGCATCCTTTATGTAAATTCATACCCCCACTCCAAAGAAAAACCTATACAGGTCTAGGAATACATCAATTAAATAAGTCTATCCCTCAAACCAAATTAGGACTGAATCATATGTATCTTGATAGAATTTAAATTCTCTAAAAATTTCCTATTATTTTTATTAATAGGAAATATTAGATCTAAAAGGTGATATACATTTGAAACTAATTTCCTCTTCTGGCTAGAAAAACTTTCAATAACTCACTTTATGTGTAAAACTTCTTAATTTTTGTGATCTATTCTTATTTGCCATGATGATGGAAATTAAAATCAGTGCTGAGAGGGAGGCATTTTGGTGGAAACAAGGCAAGAGTGTCCAAAAAAATGTGATTTATCTCAAAGGAAATGAAAACCAGGGGAATTCTATTCTAGAAGCTTAAAAGGAAAATGATTCACATTCTCCAAGGGTTTATACTGGGCCATGGTGGTTAGACAGGCAACCTTGGAAGTCAGTGGCCACTGAAGCACCACAAAATCTCTTACTAGATAATGTGTTACAGTAAAATGAATGGTTATCTTAGAATCAAAAAGGCTTTTTATTTATTTATTTACTTTCAAAGATGGGTATCTATTTCTCCACTTTTAAATTTTTTTTTTTTTTTTTTTTTTAAATAACCTTCCCCGGCCGGGCGTCGCTCAGCGGTTGAGCTTCGACCTAGGATCCAGGAGATCAAGGTTCGATTCCCGGTCAGGGCACATGCTCGGGTTGAGGGCTCCATCAATGACTCTCTCATCATTGATGTTTCTCTCTCTATCTCCCTCTCCTTTCCTCTCTCTGAAATCAACAAAGATATATTTAAAAAAACAAACAAAAACAACCTTGAAGTTGCTCTTTGGGATTCCCATTTTCTTCTGAAACTACTTTCTTAGCATAATATATACTTTTGATGAAGTTGACTCTTGCTGCTGAAAAAGAAAACAGTGTTTCAAAATTTATATATAAAAATTGCATTTCAGGAAGAAAAGAGGGAAGCACTCAATAGCTGGTACCTAAGGCTCTTTATACCCTATTTTGGTTATACTGTATATATGAGTACATACTAAGTCCACCCCCCCACCCCAATTGCCTTGTGATCAGGAGGAGGCATAAGAGCTTGTGACCCTGAGAGAGTAGAAGGGAAGGTAAACTTTGTAATCATATGTTAGCAAAGATCAAGCAGACAATTTCAGAAGGTTCCTAACATTTGTCCAGTAAAACATGAAGCAACAGAACTTAGAGCTTCTCCATAATATCTTATTATGGAGAAGCTGACTTGTGAAAAGCTAGTTCTTAAGCTCAAGTGCTTCGATTATTCAGTATGTAGAAACATGAGGTGCTTTGGGGGCCTCTTCTGGAACTCTATGAGTTTAGCTCTCTAGTAATTGAGTTGTGTTTAGAATAGCCTAATGAGGCAGGTGCTATTATAATCCTCACTTTAGTGATGAGGAAATTAAAGCTCAGAGATGAAAACAGATATGCAGCTATTTTGTATTAAGGCAGGAGTCAAGGCCAGCTTTGACTTACTCATACTTGACTTCATAACTTCCAGATTGCACTGCTGCTCTCTAGGCTCGGGGAAGCATGTTCTTGAAACAGAGGCATCTTGGTGATCCACTAGATCAGTTCCTTTTACCTTCTGTCATTGTAATGGTAACTCTGTGATGAGATTAATCAAGGAAAACACGGCAAGCAAATTTGAGAAGAAAGAGTCTTTATTTAGATAAAAAGTTTCAAGAGAACAATTTACACCTTTTAAAAGATAAAACAGATGTCTATTATTGTTGCACTGACCTAGAAGTAATTTGTTTTTACTAATTATTCTCTTTATCAGGGAAATAATCAATTGATGAATATTTCGGAACTGTATTACATTACACTGCGATGGGCTAATATGTCTTGTGATGTCCATGGGTTTTAGGTAATTTTAATTTGGAGCTATGTATGACCTTATAATCCTTCCTGACTGACAATGCAAATGTAATACCCTACTATATAATATGACATTATCTGAATGATAGGTAAGGGGGACTATGGGTTGTAAAGGCAATTGTTTACCATGGTTCTACCACGAGGGATTCTTCTCAGAGTGATACTACTCTTGACAGTGAAATAGTTTGATTGGTGGATTGGATTTGCTTTAATTGGAATATTAATACATGTGTTGTGACCCTTTCATAACAGGGATTCATTTCATGGCCAGAATGGCAATGTACAAATTGATTCTTTTTTTATTTTAAATTAACAATTAATAAATGCCACAAAATTGGCATTTATAAATTATGTAAAAATAAACCATAGATTTTTAAACTGATGGAAAATTCAAAATTAAGAGTTTATATTGCAGTGATTACATTTTTTGTCCCAGTTTTGACTCAGTAGATGAATGATCCACCTCAATCTATTAATATTTGCATTTATTTTTTGCCAAGTGAGTCTTAATAGTTTATATCTTATAACCATCCAATCACTCTACACTTTTTTTTCCCTAGAGGAAAAGAACCCAAAACATTTTTTACTATACTATTTTTTTAAAAACTTGCCACAGAAACTCCATTCTGCTATGAGTCGGAACAGTGGCCTGATATTCTGGCCCGTTTTTTGCAGAGTGGCCTAGATGTAGCCTGCAGGCGATCCCCACGCTCACCCCACAACCCAGCACAGCTGCACTCACTTGGGTTCTCTCACTTGCAGCGGAGAACCCCTGCAATGATGGCCTGGCAGAAATAAATATATCAAACAGTTTTGCTGGTTTCTTGAGGATTAGAAAAAGGACATGAACGAAAGTAACATTATCATCCCCAAAGGTCACTAATAGTTCATTCATGGCAGGTAGTGTAGAAAGAAAAATTGGGAGAGTGAATTCTGAGGGAAAATATATCTAATGTGTAACCCACATGGCATCTCTACTGACCACTGTTTTAGAATCAGTTGTCTCTATAGAGCAACTATGATGAGATGGCCCAAGATCATATTTATGGGAACTATATTCCACAATAAATTCACCTACGCTGAAAGCCAATGCAACCAGCCACCCAGGATAAACACTCACTACTAGAATATCAACACCCTGTCATATGTACCACCGTATGTACTACTCAACTTTGACTTAGGTCTCTAATTTATCCACATCATTTGTTATAGAATTGGTTTAAATTTTGCCAAATCTCCTACTCTAATGTATCTAATTGTAGAGCTTTTACGAAACCTTCACTCAGGAAGGTTTAATTGTAGTAGTATGCTGGAAAAGAAAATTAGGAGAACTGAAAATTAGGAGACCTGGATTTTATTCCTCATTTTGACACAGCCATCACTTTGGGGCAAGTCACTTAAAATCTTCAAACTCCTCATCTGTGAAATAGGTGAACTGAAATGATTTCACTTTAAGGTCTGCCATTCTGTGATGATGGGTGTCTGTTTGAGAGCATTCGTTTCCCTATGAAGCCAAGAAGGAATGAAAGGAGCCCTAGAAAAAATTAGTGAGCTGCAATGTAGAAGGGCTTTCTACTCTGAGCAAAGTGTTAGCTTCCTCGGTGCCCTGGGCATATTCTTACTGGATTTTATCAGTTTATGAGCATTTACTTAGCAGTTTATGAGCATTTCCCTGACTTTCTGATACTTTAACTACTTAGTCTTCTTTAAACTTTATCCCCTGTGCTTTAAAGGATACAGATGTTATAATGCTAATAAGGATGTCCTTAATAGAAGCTTAAGACAAGATTATTCATTAGATACTATTATTTATTGAATGTTATGGAAATTAGGTCACCATTCTTAATTTCAAATTAAATGACTATCAAGAGAAAAAAAATTATTCCTGATCCACCATGCTCTTATTTGACTTAGATTTAATTGTTTTATCTTGTGAAGCATAATTGCTTCATTATGCCTCATCACTTTTCAACTGCATTTGTGTAGAATAACGTAGTTCTATGTTATCTGTTTGCATGTGGCTCCTTCAAGAAGGATTCAAACGATACATTTATTGTGTTTATAAAAAAGACAGTCCTCTCTTTCCCCCATGCCTAAAGATGTTTCTTCTAAGTGTACCCTTAAAATCCATGCCTGCTTCTACACAAGTATACTACAGGTCTGTCTTTCTCAACCTAATATTATATTGGAAGAGGAGGCATTGTTTAGACACATATTCATGCTACTACTGACTGTTGCTATAAAAATCAAGTTAAATCTCTGCACAATTTTCCTTGCTTTTCCTTTGAAATCTGGTGTTTATTGCAACAGAATTTCAGATTTTGCAACATAAGAGTCTGAAAGACAGGCCAACACAGGCGGCTCTTTGGAAACAAGAGACCTGGGACTTCCAACAGCCAAATATCTGGCCAAATACCAAAAAGAAAGGAAAGACACCTCAGGTAGGTTGTGTTGATTCTGCAGACCTCTTTGGATTCTTATCTAGAGGACTTCTTTTGACAATGCATGGGAGTTTTTTTTTCCCCATTTTGTTTTTTCGGTTGGTCTGTGTTTCTGTTAACCACACTCTCTTGGAAGAGATCTTGACCATCTGGATGTGGTTTTCATTTTTGTGAGAAGGAACTTGTGTGTCCTTGACATGCCACTAGTATAAATAAATGTTCCATGAGAAGAACATGGGTCAAGATGTTATAGATTTCCAGGTCAGATTAGGACAACTACTGTAAGTTATTTGGTGCATAACAATTAAGCATGTGAGCTTAATGTACATACATGTATAAAAATGCACTAATTACAGATATATTTATGGGACATTTCAGAATAACTTGACAGCCAATTTGGGATAGTCACAGTAAGCATGACCTTCTGCATACTATATGGTCCTCTGTAGGATAAAAGGTACTGAACATGGGTTTATGTACTATATAAACTGGTAAGAATTTTATAACTGTATTTCAAGAGATCTTGATATGCTTATTTCATTATAGAAATAATTATTGATTTAAGATACAGATTTAAAATTTGTAGCAAACTGTAGTAAAACACAAGCTGAAAGGATATGTCAAATCAAAGAATATCATTTGAGGAGCATATAATTCTTCACCCTTGACTCAACTGACAATCCCTTTGCCATAACTCATCTCCAACTACTGCTAAGTGCCTTAACTGGGCAGAGAGTTTTTGTTGTTGTTTCTAAATTTGAAAATTGAACAATTGATGAAGTAGATTTCTTAATTAAATTAAATTATTCATATTGAGGTTAACACTAAAAAGTATAATTTTGCTTGTTCTATACTTAAAATAAAGACAAAGATCTTATGTCAAAATTGGGCGTTATTTTTAGTTGGCACTTATTTTTATACCTTCATTCTAAGGAGCTAAATCCCAACAAGGTAGGATGAAGTCCTATGTCTTCTATGTCTGTATATAAAATGATTGCGCTTTCTGAAGCTATGACTTTGGAGACAAAGGCCACCAGTCACCTCTGTCATTTGTTTGCATTTCGCTACTTGGGATTGTAAGATATTGTTGTGACCCTTAACTCTGTCCTTGAGCTAGACCTTCCCTTTCTTCACTCTTGGGTCTTAGGAGGCCTGGAGATGGCATGTGTGTTTGTCATATTCTGCATATTAGGGTCTCTTATTAAAGGGTTACAACCTAAGGCCGTAAGAACCTTTTCTAAATTTTACCGTTGTGACTGGAAATTACTATTTAATTGGTGTAGTTCACATAGAATTTTATTTAAGTGATTTTTATTACAATGTGGAAATATTCTGGATCAAATAATATTATATAAAATCTGACAAGTATGGACTAACAAAATCCTATAAAGGAGTTATTATATTTTCAGGAATCTGCATATTTAGAAAATTTGTTTATAATTCTGCAGTTCTTATTCACAGACACTGTAGTTAGTTTTGTCCTCAAATACTAGATCTTTGTAAACATAGCAACAGACCTTTGAATTCAGTATGAAAACAGGGTGTGCTGCACCTGAAGCAAATTCTGGTCTAGTCAATGTGTTTGATCACCTGGTTTGGATAAACAGTCAGGGTATATCTTTCGCATACTAGAAAGGCTTTGGAAATGAAAACAGAAGCTATAATTAGGTTTTACTTGGATGCCAGACACTGTGCAATTACAAAGCAATGAGTTAGATAAATGGGATTATATGCCTAGTTTTATTATAAATATCAATATTAGGCATTTATCATCAGACCCACTAAAAAGCGCTACTTTTAAAATAGACATGGTGATGGATGACTTAAATCCAGACAATAGCACATCCTAAAAGCAAGATAAACCACAAGGAATTACTTCCTTTCAGTTTAAAAAAGCTTGGACCTCTTAACAAATCAGTAGATGATGTATTATAATGAACTTTATATTTATATACTACTCCTACCATTTGAACCAGTTGCATCGTCCATAAACTAAACAAATAAATAGATTTATCTAGAGACAGATTGTTTAATAGCATCTTGTTAATGGAGAGTGAGCAGACCCTATTGTTATTTGGAGGGTCAATTAAGAATTGTTCAAGAGTAAGTGTAGCCTTGACCAGCTATGCTGCACATAAACAGTATAATTCATGGCAAGACAATATAATTAGGCTTAGTCTAAATTTAGGCCTTTATTACTCATAACCTGTCACTGTGAATGTTTTTCCTCTTCTTTAGTAAGCTCTGCTACAAATCAACAAAGCGATTATTATATAACAGAAAGTTCTCTGATGTTCTCATACTTTCCCTTCTACACTAGAGCGAAAGAAATCATACATGGTAAAAAGTAACAAACAAACAACCCCCCAAAACAACAAATAAAGAAAATAAAACTCTGAATGTAGGGATGCTAAACTTTAAGAACAGTGAAACAGTTTATTACACTCAACATGGATATATTACGTTATATGGATACGTCAGCATTGTATGCAGAGAAGCTGCACCCTACTCACCAGGGCCTTTTTATTCAGGTATTTCTAAGTCAGAAGAGTTTGCTACTTGGACTTTGTGCTGCTTCAGGACAGGAGTGATTGTGGTGACAGTGGTTGTGCTAACAGTACAGTTATGTAAAAGTGGGTGGAGGCCAGCAAGTAGTCCGAGTCCAGAAAGGCAAAGGATAGCTTCAGCGAGGTGAGCCAAGGAAAGAAAGAGTTTTCCTATTTCATAGGTCTGAGCAAGCAGGAAATCAACTCTATAAAGTATGAACCTTCTAGTCTATGGAACTTAGAAACCAAAAGGGATGGAATTCAAGGCAAAGTGTCTGAGTATAATAAAATGAATAACTTAGTTTAGAGGCTCTAAATAACAAGTGCGTAATACCAACTGTGGAAAAAAACCTTTGAGATAATGGTACCCTTTCTATTTCTTGTTGAGTATGAGACCTGTGAATAAGGGATGGACCATGCATTGTCTCCAATTATTTATGTTGCTTTTCTAGTTTATTAATGTAGTTATCCATTGTTAGCACTTTTCTTCAGAGCACTGCTTTAAATCTGCTTTGTAGACCTTGATATATTCTGCCTTCATTACTGTAGTGGTACTGGAGTAGTAAATAGTAGGTAATCAGCAAGTGGCTCAACAAGATGTCTGATAAAATTTAGTTCCCATTTTAGATATAAACATTTAATGAAGTTTTATAGATGAGTACCATAAAGTGGCAAAATGTATCTACCTCAACCTGGAATTATTCTCATATAAATCAGGGAAAAGAAAAATTCAATATTGTGGCTATTACTTGACCTTCATTAGCAATATGTGAAAAATATTTGTTTTCCACATCCTTGTCAAAACGCTTGATCTTTGTCAAACTGCTCGGTTTTTCTACCTGGTTGTTAGGATTCTTGGTTTGTAGGAATATTTTAATGAGTTCAAATATATATATACACATATATATATATATGTACATGTATATTTATATATATATATGTATTTACCAATTTTTAATTTGTCTTGTGACTTTCTTTACAGTTAATTTTGCTATCTTGAACTTCTTTTGAAATTGAAATTTATCAATCATATTTTTATGACTGCTCAGGTCTTTTGTTATTAATTTCTATGCTTTTTGGGTTTGTTTTTTTGCCTTTAATGGCCATTTAAACCTCAGAAATACTAGTCAATGCAAGTAGAAAAAAAAATGGACATATTATAAATATAACATTTTTTATGGGAATGTAAAATGATCTTATTTGATGATTTTAATATTTTATACATGGAGAATCTTGAAGAAATAACTGAAAAATCATAAGTGAGAGAATTCAGAAAAGTACCTGGGTACAAAATTAACCTACAGAAATCAGTATCCATCATATATATAAACAACAATCTAGTTAGAAGCTATAACCGAAGAAAATCCCATACTAAAATTGACTACTAAATAAAATAAAACACCTGGGCATAACAAAAAATATACAAGATGTATATAAAGAAAACTTGAAGATGGTACTCTGAAATAAAAAATGTATCTTGAACAAATGAAATGGTGGCACATGTCCTTGTAGAGAAAACCTCAACATTATAAAAAATATTAAGTGTTCCTAAATTAATCTATAAATCTAAAGCAATCCTAATAAAAATATTATAAATTTAAAATTTTGATTATGAAATTTATATGGAAAACAAAAGAAGAGAAAAAGTAAATTGGATAATTGAGAGAAAGAAGGCCAATGAGATATGAAGACTCCTGTTTTACACTTGTTATTTCATATAAAGCTATGATAATTGAAATTGGAGTAATGGTGTTGAAATAGATATATACCCATGGGAAGGAATATAAAGTTTAATAATAGGCTCAAATACATTTGGGAATTTAATATATGCCATGTTGTCATTTCTAGTCAGTGGAGAAAAGATTGGATTATCAAAAATTGGTGTTGGGATAACTAGGTAACAATTGTAAAAAAAAAAAAAAAAAAAAAAAAAAGATTGGTGCTAAGCCATATTATCATGTACTAAGTAAACTGCAAAAAGTGAAATATTTAAATTTATTAAAGAAAATCATAAAATTCTAGGAAAAAATAGAAAAAAAAATTCTTAAAAATGTTGCAGTGTAGATGGTTTTCACAACAAATAAATAAATATCAGTTCCTATTAAAAATTCTGTTTAGCAACAAAATCCCAAAAGAAAGTTAAAGAGAAATCAAAAATGAGAAAGGATATTTTGAACTTACTCTTGTACACTTGCAAATCAAGGAAAAATGCCAACAACCAAGGAAAAAATGAGCAAAAGATGTGAGCAGAAAAGTAATTACAAATGATTTGTAAGCATGAAGGAACGGTTAGTAACATTTGTCAAATGATAATTACAAATT
Source organism: Miniopterus natalensis (assembly GCF_054644295.1). NCBI lineage: Eukaryota > Metazoa > Chordata > Mammalia > Chiroptera > Miniopteridae > Miniopterus > Miniopterus natalensis. Next base: position 76,827,906 of record NC_142086.1, on the reverse strand, counting down.
AGAACTATTCTATCTTGCATCTAGAAGTTTGGCAACGAATCAAACTCCTTAATTATCCACTATGTTGGCAAAGATGTGAAAAAAAAAACAGCACTTTTATATATTATTTGTGAAAGTTTAAATGGGTATAATTCTTTAGAAAGGTAATTTGTTAATATCTACCAAAGTTAACAATGTGCATACCTGTTGACCCAGCAATTCTACTCCTAGGTCTTTATACTATATCTAAGTGTGTTTATAGTAAAATTATATTCAGTGATAACTTTTTTGCAAGGGTCAAAAGACTTAAAACAATGTAAAGTTCATTCATAGAGGATGGAGTAATACATTACACATATTCAAAAAGTCATTTAAATACATAAGGGAAATAGTGTTGTACTGATATGTATGAAGAATTCCAACATTTGCTATGAAACACTAATCAGTTCAGTATAAATAGAGATAGTAATATATCATTTGTGTTAAAAAGCAAAAATAAGCTGGCAATCTCTTTTGAATTTTGCAACATGTGAATTTATTAACTATTCAAACAAATCATAAAATACAATTTTAAGAAAAATGTGAACATTAGACATTGCTATTCTTGAAAATACTTCAGCCTTTCTTCTGAGACCCATTTTCCCATTCTGTTTTCCCTTCCTCTTCCAAACCCAGTTTTTACTGACGGAGGGGGAGTGAGGTTAAAGATATGGCATGACATAACATTTCTTTTACTTTCTTATGTTAAAGAGTTCAAGCTCTAAATCAACATTACAGACTAGCCTGTGGCTCTAATTTTTATATAAACAACACATTTATTAAGGTCATGTGTTAAATTTTATATAAACATTGCTCCTTTTATCTCCCTTAGTAATATTTTTATGAAGAAAAGTTTTAAAAAATCATAGTTGTTCTTAAATTGGGGAAAATAAATGTTTTTTAAGAATGTTCCTGTTATATTACTTTTATTCCTGGATTCTACAACATTCCTTAGTAATTATAGAATACCTTTAGGCTAATTAAAAAAATGTTTTCTCCAAGTGTACCCAATCTATTCATTTTTTCTTCATTGAAGGACTGCTCTTAGGAAAGCCCATCATCAGTGTTGCATTTACATGACCGCTGTTGAGACCTAAGCAACTGTGATTTTCTTACCTTCTCCATCGACTCTTCTGCTTCCTATCTGAAGCCTAGGAGATGTGAAAGAGAAGGGAGTTTGAGGAGCTACAGCATAACTCCAAGTGAGGCTTTTAAAGCTGACATCTTTAATTACAGTCACCCAAGGATAGGAGAAAAGACGGACTCAAATTAGAAAACAGAATGAGAGTAGGTAGTACACATATTAGGCATATTTTAAGCAGAGAACAATGGGATTGCTGAGCAACCTTCCAAATGATAAATGATCAGTTTGAAATGTTATGAATTCTCAGAGTATCTTCAAACATAATGAAAAAAGAAACCCACACTTCAAAGCGAAATGCAAATCATTGTTATTACACACTTTAATTGTCAATAGATAAACTACAGCAAGGTATATATTATAAAATAATAAGCATATGAGCTGGTGTTTCTGAAAGCTTTTCTTAAGCTCTACCGTGATCTACAAGTGCTAATTATGTTTTTATCCTAATAATTAAAATATTGTTACCACACCAGTGGTTCAACAAGTTTTATTGAGCTTTCATTTGGATCGGAGCCCTGCTACAGGAGGTGTGGGTGACAGGGTAGAAATAGTCCTCTGTATAGTTCTCTGGACAACGCTGATGTGAAGACACATGCGCATGGACACACAAGGAGAGACTTACAATCATCTGCAAAAAGAATAAACTGCAGAGTGAGATGCAAAGTAAAAGGGTGTCTAATGTCAGAAGAGAGGAGGAAGGATATTCTTCTCTGCGATATTAAGTTTTGAGCCATGGTTTGAGGAAGGAATATCTGAGTCTGGTTCTGATGCTCATTCCTTTTAGACTGTGGTTTTTGACTTTTTAATATGCCTGGTAATTTTTTGTTGAAAGCTGGACATGATATACTTGGTAAAAGAAAGTCTTGTGAAAAGGCCTTTAGTGGCATGGTGCTAAGGTGTGGGGAGGGGGAAGCATTTTATGGTCCTCTGAGTAGATCTCAATCTTTTGTGAGCATGTGTCTCTGGGCTGTGAACTTAAGTACTTCTCAGTCTCCCCGCACCCTCCATCTCCCAGCCCTCAAGCGGGACGGGATGGCTAGATGGAGTTGGAGTTGGGTATTTCTCTTCTCCCAGGGTGGCTTGGCTCTGATAAAACTCCAATAGGTTTGTCTCTGGTAAAAAAGTGTCCCTTCAGAGCAGTCCTTGTTGAAAAGAACAGAATTCTCAGGTTTATTTAAAAATGTTTACTTCTCCCTGCTCCGTCTGGAAATATAAGGGATTTTTTTCTCTCTGATACTTCCTTCATGTGAGAACCTAGTAGATGTTCTTCAGGTAAAACTCACACGTGTGCTGGCTGCCCAAGAGTGAGCTCCCCTGGATTTTTTAACTTTCAGACTTATCCACTTTGAGTCTCCGGCAATGCCATCGCAGTTCAGGTTTCCCTGCCCAGGACTAGTTCCCGTGGAGGTTTCTGTTGGTGGGTCTGTTCTGGAAGCTGTCATTTTCTGTATCTGCCGGTCTGCCTCTTCAGTTCTGGGCACAGCAGTTTGCCCCGTGACCTCACACCTGCGATGGATCTAAGAGGAGTTGTGGATTTTTCAGTTTGTTCAGCTTTACCTTTTATCAGGATGGAGTACTGACTTCTAAGATCCTTACATGTCAGATGGAAACCCAAATTTATTTTATTCCTTAGATTTAATCATGACTCAATTTCCATATTACACCCATATTTGAAGTAATCTAAACGGACTTTTTGCATTGTTAAATGAGTGAGTTTCCACTGGGTTATGTTGTTAAGTCAAATGTCTCTCCCATGGGAGAGAAACCAGGCCTTATCCTAAATAGACATTATACTGGTTTCATCCAAAAGCATAAAAATTACATTTTTTCTTTGGCTTGACTGCTTACTTTATAACATTTAGGAAGAGGGACTCTAAATGTTTTGTTAAAAGAAGTTTTATTTATTTGTTTACTTTTTTGCAAAAATAATTATTGTCCCTACTTGGATGATGAACATTTTGAGACCAAAGCTATGGACCCTCTCTCTAGAACCAAAGGTATGTAAACACAGACTTTTGCATAAAATTTTAGTTTCATTACAAGTGTGACAAAGTTGATGGAATCTCAGTTAAATGCTTTCATTTAAAACTCCTTTCTTCCTAGATTTTACAGATAATCACTATTCTTAATACTTACAGCAGGTATTTTCTTCATAACATTTTATTCAATTAAATGTTGCTAAGTGGTTATTAGAACTTTTTCATATATGATTTTCAAAGTTACTATTTTGTTCTAACTATAACTTTTGTGATATATTAAAAAATCTTTTTTTCCAGTGGATTATCTCTAAATTCCTATTTTTAATGTTAAATATGCAATTTATAAAATTCAGTCCTATATATCTATATATTTCAATCTAGATACATTTTAAAATATGTTTTATTAATTTTTTAGAGAGAGAGGAAGGGAGAGGAGAGAAGATAGAAACACTGATCAGCCACCTCCTGCATGCCCCTCCTGGGAATTGAGCCCGCAACCCAGGCATGTTCCCCAACTGGGAATCAAACTGGTGACCTCTTGGTGCATGGGACAGTGCTCAACCCACTGACCCACACCGGCTGGGCACAATCCAGATAAATTTTATTAAGAAACATTTGTACATAAGCTCAATTCTTCCCTTCCCTCCTATCTTTACAAACTTTGTGCAGATTATTTCTCCTTTCTTAGTCTTGGTTTCATCTTTAGTAAGATGGAAATTAGAATGCCTATATCATTAAGTGGTTGTAAGAAGTAAGTACTTAGCTTAAGGACTTCTTTTAGGGGCTGTTTCAAAGAATGCTCTTAGTAGTTTCAAGTTTTTTATTCCATGTCCTTTACATATGATTGGCTCATAAATCCAGGTTATATTATGTGATCTAACTATCTGGTGCCAGCCTGTGGCAGTGCATAGAGTTATAGTCTTGTAGGACCTAATTGCAAGTGATCCCACAGTGCCAAATAATGTCAAATTATCCTCATTGCTGACCTGTCTAAAATGCCCCTCAGACTCAAGTTGACATTTGTGACTTGTCCCAGGTTTAGAGCCATAAAAAGGTTGAGCTCTACAACCTCCCTAAGGACCTTTAGAATATTTGAAACTAAATGCTTTGTGAAGTAGCAGAAAAATTGTTTCCACAGAATAGGTGAGTAAGTAGCAATGGCTACCTTATAAATGTAGCATCTTTTTTCCAAATCTGGTATAAGCAGGATGGTAAGATAGGGAAAAGACCAAAGAATTTGTGTCCTACGTTGTGTTTAACAGAGGAAGAGGTGAATGTGCAGAAAAGAGCTCGAAAACAGTATCATAATTTATTAAGTACTTTCACACACTATTTCCCTTGACCCTCATGGAACTGTCACATAGCAAAACAGTAGAGATCTGTATCTCCCTCTACGGACAAGGAAAGAATTTCAGAGTGGGTGGTGACGCCCTGCCTATCTGTGACTCACTGGTGGAGCTTTCTGTTATTCCATTCTTCCTTGTACAATGCAGAAATTTCTGTGATAGCAACATAATTTCTTTATCCAATTTGGTTTTTGCCTGTACTCAATCACTTATTAACTCTCAACTGTTTTTTATTGGTGCTTTCCTGAGAGGTTTAACAAAATGTTCTAGATAAATTCTGTTTCCTTACTGAGTAAAAGTTTCATCCTTCTAAAGTAGAAGACAGTCAAAGAGGTCACACAGCTTGAAGTGGCCATATGTAACCTGGAGTCCGGAGTTTTCTGACTGCCTCTGATTGCAATCAAATAATTTTCTTACCTTGAAATCCCAGGGTAGAATTTTTACATTCCAATGGTAATAGTTGCAATGCCTTTCTTTTCCATTCCTTCCCCTTCCCTCCCTCCCCTCCCTCCCTCCCTCCCTCCCTCCCTCCCTCCCTCCCTCCCTCCCTCCCTCCCTCCCTCCCTCCCTCCCTCCCTCCCTCCCTCCCTTCCTTCCTTCCTTCCTTCCTTCCTTCCTTCCTTCCTTCCTTCCTTCCTTCCTTCCTTCCTTCCTTCCTTCCTTCCCTCCTTCTTTCCACCTCCAAGGAATCAGCTGAACATTTTTCATTGCCTAATTTGTAGTTGTACTCAAGGGTCCACAGTTTCCATTACAAATTTATTCTTCACCAACCTTAGCCTGCCGTGCTATCTTTGATAACTGTCTATGCCTTTTGATGCCAAGTCCTTCTCTTGGCTCTATGTTGGGACATTGATGGAATGAGTACCAATTGGAAAGAAATCTAACCCACTTTTGTCCTCATGCTAAGGCCTGTTAGAAGGCCACAACAGGAGAATTTGAACTTGAAGTAGGGTTTGAGAACTGATGTCAGGGTCACTCTACCATTTTATGTAGTTATGTAAATAGAAAGGAAATATGCAAACCAAAAGAGTAGAGGTTATCTCTGTATTATGGAATTTAAAAAATGTTATTTTTTGATGAGACATTTCATTTGCTTTTGCTATTTTATATGGGTTGGAGAGATATGTAGCTATACTTCGTAAGGTACCTTTCATGATTTTCAAGGTTCAATCTACTTCCTCATATTTTAGAAAGTGACTGCATTTTGCGCATATGCTACCTTGGTTTGACATTAAATTCCAGTGTAAATGAGTCTATGTGTTTATATGTTTGTTTATTTCAGGGCACTTTCCAGTTGGTTACTCCAAAATAATCTGTAGTACTTTAAGTAGGATATTACTCTGGTCTTCTAAACTTATGTCAGGTACTAATCCTGATATTGTTCTTGCAGGGGTTAATGAAACTGATTCCTGCCCATTATTGCAGAAATCTGAGTGTTTACTAAGAATCTAGTGAAATGGAGTCAATTCTAAGACTCATACATTTTTCTTCTGCTGTCATTCCCACTTGCTTTGGAAAATAGTCTTATGTTTTATTAGACATTTTAAAAATTTCATTAAATTTATTGGGGTAGCATTGGTTAATAAAATTATTAGAAATTTTTAAGAGTTATTTTTTAAAAAGTAATATATATTTAATGTAAAATAAATCAAGCTACACACACACATGCAGAGAGAAATGTAGTCTCCAACTTATATCCCAATTTTTATTTGGGTATCATCTCATGCATTTTAATTCCATCCAACATGGATCTATCTTTTTCTTTCATTTACCATGTCTTCTATGCTGCATGCTAGTCTACAAATCTCATAATATTAAACCTTTTGTCTGTACCCTCTACCAGAAATATACAGTGAAACTAAATTACTCTCTGAGCTAATATACTCAGAGTATTCTGTGTATTGCCCTTTAAATGTCCTTGTTGAGGCTGTAGAGCTCACTTTCAATCTTCGCCAATGATCTCCAGCTCCTCGATTTTTAAGACATTATCCCTTGGGAAAAATTGTTTCTCTCAATTTGGATCAGCTACTCTGTATTTTCTAGCCATTCGTAGGTTTGCCATGATTCATATCTCCTAAGCAAATCAACAGGGCCTATGAAATTAATCCTTCCCAAGACAGACTCTGCAAGCCCACTTCACTATCCCAAGCTCAATTCATATGATCCTTTGCAATTGAACCCCTCTTAAGATCAGGCAGTGTTAGAATAAGAATAGTGCACAATGGCCTCAATTCTTCCCTTTATAACTTGGGGGGGGGGGGGCTGGAGGAGAATAGGAAGGAAAATAAAAGATACTACAACTTCTGTAAGGAGTTCTTACCTTGGGCCTGATGTTCCTGATTCTCTCAGGAATAAGCATGTAGCACTAGGAAATATCAACCCTGATTTCTCAGTGGCTGAGTCCCTTTAAAGCACACATATTTTATACACCCTTAAGTATATATTTATAAATATATCTCATATAGTATGTTAATATACAATATATTTTATAAATATCTATAATTATGCTATAAGAGCCTTGAATATAGGCATAGGAAATTCATGGTCTTAAGCTCCCCAGCTTCGCTCTTTTTATGCTCCCTGATGTAGAGTTTCACTGGCAGGTGTGTAGAGGCAGAGCAAACATATTCAAGACTTCTATTCTTACATTTTCTCTACAGATGGATATTGAGGTTACCATCAGGCAAAATTGGCCTAAGGCTTCAGTCTTTATTGTGCGAGAGCCAATCATATTATTGGTGTTGGAGGTTGGCCTAAGGTCTTCTATATAATTTCCCCCCTCAGTTTGCTATTACTGGGCACTGTTTTAACCAATTTAATATTTACAATGGCACACTGATGCAGGTATTACCATTATATCCATTTCAAAGACGATGAGACTTATTCGCAGAAATGTTAATTTGCTCAAGGGCACAAACCTAATAAGTAGTAGAAGCAGGATTCAGACACAGGCATCATGCTTCCAAAATCTGGGCTCTTAAACATTACATTCACCTCCTCCAAAAATAGACATTGATGCACTGTATTTTCAGTATATGACCTTTTTACATTTTGGAGGGCCTAATTAGCTTTAGGAAAATCTAGGAATGAAAGTTGTGCTATTGTGTTTTCGAAGTTGATGGATCCATAATGTTGTAGAGGCTATCCCGAAAACAGAACAAATTGTGACTGATAATGCAAATGTCAATGAGTGGATAAATAATAAAGAGCAGAGCTTGAGGGTCTCTGACACCTTGTACAGGCAGGGAACGAGAAAGAGGAAGATGTTATATTCTGATAATATGGAGAATAATTTTACTTTTTAGAAAAGTCATATTAGGGATCTGCTTTCCCCCCTTTTCTTAGAGTGCTGTCTCTGTCCCTAACTCCTTCTACCCTTCCTCCTCCCAGAGCCTGGCTTTGACATATTTTCTCCTCAGTGTATTTTATTTTCAAAGGAAGATTGTTTCTCTTCTTACAACTCACACACAGACTACTTGGGAATATGAGTCTGGCAAGGAGAAAGGACCAGAAAAGGAGGTAGGAGACAACTTTATCTACTTTGAAATTCTGCTCCGGACACTTACTCTCCAATGCTGAAACTTTTATGTTTCTTTTGTGGGGCTGCTCTATTTGTTTTGGCAGGCGTCGGATACTGTTCTGGCTATATAAATCAATTCACCCTTTTATTTTTTTAAATTTATCTTTTTTGTTGAAAGTATTACAGATTTTCCCTTTCCCCCCATTGACCCTTTCTACCCTGTCCTCACGCCCCACCCCAGGTCACCACACTATTGTCTCTGTCCATGGGTTATGTATATATGCATATAAGTTCTTTGGTTTATCTCTTTCCATCCACCCCCTCCACCCCCACCTTCCCTCATCCTTAACCACAGCAGTAAATAAAAACAATAAGAGCTAGGGAACCTGATGGGCAAGTGAATATGTGGTAGCATCAAGGGGAAACTTAAGAATGTCAGGAGATCCCTTTTGGCAAAAAATAATCTACTTTTTGTTGCTATCAGAGTAGTTGACCATCCACCATATTTACATCTTCACCTGGAAATACTTCTGTACAGAAAAAGCCACATCAATTCCATTACAGCACACTAGGAATCGTGGCCAGGGACTGTGAGCATATTGGTGCCTGGAAGAAATAAGAAATGGATGAAAGGGGATGCATTATTGAAACTGTAATGCTCCTTGAAGAAAACATAGGGATGAAAGCTTATGACATTGGTCTTGGCAATGATTTCTTGTATGTGACACCAAATACACAAGCAACAGAAGCAAAAAATAGACAAGTGGGACTTTATGAAACTAAAAAGCTTCTGCACAGAAAAAACAAACAAAACCAAAACAAAAAAACATACAACAACATGAAAAGGCAACCTATGGAATGGGGGAAAATATTTGCAAAACATATATCTGATAATGAGGTTAATATTCAAAATACTTCCCCAAAGGATACATGTAAATTGTCAACAGATACATGAAAATATGTTCAACATCATTAATCATTAGGGAAATGCAAATAAAAGCCAGAATGAGATATCACTTCATACCTGTTGGAATAGCTATTATACAAAAAGATAATACATATTGGCAAGAATGTGGAGAAATTGGAACCCTCATCTATACTCTTGGTGGGCATGTTAAAGGTTGCAGCCACTATTGAAAACAGTATGGAGATTCCTCAAAAATTTAAAATAGAATGACCATATAACCTAGCAATCCCACATCAGTATATATAGCCAAAAGAACTGAAAACAAGATATAGAAGAGAATCTGTGCCCCCTTGTTCATTGAGAAGATATAGAAACGACTGTAATGTCCATCAACAGGTGAATGGATAAAGAAAATATGGTATATAAATACAATGGAATATTATTCAGCCTTAAAAAAGGAAATCCTGCCATCTGTGACAACAAGGATGAATTTAGAGGATATCATGCTTAGTAAGATAAGCAGGTCAAGGAAGAACAAATAGTGCATGGTTATGAACAATGAAGCCTAGGTTATACAATTTATGGTGTTTTCTCTAGAGCAAAGTATAGGGAAGAGAGGGGCAAACAATGAATTTGGGTGTAGGAAATGGAGAAAAGTGAAGATGGAAAATATGGTATATTCAAGAATATTTCTTACATTTACATGTTATAGTGGACGGACTCCCAAACTTCATAAGAAACATAAGCCTAAGAAAGATTTTCCTTCATGTTTCTTTCCTATTTTATACTAATCTCTTTGTGGTAACTACACTTTATTTTTAGTTAATGCAGCTATTTTAAAGAAATCCATGTTGTCATAACACATTTCCAATGTTCTTCATTATACTTGGATGAAGAGAAAAATGCAGATGAATCCTTGAAAAATATTTAATACGTGATGCCCTCAGTATTCAGTCTGAGAAAGTTTTCAAGGGCTGTATGTTCTTGAAAGTACTTTCAAAAAGTTATGTCCTCAACCAATAACTATGCAGGGTATTTAATTCCAAGAATTCTACCTGTTTTACAACTGACGCATGCAGAGAATTATTTGGAAACCTGATTCTCCTTAGGCATTCTCTCTTTAAAGTTTGAGAGCAATTTTGTAGAGTCATTAATGTGATATGAATGATAAAGTGAACGAGTGTCATTTATCTCTCTTGAGAGAGAATATTTTTTGTTTGATTTTTTATGAACAGACAGTTGGAATGTAGATGAGATATTTTTGAGAAAGCAAAATACCAGATATCAAATGTTATTCTAGTCCTAGTTTTAAATTTACTAATAAAGAAATGCTTCAACAACTTTATAGCAATTATGAAATGCTTTCACATACTTTTAACTATGTATGCAAGGGGCATTTAAAACAGCTTCTGTGAAAAAAGTGTAACATTTGATTATTTAAATGAGTATAAATATAAAGCATTAAAGACTATTCTACTTTTTGGGGTGGAGTCAAGTTATTCTAGTTTATTAGACTGAAATTAGAGAGCACAGCATTGAAAGATTCTTAGTAGAGTCTCAGAAGGAGGAAATGATAGTTACAGGTCTTGTGGTTTGGATTGGGCGATTTTTAAAAACTTAGTTATTCTTACTATTTTTACATATTTTACTTTTTATGATTACTACTTCGCTTCATAAATGTTATTGAATTAGGCCCATGAGATAGAAAATTGAGTATGTTAAGGAAAAGAAACAAGTACTGGTCAGCATTCCAGAAGGAAGCACACTTAAAATGGGGTAATAGAATTGAGCTGAACAGATTTTTTTCAATGGTATAGAGAAAGAACATTAAGGGTAACTGATAAGGTATGGTGAAGTCTAATGACTAGTGAATGGGAAGACTTTATCATCACTCCTGATACTGAGGAGTGAGGAGAGGGAGCAGTAATTGAAAGCCTATGAGAGTAGTAACTATAGGAAAAGCACATCTTCCAAGAAAGGTCTTTTTTATTTTTCAATTACAGTTGACATACAATATTTTATTTGTTTCAGGTGTACAACATAGTGATTGGGCATTTATATAACTTTCCTTCCTGTTTTTCACTCATCCTGCCAACCCCCCCTCCTATCTGGCAGCCATCAAAATGTTCTCTGTATCTATGTGTCCATCAATAGACAAATGTATAAAGAAGATGTGGTACATATATACAATGGAATATTACTCAGCCATAAAAGGAATAAAATTTTGTCATTTGTGACGACATGGATGGACCCAGAGGGTATTGTGCTAAGCGAAATAAGTCAGAAAGAGAAAGACAAAAATACCATATGATTTCATTTATGTGTGGAATCCAAAAAATGTGTTTTGATTAGAGGAACAGTCTCTGCTAACCCTCAGCCAAGCAAGGAGAGAACTTGGAAAATAAGTACTCCTACTTTTCTCCTTTTACCTCCCTTGTCTCCTATAGCAGAACCAACTAGAAGTGCAGAATAAGGGAGCCAGAATGATGTGATTTATAGAGATCATCCTGGGTACAGGATAAGGTAGAAAAAACTGGAAACGTGTAGAGAATTTCCCAAGAGAGGGCAAATCTAAAATATACAGCACAAGATGCAAGTTTGGAAGAGAAAGGACTCTGATAACATCTGCTGAAGTTAACGTTTCTGCATGAGAATATATCTGAGTGGAGCTGACCAATATTTGTGGTAAGACAAGGAAGTAAGAACCAAATTAATTTTTGAGTTTAGTTCAGCCTGAATTTTGAGCTCTACATTGAAGAAGGCTATGCTTTTCCTTCCGTAGGTAATTCTTATTTTAAACAAAAAAATAGAAGCAGAAATGTAGAGTAATGGTCATCAACCGGGCAATGGCCACAAGTCAATCTCAAACATAACATTTTCAATGTAATTACCAGCAGATTTAGACTGGGTAGAGTTTGGAGAAGGCTGCATTAGAAATAAACGATGGAAAAAGAACACCACCAAAAAAAGGGAAAGAAATTAGCAAATTATTTTAAGAAATAAAGAGCAAGGAGAAAGAGACTGAAAACAAAGATAGCAATCCCTGATTTAAAAGTACAAATAAAGTGCCAACATTAAGAATCAACCATTTCTACTAATTACCATTATTTCTATCTCTGTTTATGGAATCCCTGCTATTTTGAGTTGTATGTCTGTGTGTGTGTGTGTAACTATCATCTAAAACAGGGGTGGGGAACATCTGGCCCGTGGGGGTATATGGCCCTCGACATCATTTGGCCTGGCCCTGCCAAGGCAACTGCAGGTGGGACTCAAAATTCAATAAATCTAGGAGCTTTTTTCATAGCTAATTTTTAAGTTGATAATTTTGTACGGCTCACAAATGATATTATAAATATCCAAATGGCCCTTGGCAGAAAAAAGGTTCCCCACCCCTCGTCTAAAACATGGGATGGATCCTGTCATTAGATGATAACTAGCCATTAGTTTGTGTCATTTAAGTAAAACTTTTCATCTTTATACAAACCAATGTAAAATATCAAGTTCAGGTTTAAAAACACATGTGAAAATTCCACACCTTCATTTTGTAATTCAAACACCCTTACTGACAAGAAATAACAAGTGTGATAAACCAAAAAAATTCAGTTTTAGTTGCTAGGAATGTTAAAGAACAAAAAAGAAGCCCATCTCTATCTTGAAGCTACAGAGGCAAATATGAAATAGAGAACTCAAGTGGATGGTACACATAGGCGTTTGTGACAAAATCATGTGGAGCTATATAAAATGAGGGGAGTGGAAAAGACCCAGACTGCATAGGGCGCTCTGCTACTTGTCACATAGGAAAGGCACAATGTAGTGACTAAACTAAGCAAGTGAAATCATTTAACTGAGTACCTATCCTCAGAAATGCAATGTCGTTTTGTTTTCCCATAAGGGCTGCAATTGTGTAAGGGAACAGCTGGTACAGAGCTTGCCTGTAAATTCCATCAGACATTCAACTTTTGTTTTTCCTGCTCTCACAGGCTTTTCATTGCTCTTTCATTTTCCTTCCTTTGCCTAAAGTTCCTCTAAGGTAGAAGACCCTTTATCCTCTTGTCCAACCACCTTACGGCCTGTTCTTTTCTGCCCTTCCTTACTCCCCCGTCCTTTCTTCTTTATTCTGTAATCTCTTTTTTTCTTTCTTCTGACTGTGAACAGATCACCTGCTAATCTGGAAAATACCTATGTTCAATCAGTCATCACGTGTCCCTTAATCAGCCCTCAGGAATCTGCCTAAATGAACTCTTTCATTTCCATCCCCCCAAATCATTCTGATCTTTTTGTTTTCATTCATGCTCCAGCCAGTCACCAAGGTTATTTGGGAACATTTATATAGGTATTCTCTGAAGGAAAAGATTGTTTTCAGTCAGTTTAAATGAAGTTCGTTGCTCTTTCTTTTGGATATTAATCTGAGGCAGATTACTCTTAATACCTATGTTTGTTGGCTATTAGATTCTTATTACAACCCCAATATGTAAAATGTAAGATATATGTAATTGTTAAAATAGGAGATTTCCCTAAATGAAAGTGCTAGTTGATTTAAGTGCATCATCTTTTTTTTTCTTTCTTTACACTGTTGCTTAAAAATTATGATTCATTTTATGTAAAAAGTAATAAGAGGAAATAGTCGAAGATATGTCCTCTTGGAAGGGATGGTGAATACTAGAGAGAGCAATGTGGATTCTTATTCTGGAACAGTCACGTCCGAATGATTTAACTTGCTTTTATTTCTGTAAAATGGGTATGATAATGCTGTTTCCTTATATGTTACAATATTTAATTAATGGTTATGAGCTTTTGCATAATGTGTGTTCCAAAACACACATACATTAATAGGTTAATAATCTGCATTCACAGTGCACTTTATTAAAGTATATTGGGAGCTAATTAAAAGGAATAATTTGTGCTTTTGGGAGGAAAAGTGTTATCTAAGTGTAAATTAGGGAGGAAGTGGCAGTTAAATCTATACAACGTATCTATTACCACACATTTGGGGCTTAACTCTAATTACAGATTGGACATGTGAACAAACAGCATCTGGGAGACTTCCACTCGTTTCAGAAGGCCCTCCTTCACATCTCTACAAGAAGGCTATTCATTTAATAACGAGGATTATTAATAAGCCATTTTCTGCTCAGAACAAAAGGTTAGAGGGAAAAGACCTCTTTAAAAGTCAGCATATTGACAGTATTTACTGTTCTCTTTTGTAGACAGTGTCTCCCCAACAAGTGTCCTGAGAAAGGAGTGTATTATTCGGTCCTTTAGACAGAGGAAAGCGTTTTTGTGGATTGATAACTCTACCCACAAAGGGCATTTACACCTGATGGAAGAGGGAAATTCTGTAGACAGATCTGTGCCTGTCTTCAAACCTTTTACCATCTGAATAACCCCTGAGGTTAAATAGCTGGTAGACATCTGTAGGCAGAAATAAGAGAAATGAGATCATCAAGGAACGGTATCGTGCTTACAACATGTGGTGAAATGAGTGGCTCTTCACCATCTGTTATTTGTGTGTGTATTTTATTATGTAAATGTTCGTACACACTGCATTCTAAACAAAGGAACATTACTTCCACTTTGTTGGTGCTGCCAAGCTTGCGTATGTGTCCTGGAAAAAGAAAGTGGCAGACAGAAAATTCAGGGTTCATCTAGCCACTTGTGTCCCCACTCCTTTCACCAAGAGGGTGAGAGACTTTAAGTAGGTTTGATTCCTTTTCTACATCCTGTTAACAAATACAAAGCTTGACTGTGAATGGAAAACAATGTCTTAAATACTACAGTTATGGTCTAAAGCTCCTTTCGCTGGCAGCCACGGGAAAAAGATACTGCAAGCTAGGATGCCCTGGGATGGTTCCAGTGTACACTAGTGATAAACCCAAGCTGGAAAATAAATTTGGACAGAGAAAATAGGCTCTGTTCAATTTTCTCTCATCTGTTTAATTCCTGGCACATATCTCTGGGTCATGGGAAGGTTCTGGTGGACCGCCGTCATTGTCTTCCCCCAAACAAGAGGGGTGTGTGTGTGCATGTTTGGTTGGAATGAAAGTGAGGAGATTTGGGTGACACATATTCTGGTTTAAATTTTCATAAAATTACCAATTTAAATTGAAATGTAATTATCCTAACTGGCATCTTTTTGGCAGCAGCTTAAAAAAAAAATCCCTCGGCTTTACTGTACCAAGCAAAAGCCCAGAGGAGTCCTGACACTGGCCTTTAATCAAAAGCTGAAAAGACACAAAAGCTTTCAGATAATCTATGCCAAGCTATCTTGGACAGCGTGGAATTGCCTGGAGCACCCTTCTGGTGGCATTTAAAACACCTGGTGCCCTTAAAAAAAAAATACATCTGTGTCTGCAATTCCTTCTGTAATTCCCTTAAATCTCTCTATCTCAACCCATTCTCCTATCTTTAAAAGTAGGGATACATCAGTGACAGTCAAATAAAGCAGTTTTATTTACCAAGAGAATGATCCTTGTCATTGGCTATGCCTGGAGGTGACAGTCTCAGGTGCCCATCTGCACACACACTTCCTCACTGTTTATTTCATGTGGTTTAATATAATTAAACTATCATTGTGCTCATTGATTCAGCTCAAATTTTAATTTGATAATTGGGGAAAAGGTGTGCATTTGAAATGGAGGCAATTAATTGACACTTTAAATGCACTTGAACAGAAATAATTTAAGTTACACCATACTTAGTGGTGACTTATACTGCTGTGTTTATGCAAAATCTCTTATTTAGCTCCTATCATTAATGGAGAGAGGTAAATAATATTACTCAGCCTAAGTCCTTTCGATACTGGTAGTCTAATTCTGTAATTTGGAAATATTTTCATGGCCACAAACAATCCCATTCATTTCATAGTCATAGGCTTTTCTAAAATAAAGACATTCTAACTTTGAACTGAAATCTAATCATTCATAACTAGTCTCACATACATGCAGCATAATTATGCAGATTGTCACATAATTTTGTCACTAGACAGCCTGATTCTCATTCTAACAAACATCTTGCACAAAGAAATAATGAGAATAGCAAATACACAGTTTCTCAACTTATACTACTCATCTTTGCCATGATTTGAATAAAAGGAAGAAAAATAACCTATTCTTACTCATTTAATTTTTCTCTAAAATCAGTTTAACTTATTGTAAGGGAATTTATATATTTTGGTGAACTTACTGAAACTTAAGAAGGAACCATATTATAGATAAAGCAATTTTTTGGTGTTAATTATCTTCCATCTGGAAACAAATATGCTTTCAGATTTTTTTTTTTAAGAATTTAAGAACAAAGCTAGTTTGTTTTAGCAACCTACAAAATCTTCATCATGTTCACTGGAGCTCTTTTATCCACAGAGCCTGAAGTAAATACTTTTAATCAAAACCTAAGCAAATTCAATTTTGCAAAATGTTAACGACCGCAAATGATACCTGCAACAAATATTGTTACTTACTGAAAATTATTGGTTGTTTCTACATATGCCCTGAGAGGCCTTGTTCTTAAAATAAAGGACTGGGGCAACTGCTCTGCCTTTTAGAGGAAGGCTTATGCTCTTGCTTCAATCTATTATTCAGTATTTTTAATATTCAGTGTAACCACGGATGAACCTAAGAAAGTTTTGGCAGGCCATTTCAGTTAAGCAACCATGCTCTTTTTATTAAAGCTGGAAACCTCATTAAAATAGGCTCTGTGAAGATTTTCTAAACTCCAGCTTCAAATTAAGGTTGGCAATAATGCTCTGAAAAATCTTTTTATATAAATGTGGTTCTTTTGGCACTTTCAAGTTTTGAAAGTAAGAAATGTCATAAAGCAGAAAAAGGCAGGAAACAAAGAAAACACAGAAATGAAGGAACACAGAATGCACACACATAACATACATATTGCTGCTATACGTAAGTGTGGGTGAACCAAAAGCCAATCGATTTCTCGTATCTTCTCTTTCCATTATCTGCTTTCAGAAAAATTTCTCCAAAAACATCTTTACTAAATCATTTAATAGAACAGTTATAAAGAAAGAAAAATGTAATCATAAACATAATCTTTAACCATACTTTAAAAAAAAGCCTTTGGTTACCAGGCAGAAGTGAAGTCTTCTTCTGAGCGATAAGAGAATTTTAAGGCTAGAAGGGAACTAATAGATCAGCTCACCCGATAGCTCTGTAACTGCAAAAAAGATTGTCAAACTCAACAACTAGTGAGTGAGGGGACCAGGATTATTAAACAGATCTTGGGACTCCCACATAAATGCTTATTCTCTATGACATTGTAATTTCATATTTGTGGTAGAAATAGCAATTTGACACAATCTGACATCCAGATTAGCAAACCCATTCAAGATTAGGACACTACTTATCGATCTCTTTCTTTTTTTTTTCTGCAGAGAAGTAAAATTTCACAAATCTAGGTCCTTACTGTCTAAAGTATCCTCATTTTTATCAACTCTTAAACATAAAGAACATTGATACATTGCTATTAATAGTCTTTAAAATTTGAAGTGATCAATATGCCTTTTCTTAATCTATGTTGTGAATTCATTCACAGAAAGAGCTTTCTCTTTGTCTCCAGCATTTTCTCCCCAGCCTTGAGAACATTTTTAGAAAGCTGATTAATCACATAGGTATTAAAAATAGATATCGAGTCAAGTGATTGACATTTCCTGTTGAGGCTTCTTTAAATGGCAAAGGCCATTTCTCATGAAGGAGGCCTAAAGTCCCTCAATTTGATTTCTGCTAAGCTCAGTAGAATTAGTATCTAGCTCTGGTCTGGTTTTTTGGGGGGGTGGAGGGAGGAGAAAATATATATGATAGAGTTAGTGATCTCAAATTAGTTGAGCAAGTCATATATAAAACCTGCCACAACATTCAAGAAAAATACAAGTTAGAAATAAAAGTCCTCAAATGTGCCGTACTAGTACCAACAGGCATTAAACAAATGTTTTGTTATTTGTGGAATAATTGAATATTTTTAATTTTTAATGTTTAAAGTAAATTATGTGAGGAATGTAGTTTTTGATTCTGCTAAATAAACACTTGTTGTGTGACCAGAAAGCAGTGACTTTATGTGATGATCTACAACCTACAGTTTTAACTGTGATAGAGATAAAAAGCTAAGAGCTGGGTCCCTCAAACTGTATGAAGACAATTAAGTAAGATATTTTTGAGCTATGAAGGAGTGTATTTGAAAATGAGTGAGGAGTAGATAAAAATGATTTAAATTCAGTGCCTAGAATAAGACACAATGATATCAAACAATTCACAAATTACTTGATATCAGATCAGTACTAGTTGCATGTTATCTATCCCTTTACATGTATGTGCAATATTTCTCAGTTTGGGGGAACACTTGGAATGGAATTTTTATACAACTGGAACACATGGCAGTTTCTCAGAAAATTTTAACCTTACTTACCAAATTACTTCTTCACTTTAGGGGAAAAAAACGGTAAAATTGATACATTCAGGACATTGCAATCTTAAGTCTCAGTGTTAAAAATAACCTGAAGGTAAGTTGAGACAACTCATTGTGACCACTAAAGATAATTGGCATTTCCCTAATTTTCAAAACCTTGACATTTAAACAGCAGCTTCTACTTAGTTATACTCTGTACTCCTCTCCCTGCGTATTAATGTTGGCCTGCTGTTTTACAGGCTTTCCAAGTGTGTAGGAAATTTGGCCGAGTTAGCAGTTTTGTTTTAATATATTCTTGGAAATTTTATCTGCAGCAGTTCTGTGTGCTTTCAGCAAGTGGCTGAAATGGATGCAGGTTTTCTAAGTCTGTCGGGGTCATGACTAATAACACCATGGGCTGCAAGAGAAATCATGTAGCATCGTGGCATACGAGAAATGGCCTGTGTGTCAACTTGCCACCTTCCCCCCACTTTTATACATTAGTTTCATTGCAGTGAAATCGGGGGAAAGATCTCCAGGCACTGAAGCCACTCATGCCACTTTTGAAAGCCTTAGTAATTGCATTGGCAGCTCAGAGGCCTTATTAAACAGAGAGATGCGATGCGTGCAGGGCTCCTTTTCTAAAGGGTTGCCAGTGGCAAAGACAGCTACTCTGCAAAGCATCACTCAGCAAGGGGCGAGGCTCCTCTAATCAACTGTCCCTTTACCAGCATTTCTGTTGCTACAAGAATATGTTTACATGAAGTCTTAAGGATAGCTTTCGGAAGGAACGCGAGGATAGCATCCCTCTGCAGGCTGCAAATTGCATTTAGGTACCTTATGTGCTCCACTCTCATTTGGGTGTTCAGTGTCCAGTTCAGAGCTGATGTGACTGTCCACAACACGGCAAGCAGAGGGCCATCTATGCCTCGTAGTCCTCCTAAAAAACAGCTAGGACAGTTTCCAGACCGGGGAGGTCAGCCCTGTCTGAGGACTCAGCCTTCCTCTAAGCTCTTTTCCCAGCCCAGGCCCACCTACTGAAGAGCATTGGGCTGCTTGAATAGCCACTTTTGTTTCCCAGGTGGGAAAAATATTGCCTTGGCCATGTCATTAGAGGAAAGGGCCCCAAAGTTTCCACTTGAGTTAAAGTATGAAAAGCTGAAACTCACCTGCAGTTTAAATTTTATCGCTAAAGAGTTTAGATTTAGTGTGTTGTAGACTGAGAGGCAGAGTATTTTGAGATGAAAGCTATTGTTTTATGTGTTAATAAGAAGAGTGGGTTTTCTGTGGCTAACAGCACTCCTCTGAATCACGGCCTTATTTACAGTGGAGGAATGTTGGAGATATCATATTTCATCAGCAATGATGGCTTGAATATGTTCTGTGAATAATTACAGTATCTTTTCATCTCCCTTTTGTTATAGGAAACCTTTATAGTAAAGGCTTTTAAAATATGCAGTGGGAGTGTGTAATTCAAGAATCAAGTCTAACAAGAAATTGTTTTGGCAAGTTCAGACCCTCTCAGAATTCATGGGTTTGGAGTTACATATCTAATTGGAACCTTTTAATGTTGGAATACGTTGCTCTTAGGAAAACAGTGTAAAGCTTTTAAGCAAAAGGGAAAGAAACCTTTAAGAAATACTCAGCAGGATTCTGTGACAATAAAATTATGTTTATTTAAAAACAGAAACCCCCGTGTTCTGGCATCTTAACATAAAGAGAGTGGAAAATGGGAATTATATACACATCTACAAGAATTACAAGGCTTTGAAAAATTGCTTGTGCAAAAGCTTTGTGAGTTGCTGTTGAGCCAAATAATGGAAAAATACTTTGGGAGTGTCAGAGATGTAATGAGGGATTCTCTTGAACATGTTACCATTTGCTAGAAATTTTCTCTCAAGAGTACAGGCCATCTGTATTAAGACCTAACTTAGGTTTTCCCTCTCCTCATATTAACTTAGATCATCCTGAGGTTATTTACTGTTATATTTGGAGGACAGCCATCTCCTCATTTTTGAAAAATATATATATTTTATTGATTTCAGAGAGAGGAAGGGAGAGGGAGAGAGAGAGAGAGAAACATCAATGATGAGAGTCATTGATCAGCTGCCTTCTGCATGCCCCCTGCTGGGGATGGAGCCCAAAACCTGGGCATGTGCCCGGACCAGGAATTGAACCCAATCTCCTGGATCATAGGTCGATGTTCAGCCACTGAGCCACATTGGCCGAGCTCCCCATTTTAAAAAATGTTTTCTAGTTCTCACTTTTGAGCTTGCACTTATACCACAAATTAGGTGCATTGGTCATGCTAAGTTGTCAAATAGTAGGAACTAGATCTATTCTTCCTTGTCTCCTTCTAGTCTCTGTATGTTCAGTGCAAAAGACTGTCATATGGTTTAATCTTAGTGAGGGTGTTATGTGTATTGAGTAGAAAGAACTGTCCTAACATTAAGCGTAGAAAGAAGCGGCCAATGTAAAACATCATAATGCACAGGTAAACCCAGCTCCAGGAACATCACTTCTTGACAGTAGTGAGAAAAAATTACTCCTGCAGCATCTGCCAAATTGGGTGTTTGGGAAACAAGTCCTCAGAGATGGAAAGAATTATGAATAAACTCTGGGGTGAGTGCCTTCTTGGTTATATAAACATGTACTTGATGCCCATATCGGAGCTTCATGTTTTAATTTTGATAAAGTTTAATTCGTCATTTTTAAGAAATGATTCAAGCACTTGTGTTCTTTTGTTTGCTTGTTTTATCTTCACCTGAGAATATTTTTTTCCATTGCTTTTCAGAGATAGTGGAAGGGAGAAAGAGAAAAACATCGATGTGTATTCAGTTGTAAAATTGTTTTGGAAAAAACATTTTTTCCCCCTCATTAAAAGGCCTTTCTACATTTGTTTGAAAATCATTTGGCCAATTATGTTCAGATCTATTTCTGAACTCTATTTTTTCCCCATTTATCTTTAGATCTAATTTTTCTGTAATACTACATTCTCTCAATTACTGTATATTTATAGTAAGTCATGAAATCAGAACATTTAAATTCTCTAATTTTTCCCCCTCTTTTAAAAATAATTTGGTTTATTCTTGTTTATTTGCATTTCCATAAAAAGTTTTAGCTTCATCATGTCAGCTTCTGCAAAAACATGCTGGAATTTTGATTGGAATTGCATTGAAATTATAAATTTGTAGTAAACAAATCTTGCACACATCTAACTGCATAGTATTAGTAAAATTACAATATTAGCATTGATACAGTATTATAAACTACTCTACAGAACTTATTCAAATTTCATTAATTGCTCACTGACATGCCCTTTCTGGACCACAACGCCATCCAGGGTCACACATGGCAGGTAGTTGTAATTTTTCCATAGTCTCTCTTATTCTGGAAGAACTCTCAGTCTTTCTTTGCCATTCATGTCCTTGATACATCTGAAGAGTGCTGGCCTGTTATTTTCCAGCTATGTCCCAATTTTGGTTTGTCTGATGTTTCCTTATGACTAAATTTAGGTTATTAATTTTTAGAAGGAAAACCATAAGAGAGATGCTGTACTCTTCTCAGTGTATTATATTAGGAGGTAGAAGTTGTCACTGTGTCTCATTACTGCTAATATTAACTCTACCACTTGGTTAAGGTGGTATCTGCCACTCTATCCGATATAAAGTTACTCTTTTTTTTCTTCTTTTTTAGAAATTAATAAATCTGTTGTGGGAGATATATTTCTTCAGGTTAGATGTGTTCTATTAATATGTTTGCAAATTTACTGGCCCTTTTATCGTTATTTCTCTTAAGCCTATCCAGTAGATCTTTTTACTGCGGGTGTTAAAATTTTCAGTTCTAAAATTTCCAGTTTTCCAAGTTTGCAGAGATAGTTTATGCTTTTATTTATTACAAGTCTAATTTTCTTTATGTCACTGAGCATAATCATAACTACTTTTTATAAAGTACTGTGTAAAAACTTCAACATCTGCTAACATTGGGGTTGGCATTTGAATATAGTCTTTTCCCTTGAGACGGTATCACATTTCTCTGGCTATTTATATGTGAATAATATTGGACTGTATCCTGGACAATCTGCATATTAGGTTGTGGAGAATCTATATTCTGTTATATTGCTCCAAAAAGTGTTGACGCCTTTGTTTTAGCCAGCAGTTACCTTGGTTAGACTCAGAGTGCAAGCAGCCATGTCTGCGGTGGGTGGCAGCTCAGGTCTCAGATCGGCTCTTTAAACCACGGCTGTGAGCCGCCTTCCTTTTTTCCCATCAATGTGGTTTAGCGGTCAGAGAGACTTGGAATGAGTTTAAGCAAAGACATTGGTATCTTTCTCTGGCTTTCTCCTTTCCATTCTCCTCTGGTTCTCTGGCGGTGCTAGTTACCCTGTGCTTTTTGCCCCATTTCGTTTAGCTAGTAAGTCAGTGGGCTTTCTCTCAGCACTGGACTCATCCCTGTACCCCAGCCACTGTGACTGAGGCTGCCCTCAGGGCAAAACTGCAAAAAAAAAAGAGGAATTCCGTCTGTTTTGATTACTTTCCCCAAGTTTGACTCTGCTCCAAAATCTGCCTATTGTACCTCAGTCTCTAAAACTCTCAGGTAATTATGTTTGTAATTTTATCAGTTTATAGGTATTATTTCTAGGAAGATTGCTTTGTTTGTTAATCATTTTTCAATTAAGGTGAAGACTTAATAGATGAGTTGGAAACTGGATTTTGAATGGGGATTAGATATTGTCCCCAAATTTTTTGTGAATATGAAAAGTAAAGTATTTGAGAAAGAAACTTTTAGACAAAGTTATACTTACATGATATAGCAGATTCCTTTGAGGATCTCCCAACTCATAATGAACCACTTAATTGCTCACCCTTTACACGGTGTCATATCCATAATATAAGCACATAGTGGCCATATTCATACAATGGCATGTTGAGTACCTGGCCAGAAATAATTGAGGACGTGATTGGGTACCCTACCTGTTCTAGGCCCAACTCACTCTCTTAAGAATTAGGAATTAAGATCAAGGTTGTCCATCTCTCCACTATGGCTTGAATTCTACTGTGCACTGTATAGTTATGTCTGCTTTTCTGCTATCATGTGAATTGAGTAGAAGAAAAGAAAAAAACACACAATTATACTGAAAAACAGAGAGATAGAGTTAATGCAGAGATAAGCAGAATCAAGTGGTAAAAAGGTGGTCCCAGTGTCCAGCCATCTGAAACTCCTTCTGGTCCTACGCGACATCTGGCTGCATTATTTTCCTTAACTACTATAAGCATTCCCCGTTTCCTAAAGAGAAAACTCCTTTTACTTAAGCTGGCTTTTGTAATCTGCAACTTTAAGAATTCTGACTAATCCATACACTTTCCATATTACAAGCACTGCGAGACGGTTTAGGTACCTCTAGTGATGGGTATACACAGAACAAATGTGTCAGGAGATGTTAACATGGCAGGAAATGGGCTAAAACATTTTGGTATTTAAAGTGAGATCATATTTAAATCACTATGTTAAAATCACCATAAAAGTTTTAGGCACAGATTCTGTTAATTGGAATGTAATCAGAAGAAAATAGAGGCAAAATTTCTTTATAAGTTGTGGATTTTTCCCCCTTGGTTAAGTAAATGCTAAATAAGATAATGCCCTCAGTTATAAACTGTGTGGATGCAACATTTGGGTCTTGCCCTGGTGCTCATTCCCCACCTCTGTGTCAATCCTATTACCATAATGAAGTTTTGGCTTAATCAATTTTATTTCTGTACTTAATAAAAAGAGTCAATTTTTCTAGATGTTCTGTTTTTCCAATTATATAACCACTAAGAAGTCAATTGCTTAACAAAAGTTAAAGTAATGTGATTTGGACATAAATTGCTCTGTAACAGAAGGATATAACGAGCCAGATGAAAAATCAGAGCCTGTCTCCCAACCCCCCAAATAAATAAATAAATCTCAGCAAAAGCAAACCTTGGGATTCTTTGGATTTGTCAAACATTTCACAGATCTTCCAAAACATTTTGGCAGGATAATTCCCTAAAGTGATTCATTATCCATCAATTCATATTTCAGTGTCACTTAATATTTGTTGAATATTCACAACATGCTAGCGTCGCCCAGCTGCTGAGAACATGCTTCTCTGTCTCTCAGCCTCACACTGCATGTTGTTTTAAAGATGAAAAAATAACATATATTTTAAAATTTGTTGAGAGGATAGGAGAAAATTGGTCTCAAATCAAATCAGCACACACACCCTTGAATAAAAAATTAGTCATTGTTTCTGAAAGCACACAAATTGCCCTTTATTTTTACATCTACATGTTATATGTATTCCTATATTTTATTTATATATGAACTTATATACATATATTTACATATAAAATTGGAAAACAAATTTTTACTTAATTTTAATATTACTTTTATGTATACTTTAATTCTAATATTACTTCTATGAAAATTTGTTTGACCACAGCCTAATTTTTATCCATAATCTAATTTTTAAATCTCTATTTAGATACATGGATATTTCCTTTTCTTAACAAATACTGAAATTTCCTCCTACCTGTTACTTATTTGTATTTGCTTTCTAATTTGAAAACTC
The DNA here is from genome assembly GCF_054644295.1 of Miniopterus natalensis. Taxonomy (NCBI): domain Eukaryota; kingdom Metazoa; phylum Chordata; class Mammalia; order Chiroptera; family Miniopteridae; genus Miniopterus; species Miniopterus natalensis. The sequence continues at coordinate 76,803,010 of NC_142086.1, read as the reverse complement.
TGACATATATACTTCTATATACATTTTTTTTTTGGTTTTCATAAGAGAAATCTGTTAATCTCCATTTGCCCCATAAATCAATAAGCTTCACTCCCTCACTTCATTCGAGTATCTGCTTAGAGAAGCCTTCTCTGATCTATTAAAACTACTATTAAAAATAATGTACTTACAACTTCTAGCCACATTCTTGGATTTTGCTTTATGGTTCTTCCCTGATGTAGGGGTTGTTTTGAATTTCTGTATTGACTCCTTCTACCCACTGTAATCAAGCCCGTAAAGCAAGGGTTTTGTTTTTGTTCTTTCCTATACCTACATAAATTAGAGTAGTGTGGAGCACCTGTAGGTGCTTCACAAATATTGCTGAATTAATGGATGAATTCTCTAAGAAAAAGTATCATTTTCCTCTTTATTCAAATAGTAATTTCAAAACAGAACTCAATTTGCAAATCAGCCTAGTGCTGTCTCCCACCCTCTCATTTTTTCTTCCCATTTGAATTTAAGATTTATTTCTTTTGCCTAATCTTCCTTCCATTCTGATTTTACAAGGGCTAAGAGTGTTCTTTTTTGTGAAAACATCTTCTGGATTTGTGTGTGTGCGTGTGTGTGTGTGTGTGTAAATCCTCTTTAATCAATTTTTTTCTTTATACTTATTTCCTTCACCAAAATGTTTTATAAAAAATACAGACATTGAGTGTTGAGAGTATAAGACAAATACAATGAAATTTCTTGCAAAAATATTTAGATACATGCTGATTTTGGTGTAGTTTCTTTAATATTTTGATGGATATGAAAAGGCTTCAGTTATGATAAAATATAAAAAAACCAAAAGTTTTGAAAATGCTCATATAAATTATCTTTGGACTTGAATGAATGTTAATGTTTTGTTATATCAAAGATAAAGGGATATAACAAAATTATTAGTTATTATATGATGTCATTAACTTATTTTTTCATAATAAAAGTAGAGACTCACAAGGACCATGAAACGGGACAAAAAGGCTAAGAAGTTGGCTCAGGAAAAAATAATTAAATTTGTTTATTATAGTAATTTCATGAGATATAACTGGTTCAGTGTGGCTCCAGAATATCCCATTCACTTTTTTTCCTACTCTGGAACAATGGACTACTACTTCCACCCAAAGCAAGAAGAAATTACGCTGCGGCATCTGGCTGCTTTCCTTTTGTTTCTTTCAAATACAACATTATGTATTTCAGCCCAAAGTTTCCTTAAAATGCTGTATTTACCAGTGTGCTTTACAGGGCCTAGTGTATTTTAAATTATCATTAAAAGAAAACAATAGTGATGAACATCATAATTATTCAGTAATAGTCCAAACAGCTGCCTGACTTTCTCTTTTGTTCTTGGTTAGAATTTCTTTTCATATTTTGAAAAAGCGAAAGTGTGGAAAATAACATTTTGATTAAAGTTGGGTGTGATTTCTGAACATAAGAATATAAATTATGTTAGTCATAAGTTTAGAAAATAGAGTCTCACTGTTTTCTCGAAGGAATATAGAAGAATAATAAAAGGTTATGGTAATGACATCAACACATTGTCACTTTTCTGAGAACAGAGTACTACTTCCCAATAGCCTTTTACTTTTTTATGCTGATTGAAACAAGTTTAAGGTGATGGTAGTTTTACTATTATCTGCATAGACATATGGCTATTTTTTTCTATTAATTTCTTGAGCTGAAAGTCTATGTAATAAGTGATAATTTGACCAGAGGTAAAAACTTTATTTTAAAAACTTCATTTTCTACTTTTGCTTCTGCTAGTCTGCTCTGTGTGATATCGGTAAACTCCTCGAGGGTCAGTCCTTAGAGACTGGAAAATAAGAAGGATGGTTTATGTTGTCTCTATGGTCCTGTTCAATTTTAACATCTCAGATTCAAATTTCATTTATCAGTTGCATGTCATAAACTGTTGCATTTGAACTTTCACTACTTCATTGCAATAGATTAGAATTCGTGTCCTATTACCTCATTTTGATAAAGTAACCTTAGTATGACCTTAGAAACCACTGTCTTCTATAGATAAAAATAACAACAATATAATGACCTCAGTCTGTATCTCATTTTATTCCTATAAATCATACTTAGTTGGCTTTGCAAAATTTAACAGGGTAATTTTACCCGTGATTGTATTCAAAGGCTAAAAAACATGCTTAGCATTAATGATATTAAGAGCTACTATTTATTGAGTGCCTAAGTCATAAGGACTGTGAGGTGACTTTTATATGTTTACCCTCACAATAACCAGTTTGCGGTAGGTATTAGCATTCCTATTGTTCCAATTACATAGTTAGAAGCCAAGGCTCAAAGAAGTACAACACATTATCTAGAATTCCAAGGTCGTATATCCAAAAAAATGTTGAAGCAGGGATTGACTCTAGCTCTTGTTTTTCTTTACTCAAATTAAAAAGGAAAAAAATCTCAGGCTTAAATCTAAAAACATGTGTCATCTGAGCAGCTGGAAAGCCCAGAATAAGTAATATATTTACCAAAGCATTACATTAATCACAACTGAAAAGGAGTCATTCAAATTTTAAAGTATGAAAATGGAAAGTCTTTAAAAAGTGTATTTTGACAGGGTCAGAATAAATATTTTTTCCAGCCTTTATTGTCATTATTATTACATACATTAAAATGTTGTCACATGTGCCACTCATATTTTCACCTTCCATGTGGGGTTCCTAAGAGATAATCGTGTCTGTGATTTCATGTACATCTTTGACCAAACCCCTTCCAAGAGGTATTTATTTTATAGCCTATCATTGCTGGAAAGATATTTGAGGTAGCTTCAACTGCCTTTATAAAAATAGTTTCACACTTATATAAATATATATAGAAACATAAAAAGTGTTTAAAGATAAAAAGATCAAAGATCAGCCTTTTTTTTTTTTTTTTTTTTACTTTTCCTGTCATCATCTTTTAAGCTATAATTCAAATGAACAATTTTAACTATCCAATTTTCACATGTCTTATCTCAAATGGTGGTTTTGTCTATGTACTATGGCTTGTTTGCATCCCAAAATGAGTGGTTGTCCCAAATTATTCTGGAAAATATTTCTGAGGAAGCTTGAAAAGTGCTCATGTTTGATTTTATGATATAGCAATTCATGAACACAACTGCAGTGAGTACCAGCACACTAACATTTTGGTGACTTCACATAAATTGGGACATGGGGAGAGATGACAGGTGCTCCAAAGAGACAAGAATGTTTAAACTTTCTAAAGGATTGACATAAAAGGTGAGAAAAAGAGAAAATTCACGGATGAATATTGGGTTTCTCATCTGTGCAGGAGGATGTGTGGTTGTGTCATTGCAGAGATTAAAGGCATGGAAGAAGACCAGATTGGGGGCAGGGGAGAGAGAAATCATGAATATAAAATATTGCTATATTTTTTCTAATATCTGATTCTTTCCTAATTTTCTTATTCTGATAAAATTCACAACATAAAATTGACTGTCTTAACCATTTGGGGATGCTTGCCTCAGTGGTATTAAATATATTCATAATGCTGTACAGTCATCACCACCATCCATATCTATAACTCTTTCCATCTTGCAGAAATAAAATGTATCCATTAAACAATAGCTCCATATCCCTCCCCCCCTTAGCCTCTGGCAGCCACCATTCTCTATCCTGTCTCTATGATTTTGACTACTCTAAGTACCTCATGTAAGTGGAATCATTCAATATTTGTCTTTTTGTGACTGGTTTATTTCACATAGCATAATGCCCTCAAGGCTCAAAATTCTTTCCCCTTTTAAGACTGAATAATATTCCTTTGTATATATGTAATACATGTTTATCCATTCACCCAATAATGGACACTCGAGTTGTTTACATTTTAGTGATTATGAATAATGCTACTATGAGCATAGCTGTGTGAATATCTTTTAGAGACCCTGATTTTAATTCTATTGGCTACTACCCAGAAGTGGGATTGCTGAATCATGTGGTAATTCTTTAACTTTCTGAAGAATCACCACACTGTTTTTTCCATATTGGCTGCACCATGTTACACTCTCATCCACGGTGAACAAAGGTTTCTATTTCTCTCCATCCTCACAAACACTTATTTTCTGTGTGGGTTATTTTTTTAGCAGTAGCCATCAATGGGTATGATGTGGTATCTCATTGTAGTTTTGAGTTATATTTCTCTAATGATTAATGATGTTGAGCATCTTTTAAAGTGCTGATTGACCATTTTTATATCTTCTTTGGAGAGACGTCTATTCAAGTCCTTTGTCCACGTTTGAATTGTTTTGTTGTTGTTGTTGAGTTTTAGAAGTTGTCTATATTTTCTGGGTATTAATAGCTGATCAGATATATGACTTGTAAAAATCTTGCTATACTGTGCTACCTAAATAGAGATGTTGAAGAGACAATGTATATGTGGTTCTTGAACTAGAGATAAAAGTTGCATGTCTTCAATGTGTAGACAGTAACGGAAACTCTGAGTATGAATTAAAGGCATAGGAAAGTTTTGAGCAGTAGTAAAGGCCTCCAAAGATGGATTTTGTCTCCCTAATTCTTTTAATTAAAACACAGGCATCACTGACCTTTTAGGAGTGGGAAAATAAAGATTTTAAATAAAAGCTACAAATAAAAATCTTTGCTGCTTACGACCTGCATTTTTAAATACCTAACTTTTATCATCTTATATTTTCTTCTCAAGAACACACATTCTGCTGTATTCCTACTCATCCATTCACTCACACACACTTACCACCAGCTGTCAATCAATGCTATAAAATAGCATCAAAGAAATACATTACCGCACAGGATCAGTGATTTTCCCTTGTAATCCCGTCAGCAAAATATAAAGCCAGCTTTTTTAAAGAGTCAGTTGTGATAAATAAGCCATAAGCATTGTGAATGACAGTAAGTCATCTGAAATGATAAACAGTGAAGTATCGATTGGTTGCCTCCTGCATGCGCCCCGACCAGAGATAGAGCCCGCTCCTCAGGTATGTGCCCTGACTGGAACCGAACCTGCAGACTTTTAGTGTATGGGATGATGCTGAACCAACTGAGCCACCTGGTCAGGGCTTGAGCAGCGTATCTTTAAGGTCACACGGGTATTAAATGGTGGAGCTGGCATCTAACCCCAGGAAGTGCTACTATATTGAATGAAAAAAGGAAATGTGCATAAAGGTGTAAAATATGAACCCATTGGTATCAAAAGCACATGTATATGTATAGATAAAATACATTTATGTTAGTAACTGTATGTGTGAAATATAAATATTTTAAATATATGTGTGTATATATATGTAGATATGTGGAATACCAGTTTGTAACTATGGTTACTATTAGAGATTATGACTTGGGGGGAGGATAAATGAAGGTTTATTTTTTGCTTGTTCACCTTTAAACTTTTAAATAATTACTCTATTTTATCTTTGTAAAGAGTCAATCAAAACAGAATTATTAAACTCACCAAATTTAGGTCCTATCCATCACTTGGCTACTGGTGCAACCTCCCCCCCTCAGTTAACCCACAGTGCACATATATTGTAGATGTTGAAAAACTTTTGTACACCAGTTCCCCCAAAGGTTTACATTTTGATTCTAGCCTTTCTGTTTTTCATTTTATCAGACATTCTTATTGCAGCTCAGGTTCTCTACCCGCAGGGATGTTATTTATTTATGAGCTCCTGTGTTTACTGCCTGATTCACTGTGTCTAGCTTTCATTTTTCCACCTGAGCTAATCTGTGCATGAATGTAGGCCGTGCGGGTTTAGCTTCTTTAGCAGCGAGATCAGTCGCAGCGCCGTGGCAGCGTCTTTTTCTCTGTGGAATCTGTGTGCACTTTGAATGACTGCACCTGCCCACAGCGGGGACGCGGGGCATCTTTGCAGGGCCTTTGGGGTCATTGCTCAGGACTCCGCAGAAGGGCGAGGGGGAGCTGTCGAGGGCACAGAAGAGCAAGTGGCATCTTCCTGTGGTTGGCGGCTGGCAGAGAGTGAGCAGCGCATCTACAAACCCAGAGGCCCGTGTAACCAGGAACCTCTACCTGGCCTTGCTGCCACCTCGCCATTGCAGGTTTCCGTCTTTAAAAATGACGGGCACTCGCTGTCTACGACCTCACTTCCTCCCCTTTCTTTTGTCCCTGAAGTTGTTATTTCCTATCCTCTGTGCTTCAAGCTAAGCCCATGAATTTTCCTGTCTAGAAAAGTAATAATCGATTGCCCCAGCTATCTCAGAGAAGAAAATGGCAATGCAGAAAAGCTGGGAGTAGAGTAGGAGGAGAATAGGAAGGTCCATGATTGACTTTGAAGGCGATAAAATATCAAAAACTTTTGAATTTAACTTAATATTTGTCTTTGGGGTTTTAAGGGTTGTCACAATAATTAATCACTTCTTGCAAAAAAGGAATGTAAATTATTGATGCAGGAAGTGATTTTGGTAGCTATCCAGTCTATTTACTTTATTTTATAGATGAAAAGAGAGATATAGAAATATTAACCAAATATCTTATGACCATACAATCCTGCAAGGAAGGAGTTTTGTAAGCTGGAGCATATGCACATGAAATAGGATTGAGGGCTGACATAGCAGCTGGTAAGGTCCAGCTCTCAGTGTCTAGGATCCATAGGCCACTGAGGCAGAAAGGGTCCAATGTCCTGTAAGACCTATGGGCTAAAAAACTCTAAATTCATCCTCAGGGATATAAGTGTGTCTGTCCACACTCTTTTTGGAAATTTCTGGTTGACGACATTAGGCTCCATGTTTCCAGATTTAGTCCTAATGTTAAAGAAAGTGTGCTATTCCACAAAAAATCTTTTTAACTCTGCAGTAGAAAGTGCCTTTTTATATTAAGGGTTTCATCTTTAAGAGTGGGAGAGATGAGAGAGAGAGAGAGAGAGAGAGAGGATGCTTATTTGGAAGTGGGGTCTTTGCAGATATATCCTAGTTAAGATGAGATCATTAAGGTGGGCCCTGAATCCAATATATCTGGTGTCCTTATAAGAAGAGGGAGATTTGGACAGACACACAAGCACACAGGGTAAAATATCATGGGAAGATGGAGGCAGAGATGGAAATTATGCTGGCCAGACCAAGGAACACCCAGGACTGCCAGCAAACACCTGAAGCTAGAAGAAACAAGGAAGGAAGCTCTCCTACAGGTTTTAGAAGGAACCAACCCTGCTGATACTGTGATCTTTAGACGTCCAATTATGTGTCTGTCAGGGGTCTCTGGGAGGTGGCTGTACCTGAATGAATTTCTACGAGTCCCTCAGTGGGTTGGTCTCATTCTAAAATTATTTCTTCAGGAATTTCTTATATATTTCCTTTATTATTTATCACATCTTTTATATTTATTACTTACTACACTCTTCTTTTACTCAAGTTACTTGCAATTTGGTGACCAATTTAACATTACATTTTTCCTGTACTTTGTTCTTATCTATGTTTTTTTTATTTATGACATTATCAGAATTACTTTTCTCTTGTTAATGTTTTTATTTTTATTTTTCCCATTTAAAACACAATCAAATCATCCCTGCTGCTTACTTATGCATTGATTTATTTCTTTATTCTATGAAACATTACAGTATTCATTCAATAAATTTATCTCATTTAATTTGTTTTGTCATTTTTCTACACCTATCATATTAGTTTTTTCACTCCCATAGCACTTTGTCAATACATTTTAACGGTAAAAATAACATGTTTTATGATAATCAGTTGTGCTACCTAAAAACAGCCATGGAATGTTTATAAAGAAATCCCCTAAAGAACTCATGTGGGTAAAATATCTGAACAGAAATGATGGATATGTTAATTAGCTTGATTGTGGTAATCATTTCACAATGTGTACATATTTCAAAACATCACTTTGTATACTGTAAATATAGACAATTTTTATTTGTCAATTATATGTCATATAAAGCTAGAAAGAAAAGAAATACTGGTTTAGTTGCTTTGAAATTTTACTAATTTGGCAACTGCAATCAAATTGAAATGCATCTATCTTCTTCCTTTTAAACAGTTATAAGTTGCTTGTTTAAGAAAATCTATCTCTTTTACCTATGAAATAATTTCACAATTATAACACATTAAATGGGTACTCAGTCTACCAAAAATGTGAAATAGAATTTGTGCACTTTTCAATACACCCATTCAAAATATTTAGTGGAATTATTTGCATATCAATTGGTCATTTAATTAGAAGTTCACATCTATGATATTCTATATGATCAGGTGCTCTTGTCCATTCTTATATTAAAGACAGACAAGCCATAAGCGAATGTCAGCATGAGGTCAACAGATGAAAATCCTGGTTTGCTACCTCTCTGAAGAACACTTCTTGGGTCAAGGAGGAACAGTCTACAAGACTCGCAAAATTATTCAAAACATTCATTATTGTTCCTTTTTAAAAGATTTTAAATTGATTTTTTAGAAATAGAAGAAGGGACAGGGAAAGAGAGAGAGAAACATCAACGTGAGAGCAAAACGTCGATGGGCTGCCCCCTCCCGGGGATAGATCCTGAAATCCGGGCATGTGCCCTGACCGGGGAATTGACCAGGCAATGTTGAGGTGCACGGGATGACCCCAACCACTGAGCCACACTGGCAAGGTTTACTGTTGTTCCCTTTAAACCAGTGATTTTCACACTTGGAAATTTTGTTAAAAGTTACAATCACCTAGCCATAGGAATACTACATGAGAATATTCTCCTTTTAAAAAACTAAAAAATTATAATAAAGTGAATTTCCCTTTGGCCATTACCTCCCAGCTTGATTTTCATTTTATTTCACATCTCTACCTGATAAAGCTATCTTCATGAGTTTGGAATGTATTTTACCTATAGAGTACTATGGAGATTTTGTTTCATTCTAAAAAATGTGTTAATGAAATAGGTCTAACAAGTTTTAATCTGTATTCCACAGTATGAGTGTTTCATAGTCCCCTGTTAAGGTCTTTCAAGGTTATTTTTTCCTTCAATTTATTGCTTTTATAAACATCATGAAATAGATGTCTTTATATATGTCTCCTGGTGCAAATATACAAGTTTTCTTCCAGAGCATAAGATGATGTGTTACAGAGTTTGGTTTGTTGGTATCTGGTTAATTCTAACGGATAGTATCAAATCGTTCCCAAAGTGGCTCTGCCAATTTATTCTCTCATCTCCAATGTATGGAGGCCTATTTTCCCTTCAAGTTCCCTTAAGACTTGATGTTAGTAAACTTTTCAAAGGTCTTATTAGTTTAGTTTACATCATCTTGATTACCAGTGCCTATTAGCATATTTCATGTGTTGAATATTTGTGCTTTTTTGTGACTTTCATGTTAATGCACTCAACTCATTTTTGTTTGGCCTTTTGCCATGTTCATACAGATTTGTAGGACATTTTAAAAATCTATTCAGTTTAAAGTGTGATCACTGGAACTGTGCTGCTCTACTGATGGTTTATTTCTGGTCCACAAAGAGGTATGTAGAGAAACTAAAGTGGACTGAGTAATTTTATGGCTATTTTATCTTACTTAAGAAAAAATACATTCTTTATGTCCTTTTAATTTTACTTTCCTGGTAATTTGTTTTTATCCTAAATTTTGTCTTTTTTCATTTGTAAGATGATTGCATTTTCTTTATTTTCTTTAATAATGAATATAACTTGTATGCATGAAACAATTTTGTTAATTTTTACCTTTGAATCTTCCTTTTTGACTTTGTTTGTGGTCATTCTTTGTAAATATTGTATGTGTGTTTCAAATGAATGCATATTGCCTTTTAAATGCAGCATTATTTACTTTTTATATTATTCAAATCCTCCCTTGCTTTAAGATTGTAAAAATGTTTATTTTTCCTTTTGTTTGGTTCAAAAAATTTCATAATTGTTAAATCTTTTATGTGGGTGGATCATTTCTTTTCCAAATGAAATATCCCACTTTGTGTTTTCTAATGATCTTAACCTTAAATTTTAGTTTTCTGACATAAACGATGAGACAGCATAACTATGTAGGCTTACAAAGCAAACTCAATAAATAACTCGATGAGAGGCATTACCAGTACAGTACTCAGACCTCAGAAAATGTGAGTTTTGATGACTGATTGCACATGAAGGGATGTAAGAAAGAGATAAAAATATGACAATATTGTATTACCAGAACCTAAAATGGCCTTTTCGGGAACAACTGAAGAGGGGCTGATAAGTTTAGCTTTATTGATATTAAGATACGGCAAAGATATTTCTATTAAGCCTTTGAAAATGGAGTTTTAGAACTCAAGTTCACTCAGAGGGAAAAAATAACAAAACATCTCACATTACAATTTCTTGAATTTTTTTCAAGAATTTATCAATCATCCAAAAATTAAACAACCCATCTCTTTTCTCCCATCTTTATTTCTCCAGCATTTATAATAGGGTCTGGGAGATAGTAGGACCATGTTAACTTGAGCCAAGAGGGAGGCAGCTTTTCAATTTATACCTGGCCTTACTAGTACCATTTTTCTTCTTACCCTGCTCTATTGGGGTAAGCAACACAGGAAAGAGGGACGTTTACTAAAAGATTTTCATGGCCTTCCATGAAGCAGCCTTCATAGTTTTTTAATGCAGTGAAGAAGCCTAAGAGAGAGTGTAGATGGAGATAAAGCAGGAACAGAAACCAGATGGCAGTATGCAAGAAACTGGAAAAAGAAAACATATGCTTTGGATAAAGTCTTTCAAATAAATTTGTCAGCAAATAATTCTATCAGCAAGGGGAAGGTAGCTATTGGAAGCCACAGGTCAAGCGACGTTTGTGTGCAAGGAAAACAGTGAGTGGGAGGAACAGTGCCGAACATACACAACAGTTAGATGTCAGAACACAGAGACGGAGTTGGGAAATGTGTAAATGCAAGAATGATTTAAATGGAGCAAAGAGAGGAGAGCAGGAAGCCAAGGATTAGATCTTGGGAGTAGGAAAACAATTCATTCAAGGTGAGAGAGGAAACACAGAGAGGTGTGTGGGGAACCAAAATAACTTAAATACCACTGAGGTCTGAAATCTCTGGCATTCACGTCATCAGACAAAAAAAAAAAAAAGAGATTTGCTATGTGATGTGGGCAGATGTAATTGCCAGGGTCTGACAAAGCTCTATCAGTCTCCCACTTCACCTTCTTTATTCCTTTTCAATTTAGAATCCCAAGACACAACCCTTACTCACATACTCAGTGCCCTGCTGGTGTTTTTGCTCATCCAGATCTCTATTTCATCTCCTCATGCATCTGAGTCAACTTCCAGACAAGGAGGAGCCCCTCAGCCCTCCTTGTAGTGCAGTGTTTTGGGGAGTCTAGGCCAAGATCAGGGAAAAGGCCGGGCTGTAGAGCTTGAAGCCAATCAAATGAGAGGAACTGTACAGGGGAGTCATTTACAGCCAAGTCACAGACTGGCCAACTCAGTCACTGTTCAAAAGAGGCCATGCAAAGGGAATTAATTTTTAAAAAGCCTGGAGAAGAGAGAGAGAATCTTTAAATGTGGGGGGCTGAAGAAAGACTCTGAAAAAAGGAAGGACTCGTTTTGTAAAGTTCATGTGGGGCTGCAGCACAGGCATGTAAGGAGTTGCTAAGAACCTAGGCTCTGACCAGTGTTTCTTGTTCCAAATTTGTTTTTTCAAATAAAATTTATTTGAAATGATAAAACTGTTCCTCCAAAGTTTTATCAGCTTTGTATTAGGAAAAAAGCAAAAAAGCAAAACATAGGATTATCTGATCAAAATTTATGATAGACTTAACCTCCCTAAAGAGTAATTTGCAAATTTAAAAGGACTGTTTTCTTTTTTTTTCTTCAAACCTAAGTGAATCTAATCAGTAGAATGTGTTGGAGGAAGTGAGCAAAACCCTGGCCTGAATCTTGGTAAATGAGACCAGCTAACTTGTGGCTTCTATTTAACTATGTTTGGATCAGAAATCTGTATTTTATTAGGCGAATCCTTTTCTAAATTTGCATTTTCTTTATTTTACTTTACTTTCTCCTTAGTCCTTAGTAAAGTTATTTTCAAATTTTAGCTTTTCTTTGTCAAGCAAGGAGCTGGATGGCAGAGGAATTTTTGTCCACTTTTGGGTCTTGCAGCCAGGAGACAGCTCAGTGCCCCCGGAGGCTGAAGTAAAGACAAAAGAGAACCGAGAGGGAGGTGTGAATCCTGGGAAGAGAGAAATAATTCAGACAGTCATGCTTTTTTTTCTTTTTTTCTTACGATGATCTCTGTCTTAATCACTTGGGCTGCTATAAATGAGTACCATAGACGGGTGCCTTATAAGCCATAGAAATTCATTTCTCACAGTTCTGGAGGCTGTGATGCCCAAGATGGAAGTGGCAGCACATTCACTGTTTGGCGAGGGCCCACTCTCCACTCCCGAGATCGCTGTCTTTCACCCTGTTCTTACGTGGTGGAAAGAGTCCAGGGCTCTCTTTGGGATCTCTTTTATAAGGACACTGATCTAAAAGAGGGCTCTTCTTTCATGACCTAATCACGCCCAAAGGCTCTACCTCCAAATGCTATCTATGTGGGGGTTAAATTTCAACATATGAAGTTGGGTGGGGTGGGGGGACCAGATACAAACAGTCTAGAGCAGTCTTGCATATAGACTTTTTCCTTTTCTTCACAAAGTTTATCTGTATTTACTTCTAAAACCTAGCTGTCCTTAGTGCTATGTAAGAACCTGGCTGCATAGTCTTGCTAAAACAGAATCCTCAAGATTAGGATGAAAATTCCATATTCATCAAGCTCTTCCCATGATGCTTACACTGCCAGCAAGGCAGGCTCTGGGCAGTAAAACTTTACTCTGAGTCTTGGTTTTTATCTTTTATTTATTTATTTATTGCTCTTCCATCAAGCTCTTTGGGAGTTGAAAAGAATTCAACATGAAGATTGTAAGAGTTCAGTTATTTCACGAGGGCCAGGAATCGCTCCAACAAAAAATCATCTCCCCAACTGTTTCATCACTGACGGAAAAATTTCCCAACAGTTGATTTTTTCCCTTCCATATTAACCTTTTTAGTGTTCTTATATATGGTAAAGAAAAGGAAGCATACTAAATTCAGACAACTTGTAATCTAATCAGCTAGCTAGCTATCTGCCATAACATATTAGACATAGGAAACCTGAGATTACAGCACCTAATATATAGTGAATGCTCATCAAATATTTATCTACTGACTGACAGGAAGAAGAGGAACATTTTGTAAGGAAGAAGAGTGGACAAAATTGAGTTGCGTGGTTACTAAAGAAAACAAATTTATAATTTGTTTGTGGCCTTCCCAGAAATGTTGTAATATACTGCCCCTTAGTAGCTTTCTAACATAATTCTACCTCTTATTTTTAATTATTTTTTAAATCCTTACCCAAGGACATGCTTAGAGAGACGAAAGAAAAAAGAAGAGAGAGGAAGAGAGAGAGAAACATCAATGTGAGAGAGAAACATCTCTCGATTGCCTTCTGTACATTCCCCTACTGGGGATCAAACCCAAAACCCAGGGATGTGCCCTGACCTGACTGGGAATTGAACCAGTGACCTTTTGGTGGGCGGCACTGCATTCAACCAACTGAGATGCTCTGGCTGGGCTCTATCTCCTATTTTTAAATTTTTTTGTAGTATAACTTTTATGTAGGGGATTCCACTAATCTTAAGTGTAGAGTGTGAGACAGATGCATACACCTTGTTACCCACACCCTCTTGAGACAAAATATTTTCATCGCCCCAGGAACTTTCTTCCTGTCCCTTCTCAGTCCATTAATCCCTCAGAAGCAACTATTGTCTGATTTCTATCATGAATCCATTAATTTTATCTGTTGTAGAAATTCATACCAATTGATTTTATTTTGAATCATCCAAGTTCTTGAGTGTATCAGTAGTTCTTTTTATTACTGAGTAGTATTCCATTGTATGAGTGCATTACTATCTGTTTACTCACTTTACTGTTGATGAATATCTGTATGTTTCCAGCCAAGAGCTATTATGAATAAAGCTTCTATGAAGATTCTTCTAGAAATCATCTGCTTGTCATGCCTTGGGCAGATCAAGGAATGGAGTTGCTAAATCAAAGGGTAGATATGTGTTTAACCTTATAAAAAATAGACAAACAGTTTTCTACCAGCAATATATGAGAATTTTGGTTGCTCCAAAAGGCCAATGTTTTGTGGAACATTTTTATTATAACAATTGTAGTTTGTGAAGTGATGTGCCATTGTGGCTTTAATTGGCATTTCCTGGATGACTAATGATGCAGAGCACTTTTTGTTAACGTATTTAGTTACCTTTTATACATTATCCTTGTCTTCCTTTGAGGTGTTTAAGTCTTATGCCTGTTTTAAAAATTTTGTTCTTTTACTGTTGTTACTGAATTGTAGCAGATCTTTGTATAACAATTCTCATGCCAGATATGAGTATTCTGAATATCTTCCCCAGCCTGTGGCTTGCTGTTTCACTTTAACAAGTGTTTTGAGATGACCATTTTAATTTTGATAGAATCCAATTTACCTTTTGTCCAAAACCATATTTTATATTCAGCCATATATTAATCATTCCTACTCTCATAAATTTGAGTTTCTATATGGTATCTGTTCCTTCAAAAGAATTTTCTTTAACGTTGATCAAATTTTAAGTCTGCTGGTGACAAATTTCTTTCAACATTTGTTTAACAGAAATGTTTTTCTTTTCTTTTTACTTTTGAATGATTTTTGTGTTCATTGAATTGAATTCTTAGATTGACTTTTTTAATTTCAGCGTATAAAGAGGTTCCATTGTCTTTTGGAATGTATAGTGTCCTATTTAAAATGTTAGTGGTTTCTATTATATTTTTCCTATATATAGTGTATCTTTTTAATTGGCTGCTTTTACAATTTTCTATTTGTCTTTGAGTTTTAGCCTTTTGATAATGAAATGCCTAAGTGTGTTTTTCTTTGTGTTTATCTGAACAGTGGTTCTTTGATGTTGGATATCTGAGCTGATATTTTTAAAAACATTTTTACACATATTCATCTGTACTTGATATTGATCTATATATAGATCACTGAGGCCTTTTCTGGTTTCTATTTATTTACAGTTTGTGCTTCAATTTGCAGGGTTTTTTAAAAATCTGTCTTCAATTTACTGATTTTTTTTTCAGCAGTGCCACCTAATTAGTGATTTTTTTCATTTTAGATATTGTATTTTTAGAATATCTTTTTTATAGTTGTCATTTATCTACTAAGATTTTTAACATCTTTTTATTAGTTATATCGATTTTGCCCTTTAATTTTTTGCCTATATTTACTTTACTCAATCTATCCCCTTGTCTCATAATTCTACTATCTGTGACATCTCTGTGCCTCTGCCTGTTGACTGTCTATTATTTATTTTCTCTTTTTATTCACATGTCTAGTATTTTTATTTGCATACTGAAAGTAGATGTTATATTGCTGAAATCCAAAGTATGTAGTCTCTTTTAAACAATATTAAGTTTTGTTCTGGCAAGTGATTCATTTACTCTCAGATCAGCGTGATCCTGTCGAGGCTTGGGAATGTCTAGGCTAGCCCTGTTCCTAAAACTTGGTCTTTCTGAAGTCGGAAATAGAAGTCCATGGTTTTTCAGTGAGGTTTATCTATTCTGACTGATTAAAACTCCAGTACTGTCGATGCTGAAAAACCTCTAGAATTTTCACTCCACTTCTGTTCGGATCTCTTTCAGATCCCATGACGTCACACCCAGTACAAATGCATCTTAGCATTTCACAAAAGAATCAATAGGGACACCATGCAGATCTCTGGATTTCCATCTCTATGTATGTCGCTCCTTCCCAATATCTTGGCTTATAAATTTCAACCACTTCAGCTTTCCCAAATCCTCCTGATCTCTGTTTGCCCAGCAGTACTATTGCTCCATATGTGTCTCCTCTTCTCCATGGCTCAGTTTGGAAAGTGACCCCAATAGGAAGCTGAAGTAAATATAGAGTTCACCTAGCACGTGTTTCTTTTTTTAAGGATCATAGCTCTGTACTACCTGCTCATGACAACACCATTTTATAGCCATTTATGCTGGGAAAGTCAATTAACACCTATTCTTCAGTATTGACTGTAATCACAGTTTTTCTTCTCTTTGTAAAAACAGTTACCTTTCATTGTGGCTTCTTCTTTTTAAAGTACTTTCATGCACCATCTCATATTATTCTCAAAATATTATCAGACGACTAACACTCATGATGATGGTCAGGGAAGAAGGGAACATTCCTACGCTGGCTTTGCTTTTTTCACACATTCTGATAAATTCAATGGGAGATGTGCCTGTATTTATGACTGACCTTGTTAGCAAATTGTATGAAAACATGAATGACCACAAGTTTTATTTTAATTAAAATTTTGATGTGGACATTACAAATACCAACATAATTTTAGATTTTTGTAGCATAATTGTAATGTCCAGAGAAAGACATTTCACCCATCCTGTTCTCATTGTAAATTTATCACAGTTGTAATTAGTATTAATATGGTTATCTCTACTATAGTTCCAGCACTATCTTTGATTCCAAGCATTCTAAGACAGGTAAAGACTACAGGTCTTGTTTAACCACTAGTCCTTACTCTAATCGCTGGCTTACCACAGGTGCTCATTAAATATTGATTGAGATAGTAAACCATGAATACTGATTAGTTCATATCTGGAACTTTGCATTTAATTCTAAGCATCACAGTTTAACCGTGTCATGACAAATCGGATGGAATAAAGGAAAGAATAGCATGGGTGGTGAAGGGCACAGGAAAATAGTTGAAATTAAAGACATTAAACTGAACAGAGACCTCTAATAGGGCATAGAATGACCATGTTAAAATATTTGAAGTTATCTTATGTAGGTTGAGTGATAGATTTTCTCCATGATGCTTCATAGAAAAAATAGGCTGAATGGGGGGTGTTTCAGAGATGCAAAATTTTAACTCACAATAAGTAAGAATTCTCCAGATAAAGGTATACAATTGGACTCAAGGGACTTAAGAATATAGAGGGATCCATGTCTTTTATTTGGTACTAGAGACTGAATTTGTCTGTTGGGGTATAAAAGCCATTTTTGCATGTTCTTGGATAACAGATCAAGTGAGCTTTAAATTTAATCTCTAATTAAATTTATTAAAAAAGTGATTCCATCACTTAACAGTATATGCAAATGCTCAGGAAATTATTTTAAACTGTAGAGAAGGCTTATTTTTAAACTCTCACCTCAGAAGGGATTCAGAAATTATTTTTCCACCCCCTTATCTGAAACTGTGGCTTCCTTTGAGAGATGTTACTACTAGAAGTGTTTGATATATGCAAGCATGTGTACACACACACACACACACACACACACACACACACACACACACACAGAGGAAGAAAAACAACAAAGAAAGCTCAAGAGCAATTGTTGACCTGGCATGCTCTTAGCAGAAAATTTGAATAATTATATTTTCAAAGGATTGTCAATATTTCAGAAAATAAATTATAAAAGCAAAAGATAATTAAAACAGAGATCATGGAAAAACACAAAACACTTAAGCTGAGAACAATCCAGGATCAGATTTCAAAATATAATCTTTCTAAAACTTTTCTATACTCTTGATTGCTTTGCAAACAATTTATGGGGGGGACCAAATTTCCCTTTGAACTGCCATTAACAAGTATGCAGCATAATTTAATCCAAAATTACTTATTAGTTTAAAAATGGTAACACTAAGAAATTTTAACTCTCTCAGCCTCACCACTTAAGAGTATACATGAGGTCATACACCTGTCTAAATTAATAAGAAAGGAGATTACCCTCATCTACTAATAATGCCTATACTTTAGCTTCCTGCCAAGATCTGGACTCATTTGTTAGTCTTTGAGGGTCTGTCAAACATTCAGAAGTACACATGTAGAGACATACCTGGACATTGTCAAAAACTGTCCCGTGTCACATAACTGTTCCTTGCCGCTATGGCCACTGTCCAAAGCTAGGGGTCTGCAGACCTGGATGCTCTGCCACTTTGCTAAGGTCCTTTAAGTAGGTCAAATTCATGGTTCCATGATTCATGTTTCCTCAAGAATAGATTTTTCCTAGGAGGACGCTTTTTTGTTTTGTCCCAGGAGTAAATACAATGTAGATACATTCTCTAAGGCAGGATACAGGATATGGTAACACTGCTGGAAAAATCTCTGATGTTTGGAAATCATTCCTAGAGTACTTGAATTTTCTCGTATACATTTCAGAAGTAATCTATATAACATACACGAAGCTCAAAGGAAGGGAAAATTTCATGTTATGGAAAAATTGAAAAACTTGCTTTTTAAAAAATTTTATTCCTTCCTCTTTAATTCATTATGCTTTTTAAAAACCACTCAGTGCAATTTGGTTAAAATTCTCTCTTTCTTCCCACTTGTTTCCAAAAATGCATTTGCTATTAAACTCATTTTGTAAATGTGATGCATTGATGTGAGTTTTCTTCGCTTTCTTATGATGCTGACACCAGCAAATGCTAAGAGGAGGTTGAAACTGTTGGGGCTTTATGTGATGATGATGACAGATATTTTCAAGGTTTCTTTTCTGTGATATGACTTGAGCAGTAGTACCCTCTTCCCCCATAATGTATAGAATAAACTTCCTATAATGTTCAGAAGGAGAAAATGATTAGAAAAATTAAGGAGACACCCTGGCTCTAAGAAATGAAGACATAAGAGAAATGAGATGTACAACTTAGATTTAGCCAAGGGTATTTCAGGGTTGTCGAAGATTATTTGGGTAATAAATACTGTATCTTCTCTTATAACAAAGCCGGTTCTGCTTCTGAGTCAGATATTCTGGTAAACAATGAAAAAGTGTTTTTAAATAGTCTTTGCTCTCTTAAGGATTGTGTAAAGGAAAATGACATCTAAATCTTTCCATATATTCAATTTGAAGCCATGTTACAGAAGACTAATATTTGGAGAAAGAAGGGATTCTTATCAAAGGAAGCAAGTGGGTAGACAACTATTGGGAATGGGTGGAGTCTAACTCATATGTACAATAAGAAAAACACTGATATTTAGCTGTGACACTCATATTTTCAAAACCGTGTTCTTTCTATGCCTGTTCTCTCTTCTCTTTCTAAATAGTAGGGCATACACTTTTGTTTACATGCCTGTTTAAAATGCTCTCGTTTATTTACATGAATCCTCAGACCCTCCCCCAATTTTTATTTCCAATCCACTCAACTGTGTCGCATGCCTGTGAATTATACCCCAAGTGTGACAGACGATGACTATTTGGAGGATGCCAAGTAGCAGTTGCCCTGGCAACAATAACCAGGGGATGCTTCTCAGAACTTCGGCCTTGTCTCCCCCCATCTCCCCTGTTTTGAGGGTCAGATAACATGGTCACCGGAGTTAGCAGAGCCGGGCCCCCTCTCCCCCCTGGAATGAGGGAAAACTTGGAAACGCCCGCCTTGCCTTGCCTTTCCTACCGGGGAAGCGCAGCGCATCTGTGCAGCTCAGGCCGAAAGGAGGGGCCCTTAGAGGAAAGGGTTGTGTCTCCCTCTGATGAATACTCGGTGGCCGCAGAGTTCCTTGTCAGTTCTGCTCCTGGGACCACTAGTAAGGAATGAAAACCACCTTTGTTGAATTTCCACACGTGGGCTGGGAGAACAGTATGTAAATTGGATTTTAGGCTGCTGTGTCCTGTGAGTGAAATTTCTGGTGTGTTCTGCATCTGATACGGCAGATTCAATTTTACACTCTTAAATGAAGAAAACAAAAACAGCAAAAAAGGGAGTGTAACCTGGACAGCAAGATGGAAAACTTCTTTTAATTACCTGTGACTTTACCGAGATGTACATCCCCTCCCCAAAAGAAATGTTCAGATGAAACCACAGAATGAAGTGTAAGGACAATTCTATTTGCTAAGAAAAGCAGAGGGAGTTTCTATAAAGCAAAGGAAGCTTAAGCTTCAGGGCCTCTCACTTGCAGGGGTGCCTTTCAAGGCCCTGTATTTGAATTTGCATTTGAGGATATGGTACTTTTATTCTTAAAAAGAGACTCCCTGATTAGATACACATTAAGCTTCACAAATTCTGGATCTACCCCTAAAGAGAAAGGGGAATATAAATGATTTATTTGCTCGTATGTTATTGCTATTGTGTCATTTTTTAAATGGCATTCAGATTTTTAACCTTGCAGTTCTGTTTTGAATACTCATATCTGTTTTTACTTTTTTTCTCAATTGCTTTGGGAAATATTATAGATCTTCCATTAATCTCATGCTTGCACATGTTTAAACAACAATAATTAAAAACATGTAGTTTGCATGCATCATTGTCCTTTCATAAAATGATGAGTCTAAAATATAATGGTAGATAACAAAAAATAAAGGGGACTGATCTAGAGTTATTTTAAAATAGTTTATCTACTAACCATGCTATTTGGAGTCTATTCTATGTAATTTCTGTGGAAAAAATCAATCAGATTTTTTATTGGAAAAAGTTTCTGTATAATTTTAACAACATTTATAATCAAATAGGTGCTTAATGCAAGTTTCTTTAGAATTCCTTTCCCATGTACTTTGAATGAATAGATTTGATCACATATATGCTAATAATATTGGAAGGATACACCCCACAATACTGTAGGGTTTTACATAAAATAAACTGTATTTTATAAATAATACACTGGAAAATGTAGTAATTATTTAAACTAAATACTTCATGGTAACTGGAAGAATTTTGAAAGGTATAATAAAATTGAAAATCTTAGTACTCCTACTACTTGCATTCATCATAATTTACCTTTTATAGAAATGTCTGTTCATCCACTGAAATATATTCTCTTGAAGACAGAGGCTATATTTTAATTTTATATCCCAGAGCAGAGTACCTTGAACTTGATAGGTTCTAACGTGTGTGTTTTAGTTGAATCTGACATAATCAATGAATTTTTCAAGAACTTGGCTCTCAGACCCTGTAGCTTATAGAGCTGGCAATGAGAATGCTATAGTAGATGATAGCACTTGGAATTTTTACCTTTACAAAAATATTTAAATACTTTAAAACAACATATTCACTTAATTCAAAATTAAAAGGTACAAAAGGAAATATGAATATGTACATTAAAAAGGAACACTTCTTCCCAGTCCACTTTCAAATATATTTTAGGCATATACAAATAAATTATACATATATTCTGTTTAGCATAGTTTTAATTATTTTCACTTACCGCTCGGAGATTGGCCAATATCTGCAAACAAACAAATAAAATACTGTGTTCCCATTCTGTGTTATGGCTACATTGCATTCTATTTTATATGTATGTAGTATCATTTATTAAACTGGTATTTTGTTAATGAATGTTTAGATAGTTTCCAATTATTCTTACTAAGAACACATTGCAGTGAATAACCTTGTACATGGCACCATTTTGTACAAATGAGAACAAATTTATAAGCCATATTCCAATTTATGAAATAAGGGTCAAAAGTTATGTGTTTTCATAAATTGATAGATATTGCCAGATTACTTTCCATCTGGGATGAATTAATTTACATTCACAATCAAAATACTCTTTCTTTCAGTTTTGCTGGTAGAATGTGCTATCAAACTTTTCAATCATTGTCAATAACGTAGGCAAAAAAAATGCTGTCACTAGTTTTAACTGATTTTTTTTCTATTTTGTAATTTAGACAATTTTCATAAATTTAAGGACATTTGAATTTCTCCTGACTTTGTCATAACACTGTTTATATCTCCTTCTTTGTGCTCAATACAATGTGTACAATGTGTAATTATTCATGTGTGACCATGGCCATCATATGTCTCTTCTGTTATTGTATAAGCTCCGTGTCCATCATTAACTCACCAGCTCCCAGTACAGCACCTTCCTTATAGGTGTTTAGTAAGTATTTATTGTAAAATGATTTAGTAGAATAATGTGAGTCTATCGGGAGATCTCTAGTGTGCTGCCCAGAACCCTGTCTTTGATTCCGTGCCCTATTACCTCTGAATCTTCTAAAACAATTGGTTATCATTTAGGATTTTTTTGGAAGCTTGCTCAGCTATTTGAAATAAAATCGAGAAGCACATACTTAAGTTAATATTTTGGAATAAGACTTTTTATGGCTTTTCCAAAATATCTAAATTGCAATCACGGTTTAAGGAGAGGATTCTCTAACAAAAATGCCAGTTTAAGTTATTCCCCCCCCCCCAGTACTATCATGAAAAGGAAAATGAAGATGAATCTAGGAAATAAGGAAAGAATAAATATGTTTATTTACAGACCTCCCTCAATATCACATATTGGGACTGTACACAAAATTTGCAACACTGAATTTTGGCATTGCATAAAACTAGAGTTTCCAGAAATATTTAAATATTTAAATAATTAAATATTTTTAATTATTTTAAAAATTCACTATCAGTTAATAATTGGGTTTCAATAAAAAGTAGACCATGATTTTAAACTCCTTCTTTCCACAGGAAGTATTGTACCCATACTATATAATTCTTTCAGCAATTGCAGATACACAGAAATTGTGGACATTTAAGGTAAATTTGTAGTGTGGTTGAATGACTAATATAAAAAATGGATAAGAAAAGAATGGATAAGCATTACTGTATTTTTAAGCAGAATTCAAAAAGCATCTAGGTATTTTTCTTGTTTGAATATTAATGACTCTAGTGTAAAGAACAAATGATTTCAGGGTCTACCTAGTCTTGCTAATCATATTAGATTATTAGAAACCCAGAAAACAGTAAGTCTTTGTTTTCCCCTGTAGTGCATCAGATTTACAAATCTTAATAAGATCTGAAGCTTACTCTGTAAGAAGTGTTTAAGGTGAGAGGCTTTAAAGGGCTTTGTCAATTATATCGAAGTCTAGCTTTATTCTGAGCAGGGCCTCACTTCTGAGATGTCGCCATGCTACCTGATTTTGGGATTTGCAACGAGCAAACCAGAGAAAGGAAGTGGGAGGTGCAGGTCATTGGGAGAGAGGTCTCTGGCTGCGGCAGAAGATAGGAGAGCCTTGTATTGTGGCCTGGACAAAAAGAGCAGGCATAGAGGATACCCTCTGGGAGATGTGCTATTTTATAATCAACTTAAAATTCCTTTTTCTGCATTGTAATTCCTTGATGCAATCCTTAAGGCTTCAGTTCAAATTTTAAACCAATAAATCTCAGGCACACTGCTGTAGGGAAGCCAAAGTGTGGATGTATAGCCACGTCTTTGAGTGAAATTGCTTAGGCAGAGCAGGATCAGCAAAGATACCCAATGAGAGGTGGAGGGAGGCAATAGCTGAAGAATCCCACCTCTATAGTGAAACTTGAGAGGTGACAAGTGACAGCCAGGTATATAAGTGTGACCCACATTATGGGGACCTCATAAACAGCAGATATGGGGTCTGGACTTTCTCTCTATTATTTAGGGTGGACTTGGGTTATAGTTAAATGGTAACAGGTAAGCTCAGAAGACTGGGAGAGTTGGGGGATGTTCAAATATGGGTTAAAGAAATTGCTTGTGGGCATCTTTTACAAGTCCTCAGTGTGCTGCTTGTCTCATATTTTGGTGTTTACATGATCCACTTTCAAAAAGCTACAGCTTTACATTCCCGTGCATTAGAACCTCCTCCCTAACCAGATAATAAACTGCTTGAAAACATAAGGCTTAATTCTTATACATCTTGCTTACCTCTCATAATCCCTAAAGTGGTACTCAGCGAACAGTATGGTGCTTAGCATATATTTATTAAGTGAACACTTTATTGGACAAATCTTTTTTAGCACTATATGGCCCACAGTCTCAAATGACTATAACATGAAAAAGGATCTTAAATATGTTTTACATCTCCTTTCTTTTTAAATATGCACTTTTATGATGCATTTGCTTTTTTCTTTTCATTACCATCTTCGGGTAACTTTAAAAAAAAAATCCTCACTCAAGATACGTTGTTTTTCTTTTTTTTAAAAATTGATTTGAGAGAGAGAGGGAGCGAGAGAGAAAGAGCATGATGTGAGAGAGAGACATCGATCGGCTGCCTCCTGTATGTGCTCATACTGGTGATCAAACCCGCGATCTAGTTATCTGCCATGACCGGGAGTCAAACCCGCAGCCTTTTTGGTGGAGGGGACAACGCTCCAACCCACTGAGCCACCCAGCCTGGTCCATTCTCACTTAGCTTTGAATGTCCCTCAGTATCACCTGGATTTCAGGGTTTCTTGTAAAGAACAACAAAATAACTATACTCATCTCTTATGCTAAAATAAGATCCACCAGTTCTCATCTGAAATCTAGGCTCGTGCTTAGGCCCAAATCCTGGTACCTGATTTTCCGGTCATTTCCCAGAACAATACAACTCGCCCTCCAATCAGGCTGGGCTTAGGCGGCTACAGCACAGTAGTGACGTCCCAGGATTGGTAGCTGAGAAACGGCCTTCTCTATAAAAAAAATTAAAAACTGGAGGGGGAGGGTGGGGCTGGGGCCTGGGCTGCCCGGGGCACACGCGTGCCCGGCGACTGCGCGGCCCACGCGGAGCAGACTCAGTTTTTGCTCAGGTCTGGTTCTGATCTGCAGTGTTCAGGGAAGAGCAGTTCCCTTCACGTTATTTGCAAGCCCCGTCAGAGCCTGAAGGCGGCCTGACGCGGTGACAGGCTGGCGATGACGCGTGGGGAAGCCGAGCGAGCGCAAGGCCCGCGCCCAGCTGGTCCGCGCCGCGCCGGCCGCGCGCTTCCCTCCGCGGGCGCCGCTGCTCCTGCGGGCTCCGGGCAGGTTTCGGTGCCATGTTCAGGACAGTTCTTAAGTGAAATCCCTACAGCACCAAGACAAATGGTCTATCTTTGATATTTTATTGGTTGAGAGACAGTTATTCCAATAGGCTGGAGAGAAAAAAATAAAGAAGGGCTATAAAATAATGTTTAAATATGCCCCCCCCCCCCCCCCCCCCCCCCAGTAAAGCAAATCTACTAAAGCTTAGAAGTGATTCGGTTGCAAAGTTCTGCCTACTTGGAAGCCCTGAGTACTAACTAAGTTTTAATAACTTCAGTGACCGAGCCCGACCCACCCAGATGGATGTTAGCCGCTGGTGATGTGGGTGAGACCTTGCAGCAGGTGCTTGTCTTTTCCAAACCACAGGAACTCAGCTGAGTTCAAGAAGCACACGCGTCCTGAAACCCTTTCTAGGAATCACGAACTCTTTGATTTCAATTTTACTTAACTTACCTGAATGTCTGCCTGATACCTAGAAAACGTTTCAGGCTCGAAAGTGCAACCAGGATACTACCCTGTCTCCCCACAGGTGTTCCCTTTGCTATTTCTTTCTTCTCTTGGAAGAAAAGTAGGAGATCATCTTATTAGGCTGGAGCTACTCATTCATGGAAGGAGCCGCCAACCAGCTCAATTTCTTTAAAAACATATTAACTGTACAAGGACATGGCATGTTTTAAGTTAATTGCAACTTTCAATTGAAAATATAATATATGTACATGGCAACATTTAAATCAAATGTGTAAATAGGCGTTTAATGAAGATCTGTCTTCTCAATACCTACCCCAGAGGCAATCATTGATATTAATATATATGCTTATTGTCCTCCAATTATTACATAAACTGAAGCAGGACTCAACATAGTATATTCTTAACTGGTTGTTTGTGTGTGTGTGTGTTTTTCTCATAAGGATATTGGAGGCTATGGAGATAGGACTTCAGGCAATCCTGAATTTATATCTTACTTGGGACAGTGAAATCTCAGAGGTGACTGGAATTGACATTTGATTTATGTAACTCTGATATATTTTCTCATGAATGTGCTTGAGCTGATCTATGTTAGCTCACAAATTGCTGAAAGAGATAGAGGTAATTATTTCAAGAATAAAAACACTAGAACTCTGACATGTTTATATAGTGAAATATTTAGCAACAATGAATAATAATATTTGCTTACAGTAAACACAGATAATGCAGAAGAAAAATTGTTTGGCAGAAGTAGGAAAGTCAGGAGGAAGACTAGAAATTTTTGGAATTCAAGCTTTTCATTTACAGAGTAGGTAGCAAATATTTTGAAATGTTGATAAATCAATAAAAAGAGGTAAAATACTAGAAAAGATAGAAAATCAACTAATTAAGTAGAAATTTAAAAATAACATATATGTATTGTTTCATAATGAATATTTTGAGTTTACTAAATATGAATTAAAAGCTACAGGACTCCAATTCTGCTAATGTTGATGTGTAATACTATAGAACAGCCATTAGAAATATAGCAGAAGCTAAAACCTGTCCAAGAAAAGACTTCAAATAGGCCTCTGCCCAAAGTCTTTTCACCTACCAGCCTCAATAAAGACCATTCCCTGGAATCTTACACAAACAAGCATATGCATTAGTCAGTGCGTGAGATTCAGTGGGGAGAACTTGGCAGAAAGACAAAAAAGAGTCTCCAAACTTCTTTGGAAAGTGTTTTGCCACTTATCTTAAAGCTATAACTCTGCCAACTGGAGTCAGTGGGCTATTATAAATTTATATATGCATTTAATCTGCTTGGAGAATTTTTTTACTTATATGGTACATCAACATTTCAAAACAACCTTTTAAGATACAGAACCTTCCAAGAGGAAGGCTCTTCATATGTGAGAGGCAGCTTTCCTTCTGAGGGACAGCAATGACTAGTTTGTTTGAGTACAAAACTGACAGTTGGGAAAGTCTGAAATATAATTCTGGCTTTTCTACTTCCTTAGGTTGGCCATACAGAATAAACACGAACCTGTTAAGGAAGCAGAATTTTGGAGGAAGTATATACACATTTTGAGGAAGAGCTAGAAACTATACTGTAATGTGGGTTAGCGAAATACCTTGACCACCATTTGAGTGACCTTGTCTGATTAGATCTAGATAGAAACCATTGGCAAAATTAGCCCACAGACTTTGCGAGGCTTAGGGAAATGAAATGAAAATGAGATAAAAGGATTCTGTAGAAAAGTACAAGATTCTGTGAAATTCTTTTGCCCTTATAATCTGAGAAAAGTTTAAAATATTGTAAATAATTGATTTTTAAAATTAATAATTAAGATATGAGTGAAATAATTTTATAGTATAAAGGAAAAGTTCCTATAGAAATTTATTTTATTTGTTCTGGAAGAGGAATCTTGGCCTTTGATAAATTTCCTGTGTAGATACTATTCCCTGTCAAGATATAGCCTTCAGCCTTAGGTATCTCACTCAAAGAAATGCTGATCCCTAACTGTTGGTTGAAGTAGACTCTGCAAATAGTATTACTAGTTACTCATAAGAAATACATGCAGACTTTTTAGTTTAAAAAAACTTGCGGTGGGGAACCAAATTCACTATAGAGTCTGGGAAAAATTACCTCAAATTGTATCTGATGGAAAATGGAAATAAAACAAAGGGACCCATGCTCCCTACAGGAAGCAACTGGGGCCTGTGGGATTAAAGAGAGGATATGCTAACTGGGTAGAGGTGTCGGTAGGATTCCACTATTAAGGAGACCTTCTCTTTCCAATGGGCCATCTAAATTCTGGTTTAGGAATTGGAAGGATTATGAAATCAATTAATCAGTTAATTATATTATTTGTCAGAGATTTCAGCCTCTTCAAAATGGAAGCCTCGTCTCTGAAGGATGATTATAAAATTCAATCTTTAGCCAAACCCTTGAAGTAGGCTGAGCTATTAGACCAGGAAATGAAGATAATTGACATAATCACACGTGATTTTAGTAGTTCAAGGTTCATAACTTACAAAAGGTACAGCTGTGACCATTGCACAAATCCTGTAACTTGATTCAGGATATTGGGAGTCTTTATAATTTGTAGGAAAAGGAAGGTTAATTACGATGGTTAAGCATGTTATAGGCTCAGTCATATAGGAATGGAAACAAGCTCTTTGTTATGGCCCTTTCGCTGCATTTGTTGCAGGAGGATTTGGAAGAACAATAATACCAAGTTTGTTATGTCTGTGGGGAGTTATAGGACCTAAGATTCCTTGAGCTATGTTAGGCTATGTTTATGATTCATTTTTGAAAGCTAATTTACATAGTGGAATTACCCTTAGGCCAAGGATTTTCAATTTCTATCTTTTTGATAACTTCTAATCTCTGGAATCTAACTATCGACTTTCAGACCATACATCCAATTATTTGGGTCTGAACTTAGATATGTCAAAGGAGTGACTTCAGATTCCTGATGTCCAAACTGAACTCACATTTTATTCAAACCTTGTCCTACTCCTAAATTCCCTGTTTTAAGGACAGGCACTGCCATCTACCCAACAACATGCAGAATCTCCTGTTCTCCTATACCATATATCGCACCCAAACCTAGGTTTCCTTCTGTAGCACAGGTGGGGAAATTCATCCTATGTTATAATGATTAAATGGAAAATTAAGGTTAAACACTTCATTCACTTTAAAGCATTGTGACAAACTATTTTATTATAGGCACATGCATATACATATACCAGTATGCACACACACAGTATGTTTTGTGGAAGAAAAGTAACCAGAATACCATTAACATAAGCAAATTTCAAAGATGCTGGGCATGAAGAAAGTCTCAAAGGAAAGATGATGGAATTCTTTATAGGGTTTCAGCAGAAGAGGATCAGGTTAAGTTCAGCCAATTTCAGAGAAAAGCTGGTCAAGGATGGTTCTCAGAAGAGGCAAGAAGTGTTCGTTGGGAGGAGTGCCACTGTGGAAAAATCCCTCAGTCTTCAGGGTCTCTCAGAGGTTCTAAAAAAGGAATAATAAAAATAAAGGAGTCCTGAATAGACTCTACAATTAACAAGCTCATGGCATGTTTCTATTATTGTATTTTATATCTAAGTCTTTTTTATTTAAAATCTTTCTTATTAAACAAGAGTATGCTAGTATTCCTATAAATATACTTAAATTGTCTAAATATATCTATTTTACATCAAAGGATCATGTTTAGAAAACATGTCCATTGCCTCATTTTAAACAGATGTGTCAAGGGTACTAATTACAAAGGAATTGCACTGCATGGTGGCTGCATTCAGCAGTTTATTCCTGCTGGGTGTTCAAAGGACAGTACGATATAAATTCAGTCTCTAGCATCATTGGTTTGCTTGGCTTTGTGCATGTTAAACCAGGTATCTTATTGATACAGTATAAAATAAAATAAATAAAAATGTATGTATACCAATAGATATTTTATGAACGTTTCCGTATTTGCTAACAAAGCCTTCTGATATATGATTGTACCTATCATTCTAAACCCAAAGGTGGAATTAAAGCACAAGTGTCTTCATTAATAATGTTTTCATTATTTAAAAAATATGAAAGATCCTACCCCCTCTACTTTTATATAAATTGTATTT
Organism: Miniopterus natalensis; assembly: GCF_054644295.1. Classification (NCBI taxonomy): domain Eukaryota; kingdom Metazoa; phylum Chordata; class Mammalia; order Chiroptera; family Miniopteridae; genus Miniopterus; species Miniopterus natalensis. The sequence goes on along the minus strand of NC_142086.1, from coordinate 76,773,719 downwards.
CTGGTGGGTTTGGGATTAAGGTGAAAGTATCCCACAATTTGTAGTAGCAAAGTTGGTATACATACCCCAAAATAGGCATCTAATCCAGAGCAATAAAATACAATATGTTGAAACAACTGCAGCGAAGAAAGGAGAAGCGCAAATAATACAGAGACCTCTTGGCAACCCATATCAATACTGATGTAAGAAAGGATTTTACCAATGACTGGGGTCTAGAATTAAATGAGACATTAATGTTAGAACAGTAATAAAAAAATCATGAACAAATTTAAAATGTTGGCAGATTAAATATCTGATAGAATAAATGGGGTATTGAAATATGTGTGACAGGTTGAGGATGTGAGAGAAGAAAAATAGAGGAAAGAAAATGTTTAATAGATTTGCCATAGGTTCTAAGTGAAATAAAATATCTAAGCAGCAGATTTGGAATATTTATAGTTAAAACAAGAAAAAAAAAAGTAAGAGTAGAAGAACCATGGCCTTCTGTCAACCCACCACACCTTCCATTTCTGTTCTCTTTCTCAATTGTCATGTCATCTCACAGTATTAAGTTTTTCGGTTATGCCCTCGGGTGCAGTTATTTTGGAATGCCAGCAGTCTTTGAAGACTCCTCTCTAACTGCTTCATCTTATAGCATTTCAGCAGGTATGTATTTTCCAACACATTAGATTGAAAAGTCTGTCAGGTGAGCAACATGAAAGCGAGAATGATTTCTTTGCATCAAGATTCCTGAACTAATAGTGTAGTCATTCATGCAGCTTTGGCAAGATTACCACAAAAAATATTGCTTGCTTTATCATTTAGGATCCTAGTGAGGCCTGGATTCATCTTAGATGGTTTGCCTGGAAAGTTTTTAATAAAAGAGTAACACAGAGAGTTGTGAGCAGGGATAAATTAGCAAACAAGAGTTGGTGTGGCACCCAAATACTAGCAATACTAGTGAGCCATGGGCTCTCCAAGGGCCTAACGGACACAGAAAGGACACAGAGTTGTGGTGGACACTGGAATGAGGACCTGGAAAGAGGGCTCTCGGAAGAAAATGTCAGTTGTAGAAGGATATAGTCACTGTCACACTTATGGCACCAAAGCATGGAGGAAAGAGAGGGTCAAGACAGATTTTTATACCCTCCCATCTTCTCCTGATGTTAATGTCATTGGCCAAACCCAACTGAAGGTCATCCTGCAGGAGAGCCAAGGACATGCAATAGTCTATAAGAACACTGTATTAGTCCGGCTTCTCCAGAAAACAGAACCAATAGGATCTCCCCCCCCCCGCCCCCCCACCATGAAAGCTAGTGTTATAATTCAGTCTGAGTCCAAAGCCAGCAGCACAGATGTCTAAGGCCAGGAGTTGATGGATGTCTCAGCTCAGGCAGAGAGGGGAAGTTTACCCTTCCTCCAGTATTTTGTCTCTCTGGGCCCTCTATGGATTGGATGGTATCCACCTGCATTAGAGAGGGCCACCTACCTGCTTTATTCAGCCTAGTGGTTCAAATGCTAGTCTCTTCCAGGAACAGCCTCATAAGCACACCCAGAAACAATTGTTTAGTCTAATCAGGTTGACACATGAAACTAACCATTTTAAGCACAGACAAGCCAGAGGAGGGAGGAAAATAGGTCCTGTGGGCAAAGGAGGAAGAGCCAGTGCTTACTCTCAGACAGAGTCTTCCTCACTATCCCCGAGGACCCTGATTGTTTTATTATTTATCAGGGTTGCGGATGCTGAGTTCCCTGTGCTTAATGTCTCAGAAATGCACTTTTAATTTGGCTCAAAAGATTCTGCTATACACAAGTGGTATCAGATTTACTTTATTAGAAGGAGCTTGTACCTGTTTCCTGCTCTTGAAAAATCCAATTTGTTGCTCTGCTGAGAGAAAGCATGTCAGGTGCATATGTGGATAAGGCAGTCATAAACAAGTCTCCATTCAGCTCACACGATCTAAGCCTGTTAGAAACGATCAGTTAGGGTCTTTCCAGGGGGGATTGAAGGTGATTCTGAGAGAACAAAGAAACAAAAGCCATGCTATGTCATAAAAATGGAAATTAGTTGAAACTCTCAGCTCCATTGGTTGAGCCAATGATCATCAAGTTCATGTTCTGGACATCTGTTGGCTGAGACGGATCTATAGTTATGTTTGAGTAAACAAAATAAGCCCCAAATAGGTTTCTAAGGTCATCCTCAAAACTGAAAACATGTATCTTGATCTCTCTGTGGGCAGATTTAGGGACATCCTACTTGGGGTTTTTGTGAGGGTTGTGATTTCCTCATTTTTACAAGAACTATAAAATTACAGTATTTTCCCATTATATTTTCCCTTTTGAGCTTGGCAAGCAAACTCTACTGATCCAGTGCCAATATGATACTTAAGGCCAAATGTCTGCATTTTAGAAAATTTAATTAGAAAGAAATGAAGAAATTATAAAAAGCTTGCTACCAATAGAAATGTTTTCATTAAATATATTTTCATCCAATTATGAACCCAAGCAGGTCTTTTTTCCTTTTATTTTCCTGAACCATTTTGCTGCTGTGTTTACAGCCTGGTACTGTGTCACTGTGCTAGGGAGTCTGGGAAGCAGACGTGACCAGACACAAAGGTGATAAAGGCTTGTCTCATTTTAATGTTCAACCAGAGTGGAATGCAAGCAGCAAGCAGTGCATGACAAAAGTAAATAGGTTCTTTAAAATCCTTCTTTTAATAATCTTAGATGGTATTGGCAGCTCAGGTAAAGCTTTTCTATGAATACAGGATTTTTAGCTCAGCAAAATCCCCTTAAAAGCCAGATAAGAGGTAATGTAACTTTGTCCCTTCAATATAAATGGAATTTCTTCTTTTTCCATACTGGCTTTTAAACACACAGACATATACACACCTGTATTTTTTTCTTCTGATGATGACTTCTTATTCTTATATTGTTTAATTATATACTCTCATAGCAAATGTTTTTGAATACCTATTATTATGGGACACTAATTTGGGTACTGCAAGCTTAGAGGTCAACAAGATACAAAATACGTCCTCTGGGAGATCATGAGTTGCCTGGAGGAGCCGTCGCAGAGACAAATAACAATCCAGGTCAACACAGCAAAATGCTCCAATACTGGTGTGAATACAGTACTTGTTGGAGCACCAGCAAGGGAACAAGTAGTTCTGACCTTGGAATCAAAGAGTATGTCCAAAAAAACATGCATGGGACTAGATTGTGAAAGATCAAAGGGAAGGGACTTGTCAGATATGATAGAGATTCATTCCTTGGCAGAGAGAACAACATATTCAAATATACGGAGACCTATGGTGAGAAAGTCCATTGAAATTTGTTTCCATTTTGTTAATTTCAAGATGACATAGTACCTTCAAGAAGAGTAGCACTGCCCTGGACAGTGTTTCTAAGTGGTTAGAGCATCGGCCACACACTGAAGGGTCAAGGGTTTGATTCCCAGTCAAGAGCACTTATCTGGGTTGCAGGTTAGATCCCCGGCCCAGTTGGGGCTCGTGCAGGAGGCAACCAGTGTGTCTCTCACATCAATGTTTCTCCCTCTCTCTCTCTCCCCCTCCCTTCCTCTTTTCCACTCTCTCTAAAAAGCAATGTAAAAAATATTCTCAGGTAAGGATTACAAAAAAAAGAGTAGCGCTAGCTCTTTAAACTTTCTTGACTTCAAGTCAGTAGAGCTTTCAGACGAGCATTGAGATGTGTACTGAGGTTGACCCATGTTTGAATTTTGATCCAGCCTTGGGTTACTGGCTGCTAAGAGCTTTCGTGTTCTAATAGCTGAAATAGTGACAATAATACTCCATTAAAGGACTCATTTTGTGTTAACTAAAAAATACAGCTCATAGACATTACAGGGCACCCGAGAGACTTTTGCAAAATGACTTATTTATGAATGAAGTTGATTAGCACAGGTTTTGGAATCAGATAACCTTGGGCATCACGCTCTCTTGCACTGATTAGCTGAGTGAGTCTGAACAAGTTAACTAACTGCTCTGAATGTCCGTGTTTTTCTCTGTAAAATGAACACAACAGGGCTGAGTAGCACTGTTGGGAAGACTGCAGATACAGCACTAAACAGAAGGTAAGCACACTGGCTGGCCCAGAGCAGCTGCTCGGAAAATGAGTGACTAGGAGAAAGATGTAGAGAAATCATTCTACTTATCGTAACACCTGATGTAGGGAATGAAGGCAGACCTGTATTTACATGAGAAATCACACGTCCCCCCTTTTCAGGAACCCACTCCATCCTGCCTCCTTTCTGAAATAATGTCTTGCGGCCCCCAGCACTTCTGAGGTGGCACTGGCATCTGCCACTCCATTCTGCAGCCTGTGGGGAAGACGGTGGCCAGCGGTGTGCTAAGAGCCAAGCGTAGGGCAGAGACAGAGGAAAAGGGTATATAGGGCATTCTTGGTTTTGCCCTTCTAGAACCTTCTCCCCTCCTCACCTTCAACAGAACAGGCTCGCGACACAAGAGCACACTGGTTCTGGCGTAAGAGGTCCCTGACCCCCGCACCTGAGGCAGACTGGAGAGGGCGTGAGGACCTCCTCTCCTGTGTCCCCCGTGGAGCAGGTTTCTTTGTCTCCTGCAGCCGTGCTCAAGCTGAGCTTGTGAGCAGCAGCACAGGGCGCTGTGTGACCTGGGGCTGGGGCTGGAAGGGGTTTACTGTGGAGCGTATTCGGGCCTCGTTGCAGTCTCTTCGCCCTGTAACATGTTGCTGGCAGTCGGGGGCTTGCAGCGGCTCTGTCCAAGTGGAAGCTCTCCCTGCTCTGCTCTCCCTCCCCCTGCCTCAGACCCACGGCCACCTGGCACATGCTGCGTGTTCTCTGGGCGGCGACTGCCAGCCGCCAAACAAAGGCTGGGCACACACGCGGGCCAGGACAGCCGCGGTGGCTGTCAATTCATCACATCACTGGCCAGTCGGGCAGGCTTTCAGATCAAACGATTCCTTTGACTGAATCAGCCGTTCGAACCGTCGATCCTGTCATGTGTAGACACAAAAAAGAACAGTGGTAATTCACAAGACTCTTTTCAGTGACCCACGTTACCGGAAGGCAGTTCTCCAAAACTTTGTTATTTAAAAAATTCAGGGTCAATCATTATTGACAAATCCATTCCAGTTACTTTAGAATTTGCCAAGGAAAGAGCAGAAGACAAGTAAAAATCTTTGGTTTAGGAAAAAATCATATCTCCCTAAAAATTACAAGGATTTTTAGAAAGCTTTGTAATGCTGTTCTAGATATAACAGGCATATTTCAGGAGGTAATTTCTCTGTGTGTCTAAATTATAATAAAAACCATTTGGAAAGAAAAGGGAACAAACTTACAAAAAGTAGCTAATAGGATTTTTCAAAGTGGTAGCCATACATATTTTTGCCATTTCTTCCCCCCCCCCCCCCAAGGTGATACTTTATATAGTACAGCTTGCTTTTCATAAAGATAAACAATAGGGTATCAGAGATTCAGTGTCTTAATTCCTTTGCTTTTCTAAATTTACATTTTACTGTTGAAAGATAAATATAGTATTTTTTTTTGGAGCTTTAGATGGACACAAAATTGTTGCTATTTTTCTAAGAATAATTTTTTGGCAAACATGGTAGGTCTCACTAAGTTTAGCCTAAAACAGTGTATTTGCTGTTACAATAAGACAGTGCTTCCCCAAGCTGGCACATTTTTTCTCTCCATGTGCAGTAAGGTTAAACAGCAGAGGCCACTGAACTATGTAAGAATATGGAAGTTAAATGCTATAGTCTCAGGTTTTTGAAAGGCACAGTGTATGGATTTGATTTGTGACCAGCATTCATAAGACTAAACCACAGACAGGTAAATCAACATAGCCATGCCCTTGTCATGGCCCAGGGGATCCAAATTTTAAAGAAAACAGCCAAATGCTTTAGATGGCAGCAGCTTTAGACAGAAGTCACATTAACTCTCCAGCTGTGGTCAGATCAATTCAATTTTGCTGATTACCCTCTGTTGAGTGGTAGAGTTTCAAAATAGATAAAGAAGGGCCCTACCTTCAGTGACCTTGTCTGGCTTATGCAAAGAAAGCAAAATAATCCTACAAGATAATAGATAAAAATGCCAAATCAATGGGTTCTTTGACGCGTCTCTCTCTGCCCTTTTTCCCTTTCTCCTACTCCCATTTCCCCTAACCAGATACCAAATTATTGTCTCTCCTAGAATTTTATATATTCCAAATTGCAATTATCCAAGTTGAAGTTGTCAAAACCCTTCTTCCACAATATGTGAACAGCCTGTTGTTTCACTTCTTGGCCTTCAGTTTACCAGAATATCTATGTCCATGTCTATATCTTATCTATATCTGTATCTGTATCTGTATCTGTATCTGTATCTGTATCTGTATCTGTATCTGTATCTGTATCTGTATCTGTATCTGTATCTATATCTATAGCATGACCTGTAGCTGTATCATTTATTTATCCTTCAATATATCCATATTTTGTAGAGAAGAACATTGTATATGAACTTCCATAATACATTTCCTAAGCTGACTTTTCTACTTAATTTTTTATAATTCGTGGCTAAAAATATTCTAACAATCTTTTCTCCAAACTGATTTTTCTACCTTATATATTATAGTTCTTTATCTTGCACTCAGTCTCTATTCATACCAGTTTCTCATATATAGGAAATAGTTTTTCATCTTCCTGTTATTGATCATGCAATTTCCTAAGCTAAGTGTTTTCTCCATTTCATTCCTGTTTGCAAATTCTATGCATTCTTTCAGATTTGACTCAACTATGACTTATGCCATGAAGCTTTTCCTGATTTTCTCTACGCAACCCAACCTTCAACTATTATAACATTTTCCACATGGTGTTTTGGGTTATTACTTTATAATTGTATTTTTATTCAATGTTTATTGAGAATTTATTATGTGTCCAGTATTGAAGTAAGAGGTGGGAAAATCATATTGTCTCTACCCTCAAGAGGTTCACAATCTAGTGGTGAGACAAACATGAAAACAAATATGACACTCTGTTGAAAAGGCTCTGGAAATATAGAACAACAAATGCTATTATATAAATAAGTGGATGTATTATTATCTAGGGCATTATGAAATGTATCACAGAAGGAAAAATGCTTGGGCTGAGAATGAAGGTTGCGGAAGAGTTCACAGGGAACCAGATAGGGTATACAGTGAGGTGCAACAGGGCATTCCAGGCAGATGAATACATGTAAAGGCCTGTGTTTAATCACATATTTGAGGACAACTTCATAATTCAGAATGCCTGGAACTTAAGTTGCACAGAGGGGAGTGGTAAGAAGTAAAACAGGAGAGGCAGTGAGATGGTGTTGAAAACCTTAGCTTCTATGCGCAAGAATTTGAGTTCAGCCTGTAGGTAAATAAGGAATGCAATAAGATGTACATATTAGAAATGCCATTTTAAAAGAGTTGTGGTTCCCAAACCTTCCATACTGGCCTCCCTGTTAGGAACTGCCGTGATATTCACAGGCCCAGTGCAAGGGTATACACGGACGCCCACATACTCTTATCTGTTTGAAAGCAACAGGCAATCTATCAAGTGTTAAATAAAATATATGCTGTCTTGAAAAATAAATAAATAAATAAATAAATAAATAAATAAATAAATAAATAAATAAATAAATAAATAAAGTTATGGGATGAGGAGAAGTAGTCCGATAATTATTTAGGGGAATAATTTAGATTCGTTTTTGACCTAATACATGGGTAGCAGGGATAGAGAGGTAAAGACAGAGGAATTAGGAAGGTTGCTATATATCTGTCTTGGGAGGTATCATTACTAAAACAAGAGATGCATGAGAAGGCCACGGTTGGTACAATTAGAATTAATATGGCTACAAATTGGGTGAGTCTAATTTTCACCATTTATCCAGATGTTTCTTTAGAATTATTACCTTGACTATTGGGTTATTAGGTCCTTCATGGCAGGATCTTAGCTTTTCCTTCTATATTATTTCCACTGCATGCAACCCAGGGTCTTGGTTGTAGCAGTTGAACTGGAAATGAGTAGGCCTGAAAGAAGTTTATGTAGGTCTCAGAAACTGTTCTGATCTAGCTGCTCCAGTCTACAGTAGACCACCACTGCAACTTCAGAGGCATAGAAAGTTCAAGAATCTATTCCCTTCTGTCCTAGGGGTTTTAAATGAACTCGGTGATTAACATGAAGATGCTACAGACAAGCAGTGCTCTCTCTCAGACAATGTAGAATCCCCAGAAGGCTTTTGCTAATTCATGTGTCCTGTGAATTAAAAACAGTTGGTTGGTGACCAGCTATGATTTTACTAAACCAGTTCATCAATCTCTGGATTCAAGATCCCAGGAAGTACTGAATGGTTTTAAGTGATAAAAAATATGAATGTACCAATGTCTCAAAGGCTGTATCACTTCTGGAAGCACCAAGATACCTAAGCTTAAATCCCTGGAAATATACATCCTAAAAATTTCCCACATAAATTTTGTTTGAGCAACAAAACCAGGACCATTTTCTATTGCGGTGGGAAAAAGGGAAGCATTAGGGGTACATCCAGGGCAATATGTTTTTCAATTTGTGTCCATTTGAGATTGATGTCATGATTTATTTGTGGATCTAACATAATATTTACTATTTTTTTTTTTTTTTTAGCTCAGTTCAACTTTTCTGTGTTTGCTTCTGGTCTGCTTTGGAAAATTACTGATTTTGTTTCTTTTAAGAACTCCCATCTAGTTTTAATAGCACTGTAAAATAGCATTTTAGTTTCAGCTATTTCTCAGAAATGAAAACAATAGTTTTTTAATTGGTGGAATTTCAATTTGCCAAGAACAACTAACCAATTTATGATTTTTAAAGCATTGTTTTCTACAAAGCTACTTATTCAGATAAAAATATTTTCTAGTTTAATTTTCTGGTATGTCTGAAGGGTGGGAGCAAGAAAAGGGAATTTAATTGAACAAATTGGGGCAAATTTTTTTTTTTTTTCCAGTTTTATAAAACTTGAGGGAAGGACAAATAATTTGCCAAATCATTATTGCAGTAATACATTATTTTTATAATCCTCATCTGAAGATATGTTTTTATTGAGTTTTTAGAGAGAAAGGAAAGGAGAAAGAGAAAAAAAAATCAACGTGAGAGAGAAACATACATCAGTTGCCTCCTGCATGTGTACCGACAGAGGATGGAACCCACAACATAGGTATGTACCCTGACAGGAAGTCAAACCTGCAACCTTTTGGTGTAGGCGATGGGACTCCAACCAATGGAGCCACCCAGCCAGGGCAGCAGGATTACATTTTTTGGAATCGTTTGTAATAATATTATACAGCATTATTTTAGTTTGGATATACTACAATTTTACACATGGTAATTTAACACAACAAAAAGAATAGAGTAGACAAATATAAAGAGAATATTTAGATACATTTTACATGTCGTTGACATGCTACATGCAAACAAATAAAGTCTATAATGGAAAATTAGGAAGCAAGAGTAAAAAAATTCAAAGCAGGCAATATCCATGGTAATCAAGGATAATTAAAACAGAATTCCTCTGGGGAGAGCCGCCCAAACTCCTGCTGGCTCACGTGCTAAGGCAACTGTTTCAGAGCTACAAAGAAGTGAGGGTGTGTTTTATTGCCCTGACTGAAGCTTGTTTTTATTAACATGATTCCTTTCTGGCTAAAAAATATTCAATTCTGCCATTCTGACTTTAGGGAGTCATTGAGCTTCATGATGAAAAACAAATTACAGAGTGTACACTTTCCTGTATGAGAGAGAAGGACAGCGTACAAACTTGTAATCATGGGAGTGAGAATATGTGGGACTGCGTACTATAGGAATGCGGAATCCAACTTCAGTGCAAGATTTGAAATAGTTTCATCATTTTCTAGACAAGGAAGCCACAGTTTCAGGAAAGTCTCTGTGGAAAACAAAGAGTACATTTAGTTTAAGAAAAAAAGAAATGTCCTAAGACAACTCTACCAAAATGGCGCACCAGCCACCTTCCGTTTCCAGAGGGTGTATGCGGTTGTTCTGAAAGTCGCAGCCTTGCTCTCAAGGAAATTCATTGGATCCACATTTTGAGGCAAAGGCTATTTATAAAAGTCACGATCATCCTTCACTTGCTATTAAGGGAAATATTTGGGTACCACATTCCCGTTGGATCAGAGAGCAAAAATACCATTATTTTATTTTGTGATCGTGCAAATATTTTCATTGAATAAGTGGAAGGATCTCATACTTGGGACACTGACTCTCTTTGAGAAGAGCTGTTGACCTAGGGGTCAGGGGGAACTTTGCCTACTTTGCCTATTTTTCTTATTTGCTCATTTCCATCAAGGGGGAAGAATTTAGAAGTTAGGCTGCAGGTGACCTTCTACTTGTCTTTCCTCATATCATGGGTCAGTCAAGATAAAACCATATTTGAGCACATATTTGTACAGAGCTCTGTACTATGTGCTGTGAAAATCACCAGGGAAGTAAGTAAGATCTTATTTTAAGGAGTTAATTCCATAAAATGCAAACAAGAGTCAGAATTTAAGTATGTAACTGTAAGACAACATAAATCACACTGCATCACAAATTACCAAATGACATAGAGAAGGGAATATTTTACCCATTGTTTTAACTGAGCTTAATTTTGTGATAAACAGAACATTTTCTGGGGCTTGTCCAAAGGCCATATCACGATCTACAAGAGAATACAAAGGTAATTTTTATAGATTTACACTTAATATATGAAAACATACTTATGATTTTATGATGATGATAATGAGGCCTAAAAGGAATTTTATATTGTCATTTTGCTTTGAGTCCCTTTGAGAGTGCTGTTTTGTGAATTTTCTAATATTTATTTTTTACATGATTTGAATTATGTGATTTTAGAATTGGAAAAACAGTTATTTATCATTTGTGAGTTGCAGGGAAGCAGAGGACAGAAGGGCTGATAAAAAAGGTTGAATAATGGCTAGACTCCAAAACTATCTTCCTAGGCCACAGTTTTGTGAACACTGAATTGAATCACACACCCATGGAGTATTAAAGAAAAAAGGACTTGAAGATTGCCTAATCCAGCCTCATCATTTGTACAGATCTGGAAACTAAAACCAGGGAACTAAGTAGCTCATCCAAACAGTCACAAGCAAGTGAGTAACTAGACCTGAACCAAAACCCAAATATTCTGTCTCATGGTTCAGTTTTTTTCTCCAAATCCTCCTAGTTCTCTAAGTAGGAATACTAGTGTTTAGGAATATTAGTGTTTTTTCCTATTGTTATAATCTTAACACCCTTGTTTTTTGATTAATTTCAACAGTGTCTATTAGTTCCAAATAATAGTAAAATTGGTACATTTTTCTCTCTTTTCCTTCCCTTCTTTCTCTCTCCCAACATTTGATTTTTTTTTTCACCCTTTACCTTTGTATTGTTAAATATACATAAACTTATATTACTTGACTTGCCACCTGTAAGTAATATATGTAATTTTCAGGTATTTTAGATGAGACTATCAGTAAGAGTTGCTGTACAGATAATTTCTTTTCCCATCCCCCAATGAATTTTTGTGTCATATTTATTATAAGACATTGGAAACTTGGTGAGAAAATAAATTATTATACAAATTTGGGAAATTGATAACCCATGTGTATTGATTTCCTCTTCTTGCTATACCAAATTATCACAAAATTAATGACTTAAAACAACCCAGATTTATTATCTTATAATCCTGGAGGTCAAAAGTTCACAATTAGTTTCACTAAAGTCAAGGTCTAGTAGGGCGGCTCTATGGGAGAATCTGTTTCCTTGCCTTTTCCAGCTTCTAAAGCCGGCCTGCGTTCCTGGGCCCATGGCTCCTTCCTCCATTTTTCAAAGCCCAGAGAGTAGTGCCTTCAAATCTCTCTCTGCTCCAGTCATTATACCACCTTCTCTGACCCGGATTCTCCTGCCTCTATTTTATAAAGACCCTTATGGTTCCTTGGGGCACACCTAGATGACCCAGGATAATTTTCCCTTCTCAAGATTCCTAATTTAATTACATTTGCAAAGACTCTTGCTATACAAGGTCAGATATTCACAGATCCTGGGATTAAGATGTGGACATCTTGGAAGCAGCATTATTGGGGCATTATTCAATCTAACATCTATGTTATACAGTGACAAAATGGCTGATAAAACATTCACTTACTGTAAATTGAAAAATTTTAAATACACCCAATGATCTTATGATCCCCTGCAAATGGAAGGTTGGGCAAGATGGTACCAGGAAGAAAATGTCGGAAGCATAATTTTATTGCTTTTAGCTACATATGATAAGGAACTACAAAAAAAAGGTGAGCTCAAGAGAGTGAGGGCTTTTTTTATTTAAAAAAAAAAAACCTGTTTTGAAATTGTGGTAAATCGACATATAATATTATATTGGTTTCAAAGGTACAACATAATGATTCAATATTTGTATATATTACGAAACAATCACCACAGTAAATCTAGCTAACGTGTCACCACACATAGTTACAAAATTTTTTTCTTGTGCTGAGAACTTTTAAAATTTACCCTTACCAACTTCCAAATAACAATACAATATTACTAATTGTAGTCACCATGCTGTACATTACGTCCCCATGGCTTGTTTTATAACTGGAAGTCTGTACCTTTTGACCCCCTTCATCCATTCTGGGTGGGCTTTATTCAATGCTAACACTCAAGAGGCCTCTGCTATAACCACAAAGTAGTTCACTGTCCCTGAAAGGACTACAACCAGGTGGAGAAGACTTGGACCCACAGACCTGCTTTCTGAAACAAGTTTCCCCAGCCAAATTGCAGATTACTGAATATTAAAAATTATTGTCTTAACCACTAATTTCTGGCATGATTGCAGTGATGGGCAAATTAAAAATATTATATCTCATATATTTATATTTCCTTTGTCATCTGTAAATGATATTCTTTGGTTTGCAGATATTATGAAAGGGACGATCAAGAATTCCTCTTTCATTCTTTCCCAACCTTCTCTTTCCTAGTTTTTCTTTTATTACTTCTTTATCATTAGGGAAAATATCTTTGCCTACTGTGACTTAACCCTAATCATTTGTTTTGCAGTTAAAATATTCAGTGCTTTCTTCCAGTTTTCTTGTCATGTTTTCACCAATCTTTTCTTATTAGCTAAAGTCTCTTCCTCTAGCTATTTTCTTAAAAAGACCTCTTGGGAATAAAAAGTCCATATTTCTTGCATGTTTAAAACAATTATCTGTGAGTTTTATACTTGAGTACTACAGCTTGTCTGAATATAAAATCCATGGTTCGTGCTTTCTCTTTTTAAGTATCTTTTAAATAATCGCTCCACTGACTGCTGGTATTGAAAGTTTCTGTGGAGAAATGGGAGACCAACATGATTGTTTTTCTCATTATAATATTGTGATATTTTTGCTTTTCTCTGTTTCTTTAATGTCCAGTGTTTTTAATGGACTATGTCTTGGTGTATTCTAGGGCAGTTTTTAACAATACAAAGTGTTCTTTTTTGTTATGAAAAGACAAGCCCTCTTGTTATTTTTTTTATTGTGGTATAATATATCTGACATAGTTTATCATTTTAAACATTTTTAAGTGTACTGTTCAGTAACATTAAGTACATCCGCATTGTTGTGTAACCATTACCACCATCCATCTGCAGACTTTTCATTTTCCCAAACTGAAACTCTGTACCCATTAAGCCCATTAAACCCATTAAACCCATTCCCTTCTCCATCCAACCCCTGACAACCACTATTCACCATTCAAATTTCTGTCTCTATGAATTTGACTTTTTTACATGCATCACATAAGTGGAATTGTACAGTATTTGCTCTTTTGTGATTTTCTACAAATTTTTTAAAAAATTATATCTTTAAATACATTTTTCTGTTTTTTTTGTTTTGTCTTGCTTTTATCATCAGGGACTCAAATTATGCATATACTGGGGACACTTCCACCTACATTAAATAGCTAATATTTTTTTAAGTCTTTATCTTCCATTTTTTACTCTCTATTCTCTATCTTACTACTGTTTTTTAAAGGAACCATTCTTCTTCATGGCCTTCATGTTTATTTCTGCAATTATTTTCTCTACTTTTCTTCTGTTCATGTTTCAGCTCACACATTTTCTTGACATCTTTTTACCTGAGTTCTTTACTTGTGTTTCCAGTCTAATGTTGTAGAGGCTCTTATTTCATGAAGTTGCTTTTTTCAATTCATGCTGGAATATTTGTTCATGATTTTCATGGGCATCACAGCAAATGTGTTTACTCTGTACTGTGACTTATGCTTCATTTTGTATATTATCTTTGTATAGATGCTGTCCTAGTTCCTTTTGTATTACTCATCACTGAATAAATTGGAATTTTCCTGGACAAGTTATTTGCAGGAAGTTTCTGTAGGGTTAGATACTCCAAATTATCTTTCCACTGCTGACAAATAACTCCCTAGGCTGCTTTGTGCTAGAATTTCTGGGAAATTTTAGTTAGCTCTCCCTCCTCTGCTTCTTTCATTCAAACCACTTCATGTTGGGGTCGGGGCAGGATTGCCATCAGTGCTGTTCAGGCCTGTTTTCACTCCCATTACTGCAGAAAGAAAAAAAAAAAAAAGAAAGAAAGGGTTATAGTTTCCCAATTTACAATGAGCCACTCACCTTCAGGAAATATATTTTTGCTGGTGCTTACTGAAATATGCTGCCACTGAGCAATTTTATAACTCCCATATTATTCTCTGCTATTTCTTCTATGTGGCTTCTCTTCAATACATACATTTCAATTCTGCTTCCTACTTTCCCTGAAAATTCAGTTAGAGAGGTCTCTGTTATCACTGTGGCTTTTGCATGATTTCTAGGAGGAGAAAGGGAACTTAGGTACTGACTTATGCAAGGAAATTCCCTTAATCATTTCTTATCTGAGCTCCAAAAAGAAATATAAGTTTCAGATTAGGAAATAAATGACCTTCATATTGTATTACACAGTACTTGAGGTAGGTTTCATGATATGACACTATCTCTAGTATGCTTCATGGATCACCTCCAATATTTTCTTTGTATTTAGCTTCTTATTTATCCCTGTTGCATAATAAGTGCTTAGCCAGTGTCTGCTGGAATCTAATAGATGATTGAGTTGTGGATGTTCTATATCAAAACAGTGGTGACTGTTTATGTTTATCTTACACAAAATATGAGAAACCCTCTGCCTACTCAAGAATCTTTTGCCTACTCCATTAACTCTACCTAACCAGTGAGCATTTTATCTACCCAACTATTTTTTAATTGGTTTTTGTTTAAATTGTAAAGCAATAATTTTAAATATGACCATTGATATACTACACATTTAGGCAGCAGTAGTGCCGACATGTAAAGCTATCTCCTATATACTATGAGAAGTGCAGTTTACCGACTATATAGATTTAATTTGGTGTGCAAAATAAAACAATGGTACAACAAATGTTTTAATTTGTATCTGGATCTGAGATCATTTACTTGCAACATTTGAATTTATCTGTTCCTTTTCACCTAGTTCAATAGTTTAGAAGGTTCCACACTGTGGAAATGAGCTGATCAATAACAAATTGAAACCATTTGCTATTTTCTTAGTAGAGGACACAATGTGCCATTTATATAAATTTTCCCTCAGCAGTTAAATGATTGTTTATTTTAATTTTTTAGTTTTCTTGCTCTATCTTTATGTAACATTTAAATTGACATGATATCAGAGAGGCAATTTGTGTAATTGCAAAGAGTTTTCTAATCTCTGGATTTATATAGATATGTAATCTTCTCAAGATGAAATAAAAGCTCTTGGTTAGTATTCTGGGTAAGAAGATGTCAATTTTCAATTAGCCTCCAGTATAAAGTAAGCCTACTAAGCATGAATACTGTATATTGCGCTAATTATATTAATATAATTGCTTTTTTATTAATTTTAATACTTAACAAATGAGATCATATCTGGCATGGATTTTTCTAGAAGCTTTGCAGACATTTATCATCACCCCCCATGAATTTTATTATAACAAATATGATATGTAAATGCATTTTACATTCTTCACCTTTGCATATTAAAAAAATGCAGTTTCTATTTCTTAAGAATAAAAATATTTTGTTGGTGAGTGATCAATTCTTAAATATGTTATTATTAATACTTATTCTTTCTGGAATATTTACAATGTCAAATAAAGAAGCATTATTTTATTTACTTCTATGTAAGAAAAAATGTAGTATTTCCTCATACTCCATTTTGCTATATGGGGAATATATGTATATATTTAGCTTAACTCCAAAATTAATGTTTCCAATTGAGGGGTAAATAACTCACATGAATAAATTCTGGAAATCTAGTGTATAACAATATAACTTATACTTAAGTACTGCATGACATTCTTGAAATTTGCTAAGAGGGTTGATCTTAAGGGTTCTCAATACACATACACACACAAAAGCTAACTGTGAGTTGATGGATATGTTAATTAGCTTCGTTGTGGTGATTATTTCACAATGTATACATATGTAAAAATATCAAGTTATAAACCTTAACTATATACATTTTTTATTTGTCAATTATACCTCAATGAACATGGACAAAAGATAGGAATTTTAAAAAAATGAGTCAGTTAACCCAGCATCCTTTAGGGGAGGGGATTATAGCAAGCTGTGAATACTAGAAGGCAGGGATTATTAGGGGCTATTTTAGAGACTGTTTACCACAGTGATCAAGAGTTATCCTAAAGGCATTAATGTAGATTTTATGAGGGTACTTAAATTCTCCCAGATCTAAATCTTTTAATCTTATATTAACTTTAAATATTTAAATTGATAGCATGCACACAGAATTATAGTAAGCACTCTGTAAAAAAGAGATACATATTAGAAACTATTAGAGTTCACATTCTATACTTAATTCTTCTCCAAAATTTATTCAAATTGCACAAGTAAAATATTTTACCCCTTGATCAACAAACATCTCTCCATTTGCCCCTACCTTGAGTCCCTTTGTAACCATCATTCTACTCTTTGTTTCTATGAGTTTTACTATTTTAAAAGTGATAAGATGACACCTCCAAGATTAGGTTTTAAGAAGACTATGCCTTCCATCTGGAATATTTCCTCTCTCTCTGCCTCTCTCATTACTGGTGCTAGGGAAATGAGCTGCCATGTGGTCAGCAGCTCTGTGGAGAGGCCCCTATAGCATGGTAAAGAAATGAGGCCCTCAGTGTGACAGGCTGCAAGGTATTTAAGCTTTCTGATAACCACTTGAGCCAGTTAGAAGCAGCTGTTTGAGCCCCATTGTATTTCTGAGATGTGGCCCTGTCCTACAGCTTTACAGCAATCTCATGAGAGAACTTGAGTCAGAGGCACCCAGTTAAGTTGTGCCCAGATTCCTGATCCACAGAAACTATGACTTAATAAATATTTGCTGTTTTAAGGTGCTAGGTTTTGGGGTAATTTGTTATGCAGCAGTAAATGTGCAAATATGGAAAGTGTGCATAATCTCATCTACTTCACAGAATAATATTTATAAAGTATTTAGAAGTGTGTCTAGTTCTGTAATCCACTCCTCTATTCTTTTATTTTTCTTTTATTTTTTGTTAAAAGTATTTTTATAAAAGGTGAATTGTTGGTTAATATGTAACCCATGGATAAGCTGCATATTTGTGTAAGAGTTCCAGGAACTACCTTTGGGGAAGGAAGCTGACTCCAGTGACTGGACATTCTGGCTCTGGAAGACTTGCTGACTCTTAAGCATAAAAACTGGGCCTCAGCTTGACCAGTTTTGACATAATCATTGGGATGGACTGTGCTAACTTACATGTAGAGAACTTTCAACCCTTCCCCACCCCCAACTGCTTTGTTCTGCTTTTCCTCTCCCTCCTAATAAAAACCCCTGCCTCCCATGAGATGTTAAGATGGGCTTTGGAATGAGAGCCCCCATCCTCTCAGGTGGCTGGCACTTGAATAAATGGCTTTCCTTTTCAACAGCACCTGTCTCATGTGTTTGGCTTTTGTTGTGGCAGGCAGCTGAACCTGGGTTCATTTACTTAACTGGTTTTTAATTAAAACTGTTATTAAGCAAGAGATAATGAATACTGGTGGATAGCAAGCACTTAAATTTCAGTCATTTTTGCCCTGACTGGTGTGGCTCAGTTAGTTGGGCATCATTCCAAACATCAGAAGGGTCGCAGGTTCAATTCCTAGTCAAGGGTACATGTGCAGGTTGTAGGCTTGATGCCCTGTAGGTGGCATGCAGGAGGCAGCCTATTGATGTTGTGCTCTCACATCAATGTTTCTCTCTCTCTCTCCCTCTCCCTTCTTTTCTCTCTAAAAATCAATAAACTATTCTTTAATAAGGTAGTCTTTTTATGTATTTTTAGGTACTATTTCTGGAATTTTCAACAGCTTATTTTCTCATAATTTCTTTGCATTTTAAACAACTCCATTTATGAATTTGGTGACTAAACATAAAACCTGTAACCAAAGTACATGGTATTCAGTTCTCTTTCAAATAGACTAGAATATACTTCTCTTTGGAGTGATCAAAGGGACCGAGCAGCTGGAAAATATCAAGTCATAAGTATGAGTTAAATATTATCTTGCTTTTTCTAAGGCCAACTGCTGAAAGAATTCATTAGCTAAGAAATAGTCACAGATAGTTTTTTTGGATAAAGGTTGTGTTTTAGTTTTATTGACCTGGACATTTATAAAATGCAATTATTTCTTATGGTTCACAACTAATAGATTTCCAATATATATGTCAATTGCAGAATGAAAACATTAAAAATTATAGCACATTTTCCAGGAACCAAAGAGCTGGCATCCTGCTGAGGTATCCATAGTTAGAAACCACAACTAAAAGGTCTGTGGTGATTCCCAACCAAAAGCAAGTGCTAGCAGGTTTTCTATCCAAGTATCCCTTATTAAAGAGAGATATAGGGCACTCCATACTTGTATACCCCTGCTTCCTTCTAACAAAAGTATCTGGAAAGCACTAGGATAACACCTACAGCAAAAATAGTCACCTGTCTAATTTATATAATCAAAAATAAAAATAAACCTTCTAGTGAGCTGCCAAATGAGTTGGCTAAATCTTATCCTCAATAAGCAGGTGGCTGACTTCCTTCTTTTAGTTTTCTGGTAATATTTTACCTCTTTTCACAAATCATAGGTACATTCATGAACTAGGAGAAAGAAAAAAGTGCTCCTTATTTAATTCTAGTTTAGCTGTTTTTGCTAAAAACAAAACGCAACAACATAGTAGAGAGTAAAAGTAGTTGGGAGGCCTGGAATTTTTCCATTGAAATTAATTTACAATGGATAGATAACATTTAATTCAGTTTGTGTCTGCTAAGAAAAATTGGTATTAGTTGCTTAAGTAGGCATTTTGGTCAAGTAGCAAAACATACCTTGTTACCACTGTGTGCACAGGCTAGGCTTTAAAGCTATGGGAGCAACAAAAGGTACCCTAAAATAATCTATGCTTTGATATAGTTTAGAAAAGAGAAATCTCTACAGTACAAAGGAGAGGTTTTGCATGGTTGACCAGCTCTCTCTAAGGCAGAAAAGAGAAGAAAGCAGAGATATCAACTACATTTAACCTGAATTTATGCCTTTGGAATCAGAACAGCCTGAAATAAAATCCTGGGTAAACCCCATAGCAGCTGGCATTGCCTTGGAACCTGTTACTTACCTTCTCAAAGCCTCACTTTCTTTACCTCTATAATGGGGATCAAAGAACAGATTTCTCAGGGTGACTGTGAATATTGTATTACAGGAATAAAACAAATTTTGCACAACATGTTTTACATTACTATCACTGAGTTTCAGTTACATAAAATTTGTTTAAAATGAAGTTATTTTACTGAACTGGAACTGACAAGGCCTTAGTAAAAATTTAATAGCTAACATCAGAATCAGAGTTTCCTTAAATGGTCACAATTCCCCAAACAGAACTTCTGCTAAGCTTAAATTGTCAAGTTATTAAAAAAGATACAGTTGGCTAACATATACTAAAATTTAAAACCAAAACTTGAAAAATGTTTCAAGATGATTGATTTTTATCTGATTGTTTACTGGGGCAATTTACAGCTACCATGGAGCACTAAATTGGAGACATAGGTAAGCAGTGCCTGGCATGCCAACCACAGATGTTTGTGATCAAACTAAGCTAACTGCAACTTTCTGAATTTCCTGGATTTACTTTATTTGAGAAAAAAATCTGAGACCTTGTTAACTGTGTGAGGATTATTTGGAATGATATGAAAGGCTAACAAAATATAATGTAACTATGACATTGCAATTTGAATAAGTTATAGCTCAACCATGACTGGATCTTTTATACACTGGCACTTAAAATTGCAAGCAGTATTGTAAAACTTTTTATAGAATATATAAAACATTGTTCTACATGATCTTTGGGGTGGGTCTTTCCAATAGTCTGATATGTTCCTTCTTGATTATTCTTAGTCCTAAACTTACTGCCTTTCAGCTTTAGTTGTAAGAATATTCAAAACAGGTACTAAATATCTGTGAGCATGTCTTCAAGAACCTCCACAGGATTAGATTCAATACTGGAAATTTCTGTGAGAAAAATGTAAATAACAATGGGAAAAATAAAATATAAAAGAAATAATAACTTGATTTATAAAAATGAGTTTTCTTACATTTGTTCTGTTACTTTGCAATGGAAAGGGTTCAGAAGTATTTTTTTCAGGGAGCTTGTTCCTACTAAAATAATGATTAGTCGATTCATTTTGTCCCTTAGGTAGGAACGAATCACTCTGTGCTACTTTAGCCACACTCAACATTAAATAATATGTAAGCACCATTCAGTAATAGCATACTCTACCATGTATCCGTATCTGATTATACTTCTTATAAGCATACTGCTTTTCCCCAAAGCCAGAATGGGCTACGAAACAGGGAAAGGGAAGAAGGATGGCTAATGAACCATGAAAGATACTTTATGTTTTATTTAAATAAATACAATTTAATCTTATAACAAAAAATTGAAGTTTCTAGATCTTTGGGGAACACTGTCATTTAAACATATGGCTTAGAGAGACAATATAAATCGTGGGGGGTATATAGAGAAAATCACTGAAAGAGGATCAGAATGAATTTTTAAATCTCATTAGGAAAAAGAGAGCAAATGACTTAGAGAAACAGCAGTTCATGACTTTAAATATTTTCATCAAATAAAGCCCTCTGCTTCTAGAATTACTCACCTACCAATTTAGCATCAAGATGTTGGTCTATTGCACAACAGTTCCCTGAAAGGAACAGAGGTGTGGGTTTTTTGTTGTTTGTTTTTTAAATAATATCTGCTAAAAACGGAAAAAGACCCATCGAAAGGAGAGTTCCAAACATAGTTGAGATCTAATGGTGACTAGTTGAATATCAAAACTTCAATTTTGGCTGAAAGGAAAGAAATACATCTTCAAATGCTTTCATTTAAATAGTGGTTGGGCTTACATTAAACCTATAAAATGTAGTTGTAATATAAGAAAAAAAATGACTGTAATGAGATGTGTTCACATTTTGTTAATTTCAAAATAAGTGGGAATATTGAATTATAAAGGTGTTTTTCTCATAAAATAATGTTCATGTCTGTCTATAAAATATACATACACATTTATCTGCAGCTGTGTCAGTAAATGAGAATGAGTACTGGGAAAAGTAAGAAAACCAATTCCATAAAATGTAGGAAAACAAATCAGGAAAGAGTGACCACCTCTGGTGGCCACACACAGCTATTAGGTAGTAAAGGGTCCAACCATGTACAGCAAGGTGATGAATTAGCTTTTGTAGGAAGAAGGTGACTTCATAGGGTCTAATTAGTCCACTCTCTTCAACAATGAAACTCCTAAGTAAACATGGTTATTATTAGGGAGATGTCGGTGGAGTTAAGTAAATAATAAACTTAAGTGGGCCTCATTCAAGCAGCTGTTGACAGTGGCAATGACAAAAGGAGACAGTGGAGGAGGAAACAGATGGAGATGGAGAGAGAAAGGAGAGGCCACTAGACCTCTGGAATGAATGTAGGTGGAATTCTTCACTAGCTCAGTGTCCTCAGATTTTAGGTTTTCTAGCAAATTATGGAAAGAAGTAAAAGTAGTTGCTGCTTCCATGCTTTTGTCTGGTTAGTAAGGATGCTATCTGATTGTATGAGGTATGAATGGGAAGCAGTCTTTATGATACAACTGATTTGGTAACAGTGGCTTGGAATTTTGTAAAGCTTTAGTGCTTGGAAAAAGATACCAAGTGGAGAGGGTCAATATGAAGTATCATTTATGATACATTTACCTATTTACATCAATAAGTACTCAGTTAACGTTTCCTTTTCTTCCCTTATAGACAGATAATAGGTAGAACTGTATCTTTATCCTATATATTTAGTTTTAAGCAAGTCACCTAATCAATCTTATGATCACTAAATTTCCTGATCTTTAAAATTATTCTAGCAATGCTTATTTATGTTGCCTTTCCTAGGAATAAAATATGTGGTGATTTTTGAGGCACTTATTATGAGTGAAAATGCTTTGTGTTCATCCCAGGAAGTATTCATTTTAAAGTTATCACTGCTCCTATTGCATCTTTAAAAGGTCTTCTTGCTTCTGCAGAATTTTATACAATCCAAAGTGCACACAAAAAAGGAAAAATCATGACCTGAACAGCAAAATAGCATTTAAGCTCAGCTCCATTACATTACTGAAGGACTCTCTAAGAATAATAGACACCAAAATAATACAAAACTCTCTTGACATTAAAGGATCATACAATATTCGTCATTCTAGCTAAAATAATGCATAATTGAAACATTCAGCACTTTCTATACTAGTCCACTTTCAGCTTGGCTGATGACTTTGAGCCATTGTTTATGTAAGTGTATCAGCTTCGAGGGAGATAATACAAATTATTAAATTATTATCCACGTATCTGCAAAGCCACCCACTTTTGGAAGGTCTAGTGCTGTTAGGCATAAACATTTCAAATAAATTAACAATTTTGACTTCTACACCAAATACAGTAATTATTTGAAATATCAAAAAACTAAAACAGTTTTATTTTAAATTACCCTTTTATTTTTAAAAAACACACAAACCAATCAGGGATATTATTATGTTATCAATATCCTTTGGTTCACTAGTTAAATAGTTACCAGATCCAGCTCTATTCAGATATAATGTCTGATGCAAACCTAAGGGGGGGGAAAAAACCTCCAAATGATTTGATCCTTACTTCTCACTTTAAAATGCCAAAAGAAAGAAAGCCATAATAAAAGAAACAAGAATAGTCAAAAGCATAACAAGGTGTTGCTATCTTGCACAAACTATTATTACAAAGAGTAAATAATAAATCTACTTAAAACTAGACAACTATAGGATGAACTGCCATAGCTTCTATATTTGTCACTTACAGAATAAATTTCTTTGGTGACTACACAAATCCTGAAGCTTTAAATTGTGGTTTGGAATGGGTTCTAAAATGTTTGATACACCTGGGTCGATGCTGGGGAGAACAGAGAGGGTGAGGATGTGGGGTTTATTTTTTTCAACTTCTGTAGCCCACAAGTTTTCTGGGCACTGCGTGATGAAATAGGATCAAGGAAGGGAGGTGAGACAAAGAGAACGGTCTTCTTGGCCAAACAGGCAGAGAATATAATTGGAGATGTTGGTGATACTCACAACCAATAGCACTTAGGAAACAGAACCCGTAGTGGGGTGTAAAGCAGTTGAGGTCAGGCATTTCAGGATCCAGATCTATGGCTCTGGGCCTTCTCTCTATGCTTGATGTAGTATATCTTGCCAGGCTTAGGGTTTAAGTATAATTAAATCTGACCAGAGCTAGGAAAATCAAGATTTTGAAATTTTATATAGAATATAATAATATACAGTGACAAATTATATTAGGAAAGAGTTTTGTGCTCCGTTTATAAAGAAAAGTAGGTAAAATCTAGAAGATACTTCATGATAAAAAAAAGAGCTTGAAGTAGAAATGGACGACATAATATTGAGTCAGCATTCCACTGTCAGAATGTGTTAGATTCTAGTAAGTACTGGATGTGGCAAGAAATTGCAGCCCATTTGAAATTTATGTACAGAGAGTCATAAAAATAAGTTTTCAAGGATAGGTTAGTGAAAGATGTGGTATGTATGTTTAAATAAAACACCAAAGGCTCTGTCAAGGTTATACTCTTGGATTCTAAATTTTTGCTTGTTTTGTTACAAAATTAATATTAGGTTCCTGACTTCCACATGAGCTGTTTGTATTTGTTCAAGAGACCTCAAATTCATGACTGCTAAAAAGGCATATAATTGTCCACAGAAATGGAATAAAGCATTACTGAAATGTTTAAGTGATCCTTCAGACACTTAATGAGAAATACTGCTTAGCTGATAATGTCAAAGAATAGAAATTAAAAAACTCTTGGCTCAATTCAATTGAATCTCAGCAAAAGTGTTTGTTGGACAATCTCATTTATCTGCTTAAGTGACTCTGTTTTGCATAATGACCTTTATTTTCATGACTCAGCAAGATTGCAGACCACAAAATGGCCTTGGCCTTGGAGTTTATTTCAAAGGTTCCAAACCCCAAATATTTAATTGATGAAAGCTGTGGTCTGCTGCAAAGCACTACATTTCAGAGACATTTTATAAAAGTCCATTTGCATTCCACAAATCAGTCAGTTTCCAATCAAATTAAACATTCTTTGCAAGATTTCATACTATATAGTAAAAAATATGTTAAGAAATTACTTCCTTAGAGAGGTGGGAAGCAATATATTGGCACAGTGTTTACTTAGAGAATTTAATAAAATTATCTGTATAACATTATATGTGTATATATTTGTATACATATATACACATACACATATACCTATCTACATATATATAATATATATACATATAAATATATAAATTGATAGATATAGATAGATTTCTACTGAAATAATTTTTGTTGGAGGCACCGTAAGTAGATTTTTAAAAATCACAGATGATGCTTCTGTTCGTATATGCCCTTAAGATGGGAGAAGATTTTTAAGAAGGTTATCTAGTATATTGTCACCTACCAGGATCATACTATTTATCCCAAGTAGTTAGTTACAGTATAATAGATTATTTGACTTAAAAATAGTAATACTTGACCCCTTTCTGCCCACCTAAACATTGAATCATCACTGCAACATTCCACATAGATTTAAATCCAGCCTCTCTTTGAACTTATCCTATTTGTTTTTGAGGAAAAATGCCATGTCCTACGAACCTGAAGTCCAAGAGCCTGAGGTCCAGTCTTCAAGCTTCCAGCCTTCTGACCTTTTCCTCCTTTGCATAAAGAGTGTCCTAGAGGGACTACTAAGATCTTGTCTGACTCTTGGATTTTATTAACATCACACTCTCTGAGAGTCAGAGAATCTGTTCAAATCCAGGGCTGCTCTTGCTGTTAGAAGGGTAATTCCTTGGGTCCAGCTGAAACTTATCCCTCTGTACTTTTAGAACCCTGTCCATTCTCTGAGTTCTCCCTGTCAATCTTCAGAGTCTCAATTAGAATCTAAGTCCTGACACTGCTCAGGAACAAGTTCTAAATTCTAACACTCTTTAAAAGCCAAGGCATTCTTATTTATGGGTAACAATATTCTTTTGATGAAAGTGAAGTCAATCTTTGGCTCTCCTCTTAAAGAAGCTAAAACAAAAGGGGCCATCAAATACACTCTCGGCTAGATTACACAAACTATTATGTGTGATGGAGGAGACCCCCATCAGTAGGCATGGAGATCACCTGGAATGTCCAGATGGTTCCTAAGAATAGGGGTTTTCAAAAGACCATTGCTAGACATATGTGTCTGGTTAGAATGTTTAACCTTCGTGGTCTTTAATCATGTAGCATTATGTGAAATGCCACTGGCAGACTGGCTTGATGGAGTGTTTTGAGGCTGTAGAGTTTCCAATCTCCTGGCCACCACCAGTGGCCCTGAAGCAACTGGGAATGAGGTCCCTACAGTATGAATGCTTCACTATTGGTCTGTGAGAAAAGCGGGCAGATGGGAGTCGGCTTTCACACTGGGCAGCATGGACATAAGGAGTGCTGTGATTAAACAAATGAATGTGAGAGACAGAGAAAGAGAGGTAGAGGGGGGAGAGAGAGATCAACCACTAGGGTGGCAAGAAAATACCTGAAGTGCTGTGATTTTTTTTCTAATTCTTTCCTAATTGTTGATAATCTCAAAGATATTTTTCCCTCAAAATTAAATTCATGTAGAGAAGATCCTCTTTGGAATTTTTAATTCTCTGAGAGCAAAACTATCATGTCACAGAAGTTCACTACTCTGCACTCCAGAAGTACTGATGACACAGATGAGAATGAAAAGCCTATAACTGTTCATTTGAAGAGCAGCTGCAGTGCATGGAAAGCAGTTTCACTGGGGAAAACACTGGCATCACACAGCCCTGACACTGAGTCCCGACTCCGCCACTGTTGGCTGGAGCAAATATCTCACCTTCTCTGAACTTCAGTGCTCTCGTCTGCAAAGTTGGAATAATTTCAGGGTGGTGGTGAGAATTAGGTAAAATAAGCCATGCAGAGGACTCACTACAATGCCCCAAACTTAGCCAGCTCCTAAAGGGTGGCTATTATGATTTATTAGGATTATAATGATCCTATTGTGCTTGCCAGGCATGTTGATAATGCTTTAGCAGCAGAGCTTGACCTAGGACCTTTGTGTGTAAATGCCTTGTCCTGTATGTGGCTGATAATTTAGACCACGTCAGTACTCATTTATCTGACATGAAGTTTTTTGGTTTCAGATTTTATATAAAAAAAATTGTTGATTACCAGACCTCGCTGTTATACTTCTGAAGAGCCCCGAAGCTTGATGGCAACCTTTCTCTCCTGCTTTTTCGAGCCCTCATTCCATCCAAATGGAAGCATATGCGCTCTCTCTTTCATTTTGGGGGATCAGCATCTTTGTTGTTGTTGCTGAAACTCTGGAAAGAGGGCGATCCGTGGAGCCTTGCTAGCCAATTTGGCAGTGTGCTTTCTCAGCCCACTTGGCTGTGCACAGTCTTCTGTCTGAGTTTGGGAAGATCTGTCTGCTTTTCTCCTTTGTAGAGAGGCTATGAGGAATGAGGCAGTGGATTTGTCTTATACAACAGCCTGGAAAACTAGGCCGTGGCCTAACAAATAATGAGAATTACATGGCCTTCTTCCAGAGAGTTCCTGGCTGGAGACCGGAGGACAGGTTGAGGCGCCTTCTGATAGATTTTGCACTAATTGCCCTCTTTCCTAAAAGAAGTTCTGTTTAAAAGAAGAGGCGGAGCATGGGGTGGGCAGGAGGAAGTGTGGATTATCACATAGCAGGTGATCCTTGTAAGAAGAATCGATATTTTGCAAATTTAAAGGTCACAGGTCAAAACACGTATCTCAAGGCACAGCTGTAAGCCCTATATTCCTCATACATGACAGTGAGGTGTGATAAGGGACACGTTTGGCCTAGCCCCAGATGCTCCTCATTTGAGACTGGTCTAAACCATTTTCTTGTCACAGAACTTCAAATGACCCTAAGCTATGTCCATTTGCTGTTTATCTATGCAGCACCCATTGTCCTGGTAGAGTCTGCCTGATCCGGATGACTCATTTTATTTTTCAATCAGTGAGGAAGCCTCAGACGTGAAGTGTAATTCCTGTTTATCTCTCTGTATTCTGTCCCCTCCACACACACCCTGCTGTTTTAATTGCCTTTTCCAATGACGATGGAGTGATGTCTTTCCTATCAGGCAATCTTTGTCATTTTGGTTTAGAATTCGAAGAATGAGAGAGGCTGGGATACCATCAATCTCTGGAGGCGGCGGATCTGACTCAGCATCTGCATGAAAAATATTGCCCTGAAAAAGATGCAGTCCCCTCATCACTGCTAACACTTAGAGTTTCTGCCTTCCCTGTGTGTCCTTCGCTTAACTCCTTGACTGCCTGCTTTGGTTATGATGGCCGGGGACCGAATCTCCATTTCTTCATCTCAGAATAATGCTCTCCAGAGCTGCTTTACAGAGCTATTCATAGATAAGAGCAATAACCAGCCCAACGGCAGGCTGCCTTTTCTGTATTCCATGACATTCTCATCTCCGCCGACTGTGTCTGGCAGCCACACAATGAGGGCCCGCATGTGTCAGGGAGATGGATGATATCTGCAGTGTCTGCATCTCAACGCTGACTCCATGAGCTCCTGCTGAACCTTACCTCAGGGATGCTGGGTTCCGTGCCATTGAATTAGAAAGGCAACCCGCCCCCTTCCAAGTGATGTCTTATTTTTGCCCCAATACAAAATACTTTAATGGAAATAATGACATGCATTAGGTACTTTGATGGATAGCATGTTGTACTTTCATCCTCAATATTCAATTTTATATAGGACTCTTTGTTTTTGTCTTGATTCTCTGTTATTATTTTTTCAAAGCAAAAACCTAGAGGCTACCAGTACAGGTAATAGTTTTTTGTATGTTTTTCACACATCTTTGCTTTCTTCAACTGAAAGATATGGGGAAAAATAAATTAGAAAGGATATTAATGAACCTTTATTTTCTTACCAGGGAAACAGCCAGTTAATTTGGGGAAAGTCTGTTTTGGTTTTGATTTCAGCATGAAATCAGCCTTGAGCCTTGCACCAATACACTGCATGGGGTCTTTGGTAATGGATTATCGGCAAGATCGCAGTGCTGCTAGGACCACCCAGGCACATCTGACCGAAGTTGGATTATGTGGGACACGAACCAAAGGACTGACAACAAAGACTGTACCATCTGTTTTCTAGGGATGACCTCATAGACATGTAACTTGCACTGTCACATAAGGCCCCACGTTTAGATGGGCAGTTGAGTGCTCTGCTAGCATCATGGAATTGTTAATAATTTGTGAGGGAGGAGATCTGAATATTCATTTTGGTCTGGCCCAGAAAATTATATAGGCAGTGCTGGTGTCAGACACTTCTCTGTGCTTATAAATAATAATAGGCTGCCTCCTCAGTTTTTCTTCCTTTTCAGATTTGACTGAGGCACAACAAGATAGATGGTAGGATAGATGTTAAGATACTGACCTGCCCACCCCAAAGGAAGGGTTACATTGGAAGGGCCTTAAGAAGCTGTTCTGTATGCCTTGAACCCTTCACCCAGATTAAGAGTCCAAAAGAAAATATTTGGGAAGGTATCTCTTCAAAGAGAGCAATTCCTTTGCTATGAAATCCCTCTCCCTTTTGTGGTTGGGAAGGTAAGGACTTGAGAGAGACAAGAAGGATGGGTATCTGACTCATGCCTGAGCAAATTTCAGTGGACTATGTCTTAGATCCAACTCATACTTGGAAATCTATAATCTAGGAGAGTGGCTATATAGAGGATCAAAGGGAGGTGATCTAGTTTGTTGGAACAAGAGATGATGTGTGAGAGTTGGCCGTGGGCCATCTGGAAGAGAACCCTGGTGCAGAATTATCTTAGGTTTCCAAGATCTCCCTTGGGACTTCTGGAGGCATGAGAGGACTTGGGGGGAAAGATGTTCAGCTGGTGAGGACTAACTGAAGTAGGAGTCAAGGCCATAGAATAGAAATGTATCTGATGAGACCAAAAGAACCATGAGAGAGATTGGCCAAGGAAATAATTCAATAAGCCCCTTAAAGCAACCATGAGGACAAACGTCAGCTATAATCATTTGCTTGGCCTTCGACTAAGACCTGCCAGGTTTTACTATCTGCCAGACCAGAAAGCAGAAAGGCATCCAGGTATTACTTCTTGCTCTATCCAGTTTTGATCCTGAAATGCAGCTGAGGCCTGGGAGAAATAGCAGGAAGGAAGAAGTCTCAGAGACCTTGCACCGTTTGTAAGTCCCAGCATGAAACAGGTGCCAGCTGGTTGAGGGGTTAAGTTGCGTGTTAAATCAGATTTGGAGTTTTTACTATTATATCAGACTAAACATTCTGGTGACTGAATTGTGCCTGTGTTTTCAATGTAAAGTAATATTTGGATCTCTTTTTACCTAATAATGAGAGGAAAAGCCAGGGAAGCTGAGTGTTCACTCCAGGGACAGCCAAAGGTTATATCTTCTCCCACTCTCTGATTAAACTTTATTCAGTGATCACAGTGCACACACAGCATGCTTGTTGACATATTGGTCACATCTTTATTACCCATTCAATCATCCTGATGTTTTCAGAAAGTTCTCTCCCAGTGTTGAAAGGAGGAAAACAAGGAACAGAGAGGTTAAGAAACCTTAGCAAATTAATAAATGATCGGGGTAGAGTCTGAAGCCAGGTTTATGTTTTTTAAGGTTTATTCTTATAACATTTGACTGATGCTCTCTCCTAGATTAGAAAAAATACCATTTATTAGGTACTTACTATGTTCAGGAATAGTGCTCATGGCCTCACATATATTGTTTACTCCTTACATAAACCATGAGTTAGATGCTAATCTTGTTATCTACGAGAGGAAAAAGAGACTTAGAGGTTTTCAGTAATTAGTCAATAACTATTCTGAAATTACACAGTCATAAAATGACATAGCTCTTGTCTGTCTGACCCAAAATGTGTGCAGTTTCTTAAGAGAGAGAAACAAACGGGGGAGGAAGAAGAGGGAGGTGTAGGGGAGTGAGAGATATTTCCTCTCTATTTTTTTCTCAAAGAAATAGTGGGGACAGAAAAACAAAAACATAATTACTAGCTAGATATGGTCCCACGAAGAGGTTACCATAAATACAGAAAGAGAAGACCAACAGCCACGGTGACCTTAGCTAATAATGAACTGACCAACTATGCCTCGCTCACTCTAAGCGAAATCGGAACATTTGAGAGACAGCTGCTCTCTCCGGTTTCCAGGAAGACTCAGAGAAGTCTTCATGGAAAAGATGAGTCATTAATACCAGTTTTATTTAATTAGTTTAAGAACAACAACAATGAAGCATCTAGGATAGGAAGTGGCAGCAAAAGCAAAAATCACAGAACTGGGAATAAATAGAACCAATAAAGGTAAAAGTCAGAGAAGGAGTTTTTCTTTCAGAAAGATGGCTCTGTTCTAGCGGAGTGGGACATATGTTTTGGCTGCATTATTTATGCAGAGAGCTGAAGGCAGGCTGATGTATGTGAACACGATGGGGTCGGAAATGAGAGGCCATGACAGGTGCTTCATCAGGTGATTAAGCAAGGAAAGTTCAGTTTTCGAAATATTTATCTGAGAGTGGTATGCTGGCTAGACGGGAGTCAAAATGGAAATCGAGCCAATGAGAGTGATGAGAAATTTGTTAGAGTCACACAGTATGGCACCTTATTTGCAGAGTGGACTTTAGGATTCTCTCAGCTTTCCTTCCTGAGAGTGGAAAGGAATGGGAGTCAGAGTAGAGCTATCTGGACTTAGATATGTAGATTCCCCATATGTATGTATCTGCAAACTCTGCGAGCAGAGCTGTAGCCCTGAGACAATGTGGGGAGAGTTTAGCATTGTATATTAAATAAAGCATACAAAATGCATGGTTCAATGAACCAAAATTTCAATACCTATAAAATTGTAGAGAAATGTCATCATTGTAGTACTGGGAAGCCTGATGTGGTAGAAATAGCCGTGACTTAAGAATCAAAATAACGTGTTTTCTTTAGAAGTCCAAAATTACTGCATAAAGAACATTTGTCTTCCCTTCTTTCTAAATAATTTCAAATCAGCATACAATTCTAGTTTGTTACCTACTGCACTTGAAGACAGTGGAATATTCAAAGAAAATCCTGAGTATACTGAACACTTATGGGTAAATGACTTCCATTTTAAATTCCCAACATAATTTCTAGAGTTGGCAATGCCAAATCAAAACTTATCATCAAAGGCTTTGTTGCAAAATGCCAGAATGTCACTGAATAAAGTGACAATGAGGCAGGAAGAGAACTCAATTTCCTTTTACAGTATCTGAATAATAAGCACTGATGTACTCTTGGGAGGAGGGGAGGAGTGGTGGGGACAGAGGAAGTCATTGACGTGGTCCATTTTCCAAATCTCTCACTGGCAATATCCATATGATGGCTTCTATTTGAAGTGTTGACAATGGAGAAAACATTAGTAAGAATGGCTGTGATGGATCAGCCAATAAAGCTCAAATCACCCTTTCCTTTCACATTCACTTGTCTGG
Organism: Miniopterus natalensis; assembly: GCF_054644295.1. NCBI lineage: Eukaryota > Metazoa > Chordata > Mammalia > Chiroptera > Miniopteridae > Miniopterus > Miniopterus natalensis. Next base: position 76,741,603 of record NC_142086.1, on the reverse strand, counting down.
TGTGTTTCTGACATGAAACAGAATCAGCTCAGAAGGGGCGAAATAAGGTTACCTAGGATCCCAGACAAATTTCTTTTAAGTTTGGCTGATTCCTTTAAATGATTTCTTAAAAAATTGACCTTTCTAATGAAGCATTTTCTAGAACAGTATGATGTCTTATTGAAGCATGCCTGTTGAGTCTTTAAAAGTCTCCCCCCGCAACAGCTGCACAACTCTACTTCGGTTTTGGACTAGAAAAAACAATATAATATTTTTCCTCTTCTTTAGAACATTCAATTTACATTCTCATGAATTATCATTTATTCGAAGTAATATATAAATGTATCTTTGAAATCAGATGGTAATTGTGTTCTCACTTTCAAAACATATATTTTTTGTTGTTTTTTTTTTGTTTCTGTACAAATTACCGGTCAGTTATATCCCTGGGGGTATAAGGCATCCATGGCTGATGCTTTTAGGAATTTGTCTCTAGAATAAATACTGCTCTAACAAAGCTGCTCCTGAATTGGTAATAGATATAATCAGTGATTTAGTTAAAGTAAACAAGTTCTAAGGAATATCATGTACAGTACTGGGTAGGCAGTTTTACTTAGGTTGAAATGATGATTCTCTACAAAAACCTCTAACCAGCTCAAACATCTTACTAAAAATGTAGGCTTTCATAGGTCTTAATTTTTTACAATTTTTTAAAAGATTGAAACAAATTAAGATTATTGAAATAAACATCGTTTGAGAAATCTAACCTCAAATAAACATGGAAGCACTCTCTAAGTAGCTAATGGAAGAGATGCTGGAGTAGCAGTGAAGGAAGCAAGAAAAGCATAGTTGTTCTAATGAAAATTCATGTTAGAAGAAATCTAAGGCCTGACACTTTTTTGACTATAAACTTTGTTACTGCCACTATCTCAATTCATTCTTAGTTTCTTAAAATACTTGCATCACTGTCAGTAATCTGTTATGCCACAGAAATGTTCCATCTTGTTTCTTGTAATTATTCTTGAGCCAAAGAGAAACAGGTAAAAATTAAACAGGATCAATGCTAATGGTATTCTATAATATAACTCTTTTCCTATCATTCATTTCCTATACTTTTTCATATTCTACTACTGTTGTCCTTCCACAATTGTTGCTAATGCAACATTTGACACTAATAACAGTCATTAGGAGTGGCTAATTATACGACTTTACACAGAGGGAAAATAAAACTCTTGAGTCACCCAAAATTATAATGGTAGAGATAAAACTTTAGAAATTATGTTCAAATTAAGATGAATCATTCTAATATTATGATACACTATTTTATACTTGTCAAATACTTTATAATTATCCAGTTATGTGTATATTATATGTATTAAATATGCTGTTTTATTAAAATGTTCAATAAAAATCATTGAGTAGTCACCATATATCAGTGCTATGCTTGGTGATGGATATATAATGATGGATATTAACCGTCCTAACTCTTTAGATCTTGTGGTCTCCTTACCTCTCTTCATGAAACTGGCAGAAAGAATATTATTAACTGAATTCCAGAACTAGTAAGTATTTAAGACATTCTAAGTCCCAGCTCAGAGTTATATTTAGTATACCTACATTTCGCACATTGTGTTTCATCATGGATATTCCAGAAAAATAAGTTTGTGTTGCCAAACAACATTTTAGAGATATTTTAGGCTTCATCTTCTTTGGGGAGATTCAAAACACATATTAGCACAGTCAATATTCTGAGAAGCAGTTCAGTAGAGAAGCTTTGCTCAATTCAATGACTCCCAAATTATTAACATCTCACTGTGTAAACAGGTACAGCAATGGTTCAACAAATAGTATTCAAGTACCTATGACATACAGATGCATTGTGAAAGTTTTGAGAAAAAAGACACAATCTGTGCAGCCATGAGATACATGATTTTACATTGATGCTTGGGGTTTCTAAAAATTATGAAATATGCTAAAATATATTTAATATCAATAATTAAATAATTATCAATATTTAACTAATGGAAAAATTAATTTACTTTGCCTGGAGAAACTAACGTAGGCTTAAACAATGGTGATATTGAAGTTGTGTGTTGCTGATAAGAAGGACTTTTCTAGACTGAAAAAGAGAGAAAGGGCACTATAAGCAGAGGGGTTTATTACATGTGCAAATCACAGAGGTGCAGAAAAGGATATTTGGTGGATATTTTCAGAGTAACCAGAACTCACGATATTTGATGGAATAGCTAGAGATCTGGGGATGTTCCATATATTCTGGATTAGAAAATACTTTGCATTTATCATACGTTTAAAACCGCAACACAAATAATCTATCACAGTTGAGTAAATTGCCCTATTCTACCAACTCCTTATAAGTAAAACTGCTCTTTGGCACTAGAAACAGATGGCTTCAAGTGCTTTGCTCTTTACATTGCCTACCCTTTCCCTTCTGAGTTCAAGAAAACATTTTGATTTTAGCTGGTCTCTTCTAAGTCTTTTCATTTGCACATTTCTAAGTATCAACTTGCATTCCAAATATTTCTCAGTCATTTAATTCTACCCCTTGACTTTAAAAGCAATTTGACCTTAGTAGGAGATAGCCAGCTCTCCAAAAATGTGTTCTTGTAAAGAACAATTTATTTCTTAGACATATAATCACAACCTGTTTGCCTGCAGTCATTTTCCCCACAGAAAAAGGGGTTATTTTAGACAAAGCAATAATAGCTGTTTTAAGTAAATATCATTAATATTAGAAGTTAAACTATTTTATAATCCTAAAAATAAATGAGGTATATTTAGGAGTTAGCAGCAGTAGAAACAACAATACACACGTACACACATATACACACACACATTAGACTTTCACTATTCTAAGCCTTTCCAAAGAAATTATTTAACTTACTTTGAAAATTTTTCTTTTTAGACCAACTATCCTGAATATTTGTAGCCTGAGGATGTCAAGTGAGTGTCACAAATCATCATGATTATGAGCATCAATCTGTCTTGGAGCAGGAAATTTGTATAGGCCTCTGGCACCAAAGAGGATTTTGTAAGAAATATGTTGTCTGGATGTCATGACTTCTTATTCAACTTTCAAATAATTGCAATAGAATGTACGAGTTATAGAACTAACTCTGCCAGAGGCTGAGAGAGTCTCTGCCCTCACCAGAGTGCTTGTCCTCCCAGCTGTCCTGCACATTCCATTTGGCTCAGGTCAAGTTCCTGAGAACATCTTCTGAGACATGAATTGCTTGGCATTGAGAGATCTGTCATGCCTGGACACCTGATTTCTCTTCCATGTCAGAATTTAACATTAAGAATACATGCACGCCCCACAAAAAACAGAGCAGATTTTTTATAAATATTTAATCACTGTGCCAATCCTTTATCTGATTTTCATGTATACTTGAGAATGAATATTTGGATAATTCTTTTTTTTTTTTTTTTAGCACAACAGCAATTTATTTGTCATTCATGTACAGTCCATTTGGAGGCAGGGGTTGAATTACTCTGCTCAATGCAATCATTTAGGAATCAGGGAAGATGGAAACTCAACCATCTTCAACATGTGGCTTCCGAGGTCACCTGTGTGTCAGCATTGGATAAATTTTGAAATATGTTAACCTATGAGTGGCTTTGCTATTTCAGACGAATGAACCTAAACTATACTAAACGTCTGATAGAAAACTTCAGAGAATATATTAAAGACTATGTTATCTGTGTTTCTGAGTTTAACTTAGAATATGTTTCAAAAAGTTGATATCTTGTAAGTAAAAATATAGTTTTTGGATAATTAAGCATTATTTTGTGAAAACCAAGAAAAAATGAGGAAGTTTTGTTTCATTTTTTATATACAAAAGATTAGAAGTAAAAGGATCTCTACCATAAGGAAAAGCAAAATATCATTATTTACTTGATGGGAGATTCCTATGATGAAGTAAGAGATGAAAATATGGTTAGGGGAAACAAAACAACTTAAATTACTTTGTGGTTGAAGATGGGCTGATTGCCATAAGAGTACTCTCTCAAGATGATTATATAGCAGCCATAACTTCCTCTATGGCTTTCACAGGCAGATAAAAAATGAAATATTTTATAATTTTCCAATTTTTATTGATTATAACAGGCCAAAATTGTAATTATGGTGGAAAAAACATAAAAACAGAAGCTAAGTATCAAATCAACAGTGTCTCTTTGAAAAGTACTGACCAGAGTCTGTGACTTCAACAGGGAAAAGCAGAGATGAAAAAGCATTTGAGGGAAAAATGATATAACTTTTTATTACATCCGCCTTCCCAGAAGCTCCTTATTAGAAATCCGTTCAAAGGAGAATATATAAAAACCAGTAAGGCTACAGTCCTATAGAAGTACTTTTAACACTCCCCAATAAAATTTCTGCAAGTCCAGAAGGCACTTTGTCTTATACAAAAATATGAGAGTAAGCAAATGCTTTATGAAATTTATAGCATCACACCATTTACCTGAGTTACTCAGGCAGGGAAGAGGGGTAGCAGGGCTCTTCCCGGCAGGGGGAATTAATTAAGATGACTTAAATGAAACCCTGGACCTGAGGTGATGGCTAGTGTTTAAACAGCACTTTGCTCAAGTGCTCAAAGCATTATGGTGTACCATACTATAAGGTGGGACGTTTAGTCTCCATCATTTATAATTGTTTTCATATTTGTATGTAGATGGTTAAACATAATCTACTCAGATGAAATACCTATACATTAACTGAGCTAAGTGATTTTTTAGTTTTGTCGATTTAGTACCAACTGTTTACGTAGAATGAATTCCTCAAGTGGACCTATTGCTGAGATAATAGGGAAGCAGTATAAAGTAAGAGTAGAGCAGAGCAGGGTACGTATTGCGCGGGAGTGGAGTGGGGGTGGTAGAGCAGAATACAGACGTTTATCACAAACAGGCAAATCGTCTTGCCCGGTGTGGTCCAGCTGGGTGGAGCATTGTCCCGTACACTGAAATGTGGCAGGTCTGATTCCCGGTCAGGGCACATACCCAGCTTGCTGGTGTGATCCCCAGCAGAGGCACATACAGGAGGCCACCGAGAGACGTTTCTCTCTCTCTCTCTCTCTGAAATCAGTTTTTAAATTGAAAGCAAAATCACATCTAATATTTATGGAGTCTAGGGCAAGAATACAAATGGGGCCATGCATGGATTATATCCAATTATTTAAAAGTTGTATTTTTAGTTAGGCAACTGTTAAAATGTTTTATCATCTAAACTAAGTAACACACTAGAAAATGCTTAAATCTATGGTTTTTGTATGGCTAAATCAGCCAAATATGAGATTGCTAAATTCAATTATTAATGCATATGGCTGGATATTCTGTTGACTTGCTGACACTCTCTGGAGAAGTATAAAATAAACACATGTGATTCGTTAATTGTTTTATATTTATTCCATACATTTATTTGTGTTTTTGTTTTAGCAAAATCATGAATTGTATTATTAGCATGATTTCATATAATTTGTATTCTAAATTTTCATATAATTTGTAACATCTAAAGATGTAAAGGGCTAACATAATAACATCTAATTATATTCAGAGTTCACAATAGTTAAATTCTTTTCATCAGGGAGCACACTATACATTAAAACAAATGTAAAAATTAATTGCCTTTTATCTGTGCTTCAGAAAGTTATTTTTTTCTCTAAAATACTCAACATTATCTACTAAAATAATTGGCAGACTGTATATTATACTGAATGAATATTATAATTTTAAGTCTAGGTTGTATATACAGCTGAATTTTTAAATTTAATTTTAAAAAATGTCCTTGAGTCCTACTAAATTATTTTGTAAAAATAAAACTATCCATAACTCTAACATTCAGTGGTAATCCAGATGACCATATAGAGGATAGCCTTATATGTTACATAAAACTACTGCAAATATTATGCTTCCTCATGAACATTCCCCATATTATGAATTGGAACCCCGAGAAATGATATTTTATTGGGTAAGAATTCATTGTAGTCATGCTATCTGAGGGAAGGCCGGCGCCTTCCTTTGCGTTTTTCTGTTGCTGAGGTGCTTCAGCTGATCACATCGTCCCCATACTTTAAGTCAGTGTCTGTCTTCTATGTCAGCAGCCCAACAACCCTGAATTGGGGCTTTGGATAAAGAGTGCAGAGGAAAAGATGTGGAGAAGCATTTTCCTGGGGCCCGCAGTGTACAGTCAAGAGGGCAGATGTTTGTCTTGTAGGTGATGTTGTGCCAGAAACAGAAGCACTCATGTATTCATTAGTAATTTTATTTTTGTGGCTCTGTGACATATGTCTTTACAAAGTACTGGGCAAGGGCCACTGTTGTCCAGGCTGAAGGGCGAACCTGACTATAGCACCTGAAGTCAGACTGCCAGCATTTGAATTAGGATTTCACCATTTATTAGAGGGATGTATCACTTTTCTTACATACCTCTGCAGATCCTCTCAGCCATACGGTCTCCAGGGCCTTTGGCTGCTGTCCCATCCCAAGCCATTGCTGCAACAATGATTTATGCACGGGCTCCAAATGGCTTCAGAAAGAAGCAAATCAACTCTACCTTGAGTCATTTCCCTGCAGTATCTCCTGTGGCTCCTTCTTCGGTATATTTCTGTTGTTGAATGGCCATAAAATGCCAGGGGATCATTTTGACAACTGTGCTTGCCCAATCCAGAAGAAAATGTCAGAAAAATATTTGACCATTGGGACACATAAACCCATGGATAATTCTTCCTTTTTTCTTTTCTTTGATGGATAGACATCCTGAGATGCATTCATTATAAAGCCTCTCAGAAGATGATCCTGAGGGATCCAGAACACTTTAACTTGATACCAAGTGCTGAGAAGCTCAGTAATGCTACCTTACAGTGACTCTCTCTTTCCTGGTCTCAGCCCTTTCCCCCTAACTCCTGCTTCTTTGGTTTGCATTCCTTAATAAAATTTGAGCACATAACCCTTTGTCTCATATTCTGCTTTTAGAGAAACCCAGGCTAAGGAAACGATCTTAGGTAAATAAACTCCTCTGTGTCTCAATTTCCTGATAGGGAAATAGGTAATAATAGCATTCATTGCTTAGGATAATTGCACTGACCAAATGCATTCATAGATGAAAATACTTAGAACATTTCCTGACACACAGAAAGCAGAACCTGAGACAAAATTTTATGTACCAATCATTTTTACATTTCCTTTCCCAGTTGGGAATTTTTCAAATAGAAGTCAATGTTCTTGGTTCCGTGACTAGTTTTTCATTCATCTACATATGTTGAGCATAAACCTTGGTCCAGACACAATACTATATACCAGAGATTTATATAAAGAACATAAGTCTTCTCTTAAACAAGCTCACAGCCTGGTGGGGAAGGCAGAAAAAAAAAACAAAATAAAAAAAAACCCACAATAAGTACAGAGTAATAAACACTGACAGGGATCGTCACAAAACTATGGAAACAGGAAGCAGTTACCTGAAATGAGAGGCTTGAAAACTCATTTTAGATGAAACTGTAGCTTAGCTAAATTTTGAAAGGCACAGCATAGTTAACTGGAATAAATAAAACATTGAGATCATTTTAGAATGAAATCAATGAATGTACAAGAATTTACATGGGGGAAAAAAGTAGTTAGATATTTTATAAGCAGTTCTACATTTTTATATTTAAAGCTCAAAGTGAGAAGAAGGAAAAAAATACCCCGAAAAGTGTCAAGGGCAACATCGTGGAGATGGGTATGTTATCTTAAGATGTTAGCTTTTATCCTGAAGACAGTCAGGAGCCGTGGAAGGCACCTGGGCAGAAAAGATAGACTTACAGAGAAAAGTCACTCTGTGATGGTACAATGAACTGGAGGGGGCAACACAGAAGTTTGAATTCAGTAATTTATACTGAAAACATGACCTGAACCCAGGAAGGGCATAGATGGTGGGGATGGAAAGGAGGGGGTGAAATAGTCATATAGGTAAACAGACAAATATATGATTGACAGATAGGAAGATAGGTAATTACAAATAGGTGTTTTAGGTAATTACAAATAGGTAATTACAAATAGGTAATTACAAACAGGTATTATAACTTACAGAGAGAATTTCACACCAATCTCATATCTTGGCTCAGAACTGGTGAAAGATGGCACCAGAAAGCAACCGTAGGCACATCAGAGGAGGCGTTCGTAAGGATGGAGACTGGAATGTATGTGACAAGTTCAGTTTTGAACATGTTGAATATGAGATGTTTGTGTGACAATCAAAAGCAGATATCTAGCATTCTGGAACAGAGAAGGCAAGCAGTTGCATTGAGTCTCCGGTTGGAGAAAGGAGAAAAGAAGGCAGTCTGAAAAATATCAAAGGCTTTGAAGAATATTTGTTACTTTGAAAACCTTCTTATAGACTTTAATATATAACTATATAACAAATTAGAAATAAATACTAAGTGTTCAAGTTCTTTGGCCTTATATATTCAGCTGAGAAAATCAAAACAAGTTTGCTTTGTTTCCATTACTCTTTTCTAATATTCACTAGAGTCAGAAAAGGGAAACTAACAAAATTTTAATAAACAATTATCTGAATCACACAGAGCAAAAACAATAATAGTTGACAGTTTCTATATATTTGGGGCATTTAAAAATATGTTAATGCTAAATGTGATATATGATAAATATATTACAATGATTTAAAATAATTTGAGATAGAGAATGTTCTGGTAGATGCTACATAGATCCTTCAAGAAAGGCCTCTTTGGAAGTGATATTGAGGTTGAAATCTGGGAAATGAAGAACCAATCATGAAAGGGCAAGGGAATGTTGTATTAGAGAGAATTATGTTGTAGAGACTATTGAACTGAAGTATTTCTAAAAAACATACTATTTTATGAAAATTATCCCCTCCATAAGTAAATGCTTAGAAATCAAATGATTTCAGTAGCATGGCTTCTAGGAACTGAAGCCAGGTGCTTGAAAATAAAATTCAGTTTCTTAATCACATTTAAGAATTGAATGCTTGGGCAAAGATCAACTTAGAACTGAATCCCAGACTTTGGTTAATTAGGAAAATGTTAGAGTCCCAATGACTGTGGCATGGAAGTCACCCATGGACTTCATGGACTAACTTGTGATACCCATTAAGCTACTGAACTGTCTCAACAGTATGAAGAAATACAAATTAAATACATTTGAAGACATACAATTTCATATCTCAGAGTATATGCCATGGATTTCATTTAATCTGTATCAAAACCAGAGGACTATTGTCAAATGAAAATAAAACTCTACGCCCTGTATAAATTATGACTCATGCATATTACAGCCACAAGCTTATGGCAGCCAAATGAACTGGCTATTTGAAAATGTGAATTTTTAGCACTTCCATTTTCTTTGGCAGGAATGGAATTTGTTCTAAAATAAATACCAGTGAACAGTTTTCCCCATTAATTACATGTGTAAACCACCAGCTGTTGGTCCAAATTAAGGTCTATTTTCTTTCAGTTTTCTGTGCCCCAATCCCATAATCACCAAAATAACTGGAAATAATTGAAGAAATATAGCAGTACTAAAACTCTCATATACAAAACCTATCAACAAAATTCCAAACAGCAGCATAGTATAACCTACACTCTTCTAACAAGTATTTTACCTCCATAGCTATGACATTAAAATGCAGATAATACACTATCTAGTACATTATGAATGTTTATTGAATGGACACACACTGAGAAATACACATTGGCAGCCCTCAAGGAGCTTTCAATCTAATAAACTTAATTTGAAATTCTTGGTACCAATTCTTATCAATTTAACAAGAGATGTTCCAGTCTTTTAATGACTCATTAGTAATCACAGACATGTTTAGAAGCAAGGTCAGTATATTTAGATACTGACCAGGTGGCTCAAACTTTTACATTATTTGATTAAATGAATTAAGAAACCTGAAGTTTGGAGGCAGGGTAGAAATCCATTGTAAAGACAAAGATAGTGAAGATTAATTCACCTGTCTTAGAATTTTCTTAGTATGAGAGCCAGTAGCAATGTATATTACTATGTATACTATAAAAAAAATCTTGATCCCCACACAAATATCCACCCCACCCACAAAACTAGTTTTAAGATTTTTATACATTTAATTATTATCTTTTGATTAAAAATGACTTCCATGATCTATAATAATTTTAGATCAGATTCTCTTTCTCACCAATTCCCAGTTATATTTGGAGTCCTCCTGGGCTAAGCCTTTCCTGATGAATTCTTCCCATCAACCTTCCATACATTTCCCAACTTAAGATTTTTTTTTATGGTTTTATCTAACACATAATATCTAATACACACGAGACACTGTTCTTTACATATCTTGATTTACAGATATGTAAATACTATTAATTCATTTAACCCTCATTTAGATTATAAAGCATTTTAAATGCATTATTATTATCCCTATTTTATGGATGAGGAAACTGAGAGATAGTTTAAGAAAGGGATCCAAAGGTACGCACATTGGAAGTGGATGGTAAAAGAAAGGTTTGAACACAGTCTCTCCTCGTGGTTTCTATACTCTCCTGTTTCTTTTTGACCCTTATATTTGCATATGGTACTTCAATATTATCTTTTACATCATGGTATCTTCTTTTACAGTGGGGGTTCATAACAAAAACTTCCATGGTTTTCATCTTTGTTTCAGAGCCAATTATGATATCCAGTGCCTTGTAAATATGCAAAAATATTAGTTGAATAAATGAATTCGTAACAGATTGGAACAGGCACCCCTGTCAGATACATCTAGTTTTAAAGGTTTCCATAAAGAAGTGAAATTTGCCTATATGATTCTACAGCCATGATAAAGTATTGTTTCTTGAAACTTTTCAAAATTTCTATCATATAGTGACTTACTAATGGTCAATTTTCTATAAGAGTAATAAAAGGGAGCAGAAAAAAGTTCATTTGCCACACAAGCACTATTTTCTATTCTTTCAAATATTTAAAAATATTTTTGAGCTATATTTTCAATCTGGTATGAACTGTAATTATTTTTCTTTCCTTAAGTTCACCATTAGTCTAAACTCTGCTCAAGAAAAGACACTCTATTTTCAACTGCTACAATCTGGATTAGTTTCTTTCTTTTCTGCCATTGTCATTTTCTCAGCAGGTTACAGCTGGCATTTTGTCGCTTTCAGCTGCGATGTAAGTTGTCTGCTCCCCAAACCAGTTGTTCTCACTCTCTTAACCATGGGCTCTCTCCTTGGTTTTCCACTATCTTTAATGCCTTAAATATAACCTGTTCAGATAAACTGAGAATGTTCCCAGTCTCAATTCTTTATTATGTGAAACCCTTTTGAAAATAGAAACAGAAACTGAACCAGGGAGTATAACATGCTCTCTGGTAGTGTGTGGTCATGTAACATCAGGTTCTGGGCCAAATTAAGTGACTATGGAATATCAGTAAGCACCCCGTTTCTTTTACTGTTTTCCAATACCAGACACCTCTTCTTTCTCAGGATATAAATAATTCTGTAAGGTTTTTTTGTGTGTGTTTTGTTTTTGTTTTTTTTTCATACAAAAGGGGTTGAATGACTGCTTAATTTTTTTTCAACTCTCTTTTAAATTTCTGGCTCTTCTGTTTCTACTAGCTGTAGCAAGGAGAAATAATTTAAGTAAGAGAAATGATTAAGTAAGTGAATATGCTCTTATCTACACTGAAACTTCTGACAGTCTCCAAGCACACAGTGTTGCTTTGTAGGAATAGTCAATGAAAGATGGGGAGACTGGAGCTGAGGCTACATCACCAACTCAAAGCTAATCAAATTTGCCAGAGGCCTTTTGGACATATATTGAATATTTGGTTGAGAAAAAGATTTTACAGTGAGTCCATAGTTTACAAAACCTAAATGGACTCTTAGACAGTGGGAATATAAAATTACTTCTGTGCAATAAGTTTTTTGTATTCACTTTTTAGTTACTAAAATACTACATGCTCTTTGTAAAACATTTAGAAAATGTGGAAAAGCACAAAAGAGAAAATGAACATATCCTATAATCTTACTACCCATAAATAACCACTGTTAATATGTCAATATATATTTTAAAATTGTTTTATGCATACATGCAAATGATTAAGACCTGTACATATTTTTATGTTTTCTTCACTTAATATGTGAAAATTTCCCGAAGCATTAAATATTCTCTAAAATATATTTAAGAGGCTGTAAAATATTTTGTCATATAGACTATTTATTATAAATAAATAAACTCCATTTTTGTGTGTATTTGGCTTTTTTGGTCATTTCCCAAATTTTGAACATTATTTAAAAATAACCACCATAATCAGCGTCTCTAATGCCTCTAATATCCTGCCACCATGTTCCAGGCCTCACCATTGATTCCAGCAACAACTATAGAAGACAGTTCTGTTTGGGTTTTACTTCACTCTAGGCTGATAGCATTCTCCCAAAGCAGGTGCCTTTCTCTCGCTGTGAAGCCAGGAGAGCCCAAGAATTGGCACTGGTTCGTGAAGACTGTAGGGGGATGGAGAGGAGAGATGACGCCTGCAGAGCAGTCCTTACTAGTGGGAGATGAACCCTCATGGATGAATGCTTCTCCCAGTTGATTGTTGAGAGAAAAATTCTGAGAAGCATTCTACAGGCTCTTGAGGAAATTGCTAGTGGGATAAAGGCCCAGTTGGTGACCTTGAAAATAGACACATATTATAGCTTTTTTCTCCATCCCTCAGCTTCTCCTACCCCTAATTCGTCCATCCCAGTATTACCATAAGGCTTTATACCTGGCTCCGCCTGGGGACGTGGGGAGAGCCAGACAGTTCAATTAACGTCCTTTCTATAATTCTTTGTGCATATTTCTACTTATTTCCATTGGACTGATTCCTAGAGGTAGAATTTCTAAGATTAAAACCAGCAATTAAAACTAAATTTTGATACATTTTAATTAAAAAGAAAAATACCCATTGCTTAATGATCATGTTTCTCCTAAATTGATTTATTTTTATATTTTAACTTAAGAAAACTTTTTTTCCATATTTATTCAGCAAACACCTATTGAATTATCTTTGAGATAATATTTAATCTTGGAAAAGCCATCCAAGGAAGAGATATTTGCTGTCCAAATGCATGACAGTGCCTCTAATTTTTATGAACTCTTTTCCTCAACCAAGAATTTTCCTGACCTTTTAGACTTGAACATAACTAATCTCCTCAGAAAAAATAAACAGTCACAATAAAAGCTGTCAGCATTCCATTTCCATTCTTTTGGAAAATTAGTAGAATTCCCTGTCATTTAGAGACACATACTGGTAAAATTTTCCATTTGCCAGTTCTTGGTCACTTACTGTTTGGTTTATAATCTCCCTGTGAAATGTATTCAAAAGCAAGATGTTTATTTGAAAACTATTAAGTGCAGTGCTTCCTTTGCCTACAGAGGCATAACCTAATCATCCCCTGGACAGCCAAGGTGCAATGCCTTAATTTCTAATCCACCTGCTCTGGCTCACATCCAGTGGTTCTGTGGTTACATCACAGGCCCATAGGGATCAAGCTGTTCCATGTATTCTTGTTAGGGATTCTTTATAGCAGCTGCTACTGGATCTCAAGGTTAATGAGGGCCTTTCTCTAAGAAAATGGTCTCTTTTTATTTGAAAGAGAATTCAACTATATGTGGTCTCTAAGGGTTTTTGAGCCTGAAATTTATTGTTGCTCCCATTCTCTCAAGTTTTTTATTTTATAAGAACTATATGCATCTTTAAGTATTCTGTGCATAAATACAAATGCTCTTTATTTGACACTGTTGACAGCTTATATCTCTTTAGATAACATACTTAGACATGTAACTATATTTAACTAGGTCCACAGTTATGGGTACTTTGTTTTTAATTATAGTTGATGTATAATATTATATTAGTTTCAGGTGTATAACATAATTATTCTACATTTATTACCTTATAATGTGATAACCATTATGTCTATTTTTTTCTTTTTTTTTTTTGCCACACCATAAGTGTATTAACTATCTGTCACTGTACAAAGTTATTATATTATTGACTATATTCCCTGTGCTGTACATTAGCATCTTTTAACCATAGGATAGCCAATATTGTTGATTGCATATTTAATATTTTATCTCAACTACATACATTCTCTTTCCCAGAAGGATTTAAGGTATCTCACAAACAAGGCATAGATATAAATGGAAATAGAAAATGAAAATTAGAACCATGGTAAAGAGAAACATATAAATCTACCACCCACTATGATTGATATGGGTGCTATGACCAGTTTGGTATTGGAAGGAAGGAATGGCAAACTTTGTCAAATGCTGCCAGAAGGTCTAGTAAGATGAAGGAGAATAGATGGACTTGAGTAGATTAAAGGACATGCTGTGGGGCATGCTCGGAGATGAAGCCACATTGGTGTAGGTTGAAGAGTGAAGGGCCGCTGAGGAAGGAGAGACAGCAGATGCAAAGAACTCTTTTGTGGTTTTCTTTGAACATGGTGAGAGAGAGTTGGGAATATACCTGAAATATGTTATGAGTTTACAGACACCTAGTATTCATTTTTAATTTGGGAGACACTAAAGTGTGTTTGTATGAATATGGCTATCATAAGAATTTTTCTCTTAGTGACCTCCATAAAACTCAAACACATACCTTTCAAAAAAAAGACAAAAAAAACTATTGAAGCAAACAAAAGTTATTATATGATTCTTATTTTAAGAAATTTAATATACACTATTAAAAACAAGTAAAACATTCCACCAAAGTTAACTGGAAGATACCCAGTAGAACATTTAGGATATACTGAGGTAAGTGAAGTCACCATTGAGGAAGTATCTTGACCAGTGTCATACACAGGGGGAACATCCCAAAAGGAAATAACATTGGACATTTTTCCAAGCATAAACATTCTGCTGATCCATACTATAAGCTGCTGATCCATACTATAAGGTGGGAGAAGTTATCAACCCGGTGGCTAACTCCAAATACCTTGCTTAAATCCATCTTTCACTCTCTTGTTGTCCGATGACCCAATAACATGCTGGCCATCCACCACCCTTGTGTCTGCTGATTTGTCTGGGCAATCCTATATAGAGAATAAAATATTTCTGTGCTTCAGAGGCTGGACTTTCAATGAAAATATCCGCAGTCTAACCTGTGGTTATCTGTCTAATGCTCTCCTCTCGCATTCTCCGCTTGGGCTGTACTATTCAACAATGGAACATGCTTGCCTTTGTGCAGTCAGCACGACCTTACTTAAGATGACATTCAAATATATATAAATAGATATTTTTACCCCTGAATAATTTCCTCATATTTCTAAAGTTATGACTCCTCTACCAAACTTTCTTTGCATTCTCAGCATACTCATTATAATTTTTATCATAGACATGCAATAAAAGAGAGAAAACAAAGCCATATATAAACTATCTTTCATTCCAAGACTGTAATCTCCTTCTTGGCAAAGACCACATGCTATTTATCTTTGTGTCCTCTGAACTCACACACAGTAATACACAACATATTTTAGTTGAAGAAATAAAAAGAATTAATGAAAAACCATTTGAGGCACTTTTAAGTTTTATAAAATGATCATTTTCTTATCTTACTTAGTCATCCAATGTCTTCTTGTTTAATTTGTTAAATAGATGTAGCCATTCATTTAATCACCCTCGGGCTTTCACCAAGTCTTTTATCACTTATTTTTTTTTCTTTCTAATACAAACCAACTGAAGATTTTCATCCCTTTTCTGTCATAGTTATATGCTCATTTTATTTTTTTTTCAACATCTATTTAAAAAAAATTTTTAATTGAATTTTTTGGGGTGACATCGGTTAATAAAATTATATAGATGCCAGGTGTGCAATTCTAAAATACCTCCTCTCTATATGGTACTGTGTGCTCACCACCCAAGTCAGGTCTCCTTCCATCACCATTCATCCCCCCTTTACCTTCTTCTACTCCCCACCCCCCTTCTCTCAGGTAATCACCATGCTGTTGTGTGTGTCTATGAGATTTTGTTTGTTTGTTTGTTTGCTTAATCCTTTCATTTTTTTACCCAATTCTCCACCCCCCCTCCCCTCTGACAGCTGTCAGTCTGTTCTCCGTATCCACTAGTCTGTTTCTATTTTGTTTGTTAATTTATTTTGTTCATTAAATTCCACATATAAGTGAAATCATATGGTACTTGTTTTTCTCTAACTGGCTATTTCACTTAGCGTAATACCCTCCAGGTCCATCTTTGATGTTTTTATTTTCATAAAATTGCTTATTGCTTCAATGACTATTATATGAAACATTAAAATATCTCGATTATATTACCATATTCTTTGTAAGAAAATTTTCATACAACTATGCCAATATGCTCTGATGTACCTTTTGAATGATGGAATTAATCAGGAATATCTGAAGATCCCATCTCAGAGCCAGAGATAGGATGCTATTAAAATACCTGACAACTAGTAGAATGGCACTGGAAAGTGACTTAGGAAAGAGAGAGCATTCCATAATTATTTATAAAATTAATGCCTTTATAAACCCAGAATAAAGGTACAGTAATGGGATTATTTGGGAACAATAATTGGATTTAATTAATGTGGTAAGAAACAACAATATTCGAAATCTAATATAAATCATGTAAATCACTAAACCAGGAACAGAAGGTTGATAAGGCTTGCTTTAGCCAACTTTAAGCAATTTTAAATAAAAATATGGGTTGACAGGCACATATCAAAATAAGAATACTGATGACAAAGTAGTTTGGAAAGAACAAGAGCTCATAGCATGGTCTTCTGTGGTGAAACTGTGATAACATTGCCTAGGGCAAATATCAGATCTGATACTTGCTCATAGGGAAAATTTAGATGGGTCTCTAATAGCAGAAGAAAACCTGGAGGAAACAATCACGAACTGGTGAAATTGAATTCATTTCCTTAAGGGAAGGAATTAGAAATGGTAAGATTATGAAAATTAACTTTAGGAAGCTAATCGTATCAAGCTTGAAAACTAGTACAATGGATCCTTAGGCTTCCCTTAGAAAGTAGAGTTCAAGGAAGTTGGCTATCAGGAAGAATATAGTTTTGCCCACTCAAAACAAATTATACCAGGATATTTGAAAGCCAAAAAGGGACACAAGCCAATATCACTAAACCCAGAACTTTGGATGAAGTTGAAGTGCAAATGAGAAGGTTACATATAGTTAAATTTAGAAAGGACATTACAAAGAGGAATAGCAGAATCAGAGCAAATTAAACACCTAATAATCAGATCTGAAATATTTAGAGCCCTGCCCAGGTAGCTCTATTGGTTAGAGTGTTGTCCAGATACACCAAGGCTTTGGGTTTGATCTCTGGTCAGGGCACATACAAGCAGCAACCAATGAATGCATAAATAAGTGGAACAACAGATACATTTTTCTCTCCCCCTCTTCCTCAAAATAAAAGATAAAAAGAAAATATTCTTAAAGAGAATTCTCTTTTTTTTTTCAGAGAGACTAAAAATTACAACTAATGTTATACAAATATTTTCCTAAATTTCTCATACCACAGATATTTGTTGAGAGCTGACCATGTGGAAGGTACTGTTTTAGGCACTGAACATCCATCAGTGAACAAAACAACCTCCCTTCTTATAGACTTATATTCTTAAAAATATAAATATGTCATAAAAGTCATTAAAATGGCTTTCAATATATTTCATGATGTTGTATTCAGTTCACTTCTCTTCACATTTTACATGTGTATTTTTTGTAATGATGATTCATGCTCATTGAAAGTGATAGCCCTGGAGACCAAAATCCTTTATAAACTTTATTCTATCAAGAAGAATTAATACATTTTATTTTTTAATGTGTTTTTATTGATTTTAGAGAGAGAGGAAGAGAGGATAGAAACATCGATGAGAGAAAAACAGTGATTGTCTGCCTCCTGTGTGCCTCCTACTGGGGATCAAGCCCCCAACCTGGGCTTGTGCCCTGACCGAGAATGGAACCAGCTACCATGGGAGGACACTCACCCAACTGAGCCACACTAGCTAGGACCGAACTGTTCTTTTAAATTTTTAAGTGAAACTCTTGACTACAACACACTTGCCATAATTTTTTTTTTTTTTTTAAACAATACATAAAAGGGAAAATAAAACTCTAATCTTGTATCTGAAAATATAGCTGGGAATATTTTAAAAACCTTACTGCAACGAGTCTTTTGATGTTTCTTTTTTCTCATCTATTATTTAGTTAAATTAAAAAAAATGCAGCTACTATGAAAAGGTCATGATTGCTCAGTGGAACTGCTTTCCTACGTGATTTAAAATTGATTGATGTTCTATTTGACAGTCTTTTTTAACTGATTTTACTCACACTTCCCAAATAGTTCCCAGGAGACCTATGACTCAAACCCTAACCCCTCTTAAGTTTCAGACTTACACCCTCAACTGTTTCTCTGAGTGTAACAGGCCTGTCTTGCTCATACAGCAAACCTAAAATGTCTCCAACTGAGCTATTACCTCCTTTCCCTCAGTCTTCATTTCCCCACTGCCTTTGTTGTCAACCATGGTTTAGACAGCAGGACTGCCCTCTACGTTCATCAACCAGAAGCCACTCCCTCAATTTTCTCTTTCCCTTTTATTCCTAAAAACAAACTGGCTCTTACTACCTATTGTTTCTAAATAAATCTAAGTTATTTCTCTAATGAATCCACTCATTTCCCCTTGGCAGTCAATGCTTAACTCAGGACCTTATCCACTCTTCCCTGGATTTCTCAGCAGTCATCTCACCAGTTTCTTTCCTTCCTCTCTCTTCCTCCTGCTACCATCAGTTATTTTGTCACCAGGTACGTGTGTGTACGTGTGCACATGCAAGTGCGTGTTGCGTGTGTGTGTGTGTTTATATGCCAAAAGCTTGGCAGAACATCAAGGTCTTTCATGACCTGACCCTTAAAACTTTTTCCAGACTTGACCCATTTTACCCTTCTTTGTGAACCCTGTATTACACTCAACCTAGGACAGTTGTCATTTTTAGAACATGTTTTTTCTTCTATTCCTTTTGTTCATAGTGTTTTCTGGAATGCCACTGCCTTAGGTCTCTATCTGATGAAATATTATCTATTTCCCAAACCCCATCCCAAATTTTAACTCTACTTAGAAAATTTTTTTTTCCAAGAACAATCATTCTTTTCCTTCTTGGCATCACCTTCAGGTTTTGTTTGGGTTCCATCAGGTACTTATTTCTTTCTCTAAAAACTCACATGAATATGGCTCATTAATGTATTATTATTAGGTTAAAAAGTCAACTGTTTCTAGAAATATACTGTTCAAGAGCCAGGTAATAATACTTGATCCATATACTACACTATTGTAATAGTAATTTTAATCCTACCTTGCCAGTACATTTTATTAAGGTGACCGGTAAATCAAAAAGGACATAGAAACTAAAATAAATAAATAAATAAAAAAAATTAAAAGGGTAGAAAACACAAAGAAAAGACAATTTTAAGGAGCTAAGGACATAACAGGGTCTAAACTCCTTTTAGGTCTGTAAATTGCCTGGACTACTAGAAAATATTTTTACACAGTCTGTACCTTAGTGTAGCCTGTATCTAAGAATTTGGTAGTCTTATTTAGTTGGAGCATTTTTCATTGACCTTTTAATAGTTGTGGCCCTCTGAATGTTTGGCATGACTTAAAGGAAGACATAGGACTGACTCAAGAAACTGAAATATTATTGATCTCAGATGGTATCTCAGCTATGTCATGCCATAACACTTATTATATACTTCCTTGTATGGTCATTTTTCCCTTCTTCGCTACCCCAATAAGAATGAAATATCTATGAACAGAAGGACTTTGTCCACCTGTTGACTACAGTATCCCCAGTGTCTAGGACAATGTCAGTTCCATGGTAAATCCCATGACTAAGTATTTGTTGACTCAGTTAATGAATTATGTCATCCCAGTCCAAATATGATTTGGAAAAAGTAATTTTTACAGACCTAAGTCCTGTTTGCTTACTACTCACCAAAACCTATACTCTCCTCACACCATCTCCCTCATAATTAGATGTGGCTCTGTAATTGAATCCTGGCCAATCAAAAGTCATGTGTGCCATTTGGGGGACAATATTTGTAGAGAAGGAAGATCTCCTCCATGCTCATTTTCCCTCCTGCTGGTTTGGAGGAGACAAGGGCAGAGATTCTTAGCCCCTGGGAGCCCAAAGACAGAATTCAGGGGGTTCATAAACTTGGATGAGAAGAAGATAGGTTTTTTTAACCAGATTGTAACTGAAAGTTCGCATTTCTTTCACTTATCATGGCAATTTAAAAAATCCCAGTAGTATTATTAAAATACTTGCAACTTGGTTGCCAGTAGAAATCACAGATATTTCATATCACATTCCTGCTCCTGCAGATATCTCAAAATATAGTTTACCCTCATCACTACTTCAAAATTATGGTGGTTATTGAAACTGTGCTGCTAGATTTAGTTATTTAATGTTAATTAAAAACACACACTCAGGGATGGGCAAAAGTAGGGTTACAGTTGTTCATATGGACAATAATATAATAATTAATAAATAATAATACAGGAATAAACTGTTCTGCATACTCACAACTGTAAACCTACTTTTGCCCACCCATGTAGTTACTGTTATAAATTCATTTTATACACATTTTGATAAATTTATGTGAACATACTTGCTTTCCTTTGTAATCCTACATGTTTTATGTATTTAAAATAGCAAAGATGTTCTAAACAACTCTATGGAATAAACAGAAGAAAAGTAGGAAAATGCCCATGAAAGTGTTCTAACCCTTTAAGGCTACTTGAGTTGGGCTTGATTTACTATGATTCCATTTGTATAATAAGTTTGCTTGTAATTAATGACAGTTTCCTTAATAGCAGGTCTCTGAAAACTTTGGTTGCTAATTCTCAATCACAGTTAGAATGCTGGATTTAATTTTGTTACAAGAGAAAAAGAATAGCTCTCTTTACTTCATAATCGAAACAGCTTTGCCACTTGGTGACGTGTATCCAAATTTCAGTTTATAGTATTTTTTGCTGCTATTAAAACTGCAAAAAATAATGAGATAATGTCCATAGAGTTGAAATTGTGTTTCCTTTTCTCCTGCACCCTTAAGCCAGCTAAAGCATTTTCAGTTCTCATTTTGTATTGAATGTTTTAAATTGGCCACAGTTTCCCAAAAAACCAGATGTGATTCATTTTGGACAAGACTTAAACATATAAATTTCACATGAGTTTGGAGGCCGCTAAAGTCATGGAAGAAGCATCTCATGATTTATAAACACAACCCATTCTGGGCGAGTGACCAGTGAAGGTGATAAGGGCAAGAGAAATATCTGAGAGCACTTAAGGTGAACTATTTTTGAACAAACTGGAAACTAAATTCACGATGATGATTTCACATTGTTATAAAACTGCTTTTTAAAATTTAGAACAGCAACGTTTGATTTGTTATTATATGCTTTCTGCAGACTCCTCTGCAGGCGCCACCCTATGTGTCTGAACAACGGCCAAAAATCCATCACATTCCAGGCATTTCTTTCGGCTTTGTGTGTTCTTTCTCCACCCATCTGCCAAGCCAGCTTCACCCTACAAGATTCAGACTGTCACAGCTTAAAAACTGTAAGGCTGTTTAGAAACGTAATACTTCGGAATCATCTTAATAGGATTTTAATATCAAAATAGCTTTCATTGTGTATGGGTATGTGAGACTATTTGAAACTAAAGGTATTGGTGTATATGTGAGTGTAGGTATGTATTTTTTTTATTAACTAAAACTTTTTTAATGTTGACATTGCAGAACAACTTTATAACTGAGCAATCTATCAAAAAATAATTACATTTATAAAATTCCCCAAGTTTTGTATTCAGGAAAAAGTAATTGGCTTTCTTCAAAAATAATAGAGAGATATATTTTAGATTTTTTTAATTGAAAATTAATATTTTTATTTCTTAGCTGCATTGGGATAAGTCAGTGTATTAATTAGAATTTTTTTTTTAATCCTTACCCAAAGATATGTCTTTTATTGATTTTAGAGAGAAAGGAAGGGAGAGAGAGAAACACTGATGTGAGAATGAAACATTGATTGGTTGCCTCTCACAGGCACCCTGACTAGGATCAAACCTGCAACCTAGGTATGTGCCCTGACCGGGAATTGAACTCACAACCTTTCAGTGTTTGAGGCCAGTGCTACAACCAACTAAGCCACCTGGCTGGGGCTTAATTTAAAAGTTTTTACTATGAGAGAAATAAATAGGTTATTTACTAAAATAATTTGGCAGTAAAGTCATATATAAATATTTTAGAGACATTAAATCTATCATTTTGTTAATATTTCTGAATCCAACACTGCACTTATTTGTGCAAGGCCACTAAAGTCACAGTAATGGGAATTTTATCATAACAACATCTATATCGTGGAGAGCTATTTCCTCAGGGTAAAAATGTGTATATTCCAGTCATGTCAGTCTTACAATGTGAATGACGTTTGCTTTTGTGGAAGTTTTTCATGATTCAAACTGAGTTTTCCCTGACACAGAACAACATATGTGGGGCATAGCTGAGGAGGAGCTGATTGCCACCAGCACACTAGGACTCATCATAAATGGTCCTGTGACACGGGCCCCAAGAATAAGACTTCACTGTAATCGCTGTAATTGCCATTCCTTTGTGTTATTAAAGCCCAAGTAAGGATTGGGTGGGCCAACTAAATGAGAAATAGAACATAGTAGGGTTGTTTCTATGATTAAAATCTCATCTAATTAGCATGAGGAAAAGTTAGAACTGAAACACTGGAAATTTTCTTAGTATCTTTAGAGCTAGACTTCTCATTTAGAATTATTTGGCTGTCATAGCAGTTACATATTTTGAAAACCTTCTTTGTAAAGAATCTGGTTAGTCCACAGATTCATATGAATGCTGTGTATATTCTGAGAAAGAATGAAAAATTGTTCATTATAATTTGAAAATTTCTGAAGTAGGATTTATTCTTACCCACTCATGCCCTTCCTCCAGGTCATTGCCAGAAACAATAGCAAACACTTCAACAAATTTAGAGTTTATTATTCTAGTATGGCACCAAATGGCATGGATTTATTTTATGTATTTATTATTTTTTCTTTTTTTATTAAATTCATTAGAGCAACACTGGTCACCAAGATCACATTGGTTTCAAGTGTTCAGTTTTATGATACATGATCTGTATATGGCATTGAATGCCCACCACCCAAAGTCAAATCATCTTCTGTCACCATATATTTGACCCCCTTTACCCTTTACTACCCCTACACCCTTCCTTCTGGTAAACAACCAACTGTTTTCTGTGGATTTATATATAAATGAAGGGTAAGGAAAATATAAGGTATTATATTTAGGTCCAGCCTACCATGTTAAAAATATTGGTTCTAAAACATTTAAGTGGTTCATATAAATAAATATATAAATAAAATCAATCTTACATAAAGTTCTTACTGTATGACATGAAAATGTCTGGGAAACTTTTCTGTTGACTTAGGAAAAATCATGTTAAAATTTTTAATTAATGATTGTTGATTCATTATTTTCTCCTTATATTTTTGTAAGTGTAACTTCTTTTATTACAAAATATTTCTCTTCCAGTAGGATCTTTAGACCTTATGTATTACTGTATCTCAGGTTAATACTGATCAACCTACAGTGTTTCCCAGTTTTTTATTTTCAGTGTTTTTACTGTATTTGTTGTCCTCCTTGTTTCTTTGCTTTCATCTGGTGGCTTGGAAATTATGTATCTTATTTCATTCTTCCTATTTTCCTTTTGATTACAGTACACTAAAGTTTTATATCAAAATCTAAAGTTCATAACTAACTATAACCTCTTCCAAAATAAGGCAAGAACTTTATCATACTTTCATATGCCTCCTATTTCACTTCACCCTTGCCAACACCCATGTTCAGATCATCTGGCTTTTTGGTTCCAGTTTAGATAGTTCTTTAGTCAGTGTCATACATCAACATGTAGTGAGTACTAAATATAAGTTGTACTTGTTTCTTTGCTTACCGTTTTTCTTTGTATTCCAAGTCATCTTCTTTCTTGAATATTTTAATTGTTTATTTTGGTTTGCTCAAGAAATGTTTTTAGAGAGGCCTCACTGTGATTTTCCCCCTGACATTCCTTTATCCTTTGATTCTAAACTTGGACTGTCCAGGAGCCATTCCTATATCTAATAATAGCCAACATTCTTGTGACTTAAAAAAATTTTTTTTCTGATTAAACCTAATGTCAAAACACATGAGTGTGCCTTAAGATTAGCTGGATAGGTTCAAATGTATATAATTTTGTAGAAAAATCTTCCTAAAGGCAAGTTGGCTTAGTGAGAAACAAGGGCTAAAAGGACTCAACTCCTCATTCCAGAGCCCAGTCTGCTAGTTATTTCTGTGATGTTGAGAAAATGCTGGATTTTCATCAATCAAAATATTTTTCATTTGAAAAATGAGCTATTTCCAACCTAATGCTCTTTACAAATCTAAATTAGAATATGGTATATTTGGGCAAGATGCTACATTCCATTAAAATATTACTTTACCTGGATCTCTATGGCAAGCCCTGGTGTAGTTTAATGTTTCTATGATTTGACAGTTTCAATTCTGAAGAGCACAATAATAAAGGATAAAGAAGATATTGTGGCATTTAATATATTTACATAAAATGGATATATGTGATAAGTAACCCAAAAGTTTGTGAATGATATTTGTTCTCAACAACTTTTTATTATCTATAAATATATCATAAAAGTCAATTGAATAATATATTAAATGTCTATCATTTTACATATATTAAAATAACAGGCTTTAACTAAAAGTGGAGCAAAAATAATCCTAAATATTTTATAAAGTAAGAGCAAAAAATAATTGCACTGCAAAGTCTTTCACTCTTTAGCTGAGTTTGCGATCCTTATTTTCCCCCCCTTCAAAATGGCAAAAGGCATTGTGCCCAATGGAAAAAAAAAAGAGAGAGAGAAAATACAGGCAGGAAGAAACTTTATTTACAGAGAATACTTGTTGATCTGCAAGACAGCGCTCAAGCAAAATCACTCATCATCAGGATTAGTTCTAACAGCATCTGCAGAAACGAAAGGAAAGGGTGATGTGACAGCTCTTTTGAAAACATCCGTCAGTGTCATCTGATTCCTCTTATTATGTCTTTCCTTTTCAAATATTTCCTTCAGCCTGTGCATCTGGAGGATCTCCTGCTCTGTAGCAAATTATCTTTGTTTCATGAAATCCAGGCAATTTTTACAGCACTCTCAATTGTCATTAAAATAGACAACACATTGTCTGGGTCACACAGACTGGGCCACTGAGTGAACAGTTACCATTCATTTTTAGTCCTTTTGATAATGCCACTACCATAGGCCTTTCAGTTTATTTCAAATAGTGAATACATCAGATAGTTCACAAATCAAAATGACATTAAAAAAAGAGCTTTCTTCCTACCCCTCTCCACACCCAGTTTGTTCCTCCCCTATTCTTCTGGCTCCCTACAACAAATACTTCAGTTCTGAACCTACATAATTAATTCTTTAACTATTGCAATGCTTTGGCTCCTTTTAATAGATGATAATTTTAAAACTATTTTTTAAAATCAATGTCTCAATACTTCTAATCTTTAGACTCCCCAAAATGAACTTCTACTATCACTTGTTTGTAGGCTGAAATAAAACAAAATAGCGGGTCTTGACTCTCAAATGTTGTAGAGAAGTGTGAAGTGTAAGGTTGGATCTGTTTATCATCTATAGTTTAAATAAAACTGTACCAACAGAAACTAAATCTATATACACATAAAACCTTTGTCACAATTGCCCAAGTCCTTTGAAAAGAAAATAGAAAATATTTGGGTTCATTTGCACTGATTTGGTTTCATTGACTTCAGAATAATAAAAGAATATATGTTGGTAAGAATAAATTGTAAGAAACTATATCTAGCTCAGAAGTATTTGTTATGTGGAAGAAAGGTCTTAGGGGAAGAAATACAGTGACCACAAGTATGCGGGTTTTCAGAAAGCTAGTAGAAAGGAGAAGGCAGTGTCACTAAATCATGTCACGAGGTCTGAGCACTGCAATGTACAGCTTGCTGTAACTTAGGGTGACAGGGAGAGGATGAACGACCTAGTCTCCTTAGACTACTTCGGGCAATACAATACCGGAAATATTTCAAGATGAAGTCATAATATAAGTAGTCGAAGTTCTGTCTCATCTAAATTAAACAGAATCCATTACCACATGTGCTTTAAAATACACTTAGTCACTTAACTTGGGCCTTTGAAAGCAAGTAAATTCAGAGTGAACATTTAAGCTCTTCAACTTAATCCTCAACTTTTCCCTTGTGTCTCTGCATAGTTAATAATACAAATATTCCTCTTGAACCAGAGAATAATTTTCTTCAAGGTCTGTAATAGCAGATTTCCATATAGCAGAAACAGAATCCACTCTACTATGTTGATAGTCTTAATTGAATATGCTAAACAAGATTAAAAAATTAAAAGTATAACTTTATTCACCTTGAAGGGATGTTTTAAATTTCATGATATAAACCAAAGGAGGGAAAACAATAAGCCTCATCATACCTTAGGGGTTGTTTTCATCAATGTGCATCATTTATTAGGAATCATGTCATTTTGCTTATTACTTAGTCTTTAGAAAAATTTCTTTTTATCAAATCCATTACTAAATAGACAATGTAAAGGTGGTGTCTCCTTGCCATGGAACTTAGTTTAGCATATACATTTAAATTTGAAAAACCTGAAGAGATCTATTTTACATTACACTACTGCGGAAGGGAGAGTCGGTATGAAATGAAGGTGAAAATATCCCCTCCCTCTGTGCCACTATATGGCTGGGTTCCCACAACCTAGAGTGCTTTGTACTTCCTCACGGGACCAGAACTCTAATTTCACTTTGGATGTGCTCCTTTACAAGATAGGAGACAAGATTTTCCTTTTTCATTGTTTATTTTAAATATTTAAAAAATTCTATAAAACTAATCAATCTATACATATTTTAAAGATATCAAAATGCTTATAAAGAAACCTAGCAATCCCCTATCCTTCCTGTTCTTACATTCTAGTTTAATCATTAAAGGATATTGCTTTCAACAATATATTTGGTGAAGAAAGTTGGTGAATTCACTTTAAAATATATTGAATTTGACTAAGTGGAAGTGTTCAGAAAATTGTTGGATGTAGGGATCTGAAATTTAGGAGAGAAACTTTGGGTACACCTTCTGCTTTGGGAACTCTCAATTTATAGGTGGTATTTGAAGCTATGAAAATAATATCAACTCAGAGTTTGTTTTTTCAAATATATGTAGGAGAGCCCTTTGCAAAATATGATATAAATGCAGAGTATTCTTAGAGAGTAAATAGGTTTAAGTGTGGCACTAGGAAGCTTCGCAGTATGAAAACCAATAAACAGAAACCTCATTTAAAGTGGAGATGGAAGGCTAGGAGAGAGAGTCTTAGGCACATGTCTCTTGGAGGCACACTACTCGCTCCCGAAGGAAGAGATGAGCTTT
Source organism: Miniopterus natalensis (assembly GCF_054644295.1). Lineage (NCBI taxonomy): Eukaryota > Metazoa > Chordata > Mammalia > Chiroptera > Miniopteridae > Miniopterus > Miniopterus natalensis. Next base: position 76,714,073 of record NC_142086.1, on the reverse strand, counting down.
TCATCTCTTCCTGGAAGTGATATTACATTACTAACTCAGCAGGAGGAAGAAAAAATTCCTCCTTGCCTGATAATAGCTCAGCCAAAGGGAGACTGCCATAACTCAGCCAATGAAAGGTCATCATATTAAAGTCCATAAAAGAGCATTCCTATTCTTTGTTTCTCCAGACTTGTGCATGGTTCATCATTAAACCTGCATGTCCCTAATTGCAATTCTTTGTTGTTCCTAAATAAACCCATTTTGCTGGATAAATATCTGGCTGTCTATTTGTTTAAGGTCAAGAGCTGTAAGAAACTTTGGCAGGCTATTGCACATCTTGAATGCAAGGAGTTAGAGATAAGAATTAAGAGATGGGGCACTAAACAGGGTAGAAAACATAACCCCAAAAAAGAGCAGCAGGAAAAGGTGGAGGAAAATAATTGGAACTCAATCTGAAGCTTTCTTAGGGCCAAAACTTATGTTCCTGTTCTGCAGCAGTTCAGAAGTTGGATTTTGTGATAATGATTCCTTTCAGAGCTTTTCTGAAGGCTCCTTAGAATTTTCCGTGGAGATGTATATAACTAAAACAAAATAATCTTACATGAAAAATTGAGCAGTAAGTAAAACTTGTCTTTGCTTCTTTCATCCATAAGTCATTTATTGTTATAATATGATTTCTCAGAATTCTCTGCTCTAATTCTCTACTCAATTTTACCCCTGAGGACCATGTTTCTTCCTCTAGAAGTCTTATCCTTCATTTTCATCAAAATTCATGTGAGATTCTACTACTATCCATGAAAGATTAACTGCTATAAGAATTATCTTTTTGCCAAAAACATTATAAAATTGGACAGAATATAGAAGAACCAATTTCATACACTGGGCAAGAGACAGTGCAAAATCCTGATCTCTGAGATCAGAAAAATAAGTAATAAGGTGAATCCTAAAATTTCCCGTTTACACTCAGGGGGAAAGTTTGCAGATCACAGTGCATCAAGGGATAATTGAAACAGAGCCCAGTGATCTAGCTGAGTTGAAAACAGAAATTATAGCTAAGGAAGGAAGTTGGCTAAATTTTGTGAGGCATAATATCCAAAAAGATGGGGTTATGCACATACACACACAGAGTTTTGGAGGTCTGCAAAAGTGGCTGCCCTAGTCTTTAATGGAACATAAATCTAGAACGCATGAAGTGAAATTTAATGAAATACTAACTAGGAAAACAACAACTAAAACATAACAGGTTGGAAATTCTCTGGTGTGCAACCACATCTGGGAAGAATTGATGTTTCCCACCAGCCAGAGTTGATGAACTTTACGGTACATACAGTATTGGGTAGAGTGCTCAGAAGAATACCTATGCCGTAGCCCCAGAGTAAAGGGTGCTTTAAAACCAAAAAAAAAAAAGTGAAAATGCATATCTTTGAAAGGACCAAACTTATTGTAGATAACTTCATGACAGAAAAATGTTCATGTCTACTTAAAGAAAAATACCACTATTCAAAACCACACAATATAGAATTTCTTGCATCTAATAAAAAAGAACAAGACTATGTGACTCATAGCCAGTAGAAAAAAAAAAAATCAATAGAAACAGACCCACATATGACAGAAATGATGAAATGACCAGAAAAAAATGCCTTAACTATCTAGTATAAACCTTATAAATAGATTTAAGGATGTTAAGAACACCCGATGAGAAAAGTAATGGAATATATAAAATAAATCGTTTAGAACTTCTTGTGATTAAAAATACAATATCTGAAAGAAAATCATTTCATGCAGTTACTTGCAGATTAGAAATTTCAGAAGAAAGCATTAGTGGACTGGAAGGCATACAAACAGACACTACCCAAAATAATGCACAAAGAGAAAACAAAGTTTTGTTCATCAAGGACCTGTGAGATAATAAGTTTTTTTGTTTTGTTTTGTTTTTATCAATGAAATTGGAGCTATTGAGATGGGGGCAGAGTTTTGAAGAAAAAATAATCAAAATATTTCAAAATTTTTAAATTAACACATTTTAAAAGATCACTTAGGCTGAATATATGCAAACAAAACCACACCATGACACATTATAATCAAATTATTGAAAAACAGTGATTAAAACAAAAAGATGCCAGAGAAATGGCTCACACATAAAGAATCACATACACAGACACAACTTCTTAAGGTAGGGAACAGTTCTGTACCTTGACTATGGTGATGATTACACAATTATATATTTTTCAAATCTCATCAAACTTTAAAGTGAGTAAAATAATTTTATGCAAATTATTCTCTCATAAAGCTGATTATTTAAAATTTGTTGCTTGATCTGCATTCTAGTCTATATCTACTTGGAAAATTATAATTGTATTATGTACTAATAAAAGGTAAATAAATTTCTGGGGTACTTTTATTTCAAAAGAAAAATTTGGAGTGAAGTTTTTAACCCCAAAGACAGAAGTTTTAATGATGGTTAAGTGCTGTGTTGAAAATATCTGGGAGCAGGATAGATTTTCTAGCACTTATCAAATCTCACCAAAAGACTACCCAAATAGATCAAGTCCTGAAAAAACAAATTGGCCTACATTTCAAATGTCTGTTCAGGCAATCGTACAGAGGAAAACTTCAAGCTATTAGTTATGGCAACTCAGCCACTTCTTAATAATTTACTCGAGCCCAGCCAGTGTAGCTCAGTGGACTAGGATCCAGGAGATCACAGTTCAAGACCTGGTCAGGGCACAGGCCCGGGTTTCGGGCTCCGTCCCCAGCGGGGGGCGTGCAGGAGGCAGCCAATCAAGGACTCTCTCATCACTGATGTTTCTCTCTCTCTCTCTCCCTCTCTCTGAAGTCAATAAAAATATATAAAATAAGAATAATAATAATTTACTCTAGTAAAGATGTACAGTGACACATTCCACAATAGCCTCAAGTCATGAGAAAATTTCTACTTGGCTTCATGATACATCATAGAATTTTTAGCAAAATTTTTCCAAAAATTCAATTTTATATAATAATAAAGTTATATCAATCATAGAGCAGCAAAACTTCACAAAAGAGAAGGAGACAATATAACAAGCAATTTAAACATCTCCAGCGATAGGGTTCTGTGAAGGGCACTGGGAGTGAAAAGACTTATCACCTTAGTTTTAGTGATTAGCTCAAAACCTGTCATGTGTCAGTTACTCCATATCATCTGTGGAATGAATAAATATAGTAAAACAATATGTCGCATCTTTCACAGAATCATACAGGTATATTGGGTTGGGAGGATTGCAAGACAAGACACTTCCTTGGACAACCCATCACAGATCAGGATGCCCATTTTTCATCATAAATGCACATTCCTCTTCTTGAAAGGTTCTAACTTCCCTTTTCCTCATCCAAGTCAACCTGGTGCGAAACATTTAGTTTACAAAATCTACAAAATGGAAAATTTTGCCTATCAATTCTCAAGCATTGCCCAAACAGCAAAATAAATGATTAAATAATCTCAGGTAACATCCATTGTCACAATTGATCTACACAACTATTAAAGAGAAAATTGATTCTGTTTAAGATTCTGTCAACTTCTACTTGTATTTTCTAACTCTGGGATTAACTTGGAAATAGCACCAACTTAACTGGAAGGACGTGGCTTACTAAATTGAAATATAAACACATAACTATCTTAGAGATGGATGCTTTATAGATTTTAGGTGAAGTAAATTTAAGGTAAAAGTTGGCACCGGCCTCATTTTCAAGAAAATATATGAAAGAGAAAGTACATGATATTTTTGGTGAGCAACATACAACAAGAATAACTTTTCACAATAGACTAAGCCAGAGTAATGTTACAGAGAAAGAATTCGGCAGATTACTACAGTCACTTAGTCATAGCATGTTTCTACTCAATCAGCAATTTAAGTGTAGGGGTGAAAGCCTAAATCTTAACAATACTTATTAATAACTCTAATCACAAAATTAAAATTCTTATGACAATGTTTTTATGAGAAAGTGGCCTTTGAGTAACATTTTGTGTCTCCTAATATAAATAAGGACCTAAACCAATGACTTTTGACCCAACTAATTTTCTTCTAAGATGAAACTGATTAGATGGTACAGACTGGATAGATATCACTAAAAAATTTCAATGACATTCTCTGGCTTAAAAAGTATTATAAAACTAGCTTTTTTCTACTTATGATATAGGCAGCAGTTAAATTATTTAGATAAGGTTTCAGATTAAATATTTTTGGTATAAGGAAAGACCTGTTGTTTTTCTGTCTGTTCTTACTTGCCCATTAAAATGGTCTGGACACGTCTCTTGATAGTTTTAGCTGGATTTCATTTGGACAAAGAAAGCAAGCTATAATTTAGCCCATTGCTGCGACAAACCTCACTGTATTGCCTACCCATATTATATATTCATGGGCATGATACATTCTTATTATACACGTGCTTTATACACTTGTTGATGTAAAACACATTCACTCCAATGAAACAAAATTATTGACCCCATGGGTATATGTAATATGTATTGGTTTTGTAGAGTGTACATGCAAATTCAAAACCAGTCTCCAGCCAAATGGTGGTCTAAGTTCCCGATACACACTTTCCTAAATGTTTGGCATCATTTTTTTCCTTCCTATCATGGTAATCATAAAAATTAGAGGAATAAAAAGGCAATGTTTGCATGAAGGAAACCCACAGTCGTCTTTCAATGGATCACAAACTAGCACTTTTTGAATCTTCTTGACATTAGAATTTAACTACTTACTTAGCAAATATTTATTTATCATCATCATCTACAAGGTGTTAGGCACTGTTCCCTGACTCAGAAGTATGGTGAGGTTATAAATCTGATTTCAGTGGGTAAAATATAAAGAGGGTGGTACGGAAGTGCAGAAGGTAAGAATAAACACATTTGTCTAAATATTTTTGTATTGAAGGAAGCAAGCAATTTGGGTAGATGGAAGGGCAGGTTGCACCAAGAAAGTTTTCTTTTTTGCTTTTGTTTTTAAAGATAGATAGTGCTTACTAGATGTCAGGCACTGCTGTGAGAGCTTTGCAAGAAGTAAATTATTTTAAAATTTAAAATAATCCCATTAAGAAGGTAGGCAAAACTATTGTCTTTATTTATAGACTAGAAAACTTGAGGATGTAATAATTTCACAAACGATGCCCAGCTAAGTGCCAAAGCTAGGAATTTATCCCAGTCTGTTCTACCTGGTTCTTATGCTCATTGCTGCAATGGGATTCCATCTTTAAAATATATTTTTAAATACATATAAGAATATATATATAATTATTGAAATGATTGTAGAGTACAAAGAAAAATAGGTATTTAGGACAGATAAATAATGATTGAGATCAAAATCCCCACATAGAAGCGAGATGGAGTCATCATGTTCACAAGTGGAGGGACTGAGCTCAGATAGGAACAGGGCAGGTCATGCACCACAGAGACTAGTGTGCGCAGGTAGGGGAGATTGCCAGATCTAGTGATAGAGAAATGAAAGCATTTTTTCCTGGTTGTTCTGTTTTCAAAGAAACAGGAATTAAAGTTATCCACTGAAGTAAAAGTCCCTGTTTGCTATTTAAAGATAAAACAGAGAGTTTGAAAGAATCATTTAAGAGATAGAAAAAGTAAGAGTAACATGATTTCTAGGCTTTAAAGAAAAACTACCTTAGAGTAGTTGGATATAAATTAACAGAGACCAATCAGAGCAGTTGTGTGATTTTTCTCCACATCTGAGTGCAGGTGTGTTATAGCAGAAAGTTGAAAATAACTTTGGTTGGAATTTTTCCAACAGTATCATGGAGGAGAATATGTGTAAGGGAGTTGAAGGTGGAAGCTAGGGAGTGATTATAAGTGATTCAACACTGACTTAAATTCAGTAAAGAGGAGTAATGACATGAGATGATTGGTGCACAATGAAAAAGTGATGGAATGGTTGATGGACTGGCAGTTCTAATGAACTAAAAATGTTGTTGGAATGGAATATGAGAGAGGACTGGAATGATAAAAACATGTGGTCAGAGAGTGGTGGCTGAAACTGCAAATATTGTTATAGTTCATATCAAACTTCAGGGTTTGACCATGAAATTGTGTGGGTGAGATGGATTTGGGGAAAATATTACTGAAAGTATACAAGAAACTAAGCAGTCTAGGTTTTAGATTAATTTTTTATAAGGAATTTGATATTTCAGAGAATTATAACAGAAGTAGTTTTGGAAAGGAAGACCATGAATCAGCTGCTAAAATTTTCAAGGAGTGAGGGGGAGTGACTGGGAATTTGAAAAATGCCCACACAAGAAGGGATAGCAGTTGGTGTAGCCTGTTGGCATGTGCTTCAAAGCAGCTGGGCTGATTGAGGGACAGAGATAGATATTCTGGAATCAGCAATGGTAAGCAAGGAGGACACCACATCGAGGTGATCTCATTTGTGGGGTGCTGGAGAAAAATGATTCTCTGTTTGAGAGATCTTCATGGAATGCAGTGACCTCAGAAATAACAAAGTTTCAATTAGAGCAAAAAAGCAAGCGAAGTGAATGCTTGTGAAGATGTTGCCTGCATATGCAATTTTTCTGATGACTAAAAGGGCATGTTTAGGAACTTAATGGAAGTGTTTGCAACATTTGGGAGCAGTGAAATATTGGGTCATATTAGTGGAGGGATACAGAGAGATATTAGGTGTAAGTGTTCAGATGATGATGATGGATGACCTTCGAGGGCTGAGTTTTGGTGGTCAGTGATATAAACATGGATGTAGTTTAAACAGGATTATTCCTAATGGTTTCATTTATATTTAGTATGCCTCACAGCTGAGACAACAGTTCAGCCAGGGCCCTTCAATGAACCAAACAGAAGGTTTAAAGGTCATAGCAAGAGTTTCCATTGTTATGAAAGGATAGGTTTTCTAACAGGGAGAATTTCTCTCAGTTCACTGAGTCACGTCTCAACAGGGCTTTAGGAAGTCATCTGGTACAGACACTTACCTCCAGAGCACCAATCCAACCTAAATCAGGGAGCATGTGAATAAATCACCTTAAGGAGTGAAGGACACAGTTATTTTGGGCCGATGGTGTGGAATCCTGGTTAAATGCTTTGACCAGTTATTCTGTTCTCTTGAACTGTTTTCAAGCTGAGTTCATATATTTGCCCTGGATGCAAATGATAGCTCCAGCAGGGAAAATGATCATGATTAAAACAACATGGATATGTTTTAATCCTGTTTATACAATGTTTGATCATTGGAATGGTTAAAACCAGGGGTTAGGTATATAAGAATATCATTATCTCCATAATTTAAAAAAAGCCAGTAGAGAAATGACTGTTAAGAAATCTTTACAAGGTGTGTGTGTGTGTGTGTTGTGGGAGCCCTGCAGAGGGTATCTGCACCTACATAATTATAATACCCCTTGAGGACCAGATGGTGATTTTCATGACCATGTAGAAACTGGAGTTCAAGAACATAAAAGATCTATTTAGTAAAAATCTTACTTTTGTTCCAAATTTCAATATATAATTTTCACAGTCCTTCTCACCAAGAAATAAGAAAAGTCATTCAAAATTTAATTTGTTCCATATTTTGGAATTGTACCACTTACATTGTACTGAATTGGCAGTTTCTTGCCATAGAAAGAACAATACAAAGAATATATTGGGCATGTCTACCTATATTATCATGGTTGACTGCTAACTACATCAAATGTTATTTGGACATTTATAGAAACAAACAATGATTATGGAGGAAAAGTCCATGATATTTTGGATTTTTGTTCTAGCAGACTTTAAGAAATTGACCTGACTGTAACTGTTGAAAAAGCATAGCTGAAAGTTGTAAAACTGGGATTGAAATGTAATCTATATGGCAATAGAACTTGGAAGAATCCAAGCTCAATTCAGACTAAAATGTTGGAACAGTTTTTAAAATATGGTTCACTTTATGTAACCTATGGATATAAAGAAATAAATCATCTATCACTTAACAGTTTTTCAACAAAGGGTACAAGATGTGAAGAAAGGAAATACATGCTTTAGTGTGTGTTTGTCTCTTTTATGGAATATTTCATCTGTGAAAAATATAAAATATGAGTTATATAACGGTTCATATTCTTCTTTCTGATTCTGAGGGAAAACCTTCCAGGTCTTCGTTAAACAATTTTATTTCATTTATATGCAAAAGTCTGTTACACGTGTTTCACCTTCAATACAACTTAAGTTGTAATTAAATTGATTTTAAATACATAGAATCTACCAAACAGGATTTGTTAAAATTGCAATGGTATTCTTTTCCTTCCTGCTGTCTTTCCCACCACCTCACTAACTCATAAAACCAAAACAACATGCTAATGTAGAGTACCACTATGTCCAAACTGATTTTCAATCCAAAGCACTGGCTATCAGACACAGCTACACATTGAATCATCTGGAACATTTGAAAAATGCTAGTATTTGGGTCCTACTCTACCTGCATTGATTGATATGCAATGTGGGTTTGGATTTTTTATAAGAATTTTTAAAGGCTCCATTGATAATTCTAATGTATGACAAAGTGAGAACCACTAGTTTAGAGTAGTTCTCAATCTTGCTTGTCCTTTGGAAACTTCTAGGAATTCTTTAAGACATTGGTGCCAAGTTCCCACACTTCAATTTGATGTAATTGGTCTGAAGTTCAGCCAGAACATAAGTATCACCTTCCTGTGAGGTGTTTCTAGTAAATAGTAAAGGCTGAGAACTACCCATTAGCATTTCACATTTTTTGGGTCAGAAGATCAATACAATTTTCACATTTATAACGTTTCTCACATTGAATTTTTAAATACATAGTATGGAAATTTTTAGTTTTAAAATAGATGTATTTGAATGTAGTTTAATGATTTAAAGCAAAGAGTAACTGATAATTACATGTGAAGATCTCCCAGAAGAAAATTCTTGTCCTCATTGTGAAAGTGTAAGAATCAAGGGCAAAGTTGTTACTACTTGAAGAAAGAAAATTATAAAAATATAATCCAAAGGAGTTATTTTTAATGCAAGTACAACAATTAAGATTATCCTTGGAATAAATTTATTACTCATAAGTAAGAACAAGATAAGAAAGAGGAATGCCACTTTTTGTCAGATTCACTACTTTTAAAAGGAGCGTGATCGATTCTCAAATAAATATTTTCAGATGTGTAAAAGTTGCCTACAAATGTTTATTCTATTTAGGATTTTCTTAAAAACACAAGTTCTTGACAACTAATGTAAACTGTCGATTGCTTAAAAGTGGAAAAGGAATATCTATTTAGGGACTATAGCATGCTTCTGAATGAAAGGTACAGTGTTGTTGTTTTCTTTTAATGAAAGCCTCGATAACACATTCAGAGAGAAGTCAGGTGTAAATTGTTCAAGATTTTTCTACACATGTGGAATGGTTTTATATGATTCTGTTACTGTAGCTTGCTAAAGTGTTGTGTAAACAACGGATGAGTTATTTCTTATAACTTAATTTATACATGCTAGTGCTTAAAGTATTTTTCCCTTCCAAAACCATATCCAAATTCTTCTTATTATTGTTATTTTAATTGATTTCAGAGAGAGGAAGGGATAGGGAGAGATAGAAACATCAATGATGAGAGTCGTTGATCAGCTGCCTCCTGCACACCCCTGACTGGGGACGGAGCCCACGACCAGGGCATGTGCCCTGAACTGTAACTGAACCATGACCTCCTGGCTCATAGGTCAATGCTCAACCATTGAGCCATGCTGGCTGGGCCATTTCCAAATTCTTACATTAAAATAATACAGTGCGAAGGATCATGGTCTCATTCTTCAGTATCAACAGAAAAATTCTCCCTAATGTCTTTATTGTTTAACATTTGGGTGGTTGTGTGTATGTGTGTTTTGTGTTTGATGGTGGAGACTTGATTTGTCTAAGCAGACTATTTTCCCTAATAGTTCTTTCTATAATTCTACCATGTGCATTGTAGGATAGATATTTTGTTAGCAAAATTAATGCTAATGCATCAGTGTCTACGCATGCATGATAAAATGCCAATAAAATGACATAATCAACATATAATGCATGGGGAAATTTAGTTTCTTTATTCACCATTCACTAAAAAGAAAAAAAAAAAAAGGGTTAAAATTGAGACTAGGTAAAGAGTCATTGGCAGCAAAGAGGCCATTTAATCAGTGTTGATAAAATAAAAAACTATACAAAGGATTATGTGTGCTTGGCAGACTCAGGAGAATCTATTCTTTTTTTAAAAAAGTTTATCTTTATTGTTGAAAGTATTACAAGTGTCCCATTTTCCCCCCAATTGACCCCCTCCACTTCAATCCCACCCCCTCCCCAGGCCTTCACCCTGTTATTAACTGTGTCCATGGGTTATGCATATATGCATATAACTTCTTTGGTTAATCTCTTCCCACCCTCCACCCCCTGCCCTCTTTCTTCTGAAATATGATCGTCTGTTGCATGCGTCAATGTCTCTGGATCTATTTAGTTCATCAGATTCTTTCGTCCATTAGCTTCTTCTTAAAGAAGACCCTTCAACATTTCTTGTAGTACTGGTCTGGTGGCAATAAACTCCTTTAGCTTTTTCTTATCTGTGAAGCTCTTTATCTGACCTTCACGTCTAAATGATAGCTTTGCTGGGTAATCTTGGTTGTAGTTCCATGCCTTTCATCACTTTGAATATTTCTTGCCACTCCCTTCTGGCCTGCAAGGTTTCTGTTGAGAAATCAGCTGACAGTCCTATGGGTGCTCCCTTGTAGGTAACTAATTGCTCTTCTCTTGCTGCTTTTAAGATTCTCTCTTTGTCTTTAACCTTTGGCATTCTAATGATGATATGTCTTGCTGTGAGCCTCTTTGGGTTCCTCTTCTTTGGGACCCTCTGTGCGTCCTGGACTTGTAAGTCTATTTCTTTCCCCAGGTAGGGGAAATTTTCTGTCATTATTTTTTCAAATAGGTTTTCAATTTCTTGGTCTCTTTCTTCCCTTCTGGAATCCCAATAATACAAATGTTGGGCCTCCTGAAGTTGTCCCAGAGGCTCCTTATACTATCTTCATATTTCTGGATTCTTTTTTCTCTTTGCTTTTCTGGTTGGGTGTTTTTTGTTTCCTTATGTTCCAAACTGCTGATTTGATTCTCAGCGTCCTCTACTCTACTGTTGATTCCCTGTAAATTATTCTTCATTTCAGTGGTGTAGCCTTCATTTCAAATTGGTACTTTATGTTATTGATTTTCTCAGTTATTTTCGTAATAGTATGCTTAAACATCCTTATAAACAAAATTCTGAACTCTCTATCTGTTAGCTTGCTTGGCTCTGTTTCATTTAGTTCCTCTTCTAGAGATTTCTTCTGTTCTTTCCTTTGTGACATGTTTTGTTGCCTCCACATTTTGGCTGCTTCCTGGTGTTTGTTTCTTTGTATTAGATAGAGCTGCTATGTCTCCTGGAATTTGTAGAGTGGCTTTGTGTAGTAGGTGTCCTGTAGGGTCCAGTGGCTCAGCCTCCCCCAGTCACCTGAGCTGGGCCTTCCAGGTGCTCCCCTGTGTGGACTGTGTGCACTGTCCTATTGTAGTTGAGCTTTGGTTGCTGTTGGCATCACTGGGAGGAATTGATTCGCAGACCGATTGGCTGTGAGGACCAGCTGCAACTACAGCCAAAGAGCTGCTGTGCTGGAGACACCCCTATGGAGCAGGATTTACTTTAGTGGGGCTTTGGTGTTCACCAAGGACGCCCCTTGAGTGTCACTCGTGGATGTGGTAGGGTTGTAATCCAGCGTGGTCAAGCCTGACCACCAGGTGCACTGTCCCTGGGGCCTCCTGGGAGGTGCAAAGTCAGCCTGTTCCAGTACCTTGCCCAGGGCCCCCCAGCATGAGCTACACAGCAAACCGTAGTTGGCTGCTCCTTGTGCTGGGCTTGGAGGAGCCCAGGAGAGGCCAAGCTATGAGCCAGTGCAGCTGCCACTAGTGCCAGGCCTGGGGCCGCTTATCAAGCCGTATGGGGCCCGCTGCTGCTTGTTTGAGAGATTTTAGGAAAGTCCTAAGCATGGCGCTCGAGAGGCCACTTGCACAGAAAAGCCCCTGGAAATGGCCTGGATGAGCTGCAGGTGGGGAGGGGCGGGGCCTCCGGGAATCACGGGGCGGGGCCAAAGGTGTGAGTCAGGTGCTGGCGACTCAAACATGGCGCCTGCCTGCCGGCTGTGTGGGGAGGACTGGCCACAGGAGCCATGGCCTCCGCCAGCCCTTCTGCCCGGGAGGAAGCCGCCCTCCGCCTCTCGCCCGGATCTCAGGCAGGTTAGTTCCCCCCGAGTGTCTCGGGTCCCTTCAGGCTGCTGCCCGGCGCTGGGCTCAGAGGGAGCGTCCGAGTGAGTCCGTGCCGGGCCCTTGAGAGGAGCTGCTGGGGCTCCCGCAGCGTCCACGACCCTCAGGGACAGTCCCCGCTGGTTTCACAGCCCGAAGCTGTGGGGACATCTCTTCCCGGCCCTGGAGCCCTGGGCTGGGGGCCGGTGTGGGGCTGGGACCCCTCACTGCTCCAGGAAACCCCTGCAGCCGAGATTCCCTCCCGGGTTTACCCTGCGGCACCGGGTGTGGGCCCGCGGCCGCATCTCTGATTCAGCCCCGACCCGCCCGCGTCTCCGCCCCTCCTCCCCGTCTCGGTCTCGGTGCTCCCTCAGCTCCCTGGTTGTGGGCTTCTGTGCAGCCGGGTGTCAGGAGGCTCTGAGTGACGGTGGTTTTGTGTTTTAGTTGTGATTTTGATGTGGTTGCGGGAGGCGGCGGTTCCCTCGGTTACCTGCACCACTATCTTGATATGTCTCTGAGAATCTATTTTTAAAGGAATTACCTAAACCGGGGAACTTTCTTAAAGTAATGGGTTAAAATTTTTAAAAACCTAAAATTTAGGACATAAAGAACAAGCAAGATAATTCCAACCCTTTAAAGCAAAAATAACACACCTATTTGAGTTTTTAAATTTAGTAAAAGCTTATCTTTTTGCCTCATTAATTACATCTCATTTATGAGGTCCTTTTGGTTGCACTGCCTTTTGACCCATGTTCCATCCAGCATTATCTGTTCTACTAACTGGGCAACATAAAGGTATAATTCATGCCCTGTTTCCCATTATACAAATATAATAAACATTCACCTAGCCAACTATTGAATTAGCTCTTGTCTAACCCATAAAGTAGCTGAAATAACTTGAACACAGATTAATCCACTTATTTGTGTTTTACAAACATGGTTTCTATATTTGGAAAATGTCACAATGTCATGATCTCCATAAACGTTTTGGTCACAGACACTATGTCTAGCATGAGGAGCACAACAAATGAGATATGTGATCCAGCTCAGAAAGGTTCTCCTTCAGCAGGGTCACAACCCAGGGAGTAGAGAAAGCAACAGGCAACTAAAATGCAGAATTCCTGTGGGATCATAGAGAAGAGACGTCTGTCCGGACTGGAGGTGATGGGGATGGGGCAAAATAAGAAGAAAGGATCTTGAAGGATATGAGGTCACCTAAAAAATAATACACTTATATAGTGAAGAGGTAGCCAGTAGCTTTGGGGAAATAAATATTCAAAGCATGAGGTAACCAGGGCATAAGAAAAGTCTAAAAAAGGCACTGAAATTAACCAGAGAACTAAGTTTGAAGATTTGAAAGGCAGAGAAAATTTCAAGAAACAATAGCTGAGCATGTTATCGTAGGATAAACAAATGAAAGCCAATAAAATATCTTAAGCATTTATGGGAGGGACGATATTGGTGATGGTGTCAATCAGCTTGATCATATCTGCATTTAGAAAAACTAACTTATTTGGCAGCAGATTAGAAATCGAAGGGAGTTGAGAGTTCAGTTGGGAGGGATGCAGTAGGCAGAATTCCTAAATAATTCCCAGTGACCCTCACCCTGGTGTGATCTCTTGCCTTATTTGGGGGTGGAGCCTGTGAAACATTTGTGATGATGTTGTTTTATATGAGAGGGATTTTGCAGATGTAATTAAGTTTCTAAATACTTTGACCTTAGTATGGGGATGTTATCCTGAGTGGGCTGAACCTAATCAAGGGAGTCCTTAAAAGGACAGTTCTTTGCGAAAAAGATTTGAGGTGTGAGAACAATTTAATGAGAAAGACATGCTCTGTTGCTGGCTTTGAAGATGGAGGGAGCCACATGGCAAAGAATTTGGGTGGCTTCCAGTGGCCTCTGGAGGACTGCCAGTAAAGAAACAGAGACCTCACTTCCACAATTGCAAGGAACTCAATCCTGCCCAAACCATGTGTGTTTAGAAGAGGATCCCAACCTCCATATGAGAGTGGGGCCAAGATGACACTGGGATTTGGTCTTGTGAGATTTTCAGCATCAACCCAGTCATGCCATGTTCATATTTCTGACGTACAGAATAATAAACTATTAAGTGGGTGTGGTTCTACATTGCTAAATTTGTGTGTTTGCTATGCAGCAGCAGAAAACTAATACAAGGGAGATACATCATTCAGAAAAGAAAATCAATTTATATTGTAACTTAAAATACTTTACAGAGCCATTTAGAATTATACTCAGCTGCAGTTTGTTGTAAAAAGTCACATTAAAAACAAAATAAAACAAGGCAAAATTTACTGAGGTTGCTCAATAATGAACTATATTTTGGACTATTTCTATAACTTAATCACCTTGCCCAGCCGGGCATGACTCAGCAGTTGAGCATCGACCTAGGATCCAGGAGATCGGGGTTCGATTCCCAGTCAGGGCACATGCCCGGGTTGCGGGTGCCAGCTAATCAATGACCCTCTCATCGTTGATGTTTCTCTCTCCCTCTCCCTTCCTCTCTCTGAAATCAATAAAGATATATTTTTAAAAAAGAAACTTAATCACCTTTAATGTTAAGAATCATCAAAGTTTTTAATAGTCATTTTGTGTGTATCTGCCATTCTTCCCCCAAAACTCCTCTCTCTGCAAAACTATTTCTATGTCAGAATTTTGATGACCATTTTGCCTAAGGACATAAGTTACTTATTGTCATTCTAATTTTTATAGTTAAAAAAAGATATTTTTCCCCTCGTATAAAAAGATTTTTCCAGAAAATCTTCCTGTCATTACAAAGTTACTTTGAAAGGTAAAACTCATTTTAAATTTTACTATGTAATAATAAAAATTGAGTCTTTAATTTTAACTGGGTGCCCATTTTTCATTTTCCCAGTATTATCAAACTCATTTCCATTGCAAATATGAACAAAATAGCCCAGCCAGGTGTGGCTCAGCAGTTCAGCATTGACCTAGGATACAGGAGATTATGGTTCCTGGTCAGGGCACATGCCCGGGTTGTGAGGTCAATTTCCAGTCAGGGGCATGCAGGAATATCATTGATGTTTCCTCTCTCTCCTTCTCCCTTCCACTCTCTGAAATCAATAAAGATATATTAAAATATATGTATATATGAACAAAACAGGATAAAAAATAGAAAACAAAAATTTGACCTCTAGAGAAAGATTAACTTTCCTAATCTCTGCTTATATTTAGTTTACTATTTTATAAATGTTAATTAATATTTATTATTATATGGAAATTTTATATGGACTACTCACCATAACAATTTATGTAGATTGAAAAGCAATATTAAGTATTTCTGTCTCATAAGTGAAGTTATTTGCTGAAAATTTATAAAAAGTTTATTAAATAATCGCCTCTAAAATATATTCTAACACTTATATTACAGTGATTGTCTATGGAATAATGTTAATCTATTTATTGACACACAGTGTTTTTGACTGCCTCTAAATTTACCTTACCATACTATTCTAAGACAAGGGATTTAAAAATAAGCTATTTTTGTTTTTCTTCATGAGAAAACCTTTCCCCCCATTTTTTGTTATTATTAGATGGTTTCTATTCTGTGCTGAATACTTTCTTCCATTTGGTTATTGCCAGCAAATGAAATTTCTTAAAAATGTAGCATGCAGTTTGATTTCATGCCAAATAAGGTTTATTCTCTGAAAATATCAGACAGACATCTTCATACATGAACAATAATATTGTTATTAGAATTTATTGTTTAAAGGGGATATATTAGACAAGAGATTTGGAATTAAGTAATAAAAATATTTTTTAAAACCTTGAAGGGTGATATCGTAAATATATGATTAACTATCACATTTATTACTCCTCTTTCTGAGAAGAATGTGCTTTTAGTTTGTTATGTTGGTCGTATAATTCATCTTATCAATGAGCTGTCACTGTATTTAAACATCTGGAACTCATCAAGCTGAACAGTTGCCAAGGCTCATAACCAATCAGTGAGCGTTTACTGTAAAGGATAAACATTAAGAATATGATCCTAGTTTTGTTATAGTAATTATGTGATGGAAAATCTTCCGTCTCAGATCCTTATATCTTGCTGCCTGAAGAATTGTTATTGCCACTCTCACGAAACTTTAAACATCATCAATCATTTTCTTCAAAAACTCAAGTTGTATAGATTTTTTTAAATTCTAAATGATTGTCTCAATGATGCTCTCCCACCCCCCAAAATAATAATATTATGCTAAGAATATTACACATAACTTTAACCAGAAGTCTTAAGTTAGAGACTCTATGTAATTAACTTCTAAAATTTTGGCCTCAATACTTCAAGAAACCACTTAAAAGAATAGAGCCTTTTAACTGCTCTCAACGGAATTCCATCCTACTTTTATCTCTGGAGAGGATTTCCCTATCATTCCAGCACTTCAGCCAGATTGTTTGCACACGGCTGAGCAGAAATAACATATATTTTTTACATCAGCATATTTAATATCACAGGTTCTTCAACGTACTGACACAATGTTGGCAGTATTAACAATACAGACCTCATTAGCTTTCCAAAAGATCCATAATTGAAAAGTCAGACTGCTGAAAAATGTCACCTTGTGTGTACTATGCTGGGGGAATAAAGCTTTGCCTAAGTCTTTGAAAGGGCAAATAAAAACTCAATTATAGCCTGTGCTGAATCTATAGGCACTAAGTACCATTAGCCTTAGCATGCTATTTGGAATTTCCATCTCTGATGAACTATTTATCCTAAATTTACAAGAACAGTTCAGTTTTCATCCCACCTGCTCCTTATGTTCTAGGCAAATTAGAAATCTACAAAGACTTACACAGTAAGTTTGAAAATAGCATGTTTCAATATATTAAGGTACCAAGTATAAAACTGTTGTGAGTCTAGGAAGAAAGTGACATTTTATAGATTTCTTTGTTTACTAGAAGTAGAATTCTTGGCAGAATCTACTAATGATTTTGCCAACTCAAGTTACAGATGACGTTTAAAATTTAATTTTATATTTAAATTAAAATGATTAAAACATTTTTTAAAGGGGAAAATTTGCTTTCAAATAAAAATGTCCGTCCTATTTCATTTTTCTCAGCCTCTTTCTCTGTCTGCATTCTCTGTTTCTTCCCTTTTTTGACCTAAACTCCACACTTTTGGGGATGGGGGTAGGGAGGAGGAAGGAAGAAGGCTTTGAAATTTAGAAAAATAGACTGAAACACAACCTATTCATATAAGCTCTTTTCACATAAGCTCTGTAGGTGCTCCAGTTTCAAAAGCTTTAAGCCTAAACCTGTGTTGTTACTTTGGTTCCATTAGGCACTCAGGGTTTTGAACATGAAGTAGGTCTGTACTGGGATGGGATTGAGTCCACTCATAGCTCAGATCTATAATACATGTAGAGGAGACCGCTGAAATGGTCTATGACCTATTAACTTCGCTTTAGAATATACTAGTGTTGACTCTTACAAGTCATGTCTCCATATATTTTCTCCACCAAGGCTTTCATTTTTATTATTATTTTTTTTATATCTTTATTGATTTCAGAGATAGGAAAGGAGAGAGAGAGAGACAGAGACAGAAACATCAATGATGAGAGAGTCTTTGGGGATGGAGCCCGCAACCCAGGCATGTGCCCTGACCGGGAATCGATCCCCGATCTCCTGGATCCTAGGTCGACGCTCAACCGCTGAGCCACGTCCGGCTGGGCTCCACCAAGGCTTTTAAAAGTGTATCCAAATCCAGGAATGATGACTTAAATGTAGCTTAAGTATTGTGAATCATTTCCTGGCGCTGAATACCTAAGGGGGTTTCTGCAAATAAAGATATTAGTAGAATGTATATTTTTTTCTGAATTGTACGTGTAGATAAATTTAGTAAACCCTCAAGTTCAATCATTTTGTGTACACCTGACAAATAACGTGAACAAAAATTCTAGAGCCAGGCTGCCTAGGTTTGAAACCCACTTCTACCTATCAGCTGTTTGGTTGACTACCAAACATTGGTGCTTTCTTTTCCTCATCTCAAAGCAAGGTAATGATAATTCCTGTCTCACAGGTTTGTTATGAGTATTACATGAGTAAGTCATAGAAAGAAATTGTTCTCAACCAGGGGTGATTCCACCTTCTCCTACCCAGGTAACACTGAGCAAGTCTAGAAACACTTATAATTCCATAAATGCGGGCAGGAGTACAATCAGCACCTACTGGATTGAGGCCAAGGATGCTGCTATATATCCTACAGGTCAAAGGCCAGCTGCTCACAACAAAGAATCATCCCACCCAACATGTCAACAGAGCTGATGTTAGGAAACCTTGATCTGAATCACGAAACAGTGCCTCATGCAGCATGAACTCTAAGAAAAGTGTTAAATCTTACTCGAAAAATATTAAATTTTATTTACTCCCCCTTATTGTATACAACTTTTTCCATAATTTCCCCCTTGTTTCCATACTTCATCTTTGCCTTTGGGAGTTAAATATGACAGAGTCCACAATTTCTTAAGCACCTGATTTTAGAGTGAAATAATTCAAATATATATTTTTTTAATGTTTAAAATATTTTTAATTGGTTTTTTTAGAGAGAGGAAGGAAGAGGGAAAGAGAAACATCTATGTGAGAGTGATGCATCAGTGGACAGCCTCCTACATGCCCCTCACTGGGGAATCAAACCCAAAACCTGGCCCTGTGTCCTGACCAACCAGTGACCTCTTGGTGCATAGGGACAGTGCTCAACCAGCTGAGCCACACCAGCAAGGGCAATTTAAAAATTTTTTTTTTTGCTCCTGAGAAATGCATTCACCAGACGCTTGTAATGGATTTAAGCTTAATAACTACTATCCTCTGGATTCTGTCCTGATACACTGTATTATATATGCTTTCCAACAATGAAAAAGAGAAGCTAAGCTTTTGTGAGAAAATATTAATTTGCATTCTCCCTATTGATACACAGGTTCAGAAATGAGAAAACTGGGAGAGATGAGGGAAACACCACCTATACATAGTAAATTCACCTGAATTACATGAAATAAATGGCTGAAAACATATGCATCCTCCCTAACTGATACTTTATATTTTATGAGGTATTGCATCAGTTAGGCTTCTCAACTGCAAGTAGTGGAAACTGACTTTAGTTTGAGCAGAAAGGAACATATACGAAGGCTACCTGATAACATGCACAATAGATGGGATGCCAAATAAAGGCAGAAGCAGGGAAGGAGAGGCCGCAGGAGGACAGCAAGGCTCTCATCGTCGGAGCCGTCTGCTTAGGTGTCCCCCTGGCCCTGCCACCCCGGACATGGCCTTCTGAGGACATGTGAGACCACAGCTGCTGCATTTTCAGTGGCATGGGTCATTTTTGGTTGCGCTGTCAGGATTATAAATCTCATTCTAGGCCAATGCACAGGCATAAATGCCAGAGACAAGGAGACAGAGTATTGGCCATTAGGCCTCCAGAGTAGATGAGAGAAAACTGTACGGTGTACACTTTCACAAGATAAGTTCGGTATTTCAAGAAAAGCCAGTTTATTTATTTATTTATTTATTTATTTATTTATTTATTTATTTATTTTTAAAATATATCTTTATTGATTTCAGAGAGAGGAAAGGAGAGGGAGAGAGAGAGATAGAAACATCAGTGATGAGAGAGTCATTGATCGGCTGCAGCCCGCAACCGGGGCATGTGCCCTGACCGGGAATCGAATCCTGATCGCCTGGATCCTAGGTCGACTCCTAACCACTGAGCCACGTCCGGCCGGGCAAGAAAAGCCAGTTTAAATGCTTGGGGCTTAAGATGTAGTTACAGTGCTCCTTTGGGGAGTATCATTCAGTATCCAGCTATGTCCAGTTCATGAAAGGTGTTCCTGGAGAAGGGGCAGGGCTCTCTCAAAGACTGTATGCGAGAGTTGTGGTTTGCGTTGATTATATTTTTAAATTAAAGTTTTCCCATAAGAGCAATTTGTTTTGTCACCTGTAAGTCTGTAAACATGGGCTGACATATTCAAAACAGAAAAGGCCCCAGGTTCTTTGTTCCGTAGGAGTTTCACACTTGGCGAAAGGTTGGCAGAGCCTGGCTAAGCTCTCAGATGTGAGCCTGCACAGGCTGCTGACTCCGAGTAATAAAAGCAGAAGATGCACTGAAACGGTCATTTCCCCTTCCATGTAGTCTCACTTTACAAAGCCTACATGAAAGTTTTTCACCAACTGTCAACTTTATACAGTACGTTGTTAACAGATGTATTGTTGTACAGACAACACACTCATAAACCATTTTTAAACTTAAAAGTGTGTCTCCAGGCCTTAGTAGCTGTGACTGTAGCCAAGGGTATACACGTCTATCATTTAGTCTCACAGGCAATGTTAAAATGACCTTTCACGAGTTTTAGTTGAATTTGGAAAGAGTAAACAAAGGCTAGTATTTAGATTGCAGTTTCAAAGGTCAGTTTTCCTGGATAGGTGATTACTAGTTCCTCTTAGGAAAAAAAGCAATAGAATTGCAATTCTGTCTAGTTGGAATTGTGGAGAAAGATTTATTTTGCCGTACTAAGTCTAGTTTATAGATTTCTTCATTTTGTGTCTTGAAAATGTCCTAATGGCAGGAAGATTCCTATACTTCTTAGTATAATGCTTATATCTGTGCAAGCTATCACTGCTTCTCCATAACAAATTAGGCATTTTAGCAATTATGGTCTCTTGACATTTGACTATTTTTCCCAATCAGCTCTATTGCCTCAACTATTTTATATTTTCTTGTCTAGTTATTCCAGTGTCTGATAAACCAAATTATTTTACTGTTGCTGCTTTTGTTGCCTGATCATGGTAATTTGTTTCTTTGTGTATTTGGCATTTGTTAATAATTAAATCTACTTGCTGGCTCTAATCGCTGAAATTCCCATGCCACTTGATTAAGGACCTCCAGAGAAGAACTGAGGTTGCCTCTGCCACTACCAAAGAATGCTAAGACGCTGGGACTTTCGTTTTCCACTTTGGGGGCCCCTCACCTAGTCAGGTAGTGTAAATTAACGAGCAAGGCCTATGCTTCTCATAGCCAGGAAATACAGTTTTCACCCATCCAGAGCCATAGCAGAGACGCATTTTTTCTGGTTCTATTTGGTGGCACATTTGTTGTTGCTGCTGTTTTAATCAAGACTCTCACTGAATTTACAGTATCTTTGATGGTCCCAACTTTGCGTAGGGCTCTCAAATTTAGATGCTGATCTTGTGAGGGCCCAAGAGATAGTTGCTAATTTCCCCAAAACTCAAGGTTCCTGATTAGAGTATTTGCCCTCGGGACAATCATAGCTCCTCATTTCCTTACCACTCTGGTTTCAGTTCCTAGGGGTGTGTGTGTGTGTGCGTGTGTGTGTGTGTGTGTGTGTGTGTGTTTACCTGTGCTGTGTTTCATATATATATTTTTTCACATTTACTATTAAAACCAGGAATGGATCCAGGTTTTGTGCAACCTATTTCGTTTTGTACAATTTTAGATGAAATTTTTTTCCCAAAGAGTAGAAAGTAATGAAACAAAATTAATTAGGCAAGTAAAAATTCTTTATAGCTAGGAAAAAATCAACAAAACGTAGGCATCGTCTGTGCAGGAGGGACCTTCAATCTTAAATTTCTTTAATTTCATAGTAAATACACCAGAGTTTATTACTTATCTTTTAAAAACTGTTTTTTACATTGTGATGATATGTATATAAAACATAAAATTACCATTTTAATCATTTTTAAGTGTATAGCCAATGGCATTAAGTACGTTCATGGTTATGCAACCATCACTCTGTCCATCTCTAGAAATTTTTTCCTCTCCCCAAACTGAAACTCTACATTCATTCAACAGCCAGTCATTCCCCGCCTCCCCCACCTGTTCAGCCCGACAGCCACCATTCTTTCTGTCTCTATGAATTTTATGCCTGTAAGAACCTCATTCGAGTCGAATCAAACAGCATTTGCCCTTTTATGACTAGCTTATTTCACGTAGCATACTGTATTCAAAGTTCATCCGTGTTGTAGCCTGTGTCAAAATTTTCTTCCCTTTCAAGGCTAAATAATTTTTTTTAAAAACAGAGAAATTCTTCTGTATTTCATGCAGAGTTTACTGATTCCCTACCATAAACAATGATGCTATTATCCATGGACTTTGTCTTTCTCTGCTTTTCCCTTTTCCACCACTTTAGTTGATTTTATAACTTTATTATTTAATTAAAAAATAAATGATCTCTTTGAATTCTTAGCCTTGAAATAAAAAATCTGTATAATTTACACTATGCCCTTCTCATTTCCTTTTTTTTTTTTTTTTTTTTTTTTACTGAATGCTATTATTCATATCATTTTAGCTTTGTCAGGCTTACAATATTGATATTCTTTCCCATAAGCATAATTACTTGATTTATTTGTGTTTAATACTGTACATGATCCATTTAATATTATTTCTCAATGCACATCTTGACTGACTAAAATTAATTCTCAGGTAGTTTCTACAGGAAAGCTTCCTGAGAACATTGTTCCGTGGGTTCCTATATACTCAAAATGTTTTTCTTTGCTCTTACATGTGCACCTACATTGGCTGTGCGTATATTTCCCCCCATAAGTTACCTGAGGCATTGTTCCACTGCTTTCTAGTCTTGGATATTGAAGAAACATGAGGTCGACCTGATTCTTCCTCTTATAGAAGTCTTGACTCTAACACACATGAATATTTTTAGTGTAACTACAAGCAACTTTGCTCATGAATTCTCTCTTTATTGACTCTGGATCTATATGTAGACCGATTCTTTTTTCATTCATTTGTAATTCTGTCAATTTCATTTTAACTTTTTTTTAACATGACCTTAGTTATTTTTTCGGGGGCGGGGGGGACAAATTACTCATTTTTGAACCCTCTTTGATTTACATGTTCATCACTTCCCCTGTAATTACTTATTGTTTTAGATTTCCATCTGTTTTATTCCTGTCATTTTCGTTAGGGCCCTTCTTTATTCCCTTTGTTCTGGCTAATATGAGGGTTTCCCCTGGAGTGCGTATTTGCAGAAACTAGACGTAAGTAAGGGCTAGGACCATACTGCAAGGCAAAAAGGTGTTTTTCTACTACCGCAGAGCTGTCTATGCAGGTAAGTTCCCTTGGCCGTTTGCCCCTTATATCCCCCTTGGCCCAGTCAGTGGAGATTGACAGCTGTGGGGTTGTTCAGAGCTCAATCTCTCTGATCCCCACCAGCTTTACCAACAGACTGCTTCCTGCAAATATGGTTTGAATGTGTATGTGTGTGTTGTTGTTGTTTTTCTTTCCAAGAAGAATTTACCTTTTTTTCCCAGCAAGAAAACTTTGTTATATAAATACATTTACATTGATATCTAGGACATTTTCTGGCAAATCCATGAATAATAATTAATCCAAGCGTGGTCGACTACACAGTACAACTTCATTGCATTTACACTATTGGTGGTTTGTTTACTACACCTTTTCTCCTCCACATCACAGAGTCAACATTCCCAATATTTCCCATATTTTTATTTCTAATAGCTTAGTTATACATAAATATACTCGTGTCATATGTTAAAATACCAGACTGTTTCATACTTCTTTACTTTTAGATATTATTCCTGGAATCTATTGCTGCCTAAAACCATTCCAAAAGTTGGGAGTTTAAAGAACAGTAATTACGTATTTTGTTCATGAATCTGAAATTTGATCAAGGCTGGGTAGGAAGGGCTTATCTCTGTTTCACACCATGTCGCCTGGAGCAGTCTGAATGAAGGCTATAAGACCAGCTTTCATGACAGCTCATTCACATGGCTGGCAAGTTGGTGTTGGCTGATGGTGAGAAACTCAACTGATTGTGTGTTTTATTGTTGAGTCTCATCTTCTTGGTTTTTCCTTGAAATTAAATACAGTACGGAGACTTTTCCAAGTACTAGATTTATATCATAGATACACCTACCACTTCTTTAAATTAAAAAAAAAAGTTTAATCCTCACCTGAGGATATTTTTTCCATTGTTTTTCAGAGAGAGTGGAAGGTAGAGAGAGAGATAGGAACACCTGTGTGAGAGAGACATATTGACTGGCTGCCTCCCGTATGTGCCCTGACCAGGGCCAGAGATCAAGCCTGAAACTGAGGTATGTGCCCTTGGCCAAAACTGAATCCAGGACCCTTCAGTCCATGGGCCAATGCTCTAACCACTAAGCCAAACCTGCTAGGGCTCACCTACCACTCTTCAGACAACATATGCTTAAGGACTTTATTTTTTTATCTGTCCCTGTAGGCACCCTGTTTTGGCATCTTCCCATATTATTGTTGCTTACCTTCAATGTTTGTTTTGTTCTAGAATTTTATCAATTATTTTTTTTATGATAAGTAGGTAACAGAGAAAACATATGTGGTAACAATTCCAAACAGTTTTAAACATATTTTTATTATGGAGATTTTTAAACATATACCAATCAGAATTATATAAAGTTCTCCAATGTACTCCTCTCTTAACTGCAACATTTATCAAATTATGACTAACATTATTTGACCTGTATCCACCCTACCCCCATATTGTTTTAAAACAAATTCTAGACATCACATTATTTTATATTTATATATTTTATTATGTGTCTCCAAAAGATAAGGGTTCTTTTTAACATATTACATAAAACATTAATAATTTCCTATTATCTTCAAATACCCAATAAATATTAAAATTTTAATTGTTTTATAACTGCCATATCTTTTAAAGGGTGCTGGAATCAGTCTAAATTATGACTATACACTGCAGTTGCTAACTCTGTATCCCTTTTAAAAACATTTCTTAGAGTATAATACACATGTATTAAAGGGCATAAGTCATCAGTGTACACCTTGATAAATAACTACAAACGTATGTACCTGTGTAATTACCACTAAGGTCAAGATATATAACATTTCCAGCATCAAACAAGGATCCTACTTTCCCTCCTCCCGATCAATGTTCCCCTAACAATAATTAATATTCTGATATTTATTATCATGGATTAGTTTTGCCTGTATTTAAATTTTATACAAATGAATGTAAATGTACATGGTATGTACTCTTTTGTATGAATAATTGTACTCAACACTATATCTGCTATGTTCATCCATATTATTGAGTCCATTTTGTTTCTTGTAGCTGCTTACTAAATTCTATCAAATGAGTATACCAACATTTATTTACCATTCTGATATTAAAGCTTTGGGTTGTTTACAGTTTTAGGTGATTATAAGCTTTTGAGACTTTGTTAAAGTAGCATTTGTTAAGCAGATGACTTTCAGGTGAGAACTAGCTTTAGAAATTTTCTGGCCTTGTGCTACCATATTTTTTTTCCTTGTTTATGGATTCAAATTATTCCTTCTAACTTATACCAGCTAAATAGTTGTTTTGAAAAGCTTTTTAAAAATATTCCTATTAGCATATTTAGATGTTCTGTGTTGGAAGAGTTTTTTTCACTCATTAGTTCATTGTATTGTCTGATAATTATTTTTATTAGTGTAAACATTCAACCATTAAGGCTTTTTAATACAAATTGTCCTCAGACAAAGTCTGTTTTTCTTTCCATATAAAATTGTTTTGATAAATCCTTTCATTAACAAATACTAGTCTTAGCTTTTGAAAAGTAGCTAAAACGCAGATGAAATGTCCAAATTATAGAGGTAACAGACTCTATATAAAGAAAAGAAAAATAACAGCCATATCTTAATATTCATCTATTCCTATGAAGAGTAACTTTGCTACAGCATGGTATTAAACATATTTCAGAAACTAACAATCAAAATTTCAGAATTATCTCTAAAAATAATACTTTGCCTAATTCAGCTGATAACTTGGGTTAAAGATGCCAGCATAATTTTAGCATTTACTTGTGAAATTATTTGCTTTATTGGCACACTAGGCTTGAAACTTAATTTTAGTAGAATGCAAAATCTTGCTAACTACTACCAAATAGGAAAACCCAATATTTCCTTTATAATGGAAATCATTGGATAGGTTTTTCTTACAAATATATATTATACACATAATACAAGTACAAATGTAAATTTTTCAGGGAAAGGACTATACTTCTTATCGATTAATATATCTTCTCATTCACAAATCAATGAAGACATATAAAATATACAAATACTTGTCATGTAGAAAGCAAACTACAAAACGTAGTTACCATGACTAAATAAATCTACTGACTACCTTCGGGGTTTGTTCTGAACCTCAAGAGAGAATATGCATGTGAAAATGCTGTAAGAAGTGCTACTAAACATACCATCTTTATCAGGAGTAGTAGTGTGTTCTTATTGCACTTTAAAAAAAAAGATGTGTCCTTCAATATTATCTCATAGAAGTAAATAAAAATTTTTTATAAACAAGGCTTACTCTAGTTTAGCTGAGGATTGGGTGTTACACAGTGGTAAATAGTAATGGTTTCAAATAAAGAAATATTTGAATGAATACTTTTCAGTAAAACATAATGATTTCAAAAAAGAAAAGCAAAGAAAAAAGTTACCTGAACATTCAAACTATTTTATATAAAATACCTTACTTAGTACATACAATTTTAATAAATAAATCAAGTTCACTTTAAAACTGAATAATGCATACTACCTCACCTTGGTGATCAAGGTTAATATCTAGAGTGACATATCATGTTGGTAGCATGTGATCATGATATGATTTGCTAAGATTATTAGCACATTACCTTTGTGATCTTCCTTCCCAAACCCACAACTGCAGTGTAATAACAAGAAAAGCATCAGAAAAATCTCAGTCGAGGAACATTCTACAAAATATCTCACCAATACTTCTCAAAACCATAAAAAACAAGGAATGTCTGAGAAACTGTTATAGTCTAAGAAGCTATGATGACTACATGTAATATGGCATCCTGTATGAGATCCTGGAATAGAAAATAGACATTAGCAAAACACTAAAAAAATCTGAATAAAGTATGGACTTCAGTTAATAATAATATATTAACATTGGTTCATAAGTTGTGACAACATGCTACATTAATAATGTACTGTAAGATATTAATAATAGGAGAAACCAGCTGTGGCAGATATTAGAACTCTTGCAAATTTTCTGCAAATCTAAAGCTACTCTAAAGCAAAAAGTTTGTAGCAGAATTTTATTTTAAATTCTGGAAATAACCAATTTGGTTGGTTTCATTTTTGTCTAGGAGAGAACTTCTTGGTTGGTCGCTACTCCCTAACTCCGTAGTCATTGAATAATTGGATGTGCACACATCCAAATTTTGATAGTTTGTGACTATTTGAGGTAACTTGGAATAACACGCCTACATAAATTTAGCTACTGGAGGAGACTCCGTGTGTAAGCTGGAGTGTTTTTCTTTTCCCCAGACTCAAAGTTTTATAGGTTTAGCTCCTTCCAAGGAGCTCCATATTAAGACACATCAAAATAAAGCAGAACACTTTGACCTGATTCTGTCAACCCAGCCTCAACTGCATCTTAGCTCCTGCATTCCCAACAGAGAAACGCAGTTTTCAGGCAGTTCCAAGGCCCCACTAATCTCTTTCCAACGCTACGAAAGCATTACTGCTACCTAATCCTGTACTTTAAGCCTTCTCTCTTCCAAAATTCCCATCCTCAGCATCAACCAGGTAAGTCATTGTTCAAACTTGATGTAATTCCAGACTATATTGTATGCATACTAGAAAACCTAAAAATATCTATATCTTATAATCATAATCTGGATTAGTAAATTAAACACCCTGAATTAAAAACAAGATTGTTTCAAATCATATTCTGAAAGACACTGCATTCAGATTAAAAAATATGAGATGTTCTTTTACTTGTTGCATTAATTTGAAAGAACAAAATATATTCAAGAGAGTTTATTCTGTAAACTACAGAAAGCCTTTTGCTTTGGGAACTATTTTATGTGCTGTAGGTTCTCAATATTTTTCCAGAAAATGTATTTTGTGTTGTAACTGTGGTCACTAAAGAAAGAATTTATTAAAGCATTAGAGAGGGGTTTCCCCACTTAAGCACTCTTGATATTTTGAGTTGGATAATCCCTTGTTGTGGGCAACTCTCTTGTGCTCTATAAGATATTTAGCAGAACCCTTGGCCTCTAGCCACAAGATGCCAGTAGCAACCATTTTCCAGTTATGACAACCAAAAGCGTCTCCAGACATTGTCAAATCACCCCCTCGATGCAAACCACTTATCTAGTGTAACCATAGAATTCAATTTTATTTAAACTGTTGAAATATTTGAATTGATTTGGCTATGAGAACAATTTATTCCATTTCCAATAGGCAAGTAGGACGCTTAACTCATTCTCTGTGCTGAACACTCCGTATCTTCCTGTGTCATGCCAGTTGCGATTGCTACGACGTGGCTGTGAGGGCAGCAGCCTGGTCAGGGGAGGCCTCTGACACTTCAGCGGATGCCTCCTTTGCATTGCCGGCAGTATATTTAGTAGGTCAGAGCTAATGAACGAAACACGCGCATATGTGCACTTGTGTGTACACATATATGCATGTTCTCTCCATGAACCAGCATAAAAATTCATAAAGAGAAACAATGGGTGTTGTGATAGCTGCCCACTGTAAATAGTTCTTCGTGTGACTAGATAGGGGTTTAGTCTTGTCTTTACTGTTCCACAAGCTAAGGGATAGCAGGCTTGGTTTCTAGTCCTAGACTTTACTAACCAGGGATACCACCTCGTGGGTAAACAAATGCTACCACAGAAACAAATGCTTCTTGTTTTAAAACTGCGCTCTAGTTTTGATTCTTAGAAATGGAACCTATTGTAGGATCACATGATTAGTGGGCGAAAAAGTGAGCTATACACAGACCCTGCAGAAATCTTTAAGATAAGGTAATTTTACCTTTTATTTTTAGATCAGTTAAATGTACAGAGCAGGATTTTCTTCAATAACATCTATTTGAATAACAGGGGGTGGAGTGAGCAGCACACAAATTAATTATTCTTAAGGCCAAATAATCCTCTAGATTTATAAAAAGGGTGTTTTCTCTTCCAATTATATGTACCTACTTTTTAAGAAAAAAATATTTAAAAAATTATGGAAAAATTTTCAGCATATCTGGGAATGATTTTCAGATGAGGTGCAAGAACATACCACTTGAGAATCACTGACACATTTAAACAAATTGCCAATGTTCACTTATTGTGCTTCTGCAAAGAGAGAAATAAAACTTAGTTAAAACAACATTATGGATAAAATGTTACTTCTTTTATGTTGCCAAACTTAGGCCTACATACAGATAATTGAATTTATCTATTGATGTCCACAGAAATTACATATTTACCCCTAAGACAACTTTCATGGGTTCTTTAAACCTAGGTTTCAGGGAAAACTAACAAAAAAATAAATAAAATGATCAGACACCATATGTCATTCAGGGCAATTTTAGCTAGACGCCTGGGGCAGAGATGAAATTATTTTAGTAGAGTAGTTTTGGCCACACATGTCTCATCAGACTTTGAAAGTCATGCCTTTCTCTTTTCCATGGAAGGGCAAATGTATCAGATTGTGTTTGGTTTCAAGAAAACCCAACAGTGAGTTAAATGAGAAAGAGGTTCATTTGTCTCATGCAACAAGCCCATGGATAAGAAGATCGGATGAGTAGTGTGAATCAGTGTCATCAAGGATCCATGTTTCTTCTGCATTTCTATGAAACCAATCCTAAAATGTGGATTTAATTCTCAAAACATTTATAAAAACGTATCACAGCAATTTAAAATTTTCTATTCCCTTAATTCTCACAACATTCTTGGAAGGTTGAGTAAGCCATTGTATGTGGGTTTTGTGAATTTAGGAGACTTGTCTAAAGTCATATTGCTACTAAGCGACCAAGCCCTCCCTTGTTTTCTCACCCCATCTCAGTGTGTTTTTCAGTTCTTCCCATAACTCCCCACCTAAAAACTAAGCATTTTCAGTAGATATCCTTTTAAGTACCTCGTAGCTCAAATAATCTCCCACTCTTAAATCTTCTTTCAACCAGGCTCCTCGAAAGTTCATAATATTTTAATAATCCAGGAGTTTTTATTGATCATTCATTTATGTTCCCAGCACTCTACTAAGAACAGGGCAGACATAATTAAGCTTCAGTTTCCGTCTTCTAGGAAATTACAGTTTGCTTCGCTAAATTAATAGAAGCATCAAAATGGCCATAATACTAATAACCACTGAATCCTAATGCCTAGAACAGTGCCAAGCATTGAATATGTATTTCAATAAGTATATACATTCATACAAGTGAATTTTCAAGACTAGAGAGCATCTGATGGGTTTAACTGTGAAGGAATAAATGTAGCCAATAAGATATACATAGAGGGTAAAGTGGAAAAACTGTAAAATGCTAAGCCCAGGCACCCAAAGAGCATGCACAGAGAACTCGGGGACATTCTGGAATAATTAATAGGTCCAGGCAGGCTTTTGTAGCCAAAGTGGAGAGAAGCCAAACCACTTTGGGATGAGATATATCAAGAATCCTATCTAAACATAAACTTTGAGCTATTTACAAATTTTGGAACATTTTCCACAGACGACAGTATGTGCTTACAGGCATGAAAACAACCACATAGCGGCCCAGTCCATTTATAAACAGAAACGTAACATCTAAATAGGGGGATTCGAGAAGAAAATGAAGGTGTGAAAAAAGGAAGAAGAATTTGCAATCAACTGAAAGGCAAGCAGATTGGAAATAACTGAATTAATATTTTAGTTAAAATTAGTGCAAGTTTCTGAGTTTAGGTAAATTGGAAACTGTGCTAAACCACATTGTATAAAATGCGATGTCATTGTTAAAATGACATTTGGTTTGAGTACCTACTGCAGGTTTTATAAAACTGTTCATTGCTTTCATCTCTCAATATGGGTTTAATCATTCTCAACCAATTCTCTGTCATCAAATATTAGTCTCTGTGTGTTTTTTTAGAGATTGATGCTTAGTTTATACAGACCTTACCTGACTACTGTGAGTGGGCATCCTTTGCAGGATAGGATGATGCCAGAGATGAAGGCTAGAATGACTAAATCCTGAGCGATAGCACAAAAAGGAGAAAGAAAATCTACCAAAAAGTGTTTCGGCCCCAGGAGCAATAAGCAACCTGTCTGTTGAGGGCTGCTCAGCGAAGAAAATAAAAAGGATACTAACCAGACCAGAGGCAATGACCATGCTTGGCTAACATCGTCATCAATAAAACAGTGAGAGAGCACATCACCCCCATATTGATTTTATTACAGGGGAACCTATATGTTAGTTAAAGTTAGATAAAGATTTGGACTCTATCCTATATGAAATAGTGAGTCTGAAAGATTTTTAAACTGGAACATGACCTATTAGATCTGAATTTTAGGTAATGAAATATATATTAATCAGGACGTCCACAATTGAAAAGAAAATTTAATTCAGACTAGCTTTAACAAAATGGGAAGCATATTGTCTCATATACCAGGAATAAGTTGGAAAAATTTATCCATGGTTGTATCTACAAGCTCAAACAATATCCTGAAATCTTGCCAACTTTCCTAATTGCTCCTGAGACTGACTGTCAGTTGCCAGACTTTAGTCTAATGTCCAACCATGAACTAATGTCTGTGGCCTTGGGTAGCTCCAGGGTTGACTTGGCCAGAATCCCAGAGCCAGTTACCTTGGAACATGAATAGCCTTGTCAAAGTCTCAATTCTCCAGTGTTCTATAGAAATATTATCATTTTTTTCATGTGCCTGGACCTAAAAGAATTTTGAAAGCACTGCTCTAGAAGATAAAGTAGCATAGGATGGGAAATAGGCCACATATTTTCCAATTATTCCTATAATGATCTCAGCGAAAAGAACCTCTAGGTGTCTTAAAGTCAAAATTGGGTGTATGAAACCAACATCCCTAAATGTTATGCTGTTACCTGAGTTAGGTAAAACCCCTTATGGAAGTGGTTTCTGCACTCTGGAAAGTGGATGACAGACGCTAGAGTGGATAGAGAGGCCTGAGATAGGACCTGAGGCTCCTGCCCTGCTGTTTCCTCATCCCTACTTCACACTGACTGAAATGGGCTCTGTTTATTTCTATTTTGTATGTAATCTTTGCTTGAGGTCAGGATTCAATGGCTAAAATGCCACCTTCAGAACAGCCCTAGACAGAAGCTCCTCCATCGTAGTCAACCTTCACTGTAGAAACTCGGGAATATTCTTATATGAACCTTATGCCTTATAGCCCCTATTATGAATAGTGCAGGGGGTAAACTCTCTGGGACAGGATTTTTGATGTAAAGGTGCAATAGCTTAGTTATTTTAAGGACATAACTAAAGCTCAGAAATCAATTGTCATATTTCCCAGGCTCAGGAGCCCGAGTAGGGCACGTCATACACTGGTTTGGGACAATTCTGGCAATAGCCCAGTGAGAAAATATTGCACGCCAGGTTCACGCTCAGTTACCTACAGTTTGAAAAAAATTTTCTCTGAATAAAAAAAAAATTGAGGGAAAAAACCCTCACAGAAAGATAACCAACACAGCCTTTAGGAGAACTCTTCGCTTTTAAGCACCTCATCGCAGAATCAAAGATTATTTTAAAAGCCAAGTTTGAAGTGAGATGTACAATTCTGGGTCTTCAACAGATTCTGACAAGATTTCACACACTGTCAGAGAGGTTCTTTTCTCTAGCCTGGCTTCCCTGTGGTGGGAGAGGGGAGCGAGCCAATGCCCCAACCTTCTTACACTGGGGAAGCCACTTTGACCCAATTCCAGAAGCCCAGGGCTGTCCTTAATTAGCATTGTAATTTATATTGCACAATTATGCAAATTGGGTACATAAACAAAATTATCCTTTCAGTTTGGCTTTGCTACCAAAGAAATGCAAAGACAGTTAAAGATAAGAATAAAGAAACAGAATACATTTGCTTGAGTGCAATGCACCATTTCTTAATTTATCCATTCTTTTGTTTTACTCTTTCACTTTGCACTTGGAGATTTTTAAATTTTTCTTCTCTCCTATTTCTTTCTTCTTTTAAGCTGTTTTTTTCTTCCTTTATCTATGTTTGGCTCTTTTCCTTGAGAAATTTTCCATCTCATTAATTCTGCTGCAGCGATTCATAACTCTTTAGGCCATGTCTTTGTTTTCTGATATGGCTACTATCTTCACTGTGTATAGTTTGCCCCCCACACTTTTTTTTCCCTCCCAGATTCTCTCCTTTCTCCTGGCATCCCTTTCCATTTTACTTCATTTTTCTGTTAGATTGACTTGCTTTCATATCTTTGTGATGCTCTTTGACCGGTATCTGGTAAAAGCCCTCAGGATCCCATCATTTTACCAAGCATAGCAAATAACAGAGGATGGGAGATAGAAAATTTAAGATACAAAGCCCAATGAAATGGAATTGGAAGCCACTGCCTAGAGGCAATAGACACTATTCAAGTAGTTATTAACCACCAGGTAATCAATCAACAGATCAGCATAACAAAGATAATTTTCCAACACTGGATGATATTCCAATTGAGCCAGCCCGTTTAAAAAGACTTAACATGGTACAGGAGATCAGATAATATAAAATATTTAAAACTAGTGGAAAATATAACCTTCTAGATGAAGCTGGCTATGCAAGAACAGTGGCTATTGGTGCTTGACAATATATGGAGACTAAGTGTTAAGGGGATTTATAATAGAGGTGCTTGAACAGAACTGTGAAGACAACAGAATTGTGCATTTCTTTATCTGCTCAGAACCACGGCTCCCACAGGGAAATATACTTCCTCCTTGTACAGCCCTCTGGCTGTAGCAACAGCAGCCAAATTAAAATATAACCCAAGGGATAATAGATCCAACTTGGGCAAATCAGAGCACCCTCCCTCGGGCTATAACTTTTTTCCACTTTGAATAACAATCAGGTGCTTCCTGTACAGATTTTTAGTCCTGGTCTCTCTCTGACCCCCACAGCATCTCCTACGTTTCTCTTACTGAGTTCTAGTCACCTTGGCTAACTAATATTCTCAGCTCATTGCTTTGGTATCTTTCCTGATCTGCTACTGAAATGGTCTTGCTTGATTTTTCAATGGATGGCTTCTTCTTGTCATTTGAGTCTCTACTCAAATGTCATCTCAGAGAAATGTCCTCTTATGTCTCTAATGTTGACCTCCATTCCATCGCTCACTATATAGATCACCTTGCTTTAATTTAGCACTATTGAAAATTGGCCTATTTATTTATTTTGTATATGTACTTGCCTCTCAGATATTTATACTTTAACTTATTTATTGCCTGTCTCTCCCCACTAGAATGTAAGATCTTGTGGTCAGGCACATAGAGCATTCCAGAATAATTTTGACTTAAGTGAATGAATTAATATTTGTTATCAATGGGCAATGACTTAAACTTAGCCAAATTTTTCCACCCCCATGATTTGTGGGTTTTGTAGAAAAGTGAGTCAAATTTATATTTTGGGACATTAAGTGCTTGAACTTGGAGTTATAAAGCTCAGGGAAACAGATTTTCTATGTTGTGAACCAAAGTGAGTAAGCCAGTGGAGGAGGGGAGGGGGAACAAAATAAGAGGTGATGGGAAGGGGTGAGGTGGTGAGTAAAAGTGAAAGGAAAACAAATCTGAACAGGGCTTTTTCCTGGTTTCTGATGTTCCTGACGCCCAGTTGTGTTCTTACATTTAGTTTCTATGAAACACCCTCAGGTTCCTTTCTAGGATTTCTGATTTTTTCTTAAACTGTGAACTGGATTCAATCCTTTGCAATCAATAAAAGTAACATATAATAAATAACATTGTAACATTGTGCTGAAGCACTTAAAATCAGGTGCAATCACGATTCTGCTATTTATATTTGTATCATGGAGGACCAGCTTCTTAATCTCTCCAAATTTTAATTTCCTTATCTAAAAATGAAGGGCAATAATAGAATCTACCTGATAGGAGCATTGAAAAGGTTAATACCTAATATATATAGTGAGATCCTACTTAAGGAAGGAACTCAAGGATGAATAAAAGTCTGCTTTGAATTAGTATTTCAAACCGACCTTCATTGACTAGCTTACTTTCTGCAGTGCATCTTGCATTCCAGTATTTTTTTGAATATGTTCTAAATTATTTTTATGATTAAATATATTTAGAGTTGGACTTGGCTTTCCTCTATGAACAGTTATGTTCATGTCATCTTTGATATATCAGTTTCTGCTAGATGTCTGGGTGAGGCATTCAAACAAAATACCTGGTGCTATGAAATTAGGGAAATGATTATATTGATTGATAATCTTCATTATTAAATGCTAGGTATCTAGTATCTGAAGAGAAAAGTAAGTTCACCAGATGAGACCCTGGAAGACAAACAACGAAAGCTTGCCCTTCCTAGTGTTCTTGGTGATGGTCCTTATTGCCTATTACAGAAAGTGGGTTGCTACAGTAAGAAGAGCGAACTGTAAGGGAGCATGAAATCTAGAGGGGGCCTTGAACTGGATCCACCTTTGTGAACGAGGCTTGAGATCCCACTTTGCTGCTCCCATGGTATAGCCTGTATCTTATTGTCCAGTCTACAAAGATCCTGTAAGTTAGCTCCACCTTCACCAGATCAATAAACTGGATAAGCCACAACTGAGTGTGGGGTGAGGGACAGTGTCTGTGGGGAGAGGCTGTCCCAAGACCAGTAATACTAAAATTCAAGCAGTGATGATAAGGTAAGCTAATATAACAGAGAGTAAAATGTAGGTCTCTAGTCAGTTAACATGAATTTTAGAAATATATCTGTCAAAAATCAAAGTTTAAAAAGTGGCATTTAAATATATATATATATATATATATATATATATATATATACACACACATATATATATGTGTATATATATATATAATGCAATTAAAAGTGTATAATTAAAAAGTTTTAAAAACCTACACACCATTAAATGACATTGATTAAAAATGTTGAAATTTTTAAATATGTTCCCTTACTTGAGCCAAAACTAGAATTTAGATTCTGCTAAGTGGCACAATTGGGTTTCCAATGGGCTTGCAGCTCCGTGGCAACATTAGGAAGAGATTATGGAATGGGGAAATATATGACTGAAAGAGAAAGTATTTTTTAACATAGTAGATTAGAGTAGATTTAAAGAGACTGGATATTTTGTTTTTCTGACAAATTTTAGATGTGGATTTGAGAGAAAAACTAGATTATAGGTACTATATTTCCTGTTTACATACACATTGTAGTGTGTGTGGAATTTTGTGAATCTTCTAATCCAGCAATTACCAGGTAAAAATATAATGAAAAACATCTGATTCAAATTTTCACAAAAAATATAAAATTGTAAAAAATATTCTTAAAACATATTTATGAACCATGTAAGAAAACTTGAATACATGGACAGATATAGTATATATGTGAAGGTCAAATATTATAAATTAGTCATTTAAGTCATCTACATATGGCTAAAGTAAATGAAAATATTGGTGGATTATTAGATATTACTTTAATACCCTATACAAATTATATTTGCTAGTATTTTATCAAGAAAATTGCAATTATCTTAAAGATGATTACCTTCTTTTTTTTCATTTCTCATTTGTTGTATTTCTCTCTCTCTCTCTTTTGCTTTTTACTCTTTGAAGAAAATTAAAGAAATTTTTCCTTTTAAAAAAGATTAAGTTCTGTGATTCATTTGTTGATTTTACATTTCTCTAATTTAATAAAATTTGTGTTGCTTTTCCCTGTGTTTTCTCCTTGATTTATTGTTTAAGTTCTTGAGATGAAGACTTGATTCATTTACATTTCTTTTTAATGTAGTAAATACTAAAGCCTATGAATCTGTCTCCAAGTGAGCATTGATAATATACCTGCATTGAAATGTGGTGTTGTAATGTTAGTAGATTTCTAAATAGTCTACGATTATGGCTTCATTCTACAATATGTCCCAATAGTTATTTAGACAAATGGTTTGCATATCTAATGTTGCTTTTGCTTTATTATTGGTTTTTAATATTTTGGGCTATTTAATGAAAAAATTATTTTTAGTACTGTTAAATTGTGACCAGATATAATTTTTGCAATTTCTGTTATTTATCATTTATTAGTCTTTGCCTAACACTGATATATTTTGGTACATAAAACCATAGATGCTTGAAAAAAATGTGTAGTGTCTATTTGTAGGTACAAATCTTCATAGACATGAATTATTAATTGTCACCTCTATTTTCTTGATTTTAATTATTTAAATTATCTGATTCTTCTCCGGCGATTTTGTAGTTATACATCATGTTTATGTTTATTATTATAATATATTTCCTCCTACAATGTCTACATACATTCCTTATACTTACACTTGTGTTATTATCAAAGCCAAGAATGGATCAGTATAGTAGGCTCCTTCCAGTTAAGAAGATCTACTTACATCTTTCCTTTTACATTCCTCCCACTCCTCACCACTCTCACACCCACATTCTCTTTCTAACTGTGGTCAATTATAATCTATATTTTAATATAGGTTTTGTTAAAAAAACATTTAAGTGCTTTAACTTGCCAATGATTTTCTCATTTGCATTCAGTTTTCTAAGCATATAACCAACTATTAATGTATAAACTTACCTTTATGTTCATTCACCACTATGTTCCTATCCCTGCACAATTACTGGCACATAATATGCTTCCAGGAATTCTGCTTAAGGAACCAACACAATAGAACAGGAGAGTTCTAAGTATTGCTTCTATAAGTGCACACATGTTACCATGAACATGTTACCTCCAAGATTATGGTAAATCCATAAAGTTGATTTCATCTCGATAGCCCCATCTCTGCCATGGTCAAAAACACATATACACCCAAATTCGTACTAATGGGAATGGATCTTTCACTATTTCCAGTATGCTAATACTCTTGGAATGTGAGGCACCTAAAACTCACATTGTTATTAGTTTTTGTTTTGTTTTGTTTTGTTTTTAATGGATTTACCTGTAAATAACTGTAAACATTGGTCTCAAACTTGGCTGCACATTGTATTTGCATGGGGTGACTTTTCAGAGATCCTAATGACCTAACTACTCATGAGACCAATTAAATCCATATCTCCCATCATCCCAGTATTTTCTAAAGCTCCTCATGTGACTACAGAGTGCATCCAAGAATAAGAACATAGGAGAGTTCATGGAATCTGCACCCTGAATCTAGTTATGCTTATGGATATAACACATAATTGACCAATGAAATTGTATTTATCTAAAGTGTACAGTGAAAAGATATGATATACAAATACTTTGTGAAATGATAACCACTATCAGGCTAATTAACATATCCATCACCTCATATATTTACCAATTTTTTGGGGAGGGGTACATGTGATGAGAACACCTAAAGTCTACACTCATAACAAATTTCAAATATACTATACAACATTACTAACTATAGTCACCAAGCTGTACATTAGAATCAATTAATTTAGTAGTTAATATACTCGGATGTCTTAGGAAAGATAATCACGATAGTCAGCTAAATTATGTCCATAAGCTGAAACTTTTTAGGTTGGCCTCTTCTTTGCTAGGCAATATCTATTCATTTCATTGTTTGTGTTGTTGTTCACAAATATGTTGTTGAAATATGCCCAATGCACTTGTCAGCCAGATAGCCTTAATTATATTTTAAGGCTAGCTTTTTTTGTAGTAGAATCTGGATTTCCCAAGATATATACAGCTTGATTGAAAATACCAAGGAGAATATAAAATCCTTGGACTTCCATCTTAGGGGGAAAAATCAAGAAGATAATGTGAGTTAAGTGTCTTCTATAGTGACTTTCACATAGTTCAGTGGTTGTCAAATAGGAGCAGGACCAGTAGCATCAGTGTTCCTTGGGAATTTCAGAAATGCAATTCCCAGGCTCCACCCAGGCCTACTGAATCAGAAACTCTGAGCTCTGCGTTTTAACAAGCCTTCTGTGTGATCCTGCTACACTCTAAAGTTAGAGGATCACACACAATACAATATGCAGATGGTGTATTATCTGTATACATTGAAAGCTATATAACTTTATTTACCAATGTCACCCCAATAGATTTAATTTTAGAAAGTGTGATGATCTCTGACATAGCTGAAGTGCCCCAAAAAGGTAACAGAATAAACACAAAACAATAAAACCTATGGCTCTTCTACTGCCTTTTTTTGTTTAATTTTGTTTAGAAATTTTTTTTTTCTGCATTAAAAATAATACTGGCCCAGGAAGTTCATTTTTATCTGCATTAGAATTGATCAGGGTCCTTGCCATTTGATTACATTTTCCCCTTGCCTGTCAAAGATGGCTGCTTTCCACATCTTTCACCGTACACTTAAGTGATCATTAATTCCTTATATTCGCTTTCACAGATTCTTTCAAGCAGCAGAGTGTTAGATTTCACATGTGCTTTACTTACCTCATTGAGATAATGTTACTATAATGATCTCACTTATATGTCGCATAATTAGATCTAATATCCCTCTAATGAGATACACCATGTTATTCGGAATCAGCTGCCCTATCATGGATAGCAAAGGACATTCTATGCTAAAATTTCCAAGACATTTAAAAATAAGTGGTCATTTCATACAAATTATTTCTTCCTTCTTTCTTTAAAATTCTAGTTGTTACTGGGTAGATATTAACATTCACAATAACTCAAAGGGCTAAGGTTGTCAGCTGTCTTTGGCACAAAACAGCGCATAACAATTATTTGCTGTGAGAATAAAGACTCAGTGGGCTAACAAAAAACAGTGAACCGAGAAGATAGACCAGGTTGCTCTAACATCCTTGCATTTGTATATTTATGCCATATGTTAAATTTTTATGCTGTTATAGTTTAAGAGATAACCTTTTTATATGAAGAATATATTTATTAAGAAAGAGCTACATGCAGGCTGAAGAATGTGGTAATCAGTTTTTCAGTATATTCAATAAATATGAGATGAAAATGAGCACATGTATATGTCTATGAGGTTTGCTTCATTGGTTATGCACTCATATAAAAATACCTACATGCATTGTTAATATAGACAAATGAATGCCCAAGAGACATATGTAGACAAAGTGAACTGCATGGAGGCATAGTCGCTAGTTTACATTCAATGCTATTCTCATCTCTCTGCTGACTATAAATACAGAACTATTTATCTAAACTGTATTTGCTTGTTAATGAAACCAGAGCATGCAGCAGTTTACGAAAATGCAGTGAATGGATGGCTGAGATTACCTCACCTCCCTACAGTCTTCTGTGTCTGTACAGAAGAGGAAATGAAGGGAGACAAACTGAACTGGGATGCTCGGGGACTCCCTTGATTCTGCCTGTCACCGTTTAAGCCGGCTCAAGGCCTCAGGGGAGTCTGGCTGTTCTAGCCTTCCTCAGTCAGCCAGACGGTAACGGCCCACTGCTTTTATTCATTACCCTGAATGTAATGCACTAAATTTAACAAGGAACACACTCAGCGGGAATTTATTGGCCTTTTGCAGCATGATTGCAAGGTAGAATATGGATATGAATTCCAATTACTGTTGACACCCAGATAAGAAGAATAAAGCCTGTATATAATTATTAATCAAAGTTGATATTTTAGGGAAATTAAAATACATACGTGCATACATACATACATATCTTTACACTGTTTGAAGCAAATGTTCCCAAGTTGAAAGAACTCTTCCTGGTTACACAATAGGAGCATTCCAATTAAACATGTCAGCAATAAAATAGCAACAATTTTCACACAAAAAGAGCTGTGTGGAGCAGATGTACAGTAGAGAGAAGGTTAATAAATTCCAAACCTGGACATGTGTGTAATATGTAAATAGGTGGTCAAATAAATAGTAATCTTTAAATAAGGATTTAAGATTTTAACTAGAAAAATAATCCATTTAACATTTTTTTTCCAGATGTAACTATAGCTCTATTAAAATATGGTAGGAGGAGTGATTGTAATATATATATATATATATATATATATATATATATATATATGTATATACACACACAGATATATATACACACACACACACACTATATATATATGGTGTTATGCTTTCATATCTACAACACTAGTTAACTGATCATGAAAATTAAATACTGTTGCCATATGCATATTTATGATGAACTCTGAAGTTCCTGGGTTGCAATAAGTGGGAGAAGGAGCTAGAATTTTTACTGACTATGGGCAAGGGTTTGTTGTTACTGTTTGTTTCATTCATAAAGGCCATAGGAACACAGGAAATGTAAAGGCATAGGAGAGAGAGAACAAGATTTTATTCACTGGACTGTATATGAATAAAAATGTTGAAAAATATCACCTCTTCCATGACTAACCCAATGACCAACTTAAATTGTTGAAATGAGAAGCAATACTCATCACTGGTAGAGGCTTAAACTCTCACATGGCACAGCTCCCTGACCTTGAGCCATTAATTCAATCTTTCTTAGCCTGTTGCTTCAACTATAAAATAGAGATAATTATAGTAGCTACCTCTGTTGTTATATTGACAATACCGTATTGTATACCTCAAAGGCGCTAAGAAATAGATCTTAAATGTTCTCACCACAAAAAAGAAAAATCATGATTATGGGACATGATGGAGGTGTTAGCTAATGCTAAGCTGGTAATGATATTGCAATATATAGACGTATCAAATCAACATGTTGTATACCTTAAGCTTGTACAATGTTAGATGTCAGTTATACCTCAATAAAATAATTCTGGTAAATTATTTAATATAGCTCTGGACACAAAGTAAACAATATTAGCAAATTTTGTTATTTTGTATTATTTTAATTATTGAAAAATCATTAAACCAAAAAACAAATATCATCATAATCTTTTTTTACACCTAGATATGCTTCAATATAAATTTGAGCTTAAGTATTTCAACAGGAAGAAGGGACATTTTATTCCTCTATTGACTAGTTTGGACTTGAGATTGCTAATTTTATGGCAAAAACCTGTCATGTAACTGTGAAGTTAAACAAAGTGCATTTCTGATATTCAGTATGCTAAGGTTTAACATTGGTCCAATGATACCTGTCTTTGAGGGCATATGGTAAAATTCGAGAAAACATACCTATGTGTATATATCTACGAAACTCAGCACATGGCATGGTACCATCTAAATATGGAGATATTTTTTATTATGGATCTATGGATGAACCCTAGTATTTAGCCATCACTGAAATTCCTCTTGGTAAGTTTCATGATGAAATGAAAGATGGAACATGTTAATTGGTCTTTTTAAGACCACAAAGTTAATGGCAAGAACCTCCCTCACCTTAGGTCAGTGATCATAAGTCAGTGTTCTTTCTACTGCAGTAACTCCTTTGATCACTGACAACATGTGTATGTGTGTGTGTGTGTGTGTATGTGTATGAAAAAGCCATATACTCCTGATAATTGGTGCAGTTTGGGTTTTAAACAGAGTGGATAGGTGAAAAATCATCTATTTTGTGCCATAATTTTTTCTTTTCCTAAGAATGTCATGAAGACCTTCTTATGTAAGGTCTGAAATGATTGAAATACTGAGACGAAATTGTTTGTGGAAGTAGAAAGACATACTTCTATCTCAATGTCACCTACTTATATTTTAAGATCAGTCTTCATAAGGCAAGAAAAGCCAAAGGAATCTGTTAAGTAACACAAAGTCTGTCAATCGACAAGGAACCCAGCATAACAATGAAATGATTATTTAAACTGAAAAATATAACCAAAACTACCAAAGAGTACTACATATGTCAATTTTTATCATTAAATTCTGTCACTACTTCAGAATAGTTTTTATTCCACAATACATAAGATCCAGATGTAAAAACTGTTCATATAACTTACAGATAAAGGCCTAGTCTTCTGAATCAGAGAAACATGAATAATGTATGACTTTCCAAAGTTAAGGAAGAAGAAATGAAATTTATTCTTTGAGTAAGTCATGAGTAAAACGATTACATTAAAGGAAATTCATTCATTCGCTCACTCATCCAACAATATTAACTCCCTTCTCTTGGCCCATCGGGTGCTAGCACTGAAGATACAGTATTGAATCAGATAGACAAGATCACTGCCCACAAAATAGTAGAGAAAGATATGAAGCAATCATATAATTACATTTTTAATGAGGACACTGCAATAGAAGCTTAAATGAGGATTTAAATATGCTCCTGGGCAGGGAGTCAGAAGGGTGTCATTTGGAAATAACTTCACATGTGCTAACTCATTCAGTCCTCACACCGACCCAATGAGATCAGTACTGTTACGATGATCCCATTCACAAATGGAGAAACTGAGGTGCCCTATCCAGGCGGCTCAGTTGGTCGGGCATCATCCCATGCACTGAGAGGTTGCCAGATCCATTCCTGGTAAAGTCACATGTCAGGGCTGTAGGCTTGATTCCCTGTAGGGGGTGTGCAGGAGGCAGCCAATTGATGTTTCACTGTCACATCGCTATTCTCCATCTCTCTCCCTCTCCCTTTATCTATAAAAATCAATAAAAATGTTTGCAAAAAAGAAACTGAGGAAAAAGGCATTAAATATCTTAACAAATCATACAGCCAGTAAGGAGTAGAGCCAAGATTCAAACCCAGGCCATCTGGTTTTAGACTCTGCCCTTAACTACCGTGCTTTAGAGTTCATGTGCATTTACGAGGGTATAATGGAAACACACTGCAGAATGAAAGAAAGGCTGTAGGAAGAACCTGGGGTAGAGAAGTACTTGGTGATCTGCACCACAGCAGCACTGTCCAATAGAAATGTGAGCCACATATGTAATTTTAAATTTTCTAGTAGTCATATAATAAAAAGTAAAAGAAACAGGTGGGTATAGTACTCTGGAAAGATGATTTGGCAGTTTCTTTATAAAACTAAACATGCCAATACCATATTACGCAGCAATTAGACTCAAGTATTTACCCTAGATAAAAGAAAAATACATTCACACAAAAACCTTTACAGGAATGATGGTGGCAGCTTTATTCAAAATAGCAAACACTGGAGCCAACCTAGGTGTCCTTCAATGGGTGAGTAGTTAAAGTGTGGTACATCCACACTGTGGAACACTATTCAGCACTAAAGAGGAATGCACTACTGATATATGCAATGATTTGGAACAATTTTCAGAGAACTGTGCTAAGGGAAGAAAGACAATTGCTAAAGGATACACCCAGTATGATTCCATTTCTGCAACATTCTTGACATGACAAGATTATATAAACGGAGAACAGACTAGTGGTTGCTAGAGAGTAGTGCCAGGGAGGGATGGAGCACAGGAAATGGGTGGACCTTATTATAAAAATGCAAAGCAAGAGATCTTAGTGGTGAAGGAACTATTTTGAATCTTGACATGATGGTGAAAACATGTACCTCCATACATGATAAAATGGCATAGAGCTAAACACACACACGCACAAAATAAGTAGAATTAAAACTAGGGAAATCTAAATAAGACTGTGTCACTGTCAATATCCTGGCAGTAATATTGTGACAACAGATTTGCAAGATGTTACCACTGGACAAAACTGGATAAAGTGAGCACAGAATTTCTCTTACTGTTTCTTACAACTGCATGGGAATCTAGAATTATTTCAAAATAAAAATGTTAAAAGAGATTAATTTTATTTAAGCAAATGTATTCAAAATGTTTTCAACATATCAAAGAATATAAAAATCATTGAGATTTTTACTGTTTTTCGTACTGTCCATTTGGAGAGGCCACATTCCAAGTTCTCAATAGCCAGATATGGCTAGTGGGTAGCATATTAGACAGCACAGATGTAGGGAAATCAAAGACAGGAAGT
This sequence comes from Miniopterus natalensis, assembly GCF_054644295.1. NCBI lineage: Eukaryota > Metazoa > Chordata > Mammalia > Chiroptera > Miniopteridae > Miniopterus > Miniopterus natalensis. Next base: position 76,669,086 of record NC_142086.1, on the reverse strand, counting down.
GAAGACATAGGTTTAAGAAGTAGGCAAGGGTCAGGTTACATAGATGGAGAGTGCTTGTAAAAAATTCAGTCTCTGCAATAGGCTACAGAGCCCAATGTGAGGGCACTTTCCCACCCTTTCTCCCTCCATGCTCCTCAGCCCCCTGGAGTCCTTGCTGTTCCTGGAAAATGCCAAGAATGCTTCAACCTCAGGAACCTCACTCTTGCTGTTTTTCTCTGCCTGGAACCTTCACTCAAAGATCTCTCTCTGACACGCTCCCACACTAAGAATTGTCTCTGCTCAGATGTCTTTCACAAGGTATTTCCTGGCCTACTTATATAAAAGATCAAATTCCACTCTTCGACACTGTCACCCATTTTACACTTTCATTTTCTTGACAGCACTTCCATCATCTGACAGTCTATATATTTACCTACTTGTTTGTTGTCAGTTTCCCACAGAGGCTGGAACAGTGTCTGGAACACAGAATAAATATACCCAGTGAATATTTGCAGAATGAATTGTTTGATAAACAAATTAATTACGTTTAATTCCTTCATAGTTCTCAAATGAACTGCCTGCCTCAAATAAAATCTACAATTTCCTTGAATTAAAACACTGACATAATGAATTTCAAAATTAGGTAAACTCTTCTGAATTTTTTAAGTACAAAGAACAAAAGGAATCTCTTTATAACCCAATAAAATGAACAGATATTTTTAATATAAAGCTAGAAGTTTGTTTGTTTAACACTGCCCTTTATTTTAGGGAACTCATTTCTGACAATATGGTCATTTTTATATTTTGTTCCTATATTCATGAATTTATTTACATTGTGTTGTGGAACTTACTTTTCTACCAAGTAAATTCATTTAGAAATTCTGAAAAATGGTGTTCACTATTCCTGAGCCCTCCTAGTCCTCTGGGCTTTCCATGACACATCACCTTCTTAGAGAAGTGTTCTACAACACCGCCAACCAGGATTTCCCCCATTGATTTCCATTATAGAACCAGACATGTACCTTAATTCAACACCTACTTATATCAAAGTGTTTATGAACATGTTCTCACTCCAGGAAGGCAGAAACTGTCTTTTTGTCTCAATCACTAGCATAATGCTTCACACTTCCCAGCTGGACTTAGATAAATATTTGATGAATTGAATAAATTCTGTTTTATTTTAATAATGTATGCATACCTCTAGTCTAGAGGACTTGGTAGGCAAATGTTGTATAAGATACCTTGCAAACAGCATCCAGAATTGTTTCCATAAAAAACACTAATATTTATTAAACTCCTATGATACATTAAAGATTTTACATGTGATCTCATTTGGTGCTCATAACATATGGACTGTTATTACCTCTGTATCTATGAGGAAACAGGAGCTCAGAAAGAGTATGTAACTTTTACAAGGTTTAATGGCTGTTAAATGTCAGGATTCTCCCTCTCTGCCTGACTCCCATGTCCAATGTATTTTTTCACACTTTATATTAGAGGTCAAATACTTCAATATAGACATAGCTTCTGGAGACAAGTGATATAAAGTATATACTTAGCTACCAAATTTACCCAAAGTTTCTGGGACCCAAAAGAGGACATTGATAAACTAAGAATTATCTAGAGGAATGCAACCAAGATATGTTAAGCTTCTAAAACTATATTTTATGTAAAATAAAGGAATAGGAGTGTTTTATCCAAGAAAATACTGCACAATAAGGAATTTGGCCTCACCCAAAAGAGAGTCTAGCCTTTGTACTTGGTTCCTGGGGGTAACCTCTACACCCTTGGAATTTCCGAAGTGCTAGGAGTGTTTGTTATGCATAGTGAACCCTTTGGGTAACCTGGTAAATCAATCAGTCAATGTTACCTATGTAATGAAACCCCAATAAAACCCCAAATGCTGAAGCTCACAGGAGCTTCCTCTGTTGGCAATACACCTGTCTTGTCACAAATCAATACTAGACTGGGAATACATCCTGAGGACAATGGAAACTTCCCATTAGGAACCCTCCCAGACTCTGTACTTTGTCTCTTCCTTAGGCTGAGTTTGGGTGTCACTTCCCTGTAATAATTGAAACTGTAAGTAGAATAGGCTTCAGTTAGTTCTGTGAGTCTCTCTAGAGAATTATCAAACCTGAGGGTGGATTTGAGACAACCTGAACTTGGAGTTGGTGTCAGAAGTAAGGGTGGTCTTTTATGTACTCTTCTTTTTAACTTCATAGCTGGACCCCAACTCCTTGCAGTTGGGCTCAAAAATCTTGGGCAAACTTGATGGCCTATAAAACTATACACTTCACTCTGTGTAGAGTATAGTAATAATACAATAATTTTAGGGATCCTTGAAAATGTATTATAACATATTAAATATTTGTGGGAAAGAGGGGCATGGAAACTGACCTCAAACACTCAAAGTTTTATCATGTAGACATATTTGGTATTGTTCCAGAGACAAAACTTGGCTCAAATAAGAAAAATATTTCTAAAAATTAGAGCTAGTCAAATATGTCATTAGCTGCCTGTCAAAGTAGTAAGTGCCCCACCTTTGAAAATGATAGGCCTAGTAGAGCATGGTGTAAGCCAGATGTACTGCTAAGAAATTCTAGTCTCAGAGGAGAGGGTGGGTAATTTTTAAGATACTGTATCTTTAAACTATTTTATGGTTTCACTTTCTTCAAAATAGCAACTAATAAAGCCAACCTTACATGTCTATATTCTTACTTTGGGGGCAAACACGGTAGGAAGAATATAAGTTTAAGAAGTGGGTCACAGACTCCCACGTTTTATTTTGTAGATTTACAGAACTTTCTGAAAAAACTTCTCCAATCCCTGATATGGAATGAGAAAGAGATTCAATGAACCTTAAAACCTGAAGAGAACTCATAAAGGTAATACAGTTCTCAAGTCTAAGTAAGCTTTCTCCAATGGTTTCAAAATAGAATATGGGTTTAATTTTAGTGATATATTATTGAGTAAATGAAGTATTTTTTACATCATACCACATTTTTAAACTAAAAACCTCCATTCATTTGGAAGATGAACTATATTTATCCCCAATAAATATATAATAGATATGTTCTCTTCATATCTGAGATATAAGATTGTCATAATGAGCTAACTATAAATTAAAACCCCCTAATTTTCCACTTTTTTAAATAAGAGAAATCAAAAAGATTTTCTGAAAGTTGGTAAACAATCACATACTTTTATTTTCAAGAATACACATACTCCTGCTTTTTAAAAAGACAATTGACATTTCATATCATTTATTTATAATTTTATCTCAACTCTGCATCCAGGATAGTGACAAGGATGCACCATCTCGTTGGAGTAGGCTGAAATGGTTCATGTGCTCCACCACAGGACAATTCTGATGCCTTCCATTGCCCCTGCAATCTAGTGCATATTGGTCTTCTCCTATAAAGGTTAGCACAATACAGTACTGCTATAATGCACTCATTCTTTTCTGAAAATAACCTAGGAATATTTTGGATTGGAGAAGTTCTATATAAAATCTTGTGTTTGTTCAAAGCTACCTCCCCTGGATTTTCTCCATATTTTAATTCAATTTCAGATATAGGAGTGGAATAATTCATTCTGACATTCACTAGGGAAATGGTGCTCAAACTTGCTCATTTGGTGGAATCACTAGAGATTAAGGTGCTCTTTTTGAAATATCATGAAATACTTACATATTAAATTCTAACATGAAATATTTGATTCTCAGATGATGCGACCATAAAATATAGAGTTGACCCTTGAACAACATAGGTCTGAACTGCATGGGTCCAGTTATATGTGGATTATTTTCAATAAACATACAGATGGCCCTGAGTACCCCCCAAGTTTTGGGTTTTGTATCCTTGGGTTCAACAAATCACAGGTCAAAAACAGTGTTTCCAATCTGCAATTGAGTATCTGAGGATGTGAAGGGCTGACTGTATGCACTGTTCTATGCCATATTATATAAGGAACTTGAGCATCTGCAGATTTGGGTATCTATGGGGTCCTCGAGTGAATCACCGATAGAGACTGAGGGATGACTATAGTTAAATTTTTAGGGAGTCAAAAGTTATACATGGATTTTCAACTGTGCATGAGTCAGTGCCTCTAGCCTCAAGGATCAACTGTACTTATAAAATCACAAACCTCCTCCCACTCAGCCAGAATAAAGGCAGGCTTTCTGTGTGCTTTTTAATGAGATATACATGATAGCATTTATGAATGAATTTTACTAAAACAATAAAAGACCCTGAATGAAACATTTCAGTCTGGTTCTCTGTTTACACAAAATGCCAGTAGGAAAAAAACATGGCTAATGAGACTATAGGGAGGCAATCAGCAAAATCCAGAATGAGAAAGACATTAAAGGACAACTGATTCAGTTTCATCAACTAATAAATTGCAAAGAACTAAAAAAAAACAACCCTACAGCTTGAAAGGGGCTTTGGAAATAAGTCAATCAAATGCTGTCTGTGGCCTATGCTTAAATCCTCATTCAAGCAAATTAACTGCAAAACATGACACAACTAGGAAAATTTATACATTTATGGATACTTGATATTAGAGAACTACTATAAATATTTGTAAGAATAATAATGCTACTGTGCTTTAAAAAACAGTACTTTACTTTTAGAGATACACATTGAAATATTTATAGATGCATGCATTTTATATGTTGCATGAACTTGCTTCAAAATAATCCAGGACTTTAGGAATGTGTGAATGGTAGGTATGAATGAAATCAGATTGGCTATAAACACAAGAAGTTGAATAGTTGGGTATATATTAGAAGGAAAGGAAACCACTATCTCAAAGAGATAGTGCACCTCCATGTTCATTCCATTATTATCTACAAAGCCAAGCTATGCAAACAACTTGTGTTTATCATTGGATGAATGGGTAAGGAAAATGTGATATATATATACTCACACAATGAAATATTATTCAGCCATAAAAAAGAGCGAGATCCTGTCATTTGTGACATGCATAAACCTTGAGAGCATTATGATAAGTAAACCAAATTCATAGAAACAAAATATAGGTTGGTGCTGCCAGGAGTATGGGGAAAATGAGTGATGGTGGTCAAAAGTGCAAAATACCAGTTATAAGATGACTACGTTCAGGAGATATAATGTATAACATGGTGACTTTAGTTAACAATACTATTTCGTTTACCCTAAAGTTACTAAGACAGTAGATCTTAAATGTTCTCACCCTAGAGAAAAAAAAGAAAAGGTACCTATAAAATATGTGAGGTAATGAATGTGTTAACTAACCTTAATGTTGTATCATTTCTCAATATATTACACAATGTTATATGTCAAATACATCTCAATATAGCTGGGAGGAAAACGATGTGAATTACCCCCCTCCTCCACACAAAAAACTTGAATAGTTTAACTTCTATATGTGATGAGCACACAGAGGTTCTTTATGCTATTCTCTAATCTGTATATATTTTGAATTTTCTATAATAGAAGCTTTTAAAAAGAAAGATGACTATCTAAAATATATTTTCATTAATATTAGTATAATCAGGAAACTGAAAGAAAATGTAGCAAAAAATACATCTGGAAGAATTCATTTAAACAGAAAATCCAGCCCATTCAGTGATATTTGGGTGTTGAGGGGGGTTCTGATCAGGGTTTGGGCTGAAGTAGACCACTGTTAAAATGAGTCTTCTAGGAAAGTGAGCCCTTAAGGAACAGCAGGATAACTGCTATAAAACCAGTATAAATAAATTGTGTGCCAAGAGAAGCACAGAGAAAAAGGTAAAGATTAGCTAGAAGGTTAAAAGGAATATTCTTCTTCTTACCTTATTTCACAGACCAAAGACTAAGTCATACATTTTATAGAAGCTCAGAAAATTTTACAGATTGAAGGAAATGAGCAGAGGAGACTAGAGGGTAAATAATTTAAAAAAGCAATTACATAGTATTCGAAACAGCCGATATTAGCTTTTCCTCCTAATACATAGTATTTAGACCTAAGCTGTATATTAATCACTTTCAGGATCCATATGTATCTTTCTCACTACTTTCTTTCAGACTGATGTCCATTTTGGTGTCTGGTTACTCAAATTATTGTCAATGTTTTGTTATTTCATCAGTTTTATCCCACTGGATCCGAACTGTACTGCTTGTGACCAAATAATATCCGACATCCATGTTACTCATTCAGTCAGAGTGTTTGACTTGAAACTGGGGTGAAACCTTTACCTTTTCGTTGGCCCATTCCTGGTCTTGAACTTGTTGGGTTGTATTTGTTTGGATTATAGTCAAACTGAACCCATTATTCAATCAATAATTGAACTACGCTCCTAAGATGCATTTTGTTTAACACTGAAGGGAAATAACACAGCTTGACCCTTGTGAAGTGTTATGGAGTGCTGCAGTCAAGTGGAGCTTCTTTTATCCTGGCTGGAGTGTGTTGTTGCTGTCTTAACCTTGAGCTGGGTAGAGTCATGAATAGCTACATAAAATTCCTTTATCTCTATTGCTTCAATCTTAAGAAGCCTTATTAACACAAAGGCATTAACATTGGATTGAATCTGTAGCTAAACATTTAATTTAAATGCTTATAATAACAAACTAAGAAGGTAATAGCTATTATTTACTGAGTATGTATTTTAACCAAATACTGAGCTAAGGGCTTTACATTCAGCATTACATTGATATACTTTTTTTCATTATTTTTTTGACATTCCAAAAGATCATCCATCCAGCTCCCATCAAGACCATCATTCTTCCCTCCAGACTTAGCAATGGCAGTGAGCAAAGTTATTGCAGCTTTTAAATATGCATCCTGCTGTGGGCTGGAGCCAGCTCATGCTGATTTAGGAAACTATTATGCACATCCTTCTCAACTCCAAGTTAAGTGACATCATATTGGTAGTTGAAAATGGCCATGGTGGGAGAATTTGCTACAGAAATTAGTGGTCGTCTTTTTCCCCCTAGAAAGCCAGTTGTTAGACATTTACCAATGCACCACTGTATGTATCCATCTTTCATTTTCCTAGAAGAAAGCTTGTGACTGTGAGGATCTAACATGGCCCAGTTATTCTACGGCCATGACAAGTTAGAGTTGAGAACTGACTAGCTGTGAAAAATAAGGGGAGGAAAGAAAGGAACCAGCCTCCGGTGTGTTCCACCTACTAGACAAATGCCAATTTGTTTCATTTCTTGAAAGAACCAGATAAGGGAGCCATACTTTTTGAGCATTTTTTCAATTCCTTGGCAGGAGGAAAAATTGGGGAAAGACTCTACATTGGGGTCAGCACACTATGTATGGCCTAGGTACTAAATGTGGCTGATTTTGTTTTTATAAGTAACATTTTATTGGAACACAGCCACACCCACTTGTTTATGTGTTGTCTATGGCTGTTTTCACACCACAACAGAAGTGCTGAGCCACTGTGACATAGACTGTGTGGCCCATACAGCCAAAAATATGTACTATCTGGCCATTTACAGAAAAAGTCTTCTGTGAATGACTGGGGTTGTGATGTGTTTGGTGTATGGATTATGCTTTACTTTGGATTTTATTCATGCAACAGTGAGACAGAAATAAACTCAGTTTCCTTGTTTTACTTCAATCTGACGAAGAGACACCAGAATATAAGGTCTGTCCCTAAATTTTATTGTATCGAGTCATACAATTTCATCACGTAGGGCAAGATTTCATACATTATGTCAGGTACACTCATAACTAGTCTCACATAGGTTGGGATAACCAGACCCTCTGCGTTTAATTTCTTCATTTAATAACTGTCCTATTTACTCATTCAACAAATATTTATTAAAGGCTACTAGGGTCCAGCCCTAGGTTCTAGGCACTGAGGTATACTCATGAATAATCAGAGCTCCTGCCCATATGAGCTTACATTGTAATGGGAAACTCATATACTTCTTTGCTTGTCTAATACATCAAGAAGTGATAAGCACTATGAAGAAAACTTTAAGCAGAAAAGTTGTTGGATAATCAATGAGGTGCTTTTAAAGATGTTTAGGGAAAGCATCTCTAAGGAGGCGACATTTCAGCAGAGAGACCAGAATAAAGGAGTGAGCCATGCATTCCTGGCAGAGTGAGCAGCGAAGGCTGAGGCTCTCCAGCGGGCGTGTGCTTGGCTGGCTGAGGAAAAGCAAGGTGGAGTGTAACGAGGGGAGTGATGTCAACGTGGTAGGCAGAGGCAAGTCCATACAGGGCTTTGGGTGTTATTCTTATTACATGTAAAACCACTGGGAAGTTGTGAGGAGGGTGCTCACTTCAAGTGACTTGCATTTTAGACTAGTGTTCAGTCTCCTGTGCGTAGTAATGTCTATAGTAGGTAATAGAGGGTAGAAGATCAGTTATGAGGCTCTTTAAAAAATGCAGGCAAGAGATGATGGGCATGTGTAGAGCTGAGGGGTTACTGGGAACCATGAGAAGACAGCTAAAAGGAATTTAAATTGAAAATGCTTATGGACTTCCTAAATCCTGTGCTAATTTAGCTCTTACTATATAGGACAGTAAGGAAGAATTCATACATTCATTCAACAAACACATATTAATCATTAATAAGAGAACAACAGGCTTTATATACTTGAGATTAGAGGTTAAAAGCAGCTCAGTTTAGTGGAAAATAACTGGCAACAACTTGATTCCTCACATATCGGTTCTCTCTCTTAATTCATACAAATTTCCCCCATCCTGACCCTCTGCACCAAGTCCTCTGCATCCGCAGGACACACTCAGGACGGTTGAGGCTGGTGCCGTCCAAGGTGCTGTCTCATCTAGTCTGACAATGGACAGGAATGGATTAAAACAGAAGATATCTATGTGGTACACGTGCACACACAGACTAATCATGGTTCCAGTGTACAACTGCAGAATCATCTCAATCTTTCCTTTTACAAATTTGCCCCATCTCTATTGAGATAGTGATATAATTTTCCAGCCTATTAAGCTATGGGATTCCTTTAATTCATGTTTTAATTATGGCAGTCTCAAGTCTCCCTTCTTCCTTTCCTATCCCTTCATGGTAAGGTTTGAGGTGAAAAACACTAAATTTTTCACAGATTTCCTTGAAGATCTTTTGTGTTGTTTGACGTAGAAAGACATACATTCTCATATTAACCCTTCATCTCTCTGTGTTGCTCCGGGTATTGTGAATTCAATATCTGTTCCAAAAGTTATGATTCTTTCTTTGTCTTAGACAAAGGGCAGATCTTTGCTGGTTTTTTAAACCAGCAAGATTCCAGCCCTGAGTGAACATTTGAGCATTTTAGTAGAGTGGTCATGTTGGTCCCTGTAATATGGACCTGCCTGTGACTCCAAAGAAAGCTCGACATGTTGGCTAAAAATCTAGGGTTTACAAAAAGGAGGCGGAGGGGCATGAATCAACTGGCAGTTCTTGAAGCTCAGAACAGGTTACCAAGCTGACATTCCTGAGAAGGGGGTTTTTGAAAACGAAATACTGTGGAATCCAAATTGCAACACAAGATATTTTGATGTACCTTAAAAATGATGAAAGCAGGGGAATGACACTATTTAGTTTCATATATAATGTTATACATAAAATATACACAGAATGTTGTTGATATATTTTTAATTTTGAAAGTGCCCTAAGTGTGCAACGTTGCCCACATTTTCCTTAGTGTTATAATGAAGATAAAAAAATGAAATGGGACTTGGGAACCCTCCCCAGGCGAGAATGAGCTGCCCTGGCCTTCCACCCCACAGGCAAGGCTTCGGAGAGTGGCTGGGAGCTTGGGAAGGGTTAAAGTTTTGTCTGTGACACTGAAATTGAGGCCAGCTGTAGGTCATATTCACGTCCCAGTCACAGGAAAATGAACCTGTGAGACAGAACCTAATTATCTGCTAAACCAAAAGCCAGTCTCAGTTCAATAACTTACGACAGAGCTAGCAGCCAGATAGAGCGTCACCATGGCAACGCTGGAGAAAGCTCCCCTGCGCGGAGGAGGGGGGAGCAGGCTGTAACCCTAAATGTGCTGTGGCCCTTTGATCTCGGACAAGTGGGTCTGTCTGGAAAGCCAGGTTATTCTCTCCGTGCCTACCACTGTCTGTTCACTTCAACATCTGCTACGATCCCTGAAAAGAAAAATGCAATTACAGTGTCTTCTGGGCTTCAAAGTAACCCACTAGTAAATGGCTAACTGGGAATTCATTTTAAAGAGGAAAACATAAGCTTCCTCCTTCTCCTCCTCCCTGCCATCCCCAAACCCAGACAGAGCGGACGCAAAGATGGGGACTCTTCATACCTCTTCATCGCAATGAGTGACTCTGTGTCCATGAAATTCACTGTCACCCTCTTTCCCTCTTATTTCCACATGCAGAGACGTTCCTGAGAGAAAACTGTTGGGAATTAAGCAATAATATTTGCTTTTCGAAGTGGCAGAATTAGAACTGGAGAGAAGGGGAGAAATAATTTTTCTTTGTGAACTCTGCCTAAACTTTCAAGTGAAATAATTTTCTGAAACAGTGAGTTAAGAAGAGTGAAACTTTAGAGGGAGATAAACTCTAAAGGTTGGTCATTTTTCTTCTTGCCAGTTAATTTCTGTAGTTCTGTCTGGAACAGCACTGGATTTCTGAATTTAGAAGATGGTATGGCTTATGCACATAGAAACGTCAGCAGCCACTTACCATGAATACTGTAAAAACAATGTCTCATTAAAAATATCTGCAGAAGAGACAAGAGCTTACCATACAGTAATATGCACTTCGAGGAGGAAATCAGAAACACATTCTTCTCTCTCTTACCCGCCCCATCCTTCCCGATGGAGACAAATCATGCTAAAGCTTGTCAGTTACAATTATTGGATTTCAAGGTATTTGACAATTTTGATATGCTATTAATGAAGTAATAAGACACATCTAACACATTATGTTATCACTTGGGCTTGCTATCCAGTTGTAATACCAAATTTTTATCACCTAGATATGCATAAATGTATAGATATAGCAGTGTTTTTTATGTATAACTCATAAACACTTTGGGTTTGGAGTATGGAGAGGAAGGGATATGGAGATGAATAATATCCTTTTCATATGCATGAATCGCTTTGCAGTAACGCAAGTGAGAAAACACAAAATGGAAAGTAGGTTTCTTCTAGCAGAAATATCACTAAGACTGTAGCCTGAAATGTGCCAATATATTAGAGTCACTTATGAAGTCTCTGAATTTTCTTTAAGATAGATGTCACATCTTTTAAAAACATTTTGCTCTACCCTATTATGTTTTCAGTATATAATTATGTAACGACAGAAATCCACAACTTCAAATTCTTTTAAATAACTGCAATGCATAAAAGGGAACTTTAGAATTTTAAGAAGATAAAAGTGGGTGGGTTGGGGAGGCACAAGGAACAGAAAAACAACATCAAAGGGCAAAATGAATTTTCTGATTAATTTCCAGGTAGAAGTAACTTAACCTCTGCTCTTGACCCTAACTTAATTCAAGTAAATGGAAGCCAGAAAGTGTATCCCTTTCTAAGACAGATGTTTCTGAGATCTGATTATTAAAAGGGTCTTATTGGTTGCAAAGATGCCAACAGTACAGTCCAAAACACTGGATTCTGTTACTCCTAATATAAATAAGTTTTTCTCTTAATCTTTCTGCTTGCATGCATTAATTAGTTAGAAAAGAAAATGAAACAATTTTATCAGAAAAGCATCTGAAGGAGCTATTGATTCAAATGCTTTTACATTTCAGCCTTATCACACATGATTAACTTGCAAATATGAGCTTAATAATGATGCAAAGTACCAGATTTCACTGGATTCTCTGTTCCACCTGAATTTCCAGAAAAGATATTAGAAATACTAAACAAAGAAGTAATGCTAATACTGCTTTTCTCACGATGTCCTTTTAGTCAATGATTTTGAAGAGATGTGCCATGACTTTACAGAGCCCAGTCTTTCTAAACTATTCCATTACACTTTTTCTTTTTTAGCATCTTTACTATATTTCTGTGAATAGGTGTGTTTGTGTGGGTGTGCATGCTTTGTTCTAATTGCAATCCTAATATCCATCCATAAGTAAGAATAGTGTGAAGCATATGCTCCATTTGGTATAAAGACATTGATTTGTTCCATTAACGTGAAACAAATGCAACAAAATAAATTGTACCTGAAACTAAGTTTACAAATGAAAGCTAAATTTACAGATTAAAATAATCTGCTTGCCAGATGGAAGATACTCAATGCGTTTGTTGACTGAGTGAATAAATAAATGGGTGTGTCAGCTAAGGACCAAGACAGAAGAAGTGCAAAGCCTTGCTGATGAAACCTCTACCCTTGGTTCTAGCTGCTGTCGCGGATCCTCTGACTCTTCACAGCATCCCCCATCTGTTTCCAGCTATCCCTTCGATGCCTTTAGAAAACAAGGGAACTTTCCCAGATCTCTCCCATGCCCTGCTGCAGGATTTCTTGGGGAAGGTGATGGGTTGAGGGTTGGAGGGGAAGGGTACTAGTCCAGACTGTGGGGCTTGCCTGCTGCTGTTCCTACAGGCATCTACAAAACCTACCAGGTGGGCAGGGACCTTGGCCCCTCTTATGTCTTCATGCTCATCTAACAGGAATCTGTTGGTGGAATATGCCGTATTTTTGTGTATATCCAATTTGTTTCGCCTCCCACTCGAAGCTCCTCACGGGCCACAACCTAGACAATTTCATGCTGTCCTGTGTGATGGGCAACCACCTCTACCTCATGCCTTAAACCCTTTTCTACCTTATGATTAAGTTTTATATATATTCTATGATACAGGTCTCTAGCAGCAGGTGAATATATCTGGCCAGGCCCTTTAGGAATTAAAATAAAACCATTTCTTCTTTAAGAGCCTACCTCTTCCAAATCATGAGTTTGCTTTGAGCTTACTGCACTCCTTGTAAGTTAAAAAAAAGTCTACTAAGCCTTAAATCTTCTATTGACCCTGTTCTTCATTGTGTCTATCCTCTTACTAAAGCAATAAATGCCACTGATCACGTAAGTAGAGAAAAATGAAGCAACAAGCATAATTTGGGGAATTTATTTAAATTTTCCAAATATCCCACTATACAGTTAATCACTTGGCTCTGTCAATTATATATTTTAAATTTTTCATTAATATCTCTTTTTCTCTCCACTTCTACTGCCATCACCTTCATTCAGACCATATTCATCTGTCCCAATTAATATCCCAAGGGAATCATTATACATGATTATATAAAGGTTCATCTGTCCTAAGAATTCTGTTTATATTAAGGAAGAAAGGATAATAGGAAACTCAGTTTACAACTGTGAATGGACTAGTTAAATGAATTATATTCTACTCAAACAACAACATGTGAGCATGTCCTAAAATGATCACCTGTGAGAAAGTGTTAACAATTAAAAAGCAAGTTACAAATAATTATGAAAATAGAGAGTATATGTATGTGTGTGAATGAGAGAGAGGCAGAAAAAGAGAGAGAGAAGGTGTGAGTATGAGAGTTATTCCTGGAGTGAATTCAGCCTCCTCTAGGGAATTTTCCTCGATTCTCAACAACTCATGTAAATGCTTTGTCTCGAGCCCCCAAACCATCTCTTTATATATTCTTTTGGGATCTCTCACCTTCAATCTTCATAACTTTTTTAAAAAAATTATTCTCACAAAAACATCATCTCCTGTGAAGAAGGAATTCTAACATCATTTTGTATTTCTGACAAAATGGGTCTTGTTTTGTGTAGAGTATGAATGAATGGACGAGTAGAAGTGTGGATAAAAAGATTTAAGGGCTGGGTGCCTCTTGTTTTTAATTGTCTATGATTCCACTTGCTCATGTAGCTTGTAAAATATGAATTTATCATTCAAAGGGTATTTCTGTTGGGATTTGGGACAAGACTAATACTAAAGATGATAAGAGAAACCACTGCCAGGTATTGTTAATCTTTCGGTAGTTGGCGAGGCAGACAAAGTGATGCCCAAATTCTCAGCAAATAATTGTGTAGAGGAGATCCTAAGGCTTCACTGAGTTTAGGTTACTCTTTTAAAGAGAGCAAGCAAAAATACTAAGTAGAAGTTTCTCCTACTCTATGGTTTTAAAGAAATTGTATTATTCTTTTAAAGGTGGAAGACAGCAAAGTAGGTTATTGTTTTTTAAACATTCAATGTCAGGCTCCTAAAATATCTAAAAAGAACTTTCCACACTACTCAACTGTGGAGTTATTTCTATGCCTCTTGGATTGAATGGTTAAAAAAACTGAGGCCGAGTTTAATGCCTGACCTACTTAACAATTAAAAACATGCTATTCGTCATCAACGCTATAATACTAAACCTGCTTTTTATGTGCAAGGATATAAAAGTAAAAATATTTTCAGAGGATTCTAGCCTGAGACCTGCTTGATTGAAGTTCAAAATCATTCCATAATGGACATAATGCATCCTTAAATAATCAAAGATTATCTAGATATATGTGTACACAGCTCAGATCTTTAAATCACAGAACATTTTACAAAAAGTTTGCAAAACTGAAAAGCACTTGGTGCTCTTGTGATATTTTTAGATTATCAATACATTATGTTTAAAATAAAATCTGGTTTATTGGTGATTTTTTTCTTATATAAAATTTTAAAAATCAACTTTTCCATATTGAGATTTAAGAAACAAGTAAGAATATAGTTCTACAGCTGAAAGAAGTTACAGTATAACACACAAACAATCTTCTGATGATCATGAAAATGCCAAATAAATTTCAAAAAGACACAAGCAAAGGCTTGGAGTAGTAACCCAAGATTTGTAAAATTTAATTGATTTCCATTCAAATCAGGTCTTTTACTCTTTTTCAAAATGTCAAGGTGTCAGCCTTGGCCATTGGGAGACTGTGATTTATAGCTGAGACAAAGGGATAGTACCAGCTGACTGTCTGGAGCCAGGGTACAGTGTCTGGAAAGGCTGCCAATGACAGTCATCACTTTTCTTAACCAATCAGCAAGGCTTAACTAAAATCCTAGTCTTTTTTCCTCCATCTTGATAAAGATATGATAAAATACAATCTGGAAGATTTACCTAGCGGGAAAGAAACAAGCACTATGGGGAGATGTAGGTATCATACTCCCACAGACTAAATAACAAATATTGTTTATGGCAATGTATATTTCAGACATTTAGAAACACATATTCATAATAGGAGCATAAACAGATGTTCCAGATATGACAACTTATTTTAACATACTGGAAACCACAGCATAATTTTGTAATCTGATTAATTAAGAAGAAGAATTGTGATGTTAAAATCAATTTTCAAACTCTCTAAATTATATTTATAGCCATGCTCATTTGCATAACAAAAACAGCAGAATGTTTTGTATTGGAATCATTATTCATAGCAAATTAATCTTTTTATCATCGAGGAAGATCTCTAAATAGTTCTGGATAGAAAATTTTTTAAAACCGCCCAGGTTATACCATAATAAATAATAGGGCTGAAAAGATAAGGATCTAACATCCTAATCATATAAAGTCATATAATGGTTATAACTATGTACAGATATAATTATCTATCTATCATCTACCTATCTATAATCTATCTATCTATCTATCTATCTATCTATCTATCTATCTATCTATCTATCTATCTATCTATCTATCATCTATCTATCATCTATCTATCATCATCTAACTAATAGAAGATAGAAGAGGAAGAATCAATTCACAAGCCAAAATAAAAGATTTTCAAGAATCATTTAAATAAATCTTCCTAATATTGGTGTTAAAAATAAAAAGATATAAATGTGCTGCAACAGGATAGCATAAACATGATGACCAAAGACAGGCACTGGATTAAGAATATAATCACCATCCCTTCTTTACCAAACTCCCATTTCTAATAATCCTAAATAACTTTTTAAATGTCAAATTCCTAAGTGAGTCCTAATGCTGACTTTCCTAATATAGGCCATATATTAAATGATCATGGAAAATGTTAATAAAATGTGATTAATCTCTAGTGATTCTCAAGGTTGAGATTTGCTGCTGCAAATGTTTTTAGTTACAATGTGTACAAAGTACATTTGGGCTAAACAACTTAATATTGCCTGTATGTTGACAGACTTCATTAAGTTTAGAAAGGCAAACATATGTGACAGTAGCCCATAACATATTATGCTAAGTGATTTAGAAATTTGTAGTGGTTGTTTGGACCCTGGATGTTTTTGTTTGTTTTTTGCCTGATTTGAAATTCTTTCACCTTCTGCCATTGGCGTTAACCTTGCTAGATTACCCTTGTCCTGCTACCCTACAGGGCTGTCTAATTTGAGTAACTCTCATCTGGACAGAGAAGTGGCTACATTAAACTAAGGCCATTCTTTCCTACACCTTTGACTCAAATTTTCCCTTGTGATGGAAAAATATCCAACTATCTAATGACATACAAATTTTTCCCCCCTAAAAGTCACTTTAAAATAATCTTCCTCCACATCTTTTTTTAAATAAATCAGTTGTAAATTGGGAATGTGAAAAGGAGAGCGGTTCAGTTCCATAAGATACCTAGTGGTAGGAATGGTGTTAGGATTTCAGTCTTCTACCTTCTCCTTAACTATTCGAGTTCAATAGGGGCGTTTATGATGTAAAAATATAAAAATCCAAGTTTATTCTGCATATTAACTCCCAGAGAATAGCTTGATTAGAATGTTTTGGTCCTTTGACTAATTAATATAATTGCTGTTTCATGGAACTTTGCATGATTAATATTATTATATTCAACCTAACTTTAAAAAGAGAAATTCAATGATGATTTTTTAAAAGAGGGATAGAAATCATATGCATATATTACATGTTGGTTCAATTATTCTGGAAATATCAGTTTTATAAACCATAATTATTAATATTCATGGCCTGCCTACATTTTTTAAAGACCTTTGTGTAGTATAGGAAATAATGTGAAGAAAAGTCAAGGGACTACAAAATTCTAACAAAACCTCACCTGTTCAAAGCAACTCAAAGTATATAGGTAGGTTATCTCCTCTACAACTAGAAAATAGGACAAATCACATAGAATGCTAATCTATAAAATATGAAAAGAATAAAACTGCCAAATTACAAGATTTATAAAATGCTAAGTTACACAGAAAGGACAAAACATGTTGGACAAGTAGAAGATATCTTTTGTAGACCACAAGCTATTTGAGAACAGAATTTCTCTTTTTCTTTCCTATAGTTGGTACTCAGGAAATAGATAATACAGACATTTATAGTAAATTATTTTTTAGTGTTCCTGAAGCAGAAATGATTTCCTAATGGTGTCTGCCTCTCACCCTTAAATTTTGATGATGTAAAATATAGTTTAACAAAGGCAAATACTAAGACCTAAAAGGAAGAAAAAAGCTAATGTTTGTTTGTTTGTTTTCAGTGCTAGGAACTGGGCTAAAGAATTTACTTGGATTATTTCATTGATCAACCATTAAGCCTACTAAAATCCATGATATTAAAATGTCATTAAAACTTAAACAAATGAAAATCAGTTCAGTTGTTTGGTATGATGTCCGAGGCTGCATCTATTTGTAGTGAGGGCAATAACTACTTTTTATCATTAAGTATTTAACATTTATATACAATATCCATACTTCTGATTTTAATTTTAAAGTCAAATTTTGTTAAATGATTAACTCTTAACTGGCCTTAGGAATCTTATGTGTTGATGCAGCCTTAATTCACTGAGTTCTTTTTTAATGCTGGATATACATTTGTGGATGAATGGATGAATTAATAAATCAATAGTTTGAGTTGTTAAATTATATTTATGGACAGATGAATTCTGAAGCTGAATCTCCAAAATGGCAATAAAGACAAGTCAGTAGTGAGTTGAGGTTTCCATCTCCTTTACACTTGTAATACCTGAGACAAAGAATGACAATCTTTTCCCCCAATATCTATGTTCATTCTAAAAGAGACATTAGGAAAAAGCCAGCTAGAAATTTCATCCCTGAGTCCAGGCCATATTGGCCTTTACCTCAACATTAGGACTTTTACCTCAACATTAGGACAAATAAGTCCTATATATTCTTATAGATGTGGGTACTCCTCCTTATAGAAGCATGTCTTATCGATAAATAAAAGGTAAAGAGCATTTCTTAAAGTCGGTAAAAGATAAGGTAGCGGTCAGTTTTTTATCTTTCAAATTTAATATCAAATAGTCCTATTATTTATCAAAAATTTTTTCTTTCAGAATTACTTTATTACAATTATCTAAAATAGAAATCATAGAATTGAGTGGTAGGAAATTAACTAGAAAGAACATGAGTATTTTTCTTCCGAAGTAGGAAGAACAATTGTGTTATGATAGGTTTAATTGCTGAAAAAAAATACATCATCTCTTTGTCCTGTGTATATATTTGGGTGATTTTAGTCAGTGCACTAAGTGGTCCCCACTGGAGCACACCCTATGGAAAAGAAATACATTTTCTTTAAACATAAGATACAATTCCTTTGAGATCACTTTTATCACTTTTAATCACTTTTCCTTTCTAATGGACAAAGTCACCACAGAAATTAGAGTACAAATTTCATTATTCTAGAAAGAACCTTAAAAGTTGACATGTCTTTGAACAATTGTTTCAGAAATCCTTTTTTAAGTACATTTTCACTTTCTGGCATGGCTTGAATTGAATTCTAAACTTTCTGCTGCTTGTCCCCTAAGCCCCGCTGGTGAATTTAAATAGGCTTCCTTATATATTTAGGAATACATTCAGGAATTCTTTGTCACAGGGCCTACTCTGCTTTATTATTAGAAGGCTGTCTCGGAAGTCTAGCAGCCAGTTTGTTTTTTGCCATTAATAAAGAGTCTACTTCCCCCCCCCCCCACTTCTTTGAAGAAGTTGAAAAGGCTCCATGTTAGTTAGAGGGGGGCCAGGAAGAGAGAGAGAAGTGAAGGGCACCGACTGTGGTGTAATCCCCCAACAAAAAATGCTGTCTAATGTGGAAACCTCCCTGAGGTTTACAAATGCACAGGCTGGGCTTAATGTAGTGTGATGTATAACAGAGTGATAACTTAGCCACCGCCTGGTTCCCCTCTTAGCCAAGAATAGGAAGTCTACTATGAGAAAGACATTACATTTTTAAATCCTATAAAATCAAACACTTCCACTGGCTAGTGTTTCAACACCACCCAAATCTCTTACTTAAGATGTTTGGAAACTGGAAAGACAATCACAATGAAAATCTATAATTTCTCACAATTCACTCACATGACCGGAAAAATACATAGAAGGGTTTCAAGAAAGACCTACCAATTTGGATGTATACAACATTGGTGCTGACTCTTGGTCTAGGGAAAGCTAATTCAAAGGCAAGGAAAGATGATTCCAAAGAATAGTCACCTGCTGCTCACAAATCTGACACCTACCAACAGAGAGGGAGAAACTTCTTAGGAAAAAAAGGAATGGTTCAATCCGTTTTTATAAAAGAACCCAAAACACTCCAAACACCTTAAAGGCCAAGATAAAACCTAGGAGGTATTATTCCTATTTAGTTGACGTAACAAATATAATCCATGATTATTTTTACACTTGTTTTGTTTGTTTAGGGATTAATTATTAAAGTAACAACTTAAAATCCCATTCCTTATATCAACACTAAAAAATTTATTTCACCGTCTGAGAATTTTTCACTTTTGAATTCTCTATAAAATACACCTGGAATTAGCTGACAGATTATATAAAATAAAGCTATTTAATTTCAATTACCTTCAATTCCACCTGCTAAAAACATTACATATAAGACCTTATATGCATAACGGGATAACCCATGGACACAGACAATTTGTATGGGGAAGGCCTGGGAATGGGGCAGGTGCAGGGTGGTGGGGATCAATGGGGGAACGGAAGGGGACATCTGCAATACTTTCAACAATAAATATAAATTTAAAAAATAAAATAAACATTACATATAACTTCACATTACTGGCTAGTAATGCACTTCATCTGATAAAGCTACATTTAATATGGGAAGATGTAGGGGGAAAAGCAAACTTTAATAAAAATGGAAGCTAGCTCATTGAAAAACTGTTCTGAATGATTTTAAGATGATATCTCAATTTTTATACTGTTTTTACTAAGACTTAAAAAAAAATAAAAGTATACATATATGCCTCAGTGCATGTTTGATTTCTGATAGATCAGAAAATGAAATATGGAGATGACATAATAGTAACACCTAAATTTCTGCAGAATAAATATGAGGTCTCGAAGCTGCACTAAAAAGTATATTGTAAAAAAAAAAAAAGGTATATTGTTCATATGCTTACAAATGCCCAGGATTTTTAAAAACTTCTATTAAACTTTGTTTTCCTTTCCAAATACTGTCACTCAGAGATCACTGGGATCTGAGTGCTAAGTTAAATGAAAAGTAAGAAATGAAATAAAATAATCCAAGTAATCAAAACCATGCCTGCATTTGCTGCCTACAAAAATGTAGGCTGCACTGCATGTGTAAACAGCTAGAAAATTTGGGCGTTAGCTCACCCTGTATGTTCTGTTCTTCATTCAAACAGGACAGCTTGTATTTCCATATTTATCAGGTGAATTTGACCAAGCCCAGGCACCTGTGCCCGTATACCCTTTGAAGAGGAATTTTGGGAGTGTATACCTTTTCTAATTTCATTAGTAATTAACTTGTACTACAGGTCCCCTGAGATACTTACACCTCTTCTAGGTATTATTAATGTAGCCTAATGCTTCAATGACTTGAGAATATCTCTGCACCTTCTGTAGTTTCACTGGAACATTAAAGTGTTAGGACTTTACACTAAGAAAGATATCGATCCCATGAACCCTGAAATGAAATTATATTTAGATTTGGCAAAATTCCAGAAGTGGCTTCCTTGTTGGATCCTAAAAGGCTTTTAAAAAAAATGCCATTTTGGAAAACTCATGTCTTCCTCTCAGAGATTAAAAGTTAAAAGCCTGAGTATCATACTATTAACAGAACAATGCGAAAGAGACAAAAGAAAAACTAATACTTCCTTGGTTTTTGATAGATGTTTAAGGTGAGTGATTTTTTTTTTTTTTTAAAGGAACTTGTAGTTCATAGTACATTAACAAACAATGTGAGAAAGGAAAAGGCAAAGGGCTGGTATACTTATGTAAAAAAAGTGATTTTCTATTTCAAAATTAAAATGTAAAAATAAGCTAGTGTCAGAGAGGAGGTGATTCCTCATTTCTACCGCATTGAGCAAGCTTGCACCAGCAGCAGACAGCCCTTAATATATGCGTCTGGCTCAGGCTGGTCTCCCAACCAGGAAGCCATCGAATTGTTAATATCACTGCTTTTTTTGTATGCAACACACACCATTTCTCGCTCTTTGTTGTAGATCTCTCCTTTTATTTTAAGCTTAGTATGATCTGATTTTCCAAATCATATTATACAGCCCCCAAACAATATTATTATCTTGTGACAGCTACGATAGAAATGCAGAAAAAGTGTCATCCATCTATCTAGATACAGCATAAAAGAAGTTTACATAAACAAAGTCACCCACTTATATCTTTACTCACCTTTGTGGAGTAAGAGAAAAGCTTTATCAATGACGCTTTTAGAAAAGACAGTTTATGTAAGTTACACAGAAAGGGTTCAAAGAATGCATGATGATTAGTAAAAATATATATATTTTGACATATGTCTATGGAGAAAATAAACATCACTGCAGTGTAAATTTAGTTTTGGTACCTATCTATTATGAAATAGAAATTAATATATACTGCAGTTCACAAATATAACATAAAAAGAAAACATTACATTTGCAATAGCTTATATCTATATCAGTACAGCCAATAAACATCTATCCTTTACATTATTTTGGAACTAAACTGATGTAATATCTTACATATATCATCTATGATTATGTTAAACAGGTGTCTGTAAAAATATACCTGTATGTGATATTGTTTTATATAAGAAGTAGTTTCTGAGCCATTGTAAAAACATTGCTATTAAATATAATCAAGTTTCTGTGTATTTGTAGATACATATACATAGAGTTCTTTGTAGATACATGCATATAGTTATTTGTATTGAGAAACGTATGCTTTTAAAAATGTTTAATTTCAATGAGAATTAAGCTAAAAGAAGTAAAAGATAAATACTACCAAAAATCTTTACTGTTTATATTACCTCTTTTCATTTAGAATTTTAAAACATGTTTATAACACACATGCACACACTTAAAATTTCAGAGATTCTAGAGAAATGAAATAGGTTATATAAATAAATAACCTGAATAGGCATAGTGTGAATATATGCTTAAATATATCCTATGTTCCTTGGATGGATGAGGAGTATGTTTACCATATTGTAATTTTAATTTTTAAAGAAATATAGCTCATGGGTAATCTGTATTCTGTGATATTTCAAATCATAAGTAAATGTAACAAATTCAATAAAAAGGTGAACAAAGATTTCATACAGCATTCTAGAATATATTCATAGATTCATTTTAACAATACAGAAGACATAAATTTATAGTACTCATGTAAAGCATTAGAGTTAAAAGAATGAAATTGCTTTGTTTCTTCTATTATGGAAAATCTCTCCTCTCCATTTTGAATCTTAATATCTGCAACATTATTGTAAAATTTTAAAATAGATTTAATATATCAATTCTACTTACAAAAGATACATATTTGATGTGGTAATGGCCAATAATGTTCGAACATAACACATTATAGTTGGAATAGTTACCTCTTATAAAACTAAAATTCTTGTAAAACTAAATCTATGCATCACTGATTCAGCTGATAGATCAAGTAGAACAGTCTGACTTCATACTGTTTCTGATTTATCTTACAGAGGTCCATAACATATACAAACTAAAATATAAAAACTAAAGGTACCATATTTTGGCTAATTACTGATAACTTTCTATTGAACTCTTACAAGAAGAGAATATTCTAATATAATCAGACATTCAAAATATTTTGTCTGGCTAGAAAACTGGCCATAAATACCACATATAAAGCAGCATTCTTCTAAAATGAATAGTAAAATCTAATAGGATCAGTAAAGAAGATTGTAAATCATTTTATTTCTAGGCCTCAAGCATGATTACAGCTATATGTTGCATATTCTGAGCCACAGTTACCTGGAGACACATAGGATTTCTATAAGTAGCTAACATATATATTCTATGCATATGAAGTTATAAAAATATAAACCATTCTCTTCATTATTAACTAAGGAGATATTCTCTTAGACCAGCCACCTTAAAATACACCAAACAAAGCATTTTAAAAGCACTTGTATTTTAATTTTGTTTCTTGCACAGATATATTGCTTTTATATGGTCATTATAAACAATATAAATGCTATTCAGTGAAACTCTGTAATCAGGTTAGAGTACAGTTTCTGAAAATAGTATTTTTGGGGGTGGGTCCTGGTGAAAACATTGCTGATTATAAAGAAGAGCATTGTTCTTTTCTCCTAAGCAGAATCTGTGTATGTTCTTTTGTTCTGGTGGTAACTGCAGACAATCAATAAGGTCCAAAGCTGCTGGTTCCCCTCCGCCTAGGTCCCAAGAGCCTGACTTGTGATGCTACTGAAATACCTCACAAGTTAGGGTCTCAGGGACTAGGAAAAGTCTGGTTTGTTGCAGTAGAAGTCGTCTTCTTCAGCTATAAGGCTAGCTTAGAAATTACAGTTGGGTTCAGTTAACCTTTTCCCTCTAAATGCCAATTAAAATACATATGTAGAAATATTTTATATGATATATAAAAGTTAGGATGAGCTGAATATTCACGATGATGACCATTTACAGACCTTAAAATAATGAAGAATCTGAGAAACAATACACACAATGAACAGTTAAGAGTCATTCCATTAGATTCAAAGAAAAAGACTACAAATGGGTTAAAATCTGTTTCTAGCAGATTTGTACAGCAACACCATAGTTCTATTACATTCAAAAAGGATTATATGCCAGTAATGGGACCCTGATTGAAATTTTGCTTCCCATTAGACTTCTATACAGCACAACTGTTAAGGTGGGCCCAGGACATATAATACTTTAAATCTGATTTAAATATATACTGTTGCAGTTAAGAATAAAACAAAAACTTTTTTGCATGTCATAATTTAATACCTCTGAAGCTTGAGTTTTCTCTTTGAATCTCCAAACTATTCAGACAGCAAATATTTCCATGCATACTCTGTAGCTATTTGAGCAATGCCACTTAATAAACATGAAACTTAAGATGCTGGCAAGATAAGAAAAAAAAATGATTCTATATCTTAAATAGTTGCGTTCGAAAGCTCAATACTTTGGAAAATGCACAATCCCAATCCTGTACATTCACTGAATTTCCTCCGATCTTTTAGCCTTGTTTGTGGTTGGAGAACAGAATTTGTACTTTAGGAATGATCCAAGGTTTAGTAGCATAGAACGCAGGGTAAAACAATCGGACCAGCCATAACATAAAAGTCCTGGCCACAGAAGTGCAATCTGGTTCTTCTGAAGTGGTTGATCTTAAAAGGGAAAAGAGGAGGGAAAAAAAAACACAAAAACACGGAAAGAATTAGAATGTTTTCCTGCAGAACAGGTGAATCATCCATTTCCAAGTAAGCTGCAAGGAAAGCTATGCTGAACAAAATACTTGCTAGCTGGCCCCCTCCTCCACCCTAGTACCACACCCCTTTCCAACCCCCAGCCCCCACCCCCTGTCCAGATCTTTACTTTGCCTTGTAAGACTTTAAATATTCTGCTCCATGATGCTGTGCATCATTATATAAGATCTCTTTCTGTTTATCATTTGGTTTTTCCATACTGAATCAGTTATGGCTCAAAATAGTAAATAGTTTTTTTTTTTTGTTTTTTTGTTTTTTTTTAAATCAAACAAAAAAGCAGCCTGTCACAAAAAGCAAAAATTAAAACACCCCTTAAATCTAAGTCCATGCTTTTCCTTAAAACTGAATATTGGCTTTACAATTTTTGACCATAGCATTCAAGCAATTATTAGAATGAAAAATCTCACCCCTCCATAAATATGACATTAACATAATTATACCACCCCCATCACGGAGACCCATCCTCCTTAGGGAATACATCTGATGCTCCAAAGATGGAAATCAGTCAGATTTTAGTTGCTCTCCAACGTACCTTTGCTTCTCACTGACTGACTGGCTTTTACCCTCCACGCACTCACACGCCACCCCCTCCCCTCGGCTAGACACGGTGCCCGAGCGAGCCGGCGCGCGCGCAGGCACAGGCACAGGCGCAGGCACAGGCGCTGGCACAGGCGCGCGCGCAGGCACAGGCACGGGCGCAGGCACGGGCGCGGGCGCAAGCGCGCGCGCAGGCACAGGCACGGGCGCAGGCACGGGCGCTGGCACAGGCGCGCGCGCAGGAACAGGCACGGGCGCAGGCACAGGCGCAGGCACGGGCGCAGGCACAGGCACAGGCACAGGCGCAGGCACATGCACGGGCGCAGGCACGGGCGCAGGCACGGGCGCAGGCACAGGCGCAGGCACAGGCGCAGACACGGGCGCGGGCGCAGGCACATGCACAGGCACAGGCGCGGGCACGGGCGCAGGCACAGGCCCAGGCCCAGGCCCAGGCGCGCGCGCAGGCACGGGCGCAGGCACAGGCGCGCGCAGGCACAGGCGCAGGCACAGGCGCACCCCCGGCGCGGGGCGAGGCGAGGCAGGCGAGGCGAGGCAGAGCATCTGATGCTGACTCAGAGCGCTCTGTGTGCAGGGGGTGGCCGCGCCTGGTATTTTCACTGCGCTCATCATTAACATTAACTCACAGTCTAGCATCCACCCTCTCCCAGACCTGCGGGACTGCAGCATTTGCATGACGCTGTCACTCTAGTCTTTGCAGGTCAGATGATGGAAGGAAAAAAAGAAAAAAGAAAAAAGAAAGAAAACGGAAAGAAAGCAAACGAGTGAAAAGCAAAAGCCCCGAGCTCTCATCAGAAATGCCTTCATTTCTTCCAGGCTTCTTATTTTTCCACCTTTCTACTTGCTCTGTGGCTATGTCTCAGTTGTTGGACATCTTTCCGGAAGAAAATATCTTGCGCTTCCATGAGCCAGTCGTCAGTTGGTCCTACCCTCCCCTCACACTCTGGTCCCCACCCCTTTCCCCCCAGTCAATAAGTCAGAGCTCCAAATGCAGCTGTGGAAACGGGCTGGGCGCAGTCTCCTCCTGGATCCACCACCTCGGGGAGCAGGCAGCCAGGCGCACACGTGAAACTCGCCAGCCTCCTTTCCCAGTCCGAGACTTCATTCCATGCCTCCTTCCCCACCCCCTCGGGTGACGAAAGTGCAAAAGGGGTCCTTTCACTTCTATATGAAGCCCCCAAACTGCCTGAGACCCAAGAGTGAGACTGATCTCTATACATTAATCACTTCTATTTAATAATGAAAGAAACTACGATTTTAATAAAAATAATTGCTTAATAGTCTTATTAGCCATGCTCTCATGTCACAAGAATTATAAGTGCCGCCAGCATCGGACTCGTCAATATGATTTAAACTGTGTTGAAATCTTAAGTTGCTGGAATGAAATCAACCAACAGGGTATAAGTATATTTTTTAAATTTTTTTGATTTAAGAACTTTAAAAAATAATAGCAAATAGCCACGTGTTGGTCTTTGAGATTAAGAAATATGCACAGGCCACGCATATTAAAGATTGAATATGTGCTTCCATAAAATATGGATTTGTGTACATATGTGAAAACAATCTACATGCATTGTTACGAAAGGAAATGAAACATTTGGCTGAACACAGTCATGTTTGTGCTACCGTGTTTCCCAACACAAAAGGCAGTCCATGGGTATCTCTCCAGTCCCTTTGTTCTTCAGTGGCTCCCTTGAATGGCAGAATGTGGAAAACTGCCCACCTTTCCTTTCCACGGGAGCACTATTCCTGAATCACCCAGCAGCCAGCCAGCCCCCGGTGACTGCAGCACACGGGACACTCACACAAAGGGCAGTGGGTCCGGCAGCTCCCAAGGCCACTCGAGGGCTGCCCGGCGATGCTGAGATTCCAGTTCCCTCACACAGGCAGAGCCTGGCATGCACTGCGGCGCCGCAGGGCCCACTGAGGCAGCAGCTGGCAGCAGACTGTGGCAGCCAGTGTGCAGGGCAACCCTGCGCAGAGGCTCCAGAGCAAGCACCACTCAGCCTGGAAGGAGCAAGGAGCAACTGCGGGCGACGCCTGCTCTCAAACCAGCTCCTCCAGGCTCCTGATTTGAAAGGGGAAGAAAGGGGAGGAAGAGGGAGAATCTCGAGTGCCAGACCAAAGGACAGCACACAAAAGAAGTGGGCGCCGGAGGAAACACGGGATTATGGACATGCCCCCAGGGGAGGGAGAAAAGCGGGGGGGGGGGGGGGGGGGGGGGGGCGGGGGGGGAGCAGAGGGAGCTAGGGAAGCAGAAATGGGGAGAGGGAGGGGAAAGAAGAGGGGGCAGGAAGATCAGAGTCAAGAGCAAAGGGCTGCCGAGCATGCAGCCACAAGTAAAAGGGGGAATTAGGGTGCAGAAGCCAGACACTGCAACAGTGTTCAAGTTCAGAATTCAATGAGAAACTCGAACTGGAATCAGTGCCGCACAGCATAGCTTTAGACACATGTCGGTAACAGGGAGATTCCTCCTCTCCTCCTGTTCCCCTTCTGAATCTGCTGGTCATCTCTGCAAGTCTCTCTGCTCGGAGATTCATCTTGTTGTTTTGTTTTCTAAGCTTTCCAGCATCTGTGTCCTTTATGCTATCTTTTTTTTCTAGACAGTTGCCCACAATTCTCTGGATAAATTAATGTCATGACCTCACTATGGCTATCAGGCATAAAATGTCGACTATTTTAATAATTGAACACGCGCTTACAGCAAACTGCCTACTGATATCTTAGCTCTGTGGACTGCTTGCATAATCAATATTATTTGAAAGAAGATGTTGTAATCAATCAGTTCAATTACCACTGTCATAAATATGGGTTTAAGGTCTCTTCTGATTCTAAATGTCAAATCATCAATACTAAAACATCCCTCAATGAGGCGCTGATTATGGTTAACGTTTTTAAAAAGCAAACATTTCTCTCTGTTTTATATTTAATTTAAGCAATATAACACAGGTATGGTCCTGCTAGATCAACTGTTGGTATGTTATTTGAATTTTGTTCTGTTAACTTAAAAAAAAAATAAGTAAGAAATATCTGAATGTGTATCACATGATATACTGAGTTAAAGGAAGCAATAACTACTCTGAAATACTTTACTACAGCCTGCCTTAGACCTTAGTGCTAAGGCAAGGATTTTTTTATTTCTTATATAGACCATCTGAAGTCAGTTTTATTATGGGAATCGCATTAAAAAACTGGTTTAGGGTCAGGAAGGACAGAAATGACCTACCGTCCACACTGACTCAGAACACAGAGCTGTGCAGAAGAAACATCTTTTATTACTTGAAGAATATTTTCTTTGTTTTACTTATACTACACTCTCCAATAAGGTACAGCAAGCAACAGGTAGCTATTAAAATTAAAATTAAATAAAAAAAACCCTCTTAGACACAGACCACAGTATGGTGATTACCAGAGGGAAAGGGGGGTGGGGGAGGCAGAAGGAGGGAAAATGGTGATGAAAGGAGACTCTGCTTGGGATGGTGAATGAACAATGCCATATATAGATGATGTATGATAGAATTGTACACCCGAAACATATAATTTTATTAACCAAAGTCACCCCAATAAATTCAATAAAAAAATCTTCATTCATTGATCAAAAAACAAAAAAAAAGAAGTAAAAATTTAGTTCCTCTGTTGTCCTAGACATAAAACATGTATAATAGGACAGATGGCTGGTGGTTACCATTTTGGACAACGCAGCTATAAAACATTTCCAATCTTGCATGAAGTTTATTGGACAGCGCTGACTTAAACTGTCCTTGTGAAAAGTTTATAGCATACTGATCATTGGGTCCCCATACATTCATTCCAGTCTATTTTAAGAGAATGAATCTACATTGATTTATTTGAAGATCTAAAAAAAAAGAGAATTCCATTTGACTGCAGAGGATCTAGTGGTTTTATTTACTAACAGTTTTGAAATATACAAGGCTACTTAAGGGGGTGTGGTACACAGAAATTAACTTTAAGGTAGCTAAAACAAACATCAGAAGACACACACAAAAATACTCAACCTAAAGTCTCCGGATAAATCTGAGAGGTTCTTATGTGCCTGTCCTTTCCAGAAGTGAGTGTCATGATCTTTATAGTGTCAAACAACACATATCATATATTTCTGTTTTCAGTAAAGGGGTGTGATAGTAGTGAAAGTAGCAAAAATTGAGAGGAAGAGCACTTTTCAAAAATCTTATCAATATAAGGAAGGAATAGCAGTTAAGAGCGGCAACAACTATAGTTAAATTGTTTTCTTTTTAAAAAATTAAATAATAATTAAAGGGCAGGGGAGATAAAAATCAGATACTGATGAATTAGGATGATCTGTTGGGAATTTTCTATTAAATACAACACTGAGAAAAAAAACAGGTGTGTGGTGGTGGTGGTGTTGGCGGTGTTGGTGGTGTGTGTGTGTGTGTGTATGTGTAGAACTTGTTAAGATAATTTTGAGTTACCAATCAGATTCTGGAACTAATTACCTTAAACAAAATAAAAATGAAGTAAAATATAAATGTATATGATTTAGTACTTTAAAAATTTTATGATGAAAGATATAGCTGGTTTTTAGTGAGGAAAAATACCTGACCCATATTTTCTTCTAGAATTTTGGTATTTGGACTAAAAGATTCAGTCAGTGTTTAACTCAGACAACTTTTTGTCTGGGATGCAAAAGGTTTATGTGTCAACCTGGAACTAGTTTTTTCTCTTTCTCTTCTGAGAAATCAGGGCAGAGCATTCTCATTAACATGGAAAAATAATATCACAGATTTCTCTTTCTTTCAGGTATAACGCTTTAGATTCTGGCATGTCAAATCTAATGTTCTTTCTCCTAATTAGGAAATGGATATGATTGTAACTCTCTCTAGCAACCTTTCTCTGTTTCTCCCACCTCCTCCCTCCTGTCTTCCTCTGCATTTCCCAAGTTCAAAATCCACTTGCCAATCCAGCCTGTCATCAATATCCACAAGGGGACTGCATTCAAAGTCACACCAGGGAGATGAGACTGAAGAGAGCCAGTCTGTGACAGGGGTAATTAAAGCAACAACATGAACTTGAGGGAGGTCTTGGGGGGACAGCGACAATAATAGCCACTGTTGGACAGCCATGCGCAACAAATGGGTTTTGAGGATGCTGGTGGAGTGTTTCTCTTTCAGGAAAAAGGCAAGGTATGAGGGGCAGTTCAGAAGACACAAAATAGTATCAAATTATATTTAAATGTGGAAAAGTATTTGTCAAAAGTTATCAGGACTTTTTATGTACTGGTAATAAAGGAATGTTTCTGCTGTGTTGGTGTGCTTCCTAACAGGTGAGAGAAAATAATTCATCTTGGCTTTTTAAGACGGGACAGAGTGGAAAGGTTTAAATGATAGCAAATGACTTCAAAATTACTGCCTCATTTAGAGCTTGAATATTATGGCAAAGGAGCAATAATAATTTGTTTCAGCTAACATAAATATAGAAGGGTACTATTTTCCTTACATTTTATAAACAACACAAAGAAAGTTGGGAAGTGGGAAGGGAGCCTATCTAGGAGTCAGGAAACTGGTTCTAGTGCCACTTGGTTCTAGTTTATGGTCTTGGATGTATTTAACTCTTAGAAACTTAGTTATTTTAAAATTAGGAGGAATAACTAGGTTAATCAAAGCCTAATTCAGTTATAAAATTTTGTACAATGAACGGGAATAAAATTGGAAACACATGTTGGTCATTGCTACATACTGGTTACAGTATTTACATACAGGACTGTCTCATTTAATCCTCATAGTACTGACCTGCAGTATTTATCCCACAAAGACTAATGCTATATCCTCTATTTTGTCTTTTTCTTACCTTTGTG
Organism: Miniopterus natalensis; assembly: GCF_054644295.1. Classification (NCBI taxonomy): domain Eukaryota; kingdom Metazoa; phylum Chordata; class Mammalia; order Chiroptera; family Miniopteridae; genus Miniopterus; species Miniopterus natalensis. The sequence goes on along the minus strand of NC_142086.1, from coordinate 76,638,149 downwards.
TTTTTTCCCCCACAGAGACAGGAAGAGAGAGGGAGAGAGAGAGAAACATCAATGATGAGAGTCATCGATCCGCTGCCTCCTGCACGCCCCCGACTGGGGATGGAGCCCGCAAGCCGGGCATGTGCCCTGACTGGGAATCAAACTGTGGCCTCCTGGTTCATAGGTTGATGCTCAGCCACTGAGCCATGCCAGCTGGCCTACATCATCCTTCTATGTCCCTGGGCTATCTCACCTAATAATTGAAACGTATAATTTCATATTAGCTGCATAATATAGTAATATTAAAATATTATATTAGATATCTTCTATGGATTACCCTACTTATATTTAAATTTTCATTTATTTGAAACAATATATAATATACAGGGTGAGGCAAAATGAGGTTTACAGTTATTCATATGGAAAACAATACAATAAATAATAAATAATAATACAAGAATAAACTCCATGATTCACATACTCACAAATGTAAACCTACTTTTGCTCCACCCTGTATTTTCATTTTAGAGTCATTTTCTAAGAGTTGGAAAAATGTGTATACACTGTTATGGCACATGCACTAAGGAGAAGAACTGATCAATACACTCCTAGAAGTACAAATATGATGAGACAAGTTTAACTTTTGAAAACATTCTTTCATGAAGAATGCCTCTACAGCATAGTCTCAGACTTTATTACATAGGTTTTCAAGGTGGGGTGAAGAAGCTTCCATCTTATGGGAGTCGAGGAAAATGCTTCTAAGGGTTATCAACATCATTTAAATATTTCTGAACAGTGAAGGTTCAAGTGTATCCTGCATCCTCATGCTTTGTTCTCATGCCTTCCAATCAATTGTATTGATCTGTTAAGGGTTGAAGGGTATAATTTCATTGATCCAGGAAATAGCCTGACGCAGCAAAACTGCCTGCCAGCTCAAGACAGATCAATCCCACCTTTGTTTCCTTTTGGATACATTATGGTTATTTATTCTGCATCACCCAAATTCCATAATACATATCTGAGCTCAAGAAAGGGAGGGATAAAGACTTGTCTGTTTCAATGGGAAACACAGTGATACATTTCTGGGCATTCCCCTCACTGAACTGCTATGGAGCTTGGTGGACGTCGCAATGCCTGGTCAAGTGTTCGGCCCCATTTTCAAGTTCACTCAAGAATTCTGTCCATTTTCAAATCTTGGCAAAGCATTAGAAAAACAACTTTCAAAAAACATTGAATTCATTTAGAAAATCAGTGTTTGAGGAAAAAAATGAAAGCACATCACTCTAGCTTTCTTTTCCAGAGCCACCTTACTCATTTTTTTAAATGCCTTAACGGAACTGTTTGAGCTGCAAACAATCCACTGGTCCTGACAGCTTTATAACTTAGAAAAGAAACTGAAGAGTTCCATTTAAGCTAGTTTGGGAAATAATTTAAAACAAAAACAAAAACAGAAGCCATCTTACAAGGATACAGGAGTATATTAGTCCTCTTGGGAGTTTTGTAAGATACTGTAGTTAAACCTCCAAAGTGACTAGCATTTTGACTTTCACTAACCTGAAAAGCTACATGCTCCTGCCACTCTATCTGTAAACTTTGCTTAGATAACAAAGGAAATATTCACAAATTCAAAACCCTCTTAGGCTCAGTGGCCCACAGGCATGCCATTTTTAATTTTTTTTTTGAAATAATGCTTGATTATACCTCTTTATTTAGAATATAATTAATTCATTTTCTCTTATGTGCCACTAGCCATAACCCATTAAGGAAGATGGTTAAATTGGAATTTTGGTTCGGATACTTTGCTGTTATGAAGCTTTGAATTTAAGAGAAACATATTTCCATTCCTATGCCTGACAAAGACATGTTTTAAAGTACACATTAAACAAAAGAAAATGGCTCTTCGATTACTAAATGCAATGCTCAGTAGGACAGAAAGCCTACTGCTTCTCTTAAATGCTAGACCTTTAAAACATTTGCTAGATGACAGCGTTATTTTAAAAAATAGTTTCTTTAGCAAAGAATTAAAGCTGAATATGCAACATTTCTTAGGAGCATTGAATAAATCTATTTGTCCAGCTTACTTTGCAAAGACTGTGTAGAAAACAGCACCATAAACACTTTCAGTCCCCACACAAGGGCTAAACAAAGAGTCCTCTTTCTAGCCATCTAATCGGGTAATTTATTTTTTCAACCATCACATATAAATCGAAACACAGCTGTAACCAATGACTTGCAGATCCAGTTCCCAGCCAGCTGGAATCGGTTCTGCTGAAACAGCAAGATTTTTACATTGTTCATTTCTGTGCATCTGGAGAAATCATTGAGGTTCAAAGGTGACCAGAAAAGCTCTTTAAGTAAATTCAACTGACAGCTAAGATTTGCCCAAAGAACTACAAACTCCACGTTCACTTTTACAAAATGTTCATTTCATGAAATTAATGCTTATAAAGGCTATTTGCATCATCAGTATAGACTTTATGAGTTGCTAATTGAATTAAGCACTGAAATGGTTGTTTCTTTCAAACAACTTGCTAAGGTTTCTTCAAAAACTTTTTCCAAGGAGTGGTAGCTATTTAAAGATGGTTACATTAAAACACTACGTTACATGCAGAAACACCAGGGGACCATAAGAACCTGTGAGGAAACCAGATACCAGAAATGTACCTACTCATATCTCAAATTTAATCATGTTTAGCCAGTATAATCCTCTATTTAGATAAAATGGAAGAGAAATATTATCCGAAAGAAAGCAGGCTGGAATATGTCCCTCCAGCTAGGCAGGCAAATCCCCAAGGAGCCAGAGTCCTGGGAGAAACAAACTCAGATCAAGAATGTTCCACATGCAGCCGTGCAGGGAGGTAGGCCTGGCACTAGAAGAAAAGAAACCCAGGAGCAGCAGCCACTTTTGCTCTGCCCTAGAAGCATCTAACGACACACAGGGCACAAGTTAAGGCTCAGCAGAACAAAAACCCACACAGCCAATCCTTGGCGTAAAGAGCCTCCCCTAAAAATTAGACAAAGCCACTAAAAACCCAGAAAGCAAATGTATTCTTGGCATTTTAATTACACACACCATACCGCTTCAAATGCATCATTACCTTCGCTAAATACATCAAAAAGATGCACACCTTGGGAAAATGAATTCACAAGCAAATCGCAAATAGACTTTGTTTTTCCTTTTTTAGTTAAATCAATGTACAAGTAAATAGGTTATTTTCATTCTTTAGCCATCTTATTACATGCGTGGCTATTTCTATCACACTGGATCAAAGTACACTTTCAGTTTATACTGGAGGGCAGACAGTGATCACATACTAGTAAGTTGCAATTCCCCTTTAGATATTAAACCCGCATAAAGGTGGCTAAGTTCACTCACTTGGTAAATACTGACTGATTTGTGTGTGTCAGTCACTGGGTACACAGGCTATGGAAAAACAGTCTTGAGCAGTTAGAAATGTATTTTAATAAATAATAAAATGTTCTCTACCATGAGGATTACCTTTAAGAATTTCAGGGCAATAGAACTGTCAGTTCCTTTCTTAAACTTAGTTTTTATCAAAGTTCGATGAACCTTTTATCCGTTGCCTTTTCTCACAATTTCTTTGGCCTTTTCGTTATAAACACTTAATATGTATTTTATGCAACATAGGCAATGAAAACTTTATAGGGAAATGCCATATTGGTGTCATCTGATATGGATTTAGAATTTTTTAAATTCTAAAAATGTATGCCAACTCTCTCCCTTCAAGAACTAAAAATGGTTTCTCATCTAGCTTTCAGCTGGTAGACTGAGAAAAAAATGGTCTAAAATGGGCAAATATTCCATATCTATTTGTGAATGTACTTTGCTCTTATTATACTAAATGATTAGTCCATTAATATTAGCTTGACTCTTTTTAAATACTAACAAGACATAACATTTCATCAGTATTCCAAATCATTTTTTAAGCCTATTACATATGAACTTTTGTGATAATAACAGCTTTGATTTCTTTGGGCTCGGTGTTAAGAAAGCCACAACATAAATTTTAAAATGTATTAAGTGCGTTACATTTTTGCTCCACCCGGTATAATTTCCAATAAACTAGCTTAAACAATTATGTTTAATTGTTCCTTAATATAGGCTTTTAAATCCTAATAATTGATTTTTTAATTATTAAGGCAGCATTTATTTATATTAGTTGTTTGCTTATATGCATATTTCATTTGTAATGGTACATGAATATCATCAGTCTCCATGGGGAAATAGTAGAATTTTACATATTTAAAAGTGGCTTGGAAGTTGGCAAAGTAAAAAGTAATAAAAATATACATTCAGGGAGGGGTGAAAAATCCAATTTTGTTGCGTAAGGATGAGCATGAGGGGGCAGGAACGTGGGGTTGAAAAGAAACATGGGGGTGAAACAGAGAGAGCTCCCATAAAACAGGACAAGGTTCTTAGCTTATTCCAGAGCACTCCTAAATCAAATAATGCTTCCATTTTAGGATTACATATGAGCCAATTTGTCTCTTTTCTATTTAAAGAAGAATATTTAATATTTAAATAATTTCTTCTCTATTTCTTATAAAAGAGAACTGGATCTTACAGTGACTAGCAAAATACTAATAGATTTGTCTTTAAAGTTTAAGTTCATCACTGCATCTGACCAGGAATAAAGATTTTTGAAAGTCTACTCTGACCTTTGTAGTTTTAAACTTTGGTGAGTTTTCTTCCTCAAACTCTGGCAAGTCCAGTCACTTCTTTATCCAGGCTTGGATCTTGATCATATACATTCAAAATGAAATACCAAGAGAAAGTAATCAGGCTGCTTTTTTAGATCCAACCTCATACAAACAAAAATTCTGATATAAAAAATTAGAAAAATGATACTCAAGTGGGCACTTAAAAAGACACAGGCCTGTCAAGAAGAGCGACCTATTATTTCTAGAGCTTTCAGTCACTCTTAAATATAATTTCACATATGTACTTATGAGTTTCTACTGTGTACAAGTGGTCAAGTTGCTAAAAGAATTAATAAAATGGGAAGAGAAATAGCCTCTTTCCTCAAACAGTGTAATGTGTGTACAAGAGTCAGACAAAAACATAATTATAATACATGAAAAATATGACGCACACTATTATATACAAAGTGCTCTGAAAACACAGGGGAGAGCTATATTGAGTGCGATAAAGAGGGCGTATAGCAAGAAGCTCCATCTGAGTTGAGGCTTCAAGCAGCAGAAGGACGGTTAGAAGAAACAAAGGTAGAGAGAAAAAGTCATTGAGTTTGGGGTCAGAGGGAGAGGAATGGCACAAACTTTGGTACAATATTTGGGAAATGACCAGAAGAGAGTGGTAGCTGCCGGACTGCACAAGGACAGTTATTAGGAAAAATGCCGAGGAGGTTGGATTGGAGCACAGACTTAGAGGGTCTTTAATGTTATGCTGGAAATTAATTATTTAGGCAAAAATGAACAACTGAAATCTTTTCGAGAGGGGGTTTTTGATTAATATAATGACCATACAACAGTAAAACCGTAATTGCCATGTTCAACACCCAATCACTTTCTAGTTCTGTGCTGATATACATCATATCATTTTATCAGCACTATGACTCCACGAGGTTGAGTGTTTATCATTATTTGCAATTTATTGACAGGTAATCTGAGCACCAAAGACAGTTACATAAGGTACTCAAATGCCATACTAGTCAGTAAATGGCTAGAATATGCTCATGACCTATCTGATTCTGAAGTTTCTCTCTTAACTGTTTCGTCAGACCACCTCTCAAAATTAAACTGGCCTCTCTGAGAGTACACTTTTGAATTTGGATCTCACTGCCCAACAGTATAAGCAGGCCACATCATGTCAGGAAGATCCTACAAAGAACTTCTGAGAGGGCACAAAGATTGTTTCTAGGAATCCCTTTGTGTCTGAACATTTCTGAAGTGACAGAAGTAATGAAACATAGGTCTGTCCAATCCCAAAGCTCATGTTCCTGCCTTCATCGCATGCTACACTTTGTCTAATTAATAATTTAAGTACCCGTATAAAATTTCATCTTGGGAGTGTACCATAATTTGCTTAAATGTTTCCTAACTGCTGAGAATCCCTAAGGGTTCCAATTTGGGGATTTTATGAATGGTGTTGAAGCCAATACTTTTCTCCATGTGTCTTTTTCCCTGTTTGAATTCCCTTTTGTATAACATTGAAGAAGTGGGAACATTATAATGATTTAAAACAGCTGAGTAACTTTGGCATAACTGAATAATTGATGGCCTAGAGATGTTTTCCATTTTTATTTGAATTTTACAATATATAAAACTTAGGACTATAATATCTAATATGATATCTTTAAAGCTTCTGCTTTTAAGTTGCATGTATTCACTCATTTTCAGCTGGTTCATTATTCAACTGTTTTGTTGCTCATCTATTTCTGATCTGATGACACAATATATAACTGAAATATCAGCTAAAGATAAGGCTTTTCTTTATCTGGTAAACTTTGAGAGTAGTCATTGAGTACTTTAATGTTCAAAGGACATATCAACAAAATATCCCATTTTTCTCCCATGTGGTTGTCTCAAGTTACATGATAAAAGAACATTTGGGGATACAACATTATGTCTATTCCAAGAAATAAGGTCAGCTGGTGGAACATCAAAGTTTGTACCAAAGCTCCCAAAAGGATTTTATCAAAACAAGAAATAGACCAGTTTGGAAGTTTTATTTGTATTTCTATTTCATTCACATTTCTAACATTCTTAACCTTTGGAAAATAAGCCCTTGAATCACAGAAAATGTGAGCACAAATGTTTCATAGAACAAGGGTTTTTGAGAGGTCTGAATTAATTTTAAAAGCAAACAGTGCTTCTAATTGGGGAATTTAATGTATAAAAGAAAAGCAGATGAAAAAATATACTGAAACTTAGAAACTCTAAGTTCTAATTTTGCGTAAGCCATGTTCATTCTGCAACTACAGACAGGATACTTAACACTTCAAGGAAGCTACCACATTGGACTGGAATATCAATTCTGCAACTTTAAGCCCAATGGAAACAAAAACTTCTATATAAATGTAAAATAACATTTCCATGTAACAGATTGACTTGTGGTTATTTTACCTGCTATTTTTAAAGCAAATTTTGTTAAATGGAAAAAAAATCCAATTGATTTCCATTTTTAAAACTTGGTTTTATGCATCTGGAATGTGGTGTCAGAGTTGTTGGGTTTTGAAGACATGAAGCAGAGCAGAGAGCAAAGGAAAAAGTCTAAACTTCTTCCTTTGATTGATGTTCATAAGGTTTAGTGGGATAAAAAGAAATAAAGACAGCTAGTAAAATTTTCAGGATCTGGGGCCCTATTATTCTGAGCTGAAGAATCAGATAAATAAAATTCCTAAACTATAATAACATCATCTCGATTCACGTGTCCCTTCAAAAAAAATTTAGATTTCAAAACCAATGAAAAATATGAAAGGCATTTTACGTTCCTTTGAAAAGATGATCTTATATTAATTTTTAAAGTAACTACTTACACACAGGCCCTAAAAAAAAAAAAAAATCTATTACTTATGGGAAAGAAGAGGAGGTGAATGAGGGAAATGTAATATTTACTGTTTTCTTCCATGAGAGCTGATCCTTCCGTCCTAAAGGCAATAGCAATGGGGACTTTCTACCTAGGCTAGGAGGGCATCCATCAGGTAGATTCTTGAATAATCCCAACCAGTTTTAAAGGAAGCTGACTTGTGACTGCAAACTTCAGATAGCCAACTTTTATCATTTTAAAGTAGTACTACATGCCCACATAGCTTAGATAACTTTATAGCTTCTTTTCTTTTTTACTTATTATTTTTTTAAAAAGTAACAAATAGTTTGGGGATATAGAAGGCATATTTCTATTCTGATTACTCTTCATTCCCTGTTCAGGTAGCCTTCAGGGTATTTGGAAAGATAGATCTCTGTTAATTAAATACAATTTCATTGTTTAGAAGGGAAAGTATTTCACTAAGGGTTATTTCTTAAAGAGAAGGAAAACATGTTGTGTATTGCATGAATTAGACGCATATATTATAAAAACAAAGGAACAGTAGCACCAGAACAGAGTCAAGCTTGTTTAATAAAAAATGCTTATTCATTCATTCACTCCTTGTAGTCAAAACTCCTCACGAAAAGGCAGTCTTGAACAAATCATAGAGCTAGAATTTCTAAATAAAGAGTATTTGACCTCCCTAATTTTCAGTACAAATCTCTAGGCCTTGCCTGTAATTCTTTAGGATCCAAGTACTTTAGAGGTTTTGTATATCTCAAACATGTCTGGAATGTTGTGTCCTTCCTTCAGAATGGTTTGCCCTATAGTGAAAAATAATGAGTTAGAACTTAAAGAAACCCTGTAAGTTTTCCTTGAGATGAAGTACAAAATGTGTTAGGTACAATTTTTAAAAATATGGAGACAAGAAAGAAAAGACACAGAACAGTCTGTTCTTGAGAAATGACAATGGTACATAATAAAAAAGATGAAATTACTGAGGGCTTGAGAATTTAACAACATAGGAGGTTCAAACTTGTTACTCTCACATTCTTTGCTTTCCTGTTACACTGGCTTATATCTTGGCTTCCATTGGTATTTACCAGACAACCCCATATCCCAAGTTACTCATCCACTGAGCAGATGCATTTGCGATAATTTGAAAACCATGTCTCCTAGTCTGCCTCCCAACCACAAATGAAGTTATGGGATAACAGCAATCCTACTACCCTTGTCCAGTTGAGTGTACCTCTATTTCTACCTACATTCAGGATGATTTTGCTACCATTCCTATAATTTCTGTTGGCTTTCAACCAAACTTTTAAACAGTGATTTTGTGACTGCCTCTTCCTTTGAAACTTCAGCAATGACTTCAGAAAATACTTTATTAATTTTCCACAGTTGTCTTCATTTGAATTTTATATGGTCATGGTTTAGCGTGAACGTTGTTAATAAATGTTAGTTATATTTATTATAGCAATTTTTAAAAATATGTTCGACCTTGTTTTTAAATAATAATGTAACCCCACTTCTTCCTACTTATACATGCAAATTTCATTACATGATTTTTCATTACATTTTCTACTTTGACTGGAGAAAAGCAAACCTTTAAGTTCTTCTGAAGTGCAGCAATAACACAGCTCTCAAGGAAGATAATCTGAATAAAAAGGAAGTGGCCAAAGAATTGAATTTTATAAATTTAATGACAACTGGGAGCTTTAGGTCACATTATGTTTTGTGGTAATAAAAAAAACCTTATACCTTGAGGTCTGGTTATCAGAGAACATCACTTAGTTCTAGATTAAGAGTCTATATCAAAGAGACCATTACCTACTAGCCTTACCTGGTATTAAATAGAGTTTACTTCTAGAAAAATTATTAGGAAAGGACATACTAGTTTAAAAATTTTTATTGAGGAATGTATCTCATTCACATAGGATTTAAGTAATTGTACATATACACTACATATAAGGAAATATCACAAGACTAACATTACAAGATATCTCTCCTCCAGTGAAAATAATAAATGGGGAAAAAATGTTAGCAATAATGAAAGTGGTAACACGGGCATCAAGAGGAAGTCTAGCTGCCCACATTCCAAAAAGCACTGCACCAGCTATGCTGGAACAACCTGTGAATTCAGTAAGCATCTAAGAGCCATCACTTCATGTAGACTTACTGACCAGATTATCTGCCAAGTCCATCCCTATTTCTCCTGCAAGAGAATGGACCTACCTCTACCTTGGCTATTACCACCTAACAGGCAATGAGATAATGTTGAACTGGAATAAATCATGTAGGTGGGACCAAATAAGAGCTAAAATCTGAGCATCAAAGAACTACTCAACTATTTGAACACTGGCATTCTAAATAAGCCTACAAAACTGAATTTAACATAAGCAAAGAAAAAAAGTTCAAGGGATAAACAAGAGAAAAAAAGATTACTGAAACAGATTAATTAATGAAACATGAAGGAAATATGCCCTTCTACTACAGCATAATCACCTAGTGAGTCCGTACACTGCTGATATGTTATAAAATTTGGCTGCTCCAAGAAATGTGAATATTCTTGACAATATTCACAATTCAAGCATTCTTTTCCTCAGAATATGTATAAGTATATAATGAATATAAAGAACAGAAACATGATGTAGTTAACAACGTGAGGAGTAAGATCACTAAACCCCACGCAGTTGAAAATCCACATCATATAACTTTTAACTCTCCCAAAATTTAACTACTGTCATCCCTTGGTATCTGCAAGAGGATTGGTTCCAGGGCCCCAGTGGATACCAAAATCTGTGTGTGCTCAAGTCCCTTATATAACATGATGTGGAACGAAGCACACAGTCGGCCCTCCACATCCTCAAATTCCCAATCACGGATCAAAAATACTGGGTTTTGATCAGCATTTGTTTGAATCTGCAGATGCAAAACCCATGAATGTGGAAAGCCAACTGTATTTATTGAAAAAAAAAACCCACATATGAGAGAACCCCTTTCAGTCAAACCTATGTTGTTCCAGGATCAAGTGTAGTTATTTAAACATCAGCCTTTTTGAAGAATTACACATAAAGCTATTCACACCTATTCAAAATTAAGGGTCTATTTTATTTAAGTAAATGGAGCGAATGAAAAAGAATGTGTATTTTTTTAAAAGGTAAGCATTGCACAGATAAAACATTGTGAGTAAATCTTTCAGTAGCAAAAGGAACAGAGCAGGTAGTACAGTATTTTATTTTGAAAACCCATCAGTTCCCTACAAATAGATAATGGGTGTCAACATGCCTATTCAAAACCTTATAATAAAATGAAATCACCTTTTCCCCATCAACATCCTTGATAAGGAAACTTTTCATATACGAGTCCTATTTTTGGAATTCAAAATAAGTATTATATGATCAAATACAAAGAGTTTATTATGCCATTAGTCTCCTGGTAGCCCTCTCTAACCTCTATTTATAGGACATGACTTAATTCATCCTAAGAGGCCTCTTATCTTGGATTCATTTGGTTTTCGTTTAGTTTATTAGTCAGAGTCAAGGGGAAAGTGTGCCTGTAATCAGATCTTCCCCACAAGATTCACCAGAAGGAGAATATATACAGGCAACAGTTTTTGAGGCATTAAAAGTAGCAGCCTCAGGATGGATAAACACAGACTATGAGCGTTCACACTACATATTGTGAAGCGTTAATTGAAGAATGTTTATTTGGCACAGCAGCCACCCTTTTTTTGTACATTCCGTAAGTCGGTGGCATCCTGTTTACATGGCTATGCCACCTTGCAGCAATGCATTCTTCAAAACACACTCAAAATGCTTTTTAAATTACCTTTCTCCCAATGCTGGATTCATAAGCTTAATTCGATCTGTTTTGGAACCCGAGGTGCAAACAATGTATTACCAACTAGATTCAACATCTTTTATGAGGCTGAAAGGCCTCATACATAAACTGATTTCACTGCATAAGGTTGTGATGCCTGCACATGTGTGAGTCAACTGCCCCCCAAAAATAAGTATGGTAAATTTGATATTTTCTTATGTGTGGTACTTACTTTTTCTTAGTTTGTAAGAAATATAATGCTTGAGATCCAAGAGGGAGGAGGATTAGGTGGAAGCTACTCTGACACTCTCCCAGGACCAAACTAGAATTACAACTAAAATATAGAAAAACCATCCTAAATAATCAACTGTAACTGAAGATGAGCTGGAGAGCACCTCATAACCAAGGAGGAAAAGTGGAGACCACACAGAGACTGGTACGAACTGTGGAGGGGTGAGAGGGCTGGCTGGGCTCCCGCGGGCAGCAGCTGAAGGTCCAGAGGGATATCTCAGCTCTGGGGGTTCCCACTGAGGACTCTGGGTCCTAAACCCCAGGCTGGGCTTCCCAGCCAAGAGCACCAGAACTGAGAAAGGTGCCCACATAACATCTGTCTGCCAGGGAGAGACAGCCGGAACTGCAGGCACCCTCTTAAAGAGCCTACATAATTTCGTGTGCAGCCGCTCACCTTGAGCTCCAGCAGAGGGAGGGCAGAGTGGACTAGAGCAGTGTGAGGAGAATCTAGGGAGGCTGGCTGGGGAAATAGATCTTGGAGGGCACCCATCTGGAACCCAGTGCTGAGTCTTTCCCCCATACCGCAGAGGAATCTTTCTCAGGCAGACATTTACCTTTCAAGCAGATTTTGCCTGTGGGGGAAGCAATTGCCCCACCCTGCTGGAAAACCTCTGGCCCCACCTTGTGGAGTTTCTACAGCCTGAGGCTCCTAAAGAGACTGAATTTACAGCCTCTGGGTGCTTTGAGTCTTTGCCTTATTTGCTTCTGAATCCAGGGCTTGGAAAAGTAGACCTTGGTGCACATCTTGGTCCTGTCCAACACACCCAGCCCCAGCAGAGGAAACCAGAAGCTGTGGAGTGTGGAAAACTTCAGATAAGGTACTCAAGGCCAGTCACAAACTGTATCTGACATTGGCCTGCACCAGAGACCATCCAAAAGACTGGGAGTCCTAGTAGATATACCTAATACATAGAAACAAATCCAAACAGGCAGCCAAAATCGGGAGACAAAAAAACAAGCCCCAAATGAAAGGACAAAAGAATTCTCCAGAAGAAGAGCTAAATGAAATGGATATAAGCAACCTATCAGATATAGAGTTCAGAATACTGATCAAAAAGATGCTCAACAGCATGAAAAAGATGTAGAAACTATGAAGGAAATTTAGAATGACATAGTAGAAATAAAACAGACATTGGAAGGAATGAACAGCAGATTAGGGGAAGATGAGGATCGGATCAGCAAATTAGAAGACAGGGTAGAAAAAAATCACTCAGAGAACCAAAAAGAAAAAAAAAAACAATTAAAAAACAGGATAGTTTAAGAGAGCTGTGGGACAACATGAAACGTAAGAATATTCACATAATAGGATTGCCAGAAGAGGTCAAAAATAAGCAAAGGTTAGAGACCTATCTGAAGGAATAATGGCAGAAAACTTCCCTAACCAGGTCAAGAAAGAAGTCACACAAATTCAGGAGTCACAGGGAGTTCCAAGCAAGAAAAACCCAAAGAAGCCCACGCCCAGATACATAGTAATTAAAATGCCAAAAATTCAAGACAAAGAGAGAATCTTAAAGGCAGCAAGAGAAAAGCAATCTGTTACGTATAAAGGAACTCTCATAAAGCTGTCAGCTGATTTCTCATCAGAAACTCTACAGGCCAGAAGGGAATGGCATGAAGTATTCAAGGTAATGCAAAACAAGGAGCTGAAACCAAGACTACTCTATCCAGCAAGGCTATCATTCAAAATTGATGGTGAAATAAAGAGATTTCCAGAAAAAAAAAGGCTAAAAGTTTATAATCACCACAACAGCATTGCAAGAAACGTTTAAGGGACTGCTGTAATAAGTTGAAATAAAATGAGAAACATAGGCATAAAGAAATAAAATGGCAATAGATAAGTACCTATCAATAATAACCTTAAACATAAATGGATTAAATGTCCAAATAAAAAGACATAGGGTAGCTGAATGGATAAGAAAACAAGACCAAATAATGCTGTCTACAAGAGACCCACCTCAGAACAAAAGACTCACACAGACTGGAAAACAACAACACAAAAAGAAAAATATTAGTGAACAATCTTGAAGATATAATGATTCAGTTTAAGGACGACATTCTGATTTTGATGCATGGTGTTGTGGTGTTAATAGCCAGTCAGAAAATGAGAACACCAAAAATGTTAAGATTTTATTAAGTGGTCTCACAATAAACCTCCAGAGTCTTGAAAATCAGGGAAACTTGAAAAATATGGGGTCTTATGTTAATTTTAATAATTCAAAGTAAAGCTTTATTTTTTAGTACGCATTAAACTTAATTTATGGGTTATGAAATGAAAGCTGCTAGGTAAAAAAAAATGTTTCTTGTAATTAACTGCTTTAAAATAGGGAATTTTCCATTTCTTTTTTTTATCCCCTTCCCCATCCTCCCCTCTGATTTTCCATTTCTTAAATAGTAAAGTTAGTTTTTACAAAAGTAGTTTCTCAGGCAGTGAACAGAGTGTGGTGGGTGCATTTAAACATTTTAACTATGAATTCTCTTCTTAAAACTTTCATTAAGAAAAATAAAAATAAACTGCTTTTCTGACAAATGATATTAAAGTATTGCAAAGTTATAAACTCATAGTATTTAGCATGGGCAACAAGCTCAGAATCATCTCAAAATCCCTATAAACCTATTCATCTGTGTTCTCTAAAAGAATTTTAAAATAAGAATGTCACTTAAAAACACCAAAAACAATGACTAATTGGTAGCCATAGTCAAATTAGGGGCAAACCCTTCTAGTGCATCAAAGTTACTGAGATTTTAAAACTCTCTATATTATAAATTTAGGTTAGACAATGTTCAATCAAAGATATCATAATCTCAGAGTGCAGGGTGAAGTTCACCACTCAATGTAACTCTTCCCTAACTAGTTACATGTAATATTTCATGCATTTTTCAATAGGCATAGGTTTAGGATAAAGCACTTAATATTTAAAAATATATATTCATATTTAATTTTCAGTTTTGAACATGTACAATAACTTTTTGAAGTTCAAAGTATGATATTTAGAACACTTAAAATATGACTATCATTTTACTTCTACCTAAATGTAAGTCTTCTGTCTACATTAATTTTCAGTCATCATGTCCCCCACTACCCCCGCCCCCCCCCCCCCCAGGCACACACACGGTATTTGTGGGTAGAAAATCAAGTAAAAATAGCAAGATACGACTGTAGGTAGGAATGGTAAGGAATATGTGTCACCTAGGGTGGTACACTGGGGACATAATAGACCAACAGGCCACATGGTTTCAACACCAAAATGTTATTCAGAATGATGCTGATATATTCTCTCCTATTTCTTGGTGCCCCTCAACTGAACAAAAGAAATAGATAAATTTTCAATGGAAGCCTTGACCTGTAACTTATATCTTCTGTAGATAATTAGGAAAGGCAAGACACTTAAGAGTTAATTTATCCTACTTATTAATGATGATCACAAATGCCAAAAGTTTGAAATATATAAACACGCATACACAAACAAACCAAAATTACATAGCTTTAGTATTAGAAAAACACCATGCAGGGAAAACCTTTTCCACTTGGCAGAATGACAAAGAAATACAGCTATTTTGAGATAAGTTTATTTCTAGCTTTTGGTCCCATAAAAATAACCTGTCTTATTAACCATTTTTCATATGAAATGTGGACTAGAATGAACTGCCTTAAAAATCTGAGTCAAGTAGCTTTAGTAAAAAAATCACTTTCAATAAAAAACATGACAAGCAAAGATTACAGCCATTTATTTTAGAATATTTTATAAAATATTTACATAAATGGTTGATCTTAAAAGCAAGACCAAAATATTCCTAGGGTTTGTTCTAACGCAAACACACTCTTCCATACTCCTACATCTCTAATTTAGAAAAGAGAGGGACTATTAAAAGCAGGATTTTGACCTCAAGTTAACATATGACCATAATGAAAAGTAGATGTTAAATTAGGATTCCCTTAGAATATGAAGGTAGAAAATGAAAATTGTTTTTAAAAAAATTGAAGCATGATGCCTCTCTGCTGGAAAAGTGATCAAATATGTTTTAAGATAGGTGTTAATACATAAAACAACATAATTTACAGTAAAATCATGCTAAACACAGATAATTACTAGACCTCACTATAATTATCTTGCCTTGGTACAGTAGAAATTTTAGTTATAAGGGGTTAATTTTTAGCTTTTAAAATTTTGCATAAGTTTTGTGACTTTACTAAGAAAAACATAGATGGCATTGATAGAAAGTAAAGGAACTGTGAGCAAGTGATTTACATACATGAAGTTTTTATGTCCTTTGATGGGTATCCATAAGTATCTACATAGTAGCAAAAACTACTGACATAGTATAATTAGCCCACTTTGCTTATTTCCTGTGTCTAGCCATTAAGGGTAGGGTGAGTTTCCTGACATGCTTGATTTGTATGTAGCAATCGGATGGTCTGCGAACACTCCTAGCGGCAGGGTTTTTTGTCTATGATGCCATTCGCGTTACTAAACCAGAGGTGGGGTAGCCTTAATCTACAGTGAAACAACTCCTCTTCCATTCTTATCATTGGGAAATAAAAGCATTCAATTGAAGGTGGTCAGATGGAGATTTAACCAAATAATTATAAAGAGTGCCTAGAAGGAAACATTATTTAGCAAATTCTACGTGGACTGCTGTGTTTATCTCTGCATAGCTCTCTACTTCCTTTACCAGAAACTTTTGGGTACATGACTGACTTTCTTTTTCCTGATTACAAGGGAAAGGGTTACCAGTGTGGATGGAGCAACTTTGACAATTCCCGAAAATGATTTCTTTTTTTCCCCTCCCATTAATTTTTGCACAGCATGGTTTGAAGTGGGTAACCACTGGCCGAGCAAAGTGGCCAGCGGGGGAGGTGCTCCTGGAATGTGTTGAATGCGGATTCTTTAGATGCTTGGACAGGGTGACTGCCCCCTTCTTGGCTTCTACCCATTTGCACTGGTTAGGCTGCTTCAGTAGGAAGCAGGCATTCTATTTATTAAATGTGTGGGTAATATTTTCATAATGCATTGCCAAGAGAATGACTTGCGTAAATATGTATCATTTAAACATGATGTCCCGAAAGGAGTCCTAGACCAGGAGTTTTGAAACTTGCTCAGTGCTCAGCCGACTGGCTAGAGCATCGAGGACAAACTGTGGGGCCGTTCGGGGTGTTTCCTTTAACAAATTTGTTTCAGTTACTGTTGACATACAATATCATATCAATTTCAGGTACGCAGCACAGTGATTAGACACAGGAAGTGATCACCCCGATAAGCCTAGTACCCATCTTGACCTATATGGTTATTACAATGTTACTGACTGCATTCCCGTGCTGTACTCGACATCCTCATGACTATTTATATAAGTGGCAATTTGCACAGGAATTACTTTTAAACACTCAGCGGGTTTCCTTGCTCTTACTCGCTGATTCCTGACTACTCTTGGGTTTCTGAAACTAGCTTTTAAAGCAAAGCTTCATTTTATCCACAATTTGGTTTAGGTCTCTTTACATTTCGCTTTGTTTATTCTATTTTTAAATTATAAAATAAAGTTCTCAGTTGAGAGAGTCATCTCATCTTGGTTGAAACCTTTCGACTAGGAGCTCTTACACCAACAACTCATAAGGCAAGGCCCCTTTCCTCATGGAAATTCCTTTGAGAAACTGGTATGTTCCTGGCCTGTTTTTTTACCAGCTTTTCATTTTAAACGGCTTGGCGATTAGCGAGTAATGCACACAGACATGCTATATATTGACAGTTACCTACTTTTCATTCAATCAGTAAAATGTTTTAATTGCCATTATGAAATATCACTATTTTCCTCTGAAGCATAGTTCAAACACTAAGAAAAGTGAAATGAATCTTTTAATCCAGTCAACTAATTTTCCTTTAAAAGACTTAAAAAAAAAAAAAAAAGCAGATGTACTTTGGATCCACACTCAGGCACAAGCTGCTTCCTAGAACAGTCTTTTGAGTTCCCGACTCACCCTAAACCGTCTTCAGGCCATATTGCACTCCTACCCTGGCTCCTCCACTCATCTAATCCTGTTAGTTGGCTTACTGTCATTATCTCTTGAGAATTATCTCAGGATTCTGTTATATAACTGACAATGATAACGGTTTTCCTAAGCAAGTGTTTTAAAACTAACACGGATTACATCTTATATAGACTTTTGTCTGATATTCTAATTAATGTATAATATGAACAACAATGAAAACTATTTAGCAGAGAAACTACATGGCAATATTTGAACTTTCATTTATTTGCATAGATCTGTCTACCTTTTTCTGAATTAGAGTGGTTCTATACTAACCATTCAGACATAAAATGGTGCTAAAATAATATTAAAAATAAAATTTAAAAATAAGGCAAATAAATATACACAGTCTTTATTCCTTCTGTGAAATCTCTCCACACAAGAGTACATTGTTCAGTCAAAGCTCTTATCACACTGTATTATAATTACTGTTTATAGTCTATTTCTCTGACTAGGCAGAGAGCTTCAGGAGGTCTTAACCTATTTATCCGTCTGGCAAATAAAGGATGTTCAGCGTGAAACTGTTGAATGAAGAAAAATCGAGGAGAGAGAATAGGCCTGATTTCTTCATTCTGCCATTTATGGTGTGTGGCCTCTTGCCTCTTAGCCTTGGTGAGCCTCAGCTTTCGCATCTGTAATATGGGTGAAATAAGGAGTTGTAAAGAGCCTGAAAAGACATCTCGTGTGTATAACCTGTAAATAATTGCACGGGGCTTAGTTAATTTGCTATCCCTTCCGCAGTCAGAGCCCATCACTTGCTACGTGTGAAACCCTGGGCTAAGTAATGGGACATCCTGCTCCTTTCCTCGTGGAGTTCAGAGTCCAGCCGAGGAGAACACCGGCTAAACGGGCAGTCACCGTAACATCTGCTAATCATATTGTGACAAAGGTTGGGCAAAGTAAGGGATGCTAAGGAATACGCTGGTGAGTGTTTACCACAGTCTTGAGGAGTGTGGGGAGGGTTCCTGGAGAATGTGATCTCCAAGGCTGATAAATGTCAGGTAAATATTTCAGGCAATGAAGGAAGCGATGCCAAGACCAGGAAGGAAGAGTGAGAGCCTGTTGCTGTGTGTGTACGGGGAGCTTCTTAGATTCCACAAGTCCCAGCCTTATCCCAAAGATCATACAATAATGCTTTTGTAATCTTTCTTTAGGGCTCATCTGTTTTAGAAAAATATCTAAGTTAAGTTATTTTTTTCTTCCATCACGTAGAAAGTTTTCTGTTTGGCCTACATTTCTAATATTCTCCTAACTCATACGACCTTATTTACGCTTTTGTATTTTAGCACATGTTCAGTCAAAGAAAGCAGTATCCCATCCTGGTGATGCAAATGAAACTTGTTAATAATGCTGCTGAATATATTGCATATTGCTGAATTCGTTTCAAAAATTTAAAAGATTTGACTTTGGGTGGTGGGCACACAGTGCAATATACAGATCTTGTAACATAGAAACCCACATCTGAAACCTATATGATCATATTGACCAATGTCACCCCAATACACTTAATTTTTTAAAAATTTGAAAGCATCTTACCATTGATTGGCTTCCCCTTTCATTAACTGCCAGTATTATGTGGCTTCCTTAAGGTAAAAAGAATCCTAGTCACAGAAATATTTATATTGACAGAATTAGCAATTTAATGAATTTTTGCCACATTATATTACTATTTGTGATTAAGCTTCACACATTGGGTGTCATATTAGCATTTATATTTTGTAAGTTTTATGTAAACACCATAAGAGTGTGAATTATACTTTGTGTTGACAAGTAAAGATGTAAACCATGTACTAAGGTCAGTTGTCTTAAAACATTAACTTCCTTAAAGGAGTCGTGCAAAGCACATGTGCAAATCAGCAAACCTAGGCTTGCTTCTCGGCATAGACATAACCTAGCAATGTGGCTTCAGGAGGTCACTTTTATTTTATTTAACAAATGTTTCCTTTACCCTCCTCATTTGTATCTTGAGCAAGATGAAAACGATGTATGAAAGAGTTTCAGTGGAGATGAGTTATAAAATGAACACTCAAAGTAAGTATGGGTCAATACTAGAAGTTAAAAAAAAACCTTATTCATTATCACCTTCCATTTCAGTGTGTGAATGCTAGACTAAGAATGGAATTTCCTAGCACTATTTAAAATATAAATGTAAATTCTATGTTTCACTGAATCATTGTTTATATCATCGTTATTGTCAGGTATCAACGTTGGCAATGGACTGTGTAGCAACACCAATAGGGGAAGACAATTTTAAAATAGCTCTAATGGGTCCAGACAGTCAACAAATCA
Source organism: Miniopterus natalensis (assembly GCF_054644295.1). Classification (NCBI taxonomy): domain Eukaryota; kingdom Metazoa; phylum Chordata; class Mammalia; order Chiroptera; family Miniopteridae; genus Miniopterus; species Miniopterus natalensis. The sequence continues at coordinate 76,618,242 of NC_142086.1, read as the reverse complement.
AAGAAAAATAAGATAAAAAGAATTATAATGTTGTTATAAGATGAGACCTTTAGGTATTTTTCTAGAAATTTTGATGTGTGAAAATGTGTTAAAATAACAATGTCATGGGTTGAAAGGAAGAAATGGGCTAAGGAATACTTCCCACAATAGTCACACCATAAATGCAATAATTCATTTTGCTCAGTTTGACCTCTTAAAAATCATACATACTACTATTCTCTCTCTCTAAAAACACCAAACCAAACCAAACTAAAGAAAAAACATACAGTAGAAAAATCTGGTGCCTTCTTGGTTCCTGTAAGAAATAAATTGCTAATTACCTTGGATTTCAAACCAAGGTTGAAACTATGATTTGAAACCATATATTTATTACAGAAGTTATTATTTTCCATCCCCAAATTTCCTAATGACAAGAAACAGCCTCTTTCAATCAAATTGGCCTCCCTTATGCTCCTTAAGTACAAGAGATGCTCATCTGGGGCTGCAGCTAATGAAGCCATGAGATGACAATCTAAGTTTTAGGGCAGTCTTCTACTAAAAATAAGTGGCCATTTAAATGCTACCATATCTTGTTTTGCAAATCTATCCTCACACAGCAAATAATCATTTTTGGTGCAAAAGTTAGTCATAAAATCCTCCATTAGTGGCTGGTAATGGACCATAATATTACATGTTTGTAAAAAGTGCATTTGAAAAATGAAATGCTAGAAGGACTGGCCATGTAAGGAATATTAATATTTATATGAGATTACCTCGTAGGTCCAGATTTCCTTTTTACTGACAATTTGCCTACACAGAATATTTTCCACTATCTTGAAGAAAAAAGGCTTTGCAATTTTCCAGCACTCATCTATATTAAGCTATATCCGTACTCTGCTTTGTTGTGTCCTAGCTGCTTTAATAGAAAAATGGGAGTGATTAATAATTGTTAGTTTTACAATAGATATGATAAAATCAGAAAACAGCTTTAGAATGTTAAATATATTATAGGCAAACAATGTTAACCTATGTCTAAATCAAACCTGAACGCTTACAGCAAATTTCCACCCTTCGTTATTAACACATAACCCCAGAGGGGTGAATTTCAAGCAGGTATCAAGAGAGAATCTGATACTTGTAATTATACTTTCAACATAAGGTTATATATATTCCCAATGCAACGCCAACAATGCTGGAGGAGATATGTTCAGTTGCCACCAAGATCAAAATTGACAAAGATGCTTCTTCTGAAAATGGAATAAACTAAAATCACTTAGTGATAGACAAAAAAGAATTCTGAGCCCCTTTTTTTCTTGTTTTAAAAGGCGTTTGTCTTTATTTACAGGAATAAAACTATGATCATAGTTTCAGTGATCGACTCAGACTGGACGAAACTGTTTTGAATGTTCACAGAGTTATGAACTTCACTGTGAGCCAAGCACTGCTCTGCTACATTTGTTATTTCACTCGCCCTTTTCCACAACCTTTGAGGTTGACGTTACTTTACCGATGAAGCTGCTGAGGCACAGAGAAGATAAAGAAGCTGTTTAAGGCCATACATCTAACAAATGATTGCAACTCTGACAAACTGATAATGCAGCCTACTCTGTCTCTGTTTGTTGATGTCTCTGTCCCTGAGCAGGGAGGTGAGACTCATTGAAGGTTACTGCTCGGTTCAAGTGCTAATTACTAAACGCAGAGCGTGCATCCCTAGCCCACGGTCAGAACGAGCCAGCTGTTTATTTTCAGGAACTGAAGGGGCGTTTAGCATGGGCACTCAGTGGCTCTCTGGCCCTTGACTCTTCTTGGAATTTTGCTAGAACTTACGTGGAAGAATATTAGGCTTCTCACACTACGGGATAAAAAGTGTGCAAGATTCTACTGGTGTAGACTAGCTCCGCCACAGGTCTAAGGCAGCCCTAAATGAGCAACGAGAGGCAAAACTGTGCAGTGGAAGAATGCCGGGATGGGAAAACCAAACCTCAGTTTTCACATCTGTAAACACGGATCTGAATCACCACTGCTTCTCCCTGGGTTAATATGGAGCAGAAACAGAAACGAGGTAACAAGCATGAAAGTAGCCTGCAGACAGCCAAGACCATCACAAAATAGGTGTTCGTATAAAGTAACCGATGAAGCAATCCACTGGTAGACAAAAGGAAGCACTGTCTGTTGTCAGGAGCATAGGCCGCATGTCCAGATCAGCTTTACCAGGAGAAAATAATATTGTTGCAGCTTCAGTGCCCCCTGGGCCTGCCTCTTGGAATGTGCATCACTGCAACTGCAACGCGAGTTAAGCGATTGTACTACAGGACCAGGAGCGTTCTTGGATCTTCCAAAGATCAGCTTTATATGGGCCACTCTAGCGTGATCAAAGCTTTGAAGAGAGATTTTCAGTAAGTGAATCTGGAGAATAAGATGAGGTGTGAAGGAAGGGAAATAGAGCACTAACTTTGAATTCAGAAGTCTGGCCAGAAGTGGTTTCATGACATTCACTTATTCCAGAAATATCCACCACTGTGGTTCTACCCTGTGCCAGTTATTATGAATACTAAGCCAATGAAATATATACAGTTTCCAACTTTTTGGAAATTCACAGACAACTAGGGAGGCAGATATTATACACATAATTGCAATAACTATGTTATTAATGAGTTTGAACTTCAGTTTTCTTAGTTATTAAATAAGAATATTGGAGTATATGATTGCAAAAGTCCCCTTCACTCATTACCTATGACTGCTTTTTTTAAAGTCACCATTTAAAGAATAGAAGAAGATACAATATCAACTAAGAAGTAAAGGAGTGGGGTTGCCAGAACATGCAACTTAAACATTATTAATTACATATTGATGTGAATATCGGAATAAGCAGGTATTCAGGAATGAATGCAGTATTGCCAAAAAGAAGAGTAATTGAAAAACTTTTTAGACGAAAAGAATAAATTAATCAAAGCTTTTGTGTTCATCTTTATGGTATCACAATAGCTTCCACCTACTGCCTTCCATGTACCAACAATGGATAACATAATTTAAATTATGCTGCCTCATTAATTCCTACCGGAGCTCTACGCTGTGTTATTATCTTGGTTTTAGATAAAACAAGCGAGGCTTAGAGAGACAGCTACTAAATGATACAGTCACATTTGTGTTCTGGCTGCCTCCTTCCAAAGCCTGTGCTTATGCACCTTACCGCCTTCTGTTACAAACACTTTCATGAGTTCCTTTTGGGCACGGAGCCCCAGTGTGACTGGATTTAGTGTGCACGGGTATGGGCTGGAAAGAGATGGGTCCAGGAGATGGAGGGGACACCTGACATAAGTTTATGTCAGTACCCTGGAAACAGATTGTAAAGTTCCTTAATGTCCTGCAAGTAATGTAAACTTTATTGTGTATACAAGATAATAAAACTTTTGCAAAATATACACTATTCTTTGAGTAAGAACTTACACAGAGGGGAAGGAGCTTCAGGAGGTAAAAGAAAGCCAGAGGCTTAAATGAAGGTCAATGAGAAATATTGTGAAACTGAGTAAAAAATCTAACTTAGATATATAAGACATTTTAAAAAAAATCCAATTACTTAAAAATATTCCATAGTTTACTTTAAAATAATCAAAGAAGCCTTATATTACCTATATTACTTCCACATGTGTAATTAAACAGCTAACCTAGAAAACATGTGTATAATCACAGAACATTTATATCTGACAAAGAATTATGTCCAGGAACAAAAAGGTTAAATAAAATTGTCAGTGTCAAAAAGCAAAGTAAGCAGAGATCAAGGAATGAATAGTTTCTTATCCCCCACCAAAGTCAGGTCTTCTAATAAATTAATAAATTCCAATTGTCTGTTAGTGAAAATGGGGAGAGGGAACATTTCCTGAGAGCCCACAATAAGCGGTTCAGCTAGATATTTTAAATTCTCATTTAATTCTTAAAAAACAAACAAACCCAACAACACACACACAAATACACAAAACACCACCAGCAGCAACATTCTGTGGCCATGGGATCCCATAGGACAGAGGAAGATCTTAACTCTCTGAAAAAGATTGATTTAATGAAGGCATCAAGGTTCCAGCCTTGACTTGTGACTATGTGACTTTGAAAACAACCTCCTGATCTTTATGTGCTTATGTCCTTCCCTATAAAATAAAGGGAACAGGGCCAAGTTGATAGGACAAATTGCCTCATAAAATGAAAAGATTCATTGCGTGTGAACACGTGGACAAGCATGCGTGTGCCTGGTGTGAGTTGATGGGTGACACTTTGAAAGTCTCCAGGTCTGTTATTCTCTGTCCAAGGCTGCAAAGACAGAAAGAAACTTGGGGCTGATGAGTGTGGGGAGAAGACCCAGCTGGGAAACTTGGCTCTGGTGGGGGTCTGAGCAAAACGGGAATGGTTGGATGCCACTGAGCAGTGGGGATGGTCAGGAAGGAAAAGATCGGGCTGAGGAGAGAAACTGCCACATAGGCCAAAAGGTGAGAGAGTACCACCAATTTCTGGGCACCATGTAAAATATTCATCCCAGTCTAGGGCAAAAACAGACATAGCATAGGTTATGTCTATAAAAATTATGTTGTGATGGAAACTGATTTTTCAAAAGTTAGCAAAGATTCTAAAGTACCTGATAGAGACAGATCATGTGGAAAACAAGCAATGGTTTATTTATATTAACTCAGAAGTGAAACTGCTTTAAATGGAATGCTCATTTTCTGGAAAAATTTCCCTCCTGAACTTTCAAAAAAATCTGTCATAACTAATGCAAAGACAGCTTAAAATATCACAGAGTGTACCAGGTAATGTGTCTTTAACATTCTAACAATTTAAAAATATATATATATATCTTTATTGATTTCAGAGAGAGAAAGGGAGAGGGAGGGAGAGAGAGAAACATCAATGATGAGAGTCATTGATCGGCTGCCTCCTGCACGCCCCCGACTGGGGATTGAGCCCGCAGCCCGGGCATGTGCCCTGACCGGGAATCAAACTGCGATCTCCTGGATCCTAGGTCGATGCTCAACGGCTGAGCCAGGCCCAGGTGGGAAACATTATAACAAATTTTTAATCCCCTGAATTTTATGCTAATGTTATCAACTGGCTTCCATTTATTCGACGTCATTTGCTAAACTACATTGCTTAATCATGTAAAATAATATAGCCTAATGTTTATTTTACATAATTCTAACATTTAGGAAAAAAGTTTATCTCCAATTTCCTATTATTTTAATATAAAATATTATATTAATTTCGTATGTTCTTCCCAGATATTTCATGGATAAATGTTATTCTGTTTTCTTTATTAGCTTCTACTTCCTTATTTAGCATGAGTGGAGCATATATGGAGAAATGGGATAAGACACTTTATTATGAAGAATATTATCTAAAAAAGAATCGCCAAATAAAAATATAGGTTGCGAAGTCAAATGTGAATTTCAGATAAACAACAAAAATAACATGAAATATCAGACATAGCAATACTAAAAAATTATTCATTATCTATTTAAAATTTAAATTTAACTGGGCATCCCCTATTTTTATTTGCTAAATGTTGCAGCCCTCTATCTAAAGCCCATGCTTTGTAATGAAACTATCTAAGCAAAGAAAGGTCTACCTTTCCCACACCTACCAACCATATACCAAATTTGAAAAGACCTACTCTGAAGACCACAGCACTTTCATAGTCATAAGTAAAACAATCAGTTGAAAAATGGGCAGGGCACGGTCACTATCCCAGCTCCTGAAATCTCTGACAACACCATAAAGGAAACAATAGGTGCTTAGGGCCAAGTAGGTAAAGATGCTATTTCCTAGAGAGTATGTAAGCTCACATCCAGGGCCTGGGAAGGCGGTGTGGTCACTGTAGCTTTGTGGGACAGGATCAGAGCAGTGGTTAATGGGCAGCAGGCCGTAGGGTGCCTTATCCCACTGAACTTCAGAAACCTATGTTATTTCCCCTCTGGAAGTTATCCTGCTTTGGGAAACCACCCAGCCCCCTGGCATAGTACTCTGTTCAGTCTGAGAAAAGAGAAAATGAACCATGCTCTAAACCTCACAAACTTCTGAACCCCGTTCAAAAACCTCCTGTCTGTTCCCTAAACTGAAAATTGGTTACAATAAAATTACTGAAAATGCTTTCACTGCATGACAAAATAAATTTAGTTTCTACAGACTAAAAAAAACCCCAAACAACTCAGTTATGAAACATAGAGACATGCCCAATTTTCTGGGAGAAATATTTAATAAGTCAATCTTATCACAGGGGCATGGCGTGCGTGCCCTTGCTTATAAGGAACGATCGGCATTAGGAAAAAAACCTGTTAAGAAGAAATTAGAGGACTGACCTTGCTTCCTATGAAGGCCGACAATTAATATATTAATTACAAGCTAATACCTTCCAGTTACATATGAACTAAAGTCTACATTAATTGATTTAATTAATCCAAGAATTCATTTGTTTATTTAGTAAATATATATTTTTTTACTTTTGGTACTTGGCTAGATTTTAAAAAAGGAACTCAAGTACAGTAATGGATACAGAAATGCAAACAGTTAAGCAATTGAAATAACAGGATCTAAGAACACAGAAGAGAGAAGGGAATAGAAGAAGGGGAGATATACAGACAGAGAAAGATACAGAGAGAGAGACAAGGAGAGGTATTGAGAGACTGATAGAGACATCTTCTAGGAATGAACAATTGCAAAATACTTTGTTACTTCTCCTTCCCTGGAAATCTGTTTATAAAATTTCCTGTAGATAAGTTTAAATGGGTTAATTTTCTATTTGTGGGAATGCTGATGTTTTATTTCATTTCTTCTTTTTTGTTTGCATTACATATTTTTATTTTCTCAAGAGTCTGGAGAAGTGCAACAGGAAAGGATTGTTACCCCTTTTTACAGATGGGAACACTAAGGCACTTAAGCACTTTATTTGTATATAAACAGCGGTGACAGATTGCTTACGTTTTCAAAATAAAAATGATGCAAGATCCGGAGGCACCGAAGCATGGAACAACCTGAGGAATCTCAGAGGGAAAGCGGGCGTGGGGAGACACCAAAGAACTTATGTGGGTATATACATAACCCATGGACACAGACAATAGTATGGTGAGGGACTGGGGGGGGTGCGGGGTGGAGGGGATCAATGGGGGACATCTATAATACTTTCAAGAATAAAGATAAGTTAAAAAAAGAAAAGTGATGCCAAAAGGAAAGGACTTAACTTCAGACATAAGAGGAAGGACTATTATATCGGGAGGAAAAGGTAAGACTTGTCTACCATGAGTCGACAATGAGAAGAATATCTGACATGTGGTTTACTCAGAAATAGCAAATCCAGGCAGTAAAGCCATGATGCTCAGGAATCAAGGGGGAGGTCTCAAAGAAAACAGCCTCCTTCCAGTGTTTCCTGTGGCTGGCTCTATGAAAATTCCACAGCACCGGACCTGCGGAGCATTCATAAGCAAACAATACACTGCACCATGTAATATGTGTAATGATGGTCATAATTATATATTTTCCAACTCTATCTACTAGACACCAAGCTTGCTAAATGTCAAATAAATGTAATCTTCTAATCCTCACAAAAATCTTATAATACTGGTGTCATCATTTTCAATTTACAGATGAAGATCACACAGCAGTGATGAAAAGATCAGCTTTTGTAGTAGTGTTTGACATATTATTTGTTATAAATTCAGGTGCGCCTGACTCCAGGGCTGAAGTTCAATCTCTGTATTTCTGTGGAACAGGGAATGGTCAATAATGATATGATAAGTTGAATGTGCAATGGAAGACCAAGCTATTTTGGAGCAGGGGTGACCTCTCTGGGGGCCTCTGAAATTATAGCACAGAATGATGCCTGTTGGACTGTGTGTCCACGCAGACTTAAGATCTGAAAAACAGTGAGGACTTTTTCAAATCACTCTCACCTCCGCCACACAGTCCCCTCTCTCTTCAAGTCCTCAGGCAATAAAGTTGAGAACCACTGTTCTAAGAGGTCTTAAAAAACCAGAGCCAGGCAATGACTAATAAGTAGTGTCAAGCTAATATTTAATTAGAAAGGGAGAAAAAAAAAGGTCTTCTCTGAGTCCCTAGATTATGCATGGAACAATGTCAGATATTTCTCAAATACCAATCAGCTAATCTCAAGTAGTCTGTTTATTGTACCCCCTCACTTTGAAACACTTAGACTTTAAAAACAGAAGTGATCATTATGTAATAGATGCAGCTCAATATTTACCATCAAATAAACATTTTGCCACACTGAGCTGATAAATTCCCGGTTAAGAAATAAATATATTTGCTGTTGTCAGGGAGGCCTAGCAACATCATGCTGTTCTATGTTTTGAAAAATCAGAAACAGAAAAGAACTCATTGGATTTTTGTTGCGTGGATCTCTAAATGGCAAGAAACATTTGTCTAGGAAGTTTTGACTGGGGAAGCTGGACTTTTATTGTAAATGAAGAAGAGTGAGTTTTTCAAACTTTTACTGTGTGTACCTACTGCTCTCAAGTGGCTGAGCCTCTGTCCCTGGAGGTCTAATAACAAAGTAGTTGAAATCGACTCCTTTTGGTATAAGACACATTTGTTTCAGCGCTAGGATTTACCATTTATGTGGTTGTAGGAAATTATATAAACCCCTGACTGTGGTGTTCTCACATTTCAGAGGACCAAAACTCTCACAGTTGAAGCCATCCTACCTGATATGTTTGGGATTGCTCAATCTACATTTTTATGATTTTTCCAATAATTTAAGTTGAACGTTCAAATTTAATATGACAGTGATTTTAGCTATCTCATTTTATGGAGCGATTCCAAGAAACTGAACTATTCTTTCTTTTCTCATCTATGATCCAGAGGTTTAACCAATTAAATAAATTATACATATGATTAATTAAATTATATACACATTATATGTTATACAATATTTAATTATAATTTTACATATTAAATTCCATATATAAACTATATAATTTCAAGTATATGTGGATCAATGCATAGGTAGATTGATAGACAGATTTACAATATTTGTAAGAGAAGGCTTTCAATGCTATCAAGTTTACTACTTAATTAACTACTGGTACCTCAAAAAGTATTAAACAGTAACCCAAATGCAGTTATTCTTAAGTTTTTGAGAAATCAAGGGACTACTGAAATAACCCGACAAGACCTGGGACATTTTCCTCAGAAAAATACCCCCCACACACATTTAATGTACTGTAAGTATTTTCAAAGGGCCCAGAGATTCAACCAGTTCATCCTATGGCTCTAATGGATCTATGCTCTTAATTAAGAGCACTTTTTTTCTTACTTATTCCCTTTTTTACTTATGATACACCACCAACTGCTAGGCCATACTCCTCTCCCATGGAGAAGAGCTGTGGAAGAAGGGGCTGTTTCACAGTGGAACTAGAAGGTAGAGAATTTTCTCTCTGTGCATAGAAGAATAAGAAAAGAACTATATAGGGATACAGAGTTCATTTTAAATAATATTAATTATATTTCTATCACATTTGAGTGTGATGATAAGTTACTTTGTTATATGTAGATTTTTAGAAATAAAACCTTATTATCTCATATCAATCAATTAATTAAAATTTATTTAATGACCCTACCCAATCTATTGATATCAATTGAAAACTACCTGAAAATCTCTTGATAGCAAGCATATAGTATTTCATCTTGGCTAGATTATTGATCTGGACAGAAATCTAAGCTGTGTCTAGACTAGTGGATTGACCCTGGCAAGGTCATGAAACATTCAATTTGGTCATCTGGAAAATGGGCCAGTTGATCTCTAAGGTTCTTACAATTTATAAATCTAAATTTTATTTTTAATTTCAATCAAGTACTATTTAAGTGCCTAATAAGTAAAAGTACACATGAATTATACAGCTTACAATCTAATTTTACTACAGATTACCTAAACATATAAAAAGTAATGGGAAACACACTGCTCAGTATGATTGGAATCAAGTAAGACCTCCAGAGTGAAGAGAGACAGAATTGGAAGTTCAGGGGAGTCAGATGTAGGGAGGAAACATGGGTAGTTTATTTAATTTGCACATTCCACACAGCATAGTACGAGGTTTAAAATAAAGGCACACACAAAACAGTGCCAACTTAAAAATCGAGGACCTCCATCTAACAGACTTCTTATAAGGTAAAAGTGATACTTCTAATTTCTCTTGATCTCTGAATTTTTTAAGTTTGAAGAATTAAAATTTTAAAGTTTAAATGTAGAATTGCTCCACTGTATCACCTAAAGTTTTCATTTCATTTAAAATGTTTTTGTTCATTCACCAAAGACTTCTTGAATTCATCCTATAAGGTGAGCACTGTGGTAGGAGTTGTGAGTTTTGAAAAAGGCAAGTATTTCTGTATATGAGGAGCTTAGATTTATTATAAATAATAAAGATTAGCTAGTTTCACAAATCACATTCAAATGGTATAGCACATGCTTAATCAAGTCTGGCTTATAGACCTCATAGATAATCTTAACAAATCCCTCATCTCATAATGATATATTCTGGAGAGTCTAGAAACATCTTGGTTAACACAAGACTTTACTAATGAAGCATAGCTTATTTTAAGGGGTGTATAAGTTTTCGTCATTGCTCGTAAACGATCTATAATTTAACTCAATCTAACAGTTAAGAAAAAGTATGTCCCTTGCAAGAGGTACAAAGTTAAGTCACTGTCCCTTTGGGCACCTGCACTTACTATTCATGAAAGTTAGAAAAAACCCCTGGGAATCAAAGGTGCAAGGGCTATGAGGATCCAAAACTGAGAAAAGTCCTTTTAGAGAAAGAGTAAAGGCTTTTTGGATAAAGAGGTGATATACAGGAATCTTGAAAGACATGTTATCAAGTAACGGGTTTGCTTGGAAGAAGTAGCAAATGGTAGGAATTAGTAAACAAGTAAGAGATAAATGCTCTTTTGATATGTCAGAACTTGCATCTAATGATCATTCACAGGCTTTCTCTAAGAATCTTTCAGGGGGCTAGTATGGGTGGAGTCAAAATCAGTGCCCTCAAGAGTTATATTCTGTTGAAGAGAAACTAGGTGTGGGGTTGAAATAATGCTCCGGGTGGCAGAATCCTGTATTGCATCATTTGGGGAATTTTGGGGAATCACCTATGCTCGTGAGCCAGCCTTTGATACTAGGAAATAAAGGAAACAAAATGATTACAGAGTGTGACTCATTTATTCTCATAACAGTTCATGTACCGCTGGATTGTTGTCAAGGAGACCTCATCCAATTGCCAAGTAATTTATCTGATTTCCTCATAGTTACTTTGGCCAATTTAGTTCATGATATTATGAACTAAATTAGACTTTTCTGGTAAGGCCCAATCAATTGCTTTGCAATTGGTTTTCCTTCTTCCCTCATTTCCTTTTTTCCTCTCCCCCCTTCCTTTCCACTCCAACTATTTCCTGCCTCATTCCACAAAGCGTTTAAGGTAAACCAGCTACTATGAACATAACGATTTAGTGTCTCCAAAATATCAAGAGACATTGGTTAAGTAGATTATGACTTACTGATATTTAATTGTTTCATGAATTTTCACACCTCCTCTGTTACCAAATGTGGAAACCCAAGTATATAGTAGAATGGGATCACTGAAAATTCTTAAAGGAATTACTGAGTCTGCATAGTTGTTCCCCCATTAAATGTTAACTCTCTAAACATACGATGTTTCTCCACAGCATCTTAGACATAATTTAACTATTTCTAGATAGTGACACCAACCACGGTCCTGAGTCTTAGTTTTTAAAAAAATAATCCTATCAACTTGTGCATCTGTCATTTAACATATTTTCATTAATATATAGTAAATTAAATAGTCCCCGTAGCTGGAAGAGAAAAATTTATTTTTAATCACCTGTGAAAGCATAAATCTCCCATGTAGTATTTTCACCTTATTTTCTTCATTGATACTAATTATATACTCTGCCTTTCAGAATTATGATTTCTGCATGACTAACACAATGGGTCATAGCTACATTTTTGCCAGTTTTCAGCCGTTCTTTTATAATATCAGTTCACTTTAGACTGAGTAGATAAGAGACTCACAATTTGATGCATTTATCATAGTATTTTTATGAGATTATCCTAATACCACACATCATAGTTAACTTCTGTGATATATTTTATTGCACTGCACGGAAACAGGCCTTTATTGCGATAGTGTTCTATTTGGGCCATCATTGTGTGCATGACCTGGTCCCCAAATCTATACACTAAGTATTGGGATATACACAGATACATACATTCACACACAAGAAAGGTATCCTAATTCTTAAAGGCTAAACGGTTCACAAACATTTAATCATTTACCATTCAGTTGTCTATTTCTTGCACCTTTGTGTTGAACTACTACTATTAGACACATCATTGTTTCTCTTTGTGAAGTCCCTTTTTCATCCTTCCATTCTCTCTCCACCTCTTTTTCTTGCTCTCTTGTCTATCTTCTGCCTCTTGTTCATTGTCTCATGATCAGTCCTTAAAAAGACTTTTCTTTCTTAGCAACCATTAATCTTTAACTTCTGCATACCAGTCAAATAGCTTTGCTTGAAATCATTGATAATTCACTTTCTAAGGCTCATGTGTTCTTCTAGTTGGTGACTCAAAAGTTCCTTCTTCTCTAACTTTGTTGGTAAATTCTCGAATTTGAGGTATTCTGAAATGCCAGAGTGTTCTCTAGACAGCTCATCAACACACAGCCAAGGTCTTACAGTTTTTAAAATGTATTTGTATCTACAAATCTTTTCCTATATATTCAATGTTTCATGCTTGGAGTTTAAATTAGGTCTAATATCTACAACTATTTAATTCCATGGCTGAAAGATAATCTACCTAAATTAGCCTCTCTATATAAATTACACCATTCACTGCCACTAAAGTTGACAGCAACCTAATGGATTCCAAAGAGATCCATTTGCTTTGTACAAACAGAATATTGTAGGTGTCTTTCCTTCAAACAAAAATGTGATTTAAACCTCAAATTATACTTCTTATGCTTATTTATTTTTAATTTCTTGATGTGGTTCTGGTTTAGTTGTTTCTAGTTTATTCAATAGATATAGATGTACAAATATAAAGGGCAGAAGATAATGGAAATATACAGAATACAAAAAGCTAATTTTAAAATTGATGCTGAAATAAAAACTATTCATCTGGAAATTAAGAAATTTAAAAATTCAAAAGAAATATGCACAATCTAAATTTAAGATTATAAATGTAATGAACTTAATAAACATGAATTTATTCTATTTTTATTCTAGATAAAAGGCACTCCTAAATTTTAAATTTTATGTCTAGGATGAGTGGACACACTTGACACAGTCAAGAAATAAGTCAAGTATGTGAATCAGGACAGTCTGGGAATTCAATTTAGGGAAATTTTAGAATCAGTAAATAAAACTCAGATTTGTGACCACTGTTGTAATTCAATAAAGAATATTCAATAGAAATCATCACAGAGTAAGATCTTATACTCCATTCATTCACCAATAAATATTTAGTTCTTATTATGGGTAAGGCATTGCAAGGGATACAATGAGAAATATGCATGGGCTTTGCCCTCATGGGGCTTACAGTCTAGTATGGAAAAAAATAAGCAAGCACTTAGCATAACATAAGGAAGAAAGTGATGTGTCATAAGAAAGATCAGACAATGTGCTATGGAAGCCATCGACACTGGCAGGCATTTTTTAAAAACTGTAACATCTAAGTAGCCAATAAAAATATAAAGAAAGACCAATGATGGGTTTACGAAATTAAGTGCCAAATTTTGTGCATCTATGGATGAAAATGCTGCATATTAATGCAGTTTAAGTCAATACTCGTCAGTACTTAAACATGTTTGATCACTGAGTAACAACCTATTAGAAATACCATGTTGCCAGTGTTTACAAGTAGATGTAATGGAATAATCTAATATTTAGAAACACAAAGATCATCTTAATGTAATAAAGGCTCAAATTATTCAAAATACTCATGACACATTACCTTCTCTCACATAAATTGGCTCAATTAGATTAAAGTGATGAAGAATTCCTCGATGGCTCAAGTGTGCTCCAAGGAAAGCTAGAAGGTTGTACAGTTAACTCCCAGGGTATAACTCTAAACCATACAACCTACTACCTCAACCCGGATGCACACAGCTTCCACTGTCGCTTCAAATTCCTTATCATATCTTCAGTCAGCTCCTCCATATATGGCGCCATACACCTAAGGGCTTGGCAAGGATGCAGATAGAATATTCTGACATTTTACCGATTAACTGAATACTTGTCTACTAGAGCTATCCTAGCCCCTTGGCTTTCCAGCACAGGTCAAACAAAATGCCCTCTGACATCTCTCCTGGCATAGTTGTACTAGCAATTAATAATATGAAAAGTCAACAGCATTCAGCTTCATTTTTTTGAGAGAAAAGGGCTCAATAGTAACACATAAATCCAAATATTGCCTTTAAGTTTCTAATTGAAGTTGATGAGGTTCACTAACCACTATGATGTGGACTGACATTTCTGAACAGGATTTATTCAGATCTTGGTTCATAACTTGCTATAAAAAAATCCAAGTTTCTTAAGCAATTTACTGTACGTGCATTCACACTTGAAGGGCTTTGCTCCAAACTCTTCTAAGTGGCCAACAATGAAAGCCTGCCTCGTAAGACAGATGAGGGTTCATATAGACATAAAAAAACAAAAAAATATATAATTATTTCAAAGCTAATCAACTGGAGTTTTACAGGAGTTTGACTGAAATGGTAGGTAGCAGCACTGTGCAAGCCTTTTGCCAGATTACCACACTGACACAGACCCATAGAAGCGAGCTTGTGCGGTCCGCTTCACCACAAGATCGGATCTACGGGTTTATGCCAATGGGCAACATCTCACGTGGGCTCCTTACTAACGCAGAATTTGTTGAAAATATCTGATGAAATTAGAAGGTGAAAATAATAATACTGATCCTTTAGTATAAATATTTTAAATGCTGAAATGCTCTAAGTATGCATATTCCCAGTTAAAGGCCTTCATAAATATTCTAAACTAAATGAAGGTTTATATACATAAGAATTTAAAAAATACTATATTGCAAGATTTTTCACAGGTTACCTTTGTTTTAATAGTATTTTAGAATTAGACTATTCTAACTAATGATGAGTTTTAAAAGGAAAAAAAAAAATAATCCATACATGCATGTATGAATTATGTAACTGTGAGGAATGAATGTAGTGCTATGGCCTATAATTAAGACAAAATTAACTATTAAGCTAATTGTGTAGGAGTTAGCCTGTGTTTGTTCTAATTCTTATAAAACCCCGGTTAGTGGTTTCAAGAAATTGGTAACATATAACTTTCTCATAAAACAAGTAAAATTTTGTTGACTAAGCAGAGTACCGAAGGAAGTTATTTAAAAGTCCTAAATTATACATAGCTGCCTACAGTGGGAATAATACTGAAATTAACAATATTTGGATAAATAAATATCAGAAAACTAAAATTAATCACACATTAATGGCATTATTACTACTACTACGCGCTAACATTTATACTCCAGACCTATTTCATAAAAGAGGACATCCTCTGTCTTATACACCATGTATTTAAATTTATTTTTCAAAAATGGTATACTTAAAACATAATATATGGCTATATACATCTCTCATGTCCTCAACAGGTTGGGTAAAAAAGTTATTAAAAAATACTTAAATCACCACACCGTGATCAAACACACAAGAATAAACATAAAGCCAGCCACATACATGATTTTTAAGAGTCTAAGCTCAACAGCAACAAAATTATAACTTGTGCAATCATTAATCGTTTACTCATATCCACATATTTAGCATTTTTCAAATACACTTTCATTGTGAAAAATAGTAGCACTACATAAAATTACTGTGTATATGCAGGCTTTGAAATAAATAATATAAAATGGGTTTTATAGACTTTACAGAATTCCATCTCCATAATTTTTACCATTATTTGTTTTCAAATTATTCTCATACTTATTAATGAGTAAAACATCGACATTCAACACTCATGCATTCAATTATAGTAAAAATATTTCAACGTAAATTCATAAATTTAGAAGTGAAATAAATGGTAGTATCTGTTTTGGGTTTTATCATACTTATAAAAATGTATATTTTGGTTTCATTGTCTTATTAGATCATATGTTTATTCCCTCCTACCAGATTTTACTTCCCTTTATATGGCACAACAAATGATAAAATACACATTTTCTTTTTCCTAAACAACTTCCTAGTCAACTGTACTTCACCTACGTTATATGTATGGATATGTAGATATATATTCAAGGTGACTCAAACAGTATATTGTTCACAAACTCAGACAAAAATTTTTCACAGAGGTAGGTAATATTCTAATTTCTCAAACCATCCATTAAAATTCCAACAGCTAGATTCATAGAGAATATGAAACGAATTCTTATAACTAAACAGTCAAAATTATTTTGTTTGTTTTTAAAAAAATGTTAAATATTAATTGCTCTTTTGCATTTTATTTTTACCTGAGATGATTTTCTCCTATGATCACTTTCTTCACTTCTCATATCCATTTTAAGTTTTTCCCTAAAACAACCACAAAAGGAGAAATATCAGACAACTGCTGTCTAGGAGAAGCATCTGGGTGGATGGTGGGAGTGAGGGTAGACGATCGAGAAGAAAACACAATATCAAAATGGGCAAAACCTTTTAAACTATTTTTTTAAGGCTTGGAAGACTCATAGAGCCCCACCCAAGGCTACTCATATGACATATAATGTGGTTTCATAGTTTGCATTTATGCATTCATTCTGGTCGGTGTTATTTTCACTAACAGTTTTGAAAGTGAAAGGAGGAATGGCTGTTAAAGAAGCGACTAGGTTTTGCACAATGAACTAGTGAAAGCTGAAAAGAGATTTGGATTTGGCATGAGCTTAATAAGATAATTAAGTGTGTAGAGATTAATGGCTCCTAAAAATAACATTTAAAATAATGTTTTTCAACTAAAGGATCTTGAAACATGAAAACAGGTTTATAAATGTTAATTAAGCCTGTGAAAGTTGATGTCCCATTAGCTAAGGCAGCATAAAGGAACAAGAGCTATTTTTAAAAAATAATTAGGAACAATAACTCATAAACGTAATAAAACATTTGAGTTGAATGTTATCAGTATTTAGGGTATTTGTAATCCCCCATAATTATCTGTAGAATAACCAAAAAGAAAGTGGAATTCATCAGTTCTATATTTACTTATTGTTTACCCTACGTATTTTCAATATAATGAAATATGATTTTAAAAGCACAAGTTTGCTTAAAGTTTATTCTTTTCATGGAAAAATGATAGTATCAATTTGTAATGTACAAATTATAGTCCTCATTTATGTATGCTGTAAATTTCAAAAGCATTTTCTTTTTTTAACAATTTTAAACATGATTAAAAAGTTTTAATCAAAATTAAAATAGGTGGAATACGTCTGTTAATCCTTTCCCATTGAATGAGGCAAAACTGGGTTTTGTTATAAAATGCTTAAATTCCTCAACAATTTAATTATACAAACACACATAATAATTAGAATGTAATGTATTTATCTGTTGAGTCAATACATTACTAGAAACTTAAAACAAGTTTGTATGTACTTTTTCCACTAAAGTACTTCATGGGTAATTCCAACGCACTCTGCTACAGCTCTAAGGCAAATGCTTCCTTTAAAGTATATTTTAAAAGACAGTATTATCGTGGAACAAGCTTCTTTTCTACTTGGCAACTGAAAACATAATCTTTTCAGCCCTGTTTCGGTTACACTGAAATCCTGGTAAATTATTTAAATATAACTTCCCCAAACAAATTTTATTTAGCAGCAGTCTAATGCACATTCTAACATGACCCTTGTTTTAGAAGTTCAAAAAGTTTCTTCTTTCACATTTCAAATGATAAGTCCCAAACACACGAAAGAATTACTTTATCAAACAGGGCTAACTGCTCACTTTTCTCAGCAAAAGCGAATACTGTACACAGAAATCACACATACATATTAATGTCTCTCCCAAACTCCTATGCACAACAGAAATAAAAATCTGTACCATCTTTTTCAGAGATTTTTCTATTTTTAGCTAAGTTTCTATTCTAATCAGGATTAGAGCAAGACAGCAAAAGGAAAAAGTTAATAAGAGTAAGTGGGTGAGAGTTACAGGAGAGCAAACTGAAAGTCCAGGATTCCCTTTTATATAACAGTAGGCTTAAGAAGAAACAACAAAAAAGTTATACCTGAGACGAAAGGTGCGATTTCACCAAGTGCAAACACACTGCTAATTATGCCACACTTTTGAAACAAGGAAAAGCAAGGAGGCTCATTGGCTTAGGCTGCCTCCCAAAGCTGCTTTGCAAAGCTCGAGGTCTGCAGGTCTACCAGCCAAGGTCTGCTTTTTTTTTTTGGTTTGTTTTGGTTTGGATTTTTGTTTGTTTTTGTTTTTGAGCAGGAACGTCTCTCTTTTTCCTCCCCCATCACTGCTGCACGCAGTGGGACAGACTCGGGTTTGGGGGTGTTTTTTTCCTTCTTCAGGGCTCCTGTTCTTTCTTGGGAGCAGCAGGCCCGGGGCGCCCGCGCGGCTCCTCGTCTTCCAGGCGGAGCCCCGCGCGGAGGCCGCGTCCCGCGCCGCCGGGGCCGCAGCGCAGGCAGGGCCGGGCGGGGCGGCTCCACGCGTGTCCCGGGCACGGCCGGCGAGGGGCAGGGTGCCAGGGCTGCCCTGCTGCAGTGATCTCATGCTCGCTGCTGCCGTCCCGTTTGCCCGGTTCAAACGCCTGTTCATTATAAACCCAAAAAAAAAAAAAAAAAAAAAAGAACTGCTTGGATTCTTCAGCAAGCAGAAAGGGTATTAACATAAAAAAAAAAAAAAATCAGCAGTAAGAGAAGGCAAAAAGCCCGAAATGCACACACGAGTTTAGGATTCACTTGCTATGCCTCAATATTCTGTTTATAGTTTCCTCTCTCTCTCTCTCTTTTTTTTTTTTCCTATTTAGAGATAAGCAGCAGAATTTATCAGGCGTGAAAGGGACAGCCTCCTGGTGGCCTGCCAAAAACCCAGCATAAAGGCGAAGTTGTGCTTCAAAGCTCAGTCGCTGGCTGAGTCTGGCTAAAGTCAAGTGTTAAGATCCACCATTTTCCGAGCCATGCGAGGAAGGAAGAAAAAAGTCAGGCCGGTGGCTGCTGCCCGGGTCCCCGCTGGCACGGGCACAGAAGCGCAGTCGGAAGGTCACATGGTCCTCTGCCAAGCGGGCCGTGCGTTCCCATCCACCCTTCTGCCGAGGCTGCGAAGGCAGCTATTGTCTCCTTTAGACCCAAAGTTCAGCCCACTCTTCATTGAATTAGCTGCGAGGAAAAAAAACGCATCACCTTTGGGGGCTGGGAGTCATGGAAACGTCTACCTGGCAAGCTGCCCACTCTCGCTGCCCGTCACCCGGGATGGGATCGCGCCGCCTAACGCGGCGATGACTTGGAATGTGGAGAGGCGTCCAAAGGGAATCTGATGCTTGCAATGCCTGTTTCAGTTTGCACAGAAAACTCTGGCTTCTTGTAGTTCAGGGGCAGGGAAGGGGGGCGGGCGGGAATCTTTCCGACTAGATGTAGCAAAAAAAAAAAAAAAAAAAAAGTCCGAACATGCCTACTCTGCAACTTTATTTCACAACACACCCAAAGGGTTCGCAAAGGAAAAGACCGAGCGCCCTGCAGGTTGGCAGAGTTTAAGGCACCCCTCTCTCTGTTTCCTTTCCCTTACCATGGGCTGCAACAAGCCCGGGACATTTGTTTTCGTTTCTCGCATTGGGATTTAAAAGCTCGGAGGTTCTTCTTGCTCTTTATTGCTTTCTGATTTTGTCTGGTACTGATTTTGTCCTACATGGCCGCAACATCCACTAGCAACAGTGGGGATGCATGATTGCTGCAATCTCCCTCCAAGCGGTCCCCTGGGAGAAGGGCCAGTTGTCTCTCCCACCACACAAAACCCTGCCACGGGGTCGTGTGGTAATCTCATCACTACCTAGCACAGCTGCTGCGCTTGTTTGCTGAGACTGACTCCTGTAAGAAGTGCTCTTTCTGTTCCTTCACCAGCTACAGTTTGCCTGTCTTGCATGAAAGATGCCTTTGAAAGATGCAGGGAGTGTTATCAACAGCTCTTAGGCAATAAAATGAAATGGTTTCCCCTCCCCGACGAATTTCCATTCTAGCAGGAGACCGAAGTTCCCATGGACAAACATTTCCATACTTTCTAACAAAAGTACAGTGAATTAACTGTCACCATTTCCTTAAGCAGAATCTAAAGCCAAGCAGAAAAGCAAGTCTTACTAGTATTTAAACCAAACATACTCAGTAGTACTGAAAAGAATCATGTTCTCCTACCTGAATTAAAAGTGTTTTGATGATGGGAGGGTTTTTATCTAAAGCATAATTTTGTTTGCAAAAAAGTTAAAGTTATATTAAGGGCTTTACAAAATGATGGACTAATGTTACCGGTACTCTATGCACACGCGCGCACACACACACACATTGCACAATGCATGACAAAGATACAAAAAGACAATCAAACCATGACTTGCCTAAAAAAAGAAAATCATCCAAACTCAGGGATCTAGGAAACATATCTTAAAAAATGGTCTTTCAGGCCACCTTCTTTAGAAGCAATAGGAGTGAAATGTGCACACACACACACACACACACACGAAAACCATTCTGGTGTTCTCCCTTTTTATAATTCAAAATACAAACAATTCTAAACCATAAAACAAAAACTAATACATGTGCTCAAATTAAAACTGCTTTTTTCTAGATTGTGAAATTCTGGACAAATTTTGCTCATGTCCTAACACATGCTTTGAGGGCCTGGTAGGGAGTCAAGCATGGTCCTCAGACACATGTGTCCCATGCCTCAGCACAGCAAAAAGAAACTAGATAATCTCTAATAGAAAGAAAAATTTCAATTTTCAGTTCTCGTTCGCTTTTTCAGCAGATATTTCTTGAGTGAACATAATAAGCACAGGGGAACAGCAATGAATCAAATGGGCATGCCCCCAAGCAGCAGACATTCAGGAAGGACTTGCAAGTGAGAAAAGTTCACTTCTAAACAGAAGTATTGCTGGTCCTAAGGGATCATTTATTGGCAACAAACTAGTCAAGAAACATACTTGTATAAATTGGAAAGTGGAAGTGAAATGGACTTTTAAAAATAAATTAGAGATAGAGATGCATTCTCTGTCTCAACTTTTCTTTTCTTAATACAAAATTTATAAATCAGTTTTTCATAACTCTGTTTAAGTTCCTTAAATAACCTAATGTGGAAACTGTACGCTATACTCTCAATTTAAAAGTGAAATAAAAGAGAAAAGAAAAATAAACAGGAGATGTTCTCTTTCAGGAAGATGGAGTATACTTAGTTTTTTCCTAAAACTACTGCTAGGCACAACTAAAAACAACCCTGAACATTATATATAAAACACATGTAAGGACACTCCGAATGACGGAGAGAAGACGACAGACCAGGCAGAGACCAAAGGACCCAAGGAACTACATGATGGTGAGGCCCCTGGATTTTATTTTTGCCTCATATACTCAAAATGTGCAGTTGAAGAAGTCTGTGACCCGGAGACACCAACTGGTGCAGACCAGAAGAGCCCAGCAAAAGCCTGCTGTGTCTAAGCCAAGGACCAGGAAAGGGAAATATCTAGAAAGGCAGCATCACTTCGCTCCAGACCAACGCCACAGAAACACAAGCCCTACCCCTGCAAAGGCCCAGTGGGGAGTCTAGCTCCCACCCTCGACAGACTAAGACAAAGCATCTCAACCTTCTCTCCCCAACCCCAAGTGGTTTAGGAAAGTCTGAGGAGGAAACTGAAACTTTCATTATGTCAAGTGGTCCCTCTCCCTCCATAACACAGTGCCAGTGCAGACGACAACAGAGAGCCTGGACTTCCGTCCCAGCCCAACTGTAAGGAGGCATACTTCTCCATTCCTAGTGGAAAGTCAGGACCTTAGGAATTTCCCAGCAGCAGCAACGCTACCTCACCATCTCCCAACCTGTGAATGCCAGGGGAGTACACAATGAGAACTGTACCAAACCACCTCCACCCTTTCTAGCCAGGGGGTACCAGCTGAGGCCTACTGGGGACCAGAATCTCTCACCCCACCCAGCACCTCTCACTCGGGTGTTAACGGTGGCTAGAGGGAGAGACCTGGACTTGTACCTACACCTGGTAGTGACAACATGTACCCTCCTTTCTCTGCATCCAGTGTATTATAACATGTACCCAAAACATCCAGATTTCAATTAAAAATCATTTGTCATACAAAGAAGCAGGATGAGCTCAAACTGAATGTTAAACAATAATCAATACAAGAGGACACCAAGGTGACAGAGATAGTAGAATTATCTCACAAAGACTGTAAAGCAATTGTTTTGAAAACGCTTTAATGAGCAATCATGAATGTGGTTGAAACAAATCTAAAAAAATTAAAAGTCTTATCAAAGGAAGAAGATATAAAGAATAACCAGATAGAAATTAAGGAGCTGAAAAGGACAATAACTGAAATAAAAAAGCAAAGGGGGCAAAGAAAAAATCAGTGAAGTGAAAGATAGAGCAATAGCAAAAACCAAATCTGAACCACAAAGAGAAAATATACTTAAAAAAAAGTAAACAGAGATTCAGGCAAATATGTAATATAAGAAAAGATAAAACATTCATATGTCATGTAAATATTAAAGCAGGAACAGCAATATTAATATCCAACAAAAGAGACTTTAAAGCAAAAAAAAATTATCAGAATGAGAGGTAAACATCATAAAATGATAAAAAAAACAATCCATCAAGAAGACACAACAACCCTGAATATGTATGTGCCAAACGAAAAAAGCTATAAAATGTAGAATAAAAACTGGTAAATAGAAAATAAAAATAAAAATCCATGATTATAACTGTAAACTTCAACACACCTTTTGCAACAATTGATAGAAGAACTACACAAGAAATTAGCAAGGATACAGAGGTCATGACATCATCAACTAGCAGGATCTAACGACATTTTTAGAATGTACTGCCCCCAAAAAGCAGAATACACATTGTTTGAAAGTACCCACCAACATACTCCAAGATAGGCCATATCCTGGTCCATAAAACAAGTCTCAATGAATTAAAAGTGAAATCATACATTGTGTTTTTGGACCATAATGGAATCAAACTAGAAACCAATAATAGAAAGATAACAGAAAAATCTCCAAATGCTTGGAAACTAAACAGCTCACTTTTGAATAATCCATAGGTAAAAGAGGAAGTCTCAAGGAAAAAAGCACACTGGAGTGAATGAAAATACAACATACCCAAATTTATGGGACACAGCTACAGCAGTGCTCAGGAGGCAAATTGATAGCACTAACTGCATACATTAGAAAAGAGAAAGTCTCAAACTAATAATCAAAGTTCCATAGACAAAACCACAACCACAAAACACCAACAGAGAACTTTATCACACCTATCACACATATTATACATACATTAATTAAAAATGGCCACAGACTAAAATGTGACATAAAACTATACAATAACATAGAAAAAAGTCTTTGAAATCTTAGCCTGTGCAAAGAGCTCCTAGAAATGACTCCAAAATCACAATCCATAAAGAAAAATGGATAAACTGGTCTTTATTACAATTAAAAACTTTTACTTCATAAAGGACTCAATTAAGAGGATAAAAGAGAAGTTACAGGTGAGAAGAAAATATTTTTAAACCATGTGTCTGAGAAAGACCAGCATCTAGAAAATATAAAGAACTCTCACAACTCAACAGTAAAAAATAAAACAATCCAAATGGAAAATGGGCAAAAGAGAAGAGACATTTTATCTACAAGGATATACAGATGGCAAATAAGCACGTTACAAAATGTTGAACATCATTAGCCATTAGGAAAATGCAAATTAGGATCACAATGAAATATCACTACACCCCTGCTAAAAGAGCTAAAACTAAAAAACAAACAAACAAACAAACAAAACAATATTGACAACACTAATTGGTTAGGGTATCAGACCACTCATACTATTGCTGATTAGAATGTAAAATGGTACAGCAACCCTAGGAAAGTTTGGCATATTATTTTAAAACCTAAACATATGTTTTCCATAAGATCCAGCGATTTGACTCTTGGGCATTTATCCCAAAGAAATGAAAGTTTATGTTCACGCAGAAATGTGTACATGAGTGTTTATAGCAGCTTTTTTCATAATAGTCAAAAATTGAAAACAACCCAGATGTCCTTGAACTGATGAGTAGTCAGACAAACTGGTACATCCCTACCATGGGCTATTACTTAACAATAACAAGGAGCAAACTATTGATACACTCTCCTGAAAGATTTCAAGAAAATTATGTTGAGTGAAAAGAATCAATTCTCAAAGGTCACGTTCCCTATGATTCCATTTTTAAATTCTTGAAATGATAAAATAATATAAATGGAAACAGATTAGTGTTTAAGGAGTTAAGGCAGGTATGGGAAGGGGAGCGAAGTGGGTGTAGGTATAAAAGGACAACATAAGAAATCTTTATGGTGATGGAAATATTCTATATCGATCGTATCCAAGTCAATATCTAGGTTGTGATATTGTATTACAGTTTTCAAGATGTTTGGGGAAAATTGGGTAAATAATACACGGTACCTCTCTGTTTATGTCTTACAACTGCATAGGAATTATCACAAAATAAACAGTTGATTTTATAATTACTTTTTTAGGTAACAAATACACCAAGGCAACTGCTTTGGCTGGTTGTTTGCACTGTCCCTCTGTTATTGTAAAGAAAGCGCTCCTGGAAATATCTGAATGTACTCTTGTTTTATTTGGATTTGAAATCCCAGAGTGGCATTCAGTAAAGAATAATTTGATCAGCTAGGAAAATTAGATCGATGAAATTTTCCAAATCAGGTCAGCAGAATTTCTGTGAAAGGATAGACAATGAATGCTTCAGGTGCTGCATGTCAGATAGCCTTGCTGCAACTGTTCAACTCTGCTACTGCAGTAGAAAAACAGTCATGAACCATACGTAAATGAAAGGAGATGGCACTGCTCCAATAAAACTTTATTTACTGGGACAGAAAATTTTAACTCATCAATTTTCACATACAAAATATGTTGTTTGCTCAAACATGCATAAATGTAAAAACCATTCTTAGCAAGTGGCCCCTACAAAAACAGGTCCTGGATTTGGCCTGCTGGATATAGTTTCTGACCTCTGAGCTAAACTACTCTTTTGGAATCTTCTATTGTGTCATGATTCAGTTTTGTTTCCTTTTTATTTTCTTCTAGAACATCTTCTATATTGCAAAAGTTGCTAACTCATCCCATTTCGGAGTTCCCCTCACTGTCCTTCCATCTGTGCTTTCTTTGCTCATGTTGTCAGGGAATACAAACAGAAGTGTTACTGCTACAAGGTGGAGCTTTGACAAAGTAAAAAATTGGATAAAGTTATCTTCCCAAGCTCAACTGTTTAAATTTTTTTCATAATTTTACTGGAAATAGTGCTGCCATTTACAGGGCCTTCTTCGATGATCCATGTCTTGAGAATCATTAAAAGAGGAAATTACATGAGGCAAAGTACTTGAGAAGTTCAAATTTATTTCGACCAGAAGTTGAAAATATATAGAGAAAATGGTTGTGAGAAACAGTGTGGTGTGTTGCGGTTGCAAGTGTTTCTTGCATGGTGATGGTTAGGGAGCAAGGGAGAGCAGAGGAGGCATTAAAAGGCAGGAAAAGAAAAGAATCTCATGATAGTAAAAATGAGATTGAAATCATTAAATGAATTCAAAAAGGAGGACATTAGACTAGGGTGGCTTTAATGCCATATAGCCTTTAAGCAAACCAAAAACCTAAGCCTGTACTGCCTCAAGGTTAAGAAATGGAAATCTAAAGACAACCAATCACAAAAAATCCAGCTAGGCCATCCCAAATGAGGCAACTGTTTAATCTATAGCCAATTTCCTAGCTTTGTCTTCTCCACAAAAGTCTTTTCCCTAGTTTCTATGGGGGTGGTGCGTCTTAGCACTTCTAAGCACTTCTGGTTTGGCACTGCAAAACTGGAATAGATTTTTGCTCCAATAAACTCTTAAAATGTTTAATATACCTCAGTTAATCTTTAAAAAAATTAAACTTAAATCGGGGAAAAACAAAACCACATCATGCACAAAGAAATTCAAAAGCAAAGCTTAGACAAGAGGAAGGATAGTAAATAATAACTTGCACATTCTTGAAGTCAAAATATTCCTTGGAGGCCATGTGGATAAAAGGGTAGGCATCTATTGGAATTATTTTCATGAAAGCTGAGATTTCCCCCCACAAAATTATGCTTAATTAATGACACTATAAAAAGCAGATATTAAATCATATAAATGAAGAAATCTCTGAAGTCCTCACACACTATTGTCTAGAATTTCCTTCAAAAATTACAATGAGTAAATGGAGAACAAAGCCCTTATTAAAAATTAACTGACTTCAAATAATTAATGTAGAAAATTAAATAGCTTATTATTTTTACCCTCCTGACCAACTAAACACCAAGACTCATTAAAAACCCATGACCATTCAACATCTTTGTATCAGATGGGAGGGGATGAAAAGTTTTAAATAAACATGATTTCTTAAAATACTGATGACCATAAAGCAAAATGAGGTTTTGTTATTACTGATATGAGTAAATATGTATACTTAAAAGTCACGCTAAAACCCTTAATAGACAGATGTATAGAGAAATCTTAATTATTATTGAGCACTCTCAAATTATAGGTCTGGTTCTAAGCAATTTATGTGAATTGATTCAGTTCTTACATGTGTGGTTACCTTTGCTAGTGTAACACTACCCATCATGTGGCAGAAAGAGTGCTGTTTTTAAGTGTTTGGTAACACTGGTGCTTTAAGTGGCTTAGGGTTTTAACCATTACTTTTGCAGTAACTATGGAATTGTACATTTTTATTTTTCCAAAACAGAGAAATTGAATAACATGTAATTTTCAGTATATAGGCCTTTTCTAAGTAATTAAAAAATGCCTCATTTGTTGCTTTTGAATATCTGATTCTTCTCAGATCTAGAGATTTGGCCCATAAGTAATTAGCAGATTCTTTAGGGTTTTTGGGTGATTTAAGAATTTGGGGTACTAACATCATCCCCCTAAAAGCATACACACCAGATTACAAGGGTCAGAAATAAATTGATTTAAGATTAAGAACAAAATTCAAGCCCGTAAATTCAAAGTGTATGTCATAAGTGATATCTTTCCATGGTACTTTTAATTAAAAAATATATATATGTTTTAATTGATTTCAGAGAGAGGAAGGGAGAGGGAGAGAGAGAGAGAAACATCAATGATGAGAGAGTCATTGATCTCCTGCCTCCTGCATCCCCCCACTGGGGATCAAGCCCACAACCCGGGCATGTGCGCTGACCAGGAATTGAACCTCAGTCTCCTGGATCATAGGTTGATGCTCAACCACTGAGCCACACCTTCCATGGGACTTTTAATAGGCTTTTAAGAGTTTGGAAAGATAAATCATATGAAGTTTAAAATTATTAAAATTTGTGTAGTTAGAAATGATGCACACTGGTAAAACTGTTAGTTGTCTTATTAATTTGACTTTGTTTAAAAAGAGCATTTATCTTAAATATGTATGACATTTCATATCCTGGCTCACATACCAAGTGAGGCTCATATATTAAGCATGGAAGTTTTGGAAATATGGCATCTTTCTTGCCCACTTAGTGGCTCTGTTTTATATATTAACTAATTTTAGATTTCATGGCAATGAAGGGCTATAAGAACCTCTATTTAGCAAAATGGACGTTTGTATTAGAAGAGCTAAGCAACAAAGTGATAAATAGCCAAGATATTCCTTTCTACTTAATAGTAAGCATCACAAGGGTATTCTTGACTTGATATCAATCAAATGTTCATATGACTTCAGCAACTGCATCCCTGGAAGTAAGTGGTAAAGCCTTTGGAAATAAGCAGAGCCTGACCCAAAGGTGTCCAGTCAAAACCCGATCCCAGATCTGAGGCAAAAACCGGTGTCCTGCTGGGAAAGGCATGAGAGTCAGAACTGAGGACGCCTATTCATTATTCCTTTTAGCAACTGGACTGTTTTATAGGAGTGTTTCTCTACAGTCAAATGAATATGCTCAAGTGATGTCCAAGTGTAATGTAAGAATGTTTATAGAATCAGAACCAGAATAACTATTAATTAATGCCATCCCAGGAAGGTAGAAGCAAGCCATCCTACAAAGTACTAAAGTGTCTAAACCCAGTAAGAACTCCATTTTGGTTTTCTGCTCGCCACATCTCCCCAGACCTTTTTCCAGTGTCTGTTCTCCATTACAGATGGCACGTTCTACCTTTGAAAAGTCACATATGACCTGATTCTACCCTCACTCACATACTGTCAATTACTGATACTTTAAAAGGATTTTGATTTTAGATAAAATTGTCCTCAACCTTCCCACTAACTCGTGGCTGTGCTGGCATAACGTCATCCTCCAGGTTTGCATATCTTCTCTATGTGTGACGACAGATTTTCCTTAAAGGAGTCTGGCTGAACCAAGAGTGGGCAGAATTAGCAAAACATGGATTATTCATATGCTGCCATCTGTACTCAATTGTGTTAAATTTACACCAGATCCATCATGGGGATTTTCCAGATTATTGCCATATTGGTGGCCATTGGTCTGGCTACATCAGTTTTTATGTCTCCATCTCTCTAGGAGAACCAAAGGAAAATTCCATGAGATGTTTACATTTGGAATCATCTCATGGGCTACAGAAGGAATTCACTGTTCATATTGCTGCATGCAAACTTTTTTTCCTTTGATATCAACATGGGTAACATTGTTGTTTATCAACAACCCTTATTTAGGTAAGTAGTGCAAGAATAATTTTATCCATGTTACTTTAATGAATTAAGAACATTCTTTACAAAAAAATGTGTGTAACAATAACAACAAAAAATAGAATGGAAGTGATTTGCATATAAATTGAACTCACTTTGAACAGATCTTTCTTCTTTTATTCCCCAATTGCTTAGTTATAAAAAAGATATTACAGGACCATAGATTTCATATGACATTATCAGACAATGGAATATCTCACAAATTATTTTTTTAGTAATGGAACTTTATTCCATTAACATCCTCACATGAGGATATGTTTTTGATTTTAGAGAGAGAGGAAAAGAGAGAGCAAGAGAGAGGGAGAGAGAGACAGACATCAATGTGAGAAACATCAATCAGTTGACTCCTGTATGCACCCTGACCAAGGATAGAACCTGCAGCCTAAGCATGTACCTTGACTGGGAATCAAACCCACATCTTTTGTTGTATGGGGCGACACTACAACCAATTGAGCCACTTGCTCAGAGCAGGGAAATCATAATTATATATATTTAGAAATGATGCACATTTTGACTTACTAAAAGGCCTATGTTTTAATATTACTTTCATTGGTAGATTTTGTTTTCTAGTTGCCAATGGCTATTGATCTTTGTTTGAACATAGTGTCCTAGTCATGTAATGAAGCCAGATAAACTTTCACAGAAAAAGGGTGCACCGAGAGATTGAAATAACAAACTTCAGAATGGGAGAAAAAATTTGCAAAAGACATATCTGATAAAAGACTGTTATTCAAGATATACAAGGAACTCTAAAACTGAATAAAAAGAAAACAACCAAGTTAAACAGTGGGCCAAAGACTATAACAGACACCTCACCAAAGATATACAGACAGCAAATCAGCATATGAAAATGAGCTCCATATTATACGTAATCAGGGAAATGAAAATAAAAATAAGGTACTACTATACATTCATTAGAATGGCCAAAATTTTAGACATTGGCAACACCAAATGCTGGCGAGGGTATAGAACAAAGGAACTCTTGTTTATTGCTGGTGGGAATGCAAAATGGTACACCCACTTTGGAAGACAGTTTGGAGATTTCTCACAAAACTAAATATATTCTTTCCATACAATCTGGCAACCATCATCATACTCAAAAGAGTTGAAAACATAAGTCCACACGAAAGCCTGCACAGATAACATTTATAGTAGAAGGTTGCGGGTGGGCGGTGGAGAGGAAGGATGATGAGGCAGAACACGGAGGAATTTTAGGCTAGTGAAACTACTCTGTGTACTCTAATGTTGATAGGTGTCATTATACATTTGTCCAAATCCACAGAACGTAAACATGAAAAGTAAATCTTAACGTAAACTTCATAGACTTTGGATGACAATGATGTGTTAATGCAGGTTCATCAACTGTAACACATGCAATACCCTGGCGGCGATGCTGATGACGGAGGAAGCTCTTGTGTGTGTCGGGGAAGAGGTATATGGGAATCACCTCCATATTGTAACTTCCACTCAATTTTGTTGGAAAAAATTAAATCTATTAAAAATAAAGAATGTGCTCATGTAACTTGCCATAGCATTCAGTGCCTGTGTAAACTAGTGCCATAATATAAGGTCAATAACAGTTTTTCAAAAACAGAATTTGGTTATTTATTCCTAAACTACATGGCCTTTATATTTTTATATATTCCTATTTTATATTATACTTTATATATATTTTACAATTTGAGTTTTATCAACTTCATTTACATTTTTTTCTTTGTGTCAGGATGCTATCCTTCTCTGTCTGTCAGAGGCTATGCCAAATCCTTATTGACTAAATTGAATCTTCTGTTGCCTGGAGGAAAAAAAATGGGTGACTAATATAATAGTGCCAAACGTCACCATCACTCCCTTAATATGTAATAAATAATGAACGCTGCATATGTACGAGGTGTTATTCAAGAAAGAGTCCTATGCCTTCAAAATGCTAAAAATCTTGTAGAAATGATAAACATGTCAAAGTGTTCTTAACCTAAGGCCGTTTTTTACTCTAACAGATTATATGACAGTTAAGCCATATGTACCTTTACGAGTAGAATGTGGAGACATCATGACTAAATGTGACGTGGTATCCAGGACGGGGTCAGAGAACAGAAGGACAGGCATGAGGCAGAATCTAAGGAAACCTGGATAAATCACAGGCTGCAGTTAATTGGTCAGGTGTAAATACTGGTTCATTAATGGTGACATCTATACTATACTCATGCAAGATGCTAACAATGGGGAAACAGGGTGGGGTGGCTGGGATACCATCTTTCCAATATTTTGTTAATATAAAACTTCTAAAATAAAAATTTCACTGGGAAAAAAAGTAGAATGTGACTGAAACAGGTATAAAGAGAAGGCTGGGTGACAAGGGGTAAAAAAATATAGAAAAGCTTTATGCATACCTAGATATTGATGATTAAATAAAAATAGAAATTAAGAACAATTCTGTGACATATTTCAAAATTCATTCTGTGCTTTAAATATTACAAAAATAATATATTTGATAGGATGTGTTGCAAAGCTTTGTCTGACATTCAGTGTGGGGGTATCTAGAAGGCTCCAAAGAAGTAAGTTTTAGCGTAGTATCTATTTTAGCCCACAGGCAGTAACATACAGGATTTGGGACAGAAGGTAGAAAATAAAAAGATAAAGTTTAGGTATAATACATATACATGAATAAAATCATCATTAGTTGTATATTTTGCTTGATTAAATAGTTCAAATATGCTACAAGGAAGACTATGTACCAAGACTGTTTTCAAACCAATTGTGAAATTTATTTCTAATGAACAAATTCCACTCATTGTTCAAATGTATGTTTTCTTATTGTTTGAAAATGGGAAATAATATGAAAAGAGAAGTACGTGTGTGTGTGTTGTGTGCAGTGTTATTTACTTATGGTTAAATAAAACTATTCTTTATAATTTTTTCATTTTAAAAGAGAACATCTTACTATTTGTTCTTTTAAGATACGAAAAGAAGAAACTAGATTAGCAAACAAAGTAAGTTTTAGATGCTGAATATATACTTCGATTTAATAAAAAGAATCTAATAACTTGAAATCAAACCTGTTTTAGAAAACAGAGCTTAAAACAGAGCTTAGAGTACAGTCAGAGTTGGGGTCAGAGTTGACTAATTTCATTTGCTTTGTTCACATCACAAACAATGCATCAGTGATCACTGTGTTTAGCTGCAGGTATTTGAATTTGATAATGATGGTTCCTTTGGAGAATGGATCTATTTAGCTATTCAGTCTGAGCTTCTGAAATGTTAGCATGTGCATGTGTATATACCAGGATTTCTTGCATATGTTGAGAAAGCACAGTCAATATGTTTCATTTCAAAAGGTTTATTGCTTAGATTACACTACAAAATGCCTTTCAACATATACATAATAACAAGAATCTAAGAATACATTTTTAAGGCCCTATCATATTTAAGAACTTATTTTAGAATTTGCCCCCTCCTACTCCCTCAATATCGTTTGTCCACATTATAATTGAAATTCCTTACTTTTATTAAAAGTAATGTGAAATAACCCCTTGCAACTTTTTAGGCCTCTATGTTCCCTGTTTAATATATTTCTTTTGAAGTTCAAAAGAGTCTTCCATCCACTGTTAATTTAAAATGGATAACAGTTTTGTGAAGTTTTTTTCTTTTCCTGTTTGTTATTTGATGTTAGCTGGAATTCAAGAAATGGCACTGACCTTATTAAAAAATATATATATTTTATTAAAAAAAAAAGTAGTGAATTGTAGTAGTTTTCTCTATAGTTCCAAACATATATGCTTGCTAGTAACAGGGAAATAGGTATCAACTTAACTCAAGGAAGTTTTTTAAGCTTCTGTGGAAGCCTCCCCAAGAGGAGCCCCCCCACGTGCCCCCCATGTACTCAGTCAGGTGCGTTTCAGCAGAGGCTGGGGCCTGCGGGGAGTCCTACAGAAGAGGCTGCCCCGTTGAGACGGGGAAACCAGTTAATCTGAGGCTCATTTTGCACCATGACGCTAGCTAAGTCATTTAGTCGATCTGTGCTCAATTTTTTTCTCCTTCGCAATAGGAATAAAGGTAATAATGACCTCATTAGGCTGTTGAAAGAATTAAATAAATAAACTCACCTAAAGGGGTTAAGACATATTTAGTGCATGGTAAGCATTAAATAACGTTAGCTATTATAGTTGCTTTTTAAGCCTCAGAGTTTTATGCCCAATTGAAAATACCTAATACAAAAAAGCTCTGTAGCAATGTTTTCCAGCAACATTACTTAAATGATATGTCATTATGGTGCATTGATAAAATGCTATATTTTACATATATCACTTGAAAATCATCACACCCTTAAAAGTTAAGCAAGGCAGGTGCTATTGTTGTCTTCTACAAATGACTGAACTGAAGGTCAGAGTGATTAATATACTTGCTTAAAGTAATGTACCTGGATCGAAAATCCAAGAACACAGGTCATCTGACCCTCATCCAAGGTCTAGTTTTTTTTTCACTAAGCATGTTGTTTTGTAAAAAGTAAATTTTTTAGCTTGTATTTTTTCTTCTTGTTTCTCTCCTCCTCTCTCTGTCTCTCTGGTCCTGTCTCTGTCTCTGTCCCAGTCTCTCTTTCCTCCCCTGCCCCCTTCCCCACCTGTGGGAATAGTGAGGCTAGGAGGAGGCATAGAATGTAAAATTCTATTTCCTGTATAATTATATTGAATATTCTTTAGTCTTGGTTAGACCACTAGATGTTAGGGTTTTTGAGGTGGGGAAATAAAATTCACTAAAAATAAGCAAAAGTAAATAGTTTTGAGTTTGGTGAAATCTGAATTATCTGGACTGTTTGCTTTATGCAGAGAAGGACGTGAGGAATTCGAGGAACGTCTGGAGTCCTGTTAGGAAACAGAACTGGAATAGTCTTCAGTAAGAACTCTCAAGTTGCAGTATGCTGGCATCCAGATTTATCAACATAATAAATAAACATGCCAAAGATGCTTTATGTGATCATTTCCACCAACAAAAGGCCTGGTTTTGAAAAGCATTTTTAAGATTTTTTTTTCCTATATAATTATGAGTCTTTGTGATTAAATTTTATTCCTTTCAAATGCAGTGGAATCATTTTTGTTAACTTATCCAAAGATCAAATTAAACCTATAAAGAATGGTAAGACTGAATGTATTATTAAAGAGAACTGTACAAACTTAAATGTCTGTGAATCTTAGATTTCACAAAATTCCAGTTACAGATCCATCTTAAATGGAAACGACATTGAAATCTAAATCTAATCAATATTTGTATATAAATTCAGGTTCACTTTTTTTGTAAACCACAAATGTAGAGTCTTAATGATTTTTGAACAAAACAACTTCATTATGATTAAATGAACATTTATTTATTTCAAATGTGTAGTGTTGCCTGACATTTAATTTTTTAAATATTTAATTGAACTGTAATAAAGGTTCCTTTAAAGCAAATTTAAAATCCATAAAATCCATAAGGACACATAAAATTATTCTCTTCTCTTGCATTGCATGTGTTTAAAGCGTAATTACAGCTTAGTGTTATGATAGAAAATTATGAAGCCCTGGTTATCAGATTTTTTTTCTTTACTAGGGGAAGGACGTATTTTTCATCCTAACCTGTATTAGTCCAGGATGGTTGAAAATGTATAAACTTTAGACAGAAAGTAAAGGTTCACACTCGACAGTTATAAAACCTCATTCTTGGGCAAAATGCCACGGGTGTTAAAAATAAAAGTATTGTGGCAAACATAGGAGTTTAAGAGTTTGACTCATGAAATTGATATAGCCAATTTAGTCTATTGTTTTAGTGACTGAAGATTCAGCTATATTCAGTTATACAGTGCAGGTGAAATAGATAATAAATTCCTCTATGAGGCACTGATTACTAGAGGTTTTCTTAAGACTGAGAAGGGGAGAAAAGAGAAAAATGCTACAAGAAGGACTTAAAAGGTAATATTTTGTCATTTGTTTTTGTAAAGAGAGCTTTCTACAGGTTCTACACTACATGAAAGGCTTTGTACTGGGTACAAAGAATAAACAAACATGTTTAACCTACCCAAATCCTCCAGCCTTTTTATTATTTACTGGTATTAGAACACTATTTAAGGGCTTTTAATTCGATAATGACAAATATTTTTATTTATTTAAATTTGGAGGTATTTATGTCAAAATATTTGAGAAGTAGAGGAGGGATTAGTTTCTCCCATTAGAATATCAACTCCATGAGAGCAGGGATATTTGTCTGTTTTGTTGACTGATGCATCACCAGTGCTTTGAAGAGTGCTGGGCACAACAAGGATACTCTATAAATATTAGTCAAATCAATGGACATTAGTTGTTCTCACTTCTATAACCGAGTTAATCTTGCAAGGTGGGTTTTCTCCTCGGGGGGAAAAAAAAAACACAATAGAGTTTTATACCGAAGTTTAAACTTCATGATCAAAGTAATATTCTAAAAAAAAAAAAAAGACAAATGTACAGTTTGCTTTATAAATATATTTAGTGTATTGGTGGTCATTAATGCTTAAAATCACAATTGCAGCAATGCAAACATATACCTAGAGTCTTTCTCTATAGATTGCAACAGGGTACAGATAAAAAATAGTTTCTACAACATGGAAATCACTCCACTTGGTATCCATGCATTTATGTTTTTTTAAACAACCATAATTTGAGGATAAATTCTCTCCCTCATTAGGAATAAAATAGACACTATAAAATCTTACTACAAATAACTTGGTTATACTATGATTTTGATCAGTGTTTCTCAATATTAAATTTTCCAAACACCAGTACAATGGGGCTCCTTATCAAAGTATGGGAGATACTGTGATAAAGTCAATCATGAAAGAACTGAAATGCACTGTGATATTGTGAATCCCCAAGAGGGAACACGTCGCATAGTGTTTAAAAGTTATATTTGCATGGGGTTTCTCATTAGGCTATGGTTATGTAAGTTTATCATTAATGATGATGAACTGAGTAAAATAAATTATTTCACCAAAATATTTGCGTTTACTTTGACTTTACTGTCCTGGTTGTAGACATTTCCAGTCCAGCATTTCTTAATGATCATATTTATGATCATGATGTGGGAGATATAATGTGAACCACCCTTCCTCAAAATTTGGGAGACTATCAGCACACTAAAGAGCTACACTGATTCTCAAACAGTTTACAAGTTTACCTACCACAATGTCCAAACAGTGTGAGTTGTCCTTTCTGACATTTTCCCCACTTTTTATCTTACACTGGCTATTTATTCAATTAAAAACTTTTTTTTGTGTGTGTAAAGGTGAGATAGGGTGTGGTAGGAATTCTTTTCTATTCCTGATGTGTTGTGTTTTTCTTTTCATATAGAACGATCCAGGCCTCTTACTCAAATTCCCAGTGACCTAGTCTGACTGATGTTTGCAAGAAAAAACCCCAACTGTCCATACATACATCAATCCCTCTTACTGTCATACTTTTTTTGGGGGGGGGGGGTTAGATGTCTTTCTACAATAAAATGGGGACTGTCCCACAAGGCAGACTTAGTTGTTCTAGTCTGAATAGGTGTATAAGTTTGTCTACTTTTGAGATTATTATCAACAAACCCGAATACCTGCAGGTCTAAGCTATATTCTCCAATCTAGTCCACAATAAGTGTCATATTTTGGCTTTCCATCTGCCTCCTCTTTTCCCTTCTTTGTCTTATTTCACAGTTGGATCAGAACTCAAGGGAGCCTGTAGAGTACGTGTTATCAGGTCTCTTACTAACCCATATAACCTACTGAAGAAAAGGCAACATGTGGAATTTTGCATTCCTTGCAATTTGAAATAGATTCAATTTGTGGTTATGAATTAGTCTTTTTCCATGCTCTCTTTAGAGAATTCTTAGTATTATTTATTCCTCAATGTGCTCTGAGGCCACAGAAAGTTTCCTGTGCGGTCTTTTGTAGCAAGGAGCACTGAGTGCGTAACTAATGCTTCTCTTCATACATGAAGATTGCTGATGACTCATTAACAAGCAGATACTGTGTACAGTTGGGGATTTTTTCCAGGAATGCTGTTGGATTTACTTTCTCTCGCCCAGTTTTTTATGGTTAGTGGTGTTCAGTTATGAGATAGTTGGCCTGGGTTTGAACTGTAGTCTGTGAGTGACCCAGGAAGAGAGCAAACCTCACCGGCCCACACAGGGATCCGACTCAGGCTTTGGCCTCATTAGCTCCATGACTCAACCAACTGAGCTAATT
This sequence comes from Miniopterus natalensis, assembly GCF_054644295.1. NCBI lineage: Eukaryota > Metazoa > Chordata > Mammalia > Chiroptera > Miniopteridae > Miniopterus > Miniopterus natalensis. Next base: position 76,581,059 of record NC_142086.1, on the reverse strand, counting down.
AACAACAGATGTACAATTACTATCAACGACTGATTCCACTTCTTGAAGACTTAGGGGTTTACAAATTGTACTGAAATATATTTAGAATAAATTTGAATGTGTTATGTTAAATATATTTGCAAAAGTAAAAATTTACTTTGTCTCCCCCCCCCCCCCCCCCCCCGAAATCTTAACACCATTTTGGTAACTGCATTTAAACAATAACTAGATCTAGAATAAAAAAATGCACCAACATCTCCTTCCTCTATGCCTGGAAGCCCCCCCCTCCCCCCCAATGTCCAGTGGCATTTATAAGTTCTCTCATGGATATCCAGTATTCCACATCAATAATTGTCTTTGGACAATTGTCTTTGAAAAAGATAGTAATGAGGATAAAGAAAAGGCAGGAGGAAAAGAGGAAGACCAAATAAGAGATGAATTGACTTCATAAAAGAAGCTGTAGGCATGAGTCTACAGGAGCTGAGCAGGGCTGTTGAGAACAGGATATTGTGGCCCATCGCTCATTCACAGTGTTGCCAGGAGTCAGAGCTGACTCAACAGCACATAACAGTCACATCAATAGCATGGTCGATCAGTTCTGTTTGTTTTTATTACAAGTTTCTCTTATTTATGAAGCAGTGGCCACATTTCTTCCTAAAGGTGTTTGTACTCTCCAGTTCAGCACTCATGACCCACCTTTTATTTCTCTTCTCTGCATTCTTCCTTTATTTTGTTTGTTGTTGTTGTTTTGTTTGTTTGTTAATAATCACCTGAGGGTATATTTTCTGTTGCTTTTCAGAGAGAGTAGAAGGGAGGGAAAGTGTGTGTGTGGGGGGAGGGGGGGGCATCAATGTGAGAGAGACACATCGACTGGTCACTTCCTGTGTGCGCCCAGACTAGAGGTGGGGATCGAACCTGCAACTGAAGAATGTGCCCTTGACCGGGAATTGAATCCGAGACCCTCTGGTGCACAGGGTGATGCTCTAACCACTGAGCACACTGGCCAGGGCTGCATTCTCTTCATTTTATACACAGACTGATGCAAAAAAATTCTTTTATGACAATATACAATTTCTTGGAAAAAAAAATAGTAGTGACCCTAAATAAGTCTAGAAAAAGAATACTTCCAATAAAAATGATTACTAATAGAGTATCCTGAGAATACACACCTGTGATTAACAAATAAATTTTATCATTTATATTGTTAAAATATGGTAAGACAAAAATAAACAAAATTAACTGGTTGCTTCATGATGATTAAGCTGTTTGGACAATCTGTACTAAATTTTAAGGGGTTAATCAGAGGCAAAAAATGTCATGAGTTTCCAGAAATTCCTTTCTTTAAATTTTATTCTCTGCTATAAAACAATGTGATATTTGTGCTTTTCAGAGCTTAAGAAATACATGAGACTCTTTTTCTAAATTATTCTTTGAATAAAAATTGTATTATAATACAAAAGTTGTAACTTGTAGAATTTAATTATAGCTTCCCACACTGACTTTTTTATTTATATGAATTTTTCTAACAGAAACAAATTATTTCCATGAACTATTTTCAGAAAAACTTCATGCTCATATATTTTAGAGTAATGATTTTAAACCCCTAGTTTAAATTTACACCAACTTGACTTGTATTAATTCAGCAGAGTTAGAATCTTTTGAAACATCTATTTTAAGGTTTTATCTAAAACTGTTGCTTTATTTCTTTTTTCCTTTTAGTATAGTGCGATCTGTTGCAATGAATTATTGGTCTTTGCATTTTGACTTAATAAATTAAATATACTTTATAACTGTCTACTCAATAGTCTTCACTACCTGAAGTAGCCATCAAAATTCTCAAAAAACTTATTAAATATTGCTGTACATTTTATTTCTCATTTGCGACTGTGGGTGTTTGCAGAAGCTTGTGATGCCTTTCCTCTCCATGATCCTGACACAAATTTCACTTCTACCATCTTGATGTTCCTGTCTGAACTATTTATAATTTCTCTTCATCATAAATAATGAAGTTTTTATTTTAAAAATTCCCTTTCTTTAAGGAGGCAATCCTCACATTGATGAGTAGGTTTTAATTATCACTATATCTACAAGAATAGATAAATTGGTCCCAAACGGTGAACTGTATTCGGTGTAAACCTATTTCCCCCCTCAAGTTTCTAAGGACAATTAGGGTACCTGTCAGGACCATACCAAAGTTCCAATATAGTTTTTCTTCAGGCAAGCACAACTCATAAAGTCAACTTTATTCCTCCCTTTTAAAAATGAAAGACCTGTATTGTTCAGAGCGAATTCCTGGAGATTTTCAAATATGGGTCACTCATGTTTTTCTAAAATGTAAGTTGCAATCACAGGGTTCAAAGAGCCCTAAAAATACTTTCTTCATTAAATAAAATTCAGACAATATGTTACTTGCATCTCTAGAATTCTTCTCTGATCCACAATGTAGAAATAATATACAGCAATATACATGGGACTCCAGTTATGAGTTATAGCAATATAAGACATAAATGTCTATTATATAAATAACATTCTTTTTAGGGAGGTAAGAATGGCAAAAAATAGACTATTAGATACACAGAGACTTGTTATGAAGTTGTATAAATGTTCAAGGGGAAAAAGTATGTTAAAAGTAATCCTTTGAGCTAAAAAACAACCCTGCTTATTTAGATCGCTTAATTGTCAATTTATTGATAGGAGAATTCAGTTGTTAAAACAGCAGGACAAAAATGGACTAACCCTGCAGTTGCTGATGCAACATGTAGAACATTTGATATATCAAAACCATTCTGATTTGACCCCATAGTCAGGTTAGGGGGTATATAGCAAATGCTAGGATACAACGATTAAGGTTCTTTGGTCCAATTTTGAAATAAAACAAAAAACCGACAGTGCCCGGCCAGTGTGACTCAGTGGTTGAGCATCGACCCATGAACTAGGAGGTCACTGGATCCATTCCCGGTCAGGGCACATGGGGGGGTTGCAGGCTGGCTCCCCAGTAGGGGGCCTGCAGGAGGCTGCCAATCCATGCTAATCTCACATTGATGTTTCTATCTATCCCTACCCCTTCCTCTCTTTCTCTAAAATCAATAAAAACATATTTAAAAAGAAAACAAAACAACAGCAATGGACCAGCAAAACACTGTTGCTAACATCCACACTTTTATCACAGTACAGACCTTATCCTTCTAATGGCAGGAAAGAAAACGTTCCCACTTTATGGAAAGAATCCTCATGCTCATATTGCTGAACTCCACCTCATACGTGACCTCTAAATGACATTCTAATTGACAAGCACAATATGAGTTAATACTGTAAAAATGGAAAATGTACCCCTTTATCATTCATAAAATTCAAATAAGCATCAGGTATGCTATTAGTTTTATTTGGAGTCTGCATTCTGATAATGTACAGAATTTGTGAAAAGTTCAAAGGCCTTACACACTGAGCTTAAAAGGAAATTGTGCTACTTTTGAAAACCTCTCCCTGGCAGCTAGCTTACCCGTCACACTGTACATGGTAGGCTGGTTCAGCTGCTCACCGGGTGACATCTATGAAACTCTTCGGATGGAGCCCACTGTGTGCCTGCTTCCTTCTGTTCTGTAGATAGAGTCCAGTCCCAAGCCGCCAATGGGGTTACTAACCGTTGCCCCAAATCTCAAAATTAGCAGCTCTTGTCCATAACAGGGTGGCTATGTCTGGTCCAGCAAATTCTAGTGCCGCTGTCGGAAAGTAACTCGAAGCACCTGCTCTTAGTAGACCCATGATACTGTATGGTGCTATCTTTGTGTAGACAGGACGCTGTGGAATTTAATAATGCCTTTGACTGGGAGATAAGGAATGCATTAACAAAAATATGTTTTGCTCCCCGAGCTAAACCAGCAACTTCCAGAACAAACATCAGAGTAGTTATAAGATTAAAACACAGATGTACCGTGTTATTGTAAATTAAATGCCTGGGGTGTCCTCGCCCCTCACTTCTGCCACCTGAAGCTAAAGGCTTATCGCTGACTCTGCGCCTGCATTACAGCGGCCGTCTCCTGGGGACCCTCGTGACGCCAGGCTGAACTCGGCCTTCCTTGCCACCCTTCAACTGGCACCCACATGCCGCATTCCACCTCCAGACTAGGCCATTTTAAATGCTACTTTTGTCACATTAAAACTCTGCTTAAAAGTTGACCATGAATCCTCACTTCGAAGCACACCAAACACACACCTTTCTACCTGGATGTCAGGACTGTACATAGACCGTCTCATCATTCCGATTGAAATTGGTTTCCTGAGATTCACCAGCAGGCCCTTCCGAGTGGCCTTCTGGTTGTCCCGGGCATGGCCCCCCGCAGGCCTTCCACCCGTGCCCTGCTTGGCCCAGTGGGTGCCACACGGCTTCATCTTAAGGCTCTTTACGCCACCACCGTTAGGCCCGTCTCCTCTCAGCACCCATCCCCGCAACAACACTTCCCGGGAAATGGCTCTTTTATTATTCGAGTTCCTCTCGTGGTTTTGAGACACATTTCCATAATTATATCATAACACACTTGAGGAGAGGGACTATGTTAATTACCGTGGAACCTTTTCCTAGAACAAAAACTGTACTAAAGTACAGAAAGCACTTAAAAATCATCCATCAATTTCAGTGCATTTCCACAAGCAATAAAAAATTAGACCATTATGTTTCTGCCCACTTCTGAATTCACAAAGCATTTTTTTCTTGTTTTTTTCAGTAATGGAAGTGGTTTTGAAGCTATAAAAAAACTTTTTTTTTGCTATGGAAGTTAAAATTTGTTGCATAGTATTGTCTTTAAAAGGTAAAACAATTATATATAATAATTTTTGAAATTTTATAAATACATGTAGCACAGTGTTTCAGAACCATGAGAATACATGTAAATAATTTAATTTCTATGGACATCTACTCAAAAATACAGACGCTAACCCCAAAACACTACATATCATTTAAAGCTATTTCTAGTCCCTCAAAAATCAGCATGACTGTATTAATAGTATAATGGAGATTGACAATAAGGACACCTTTAATAATTCTTTAGAAAGGTATTATTTTTGGATCTCTAAAGGATCTTTTTAAATTTCTAATTCTTTTCATTTTTTTAAACGAAATAAGCTAGCAATTAAAGTTTTTCAAGCTCCGTGATCAGTAACAATGCCACACACCTCAGGGGTGATCCAGTCTTGTTAAACTGCACTAATGAGTACTGGAGAGATTTAACCATTTTAAAAGGCCTTTTGTCCTGTTTTAAAAATTCAGTTTATTATTTTGTCTGTAAATTTCTTTCAATGTCACTTATCATTCCAGAACTAAGCTCCCATTGGAATTCTGGTAAACATTTTATAGACCTACAAAAAAGGGACATTCTAAAGTCAAAAGGTACTACAATTCTATTTTGTAATTACTCCTTTAAAAACACAGAGATCACTGGTAAATTATCCCAAACAACCAAAACAGCAATGAGGGGTCCAGAAGAAGCTCTCTTAGATGAGGTTTCTGATTTTTCTGGGTCTCATTATTTCCTCAGTCCACACAGCTCTATTCTGTCCACTCTTGTTTAACTATCTATCTGCCTGCATGTATTATTTCTATGAGTGGGGAATAATTAATATTGATATTACACAGACAATATTAATGTTGATAATTAATATTGCAATGGTATTGATTACATTTGATTAATATTTCTAATGTTAATAAAATAATGAGATGCCTAGTGCTCTGAAAAGAGATGCAGCTTCTGGACTGTTCAAAACACAGGAATGGAGACTGAGAAATAGGAAAGCTTGAATAAAATAGACGGGCAAGGTCAAAGTCATGGCGTGGTCCAGGGAAAGTAGTGGAACATGTCTTTCTTGTGTTTGTAGTATAAATGTGCAAGTGATGAGGAGAGCTGTGATAAACAATTTATTTCTATGTATGTGTTCATTTTAGCATTGTAGGATTGTTCCCAAAATATCTTTTTCTCACTTCAAATTCAAATAAAGCATTTTCAAAAAGCACCAACCAAAAAAAGGATGTGGTCTGTTTTCTTTATAGAATGCAGGGGTCCTGTTTATCTTTTGTACAACTTTACTACACAGATAAAGCTCAGCAAACATGGAAATAAAGAAAGAAAATGCCAGCAATCTAATATATATATATATATATATATATATATATATATATATATATATATATATGTATTTTTACTTCTCTAGAAATTGCTTCAGTGTTAAACTTAAAATTCTATTTCTTTTTTCCTGCTCTTAATTTTCTAAAATAACTGTTATTTCTATGTCGCTACTGGAGAGAGATGACACACTGATACTTCTGCTTCATCTGCCTCGAGAAAAATCTCAGTGATTAGCAATGCAATGCCCAACAGTCCCCTTTCTTAACCATGTCCAGCTCAGCAGCCTTTTAATAAAAACCCAAGTTCAGTAATATGAAGGCATCCATTTCCCTGGAGATGACTACACCCAAATCATTCTTTAAATAAACTAAATGTACTGGGGCCTGAAACTCAAATCACTGACTTAGTAAAGAGTCTGTCCCCCCCGCCCCAACATTGCACACAATTATATTCATGAATTCCATCCTGTGAGCTCTATTTCATACTTTCCTCACAGTGAAAGGACAATGTTTAGTTTTGCCTCATGAACTCAGTTACCATTTGCAAGTGTCAAAGCAGACAGGAGGGTAGCCCTGGCCAAAAGACTCTGTCCTCTGAGACCAGTAAGTGCCAGCCTCCTCGCCACGGTGTCTGCATGAACGCTTGTTCACCTTGAGAACTTTTTTATGTGCTTTTGTTAGTTTGCATTTTTTTTTTATCTCTCTCTAAGAAAGGCATTTTTATGATTAAAGCAAATGTGCTGGATGCCAAGACTACCAACCCCAAAGTGAAAAATTAAAATATTTTTTGGTGGGTTATGTTTTCTTTTGTTTTTTAGCTGTAAAGTTTTATTTATTTTTATTTTATTTATTTATTTTTTAAAGACCAGTTTAACACAAGTGTCGATGAAGTACATTGTGTGGTCTAAAATATTGTGGTTTGGTGCCACCTAGCAAGATGAATTTCTATTGTACTTAGGTTCTCAGACTTTTCTGTGATTCCTGAGCACATTTCCTACACAATATCTCTTTTCTTAATAAAGCTAAAGGAAGTCATAGTGATGTGAGATGAAAGCAATTTAAAGTTGAAAGCTACCTCTTCTCTGAGAAGTAAGAAAGGATTCTAATAACATTTGTCAATGGCAAGGATCTAGGTAAACAACACTCCCAGTTGGTACTGAGAATAACAAGACGGAATTTATATGCTGAATAGATTCACTCCAGTGTCATCAATTAAGAAAACAGTGGAAGTGGGACGAAGGCACTAAGAAAGTTTCACAGCTTTATCTATTCATGCTTATTCCAAACATAGTACAGCGCTACGAGGTCGAATTATTAGATTCAAGTATGAAGAGTTAGAGGAGGATACAGAAAAGGGTGAGAGAAAAAAAGAGACTACACAGACAATAAAGGACAGAGATCAAAGAAAATAATAAAAGCAGGGGACAGGCTGATTAAAAGGAGAAACGCCCTTGCAGAGAAACCAAAAGAGCTAGCAACACACAGCACTTAGGTTTGGCAAATTTCATTTTGTTTCAAATGGGAGCTAAAGCAAAAATTGAGGTTTGAGCTGTTGAAAAGACAACCTATGAGGTTTAGCATTTAATTTTAAACTCAGCTTTTCACCGTTTTTCTAGTGTGGAGGTTTCCTTCTTTTTCTTTTTAAAATGGAGTCTTTGATCTTTTGCCTTAACAAGTCTGGCCAATATGTAAAGAATCAAAATTGTGAGTGCTAATGCCTCTATTTTGTTAAATCAAGTATTGAACATTGTGCTATTTGTGTGGTCTGAAGACTATGGAATTGTACTTTGTGTGACTGAGATGTTTGAAGATTCTGGAAACAAAGTGCTTAACCACAAAGCCAAAGTAATTTTTTTTTTTTTTTTTTTTTTGCCAGACAGTTTATTTTAGTTGAATTAAGCTGAGTAATATAAAAATATCAATTCTCTTCTGCAGAGTTAATTGATAATTATATATGGTAAGTCAAAGTTGTAATAAATATGGATACTGACTACTCCAGGGATGACCTGGGAATCTTGTCTCCACTATTTTTCACTCTAAATTCACCTAAACCAATAACTATATATATATATATTTTATTTCCAAGAATTCAAACTCTACCTAGACTAGAGGAAGAGCAAGTCTATTTCAGAGAGTACTTCAAAAGAAAAAACCTAAACAATTAAAAAATTCCTGACTGATTTCCTATATATAGGTTTTATAATTGGACTACCACAATTTACTGATCACTATGTATTAATACTATGCTAAATAAGATACAAATATACACTTAAATGCAAATATAAATACATACCCAAATGAGACAGGTGTATTAACAGATGGAAGAAAATAACATGATTTATTTTCTAGTCTTTGAAGTTATAGCTTTAAACACAAGCCAATAGAACTGATTATCAAATCAATCAGCCTATTTTTTCATCAATAATTAATTTGTAAACTGAGTGCATGCCTCGATTATTATGTTCCCATTTTTTTCTTTGGGAAGAAATGTGTTTGGCTCAATGGAAAGCAGAATATCAAAAGTGAAGCACATATATCCCAAGAACACTACAGGAAAAAAGCAGGGTTTAATGACTACCATTTGGTGACAGTTATGCAAGCTACTTTGCATAATTTTTGAATTAAATTGAAATGTACACTCATATAGAACATAACTATCATATGCAAATTATTTTAAATTATCTTAATTGGTTCAATTACTTATTATTTATATATCTTTAAGCTATTTTTCAAAGACTCAGCAAACAAATCTGACAAACATTGCTGGGAAGTTTTAGATATGCAGACCTCAGGTTATTTTAAAACATAAGATTTAAAAAGGCTCTAATGATTGTAGTTAAATCTTACAACAGTAGGACATGCTCTCAGAGTCTTTTGAAATGTCAGTATTGAGACTTTTCAGGTAAAATTAAAACACCAAGAACAAGAAAATGTAAAACTAAATGCAATATTAGACAACAGGGATCTCACATAAATGTTAGGGCATATTTACCAAACAGTAAACCATAGGAAAAATTTCAACTGGTAAAAATTGGCAAAAAAAAATTATAGGGGGAAGGGGATTGAAAAATGTACCACCAGTCTGACACAATTATAGAGTATGTGGAGGGATTGTTGAGAAATTAAGTAAAGATAAAGGATATTCTGAATAAGCTATAAAGGTGATAGTAATCTGAACCACAAATGTATAATTTATTTTGTGGATAGCTAGGAATCATTGATATTCTCTGCACAATGTGGCCAGGTGTGTGCTATAGAAATAAGGCTGTCATAGTAGTGGATTGGAACCAAAATGGGAAAACTGGAAGCTAAAAGACTTACAAAAATGATGTTAAACATTTAAAAACTTTATCCACTAGCTAGTATAAATGAAAAATCTAGTTTAATATTATAAATTAAAAATGTCTTATGTTTATATAATTGAGCAAACTTTAAACATCTCAGGACTTTCAAATATTGGCAAAGGAGAGGTGGCTTTGAAAATCTTGCAAATTTCTCATGGTACTGCAATTTGGTACTATCTTTCTGAAAGGAAGTTTTTCAGAATATATCAAAAGTCCTATATTCAGGGTTATAGTAATTTTATATCTAGAAATACATCCAGAAGAAAGATTAAAATACAGATAAATATTTCTGTAAAATGATAGTCAGATACACACATAAAATAAAATATTGAGCTGTTTTCAATTTTTACAAAGAAATCTGATTTTCATGACACAATATTTATTAAATTAATATTAAAACAGGCAGACTGTGTTTTGGTTATATGTATATATATATATCCCTTTATTCTGGATGGAATTATTCCTTCCTTCATACCATAAACATTATTGCACATCTAGAACATACCTGTCATTATTTAGTATGGTTCTGTGAATACTGAAATAATTCAGCTTATATATTATGGGGCTGAGTTAGATGCCAAATAAGTGCAATGACCTTCTCTGCTTGATGCCTGTTTATGGAATAGGAGAGTGTGGACATGCCCAAGGAGAGCCCTGATCAGGAAACACAGGCAAGTGGGGAGAGCTTAGAGAAAGGAGGAAGAAGACTGAAGGAAGGGTAGCTCTGGAGAAGGTGGTAAGGCCAATTTTTGCAAGGGTGTAGAGGTGGTAAGGACATCAAAGAAAAGAACAGGTAGCTTTTCATCAAAATAATGGGAAGCTCAAAGGAATACGTAGAAGCTAAAGGCCATGGATCTGGAAGGGAGTGAGTTAGCTCAAGCTAAATGGAATTAAACTGTCCAAGAAGAAAGTTGTGTATGTAAGTTGATAAATGAGAAAATAAGCAAAAATACTTCTCTACAAAAGCGAAGATCTGATTAACTTGGGTACAAGAGGAAAGGTCTAATTTTCATAGAGGACACTTCGTTTCCTTAATGCAGCTTATTGTCAAAGTGTTCTTAATTTTTTAATCTCAATGAACACATTAATTCCTTATCTCAAACCTAAAATGACAAAAACTTTTATATTCTAATGGGTTATTGATGCTAAAAATACAAAGTTTTTTCTTGCTCATGAAAGTCTAAGCTGGAAAATATGGTAGCGGTTAAACTTGAGTGATTTTTTTGAAATACTAAATTAAAAAATACATTCCATAAAATTGGAGACAAGCTTCTTGCTAAAAGTAGATTGGAACAATATTAAAATAAGCAACACTTATTTTAATTACATATTGCATCAGGAAGCTTAAGAAAATACCAGTGTTGGTTGACAAAATTATTTAACATTCATTCAAACAACCACACTCTCCCACTTTCCCCACACCCCTGCTCGGTCCTCTTGCAAACATTAAGAAAGATTAGAATTTAAGAAGAGAGGTTTTTTTCCTTTTGTTTTTATTTGCATTTTTTGTTTTAATCTCTTCCTTTAGAAAGTTTTAAAAAAGTTTTCCCTTAAAAGCATTCCAAATTCTCATGATGTTTATTAGCCATAAATACATAGGTCAGAGCTTTATGTGAGGATTTGAGATGATAAACGACATCCAAAGTGTTCATGAATTATAACGGATGGTCTAATTATCTCAATGATAATATATTATTTTTGTTGATGATGCAAATTTCTAAACAATTCAGTTTTTGACTACGAATTCAAATGGCTGTTATAAAAGACAGAAGTTTTATCTGTTTATAACTTGAACACAGCTCAAAATATACTTTTAAAAATAATAATTATGATAACATAATAAAAATAATGTTATAAATTTTCTGACAACATAAGTTAGAAAAAAGCTATTATCAAATTAGGTAATTAAGTTTTATCTCTAGCTATGACAAAGGTTCACTGATTTGCTTGAATAATATCTTAATGATGATGAAATACAACAAAACCTAAGTTATAATGAATCATAAAAAACTTGAAGGCTATGGATTGATTCATTCATGTGGCATTCCATTTCATATTGTCTTACTAATATTGATCCTACAGAGATCTCATAAATGTGTAAGCTTAATTAAAAGTTGAATATTAGCTTGACTAAAATATTGGACTAAGATATATTTTATAAGATTTAATAGCTGCCTACAGCTTATTTAATTATCAAAGAAAAAAAATGCCTTCTCAGACTATGTTTCTGTGGTTATGTTTCCATAACTTTGTTTTACAATGTAGAAAATGAAATCTTCTTGATTATGCTAATTCATATGGAGGTGACATTAAACAAAACAAGAGTTGAGCAATGTGTTTTTAAGGTCCAATGTTTAATTTATTTTTACTCCCATTTATTTTTATGCCGTTGGCATTCTTTCTGATGAGCTAATGCAAAAAATAATATTGCCATGGTTGAGTGAGTTAGATCATTGGAAACTTCACACTTGAGAAGGTTGTTCTTTAAGTAAGTTGGGTGCTAAATAAAATTATTTATTTATTTTAATCTGGTAAGAAAAAAATGGGATCCTCAGTCCTGAGTACATGTTTTTGTGCTCATATTTGAACAGGATGGGTTTTAACATTTGTGAGTCAAAATTAAAGTGGATTGCTTAAAAATAAGATTTGTAGTAATGAAATAAAGATTAAGATTTGGGTGCTTTTCCTTTTATTTTGTAATGATTTTTTCTAGAATTTGGATCCTTGTCTTTCAAAATATAAGCCATCTATTAAAGAAGTTATCCCACATTATTATTCAAAGACATTATGATTACGGGTGAGAATTTTGTCACATCGGCCTTGCGTTTATAATTTCATGTGATCAATTGGCTCACCATGGTTTCAGGCTCTTTTCACTTCTTGCCATAAATATACTGCTGGAGTAACCCATTTACATCAGTAAATTAACTTCCACATACATCTTTATACTGGTTATACCCAAATAAATATCTTTAACATAAGCTTCTCTCTTAAGGGCCAGTTTTATCTACTCAACAGTATACTTATACAACCAACTGAATGACCCCCCAAACACATTAGCCACTCAATATGCTCGTAATTGAACTCATCTTTTCCCCCAAACTTATTCTTTGGAGTCAATTAATGACACCTTCATCTACTCAAGCTTTCTTGCAAACATTGGGAATTACCTAAGATTTCTAGCTTGTGCTAACCTTTCATGCATGAGTGAAGTTTTATTAATTTGATATCTAAAATATTTCTTGAATAACCTACACAACTATACCTTCTAACTCTTCTCTTCATTGATAATTTTCCTCTTTTTGATCTTTTTTGTTTGATCAATTTAGTTTTCACAGTTGCAAAAAACATTCAGAGTCCATTTTAAAATGTAAACCTGTCCATTCTAAAATTTATTCATTTATTCTTCATTATCTTCAGAATTTAATTCAAAGTCATTGGCATTGCATTCAAAGCGCTCGTGGTCTGGCACATGCCTAATTGTCTTGCCCTTCCCCACTGGTCTCTGTGTTCTCCCAAAAACGCATTGTTATTCCTCAAATGTGTTTTGCCTGCTATTAAGGTTTGTTTATGGTACCTGGAACTCTCTTATTAATCTTGTTACTTGGCCTGATTCTTCAAATGGCACCTTCATATTCCCCTTCTAGGAAGCTAATCCCGAGGCTTTTGAGCCAGATCAGGGTTAAAAGCTCTTAGATCTGTGTGCATCCATCTGAAGACAGGAAATTTAACTATGCCCATGAATTGCCAAAGCCTAGTACATAGTGTATGCTTAATACTCACTGATGAAATCCACAAATGAAAAAGCCTTTACTAGATGAAAGTAAATGGTGGGAGGCTACCTACATGCTTTACGAATTTGGGCTATTAAATATTTTTGAGTTATAAAAAACTTAATTTATATTTTGTGAAAAGAAAGTTACCTCATTTAAAATAGAATTGGGAAGCCCTGTAGGGGGAACTCTCATGTGTTACTACTCCTACCTTGGCAAACCATAACAGGAAGAAATGGCTTTTACACTCCTCAACAAGAGGAAAGTTTTTACCCTTACTCAGCAACAGCTCAGCCAATAAGGAGTCATCATCACTGCAAACTTTAGCTCTCTTCCAAAGGACTTTTGTTCAAAATGACTCCTCCCACTTCCTCCTTTCCCCTATAAAAGCAAGCCCCTCTCCTTTGTTCTCCAGACTTGCCTATGATCACCAAAGCTTACTTGTCCCTAATTTCAATTTTCTGCTATTCCCAAATAAACTCAATTTTGTTTTGATAATTTGTTAATTATTTTATTTGAAGCTGACAATTTATATATATATACGTGTGTGTGTGTGTGTATATATATATATATTTGTTATTTAAGTGAAATTGAGTACTAAAATTTGACTCCCATTCTCACTGACTGTGTGCAGGGAAAATGAATGGCATTACATAAATGCTGTTATGTTATAAAACTTCTTTTATAAAAAATAATCCAAAAAGGTAATTTGAGAAAATCATAATTTACACATGCACTACCTTACCATTCTGGCTTTTTCATTAACTGGTTTGAAAAAAATTATTGAGTAAGAATTATAGATTAATTATTAGAGATATAACGATGGGTTGTGTTAATGTCTCCATTTAGTTGAAATCCTAAGGTTTTAGACTGTTGTATGGAAAAGCTGAATTTGTGGTTGGAAGACTGAGGGGTAAGTCTTCTCTTCCCATTTCCTAATTCATTTTTGAGTTTCATTGCAGGTAGTTAAGTTGATTGGACACTTAACCTTTACAACACTGACCCAAATGTGTGAAGAGTTCAAGAATCTATTTGGTATTTAAGACATCTTAAGTCAGGAGATACTCAAAGGTCACTACTGATGAGACTGAGTCATTGAGGTTGGTTGTAAAAAGGAGTAAGAGATAACAGAATTATCACATGATGATGATGAAGTAAATGCAGGTTAACTTTTCACTTTGTTCAGTATACCATTCTCTAAATTCAGAGGCTTAAAAAAGGACAGTTCTTTGAATTGAAAAGTATATTTTAAGTGTTTTTTCTGGAACCATCAAAAAAGGAAGTGACTTTTCCTTTCCAATAATAGTAGCACATGGCAATATGTCCATAAGCAAGGCAAAGCAGAGAGCTAAGGCAATTATAAGGGTCAATTAGTCACAGAGGTTGTTTCTGCTTCAATAATCCAGGTAACTGAAACCAAAACAGGTTCAGGCATGTAACTGGCAAAATTTTCTCTTTGCTTTGGCAACAGAGCCACTGAAACCATGTTTATTCATGGATGATTACGTGACAAGATTTGCACGTTTGATTTTTATTTTTTCCTGTGCGTTTGAGCATTTGACTTCCCTTTGATCCACTATCTCCATTCACCATTTTCTTTTAAGATTAATAAAAGGCCAAATATTTGCAAGAAGCTTTAAGCAAAGAAAATATGGTAATGAATTAGTAGCATAAGGTCAGTTGTGGATCAAATAAAAATAGGCCTAAAAATTAAGTTTCTTTGCCATATCATTCTTTTCCATATAATAATATATTTTAACAATACTTTCTTAACTTATTTAGTTGACTCTTGCTTTCCCTTTTGTGGACTCCAGAGATAGTTGAAAAGGTTCATCTGGTTGGTCTCTGTATTTGTTGCTATGACTATGGCCCTCCTTAAAGTTTTATATGAATTTTTAAAAATATATTTTTATTGATTTCAGAGAGAAGAAAGAAGAGGGAGAGAGAGAAAGAGAAACATCAATGATGAGAGAGTCATCAATCAGCTGCCTCCTGCACGTCCCTGACTGGGGATCGAGTCCACAACCTGGGCATGTGCCCTGACAGGGAATCAAACCCCGATCACCTGGATCCTAGGTTGACACTCAACCGCTGAGCCATGCCCGGCCAGGCTATATGAATTTTTTAATACACATGGGAGAACAAGGGTTAGAATGCTTTATAATTTCCCTATTTCCTACAGAGGTCTATGATTCACTCATTGATTGAAAAAATATTTAGACAGTGTTTATGCAAAGGTTAGAAGTGCATACCTATGGCCTATCTTGAGTGCTTTACATGGTTTTCTTTTTTTTTAAATTTAAAAAATTCAAGCCAACATCAAAACTTATGAGATTTCAAATAAAAAATCCCAATATTTAATTCCCTATAACTTCAGAAGTTATTGCCACTGGAACATAAAATTGGCTAGAAAATTTGACTGGAATGAGTAGAGGTAACTCTTGTATGTTGAGCATATTATCATGTTCCTCAGTCCACACCCCTCCTTATTGTTAATCTTGGTCTCTTACACCCACTTTTGTTGTATGCATGGGTCCTGAAGGTAATTACACTTGCAACCCTGGCCAAAGTGGGAAGACATTGACTTCTTTGGGAACAAGGCATTGACTTCTTTGAGGACAAAATATGCATTTTAAATGCTAAGTTTCACGTTCTGGTTAAGTGAAGGTTATCAACAAGGGCAAACATTTTTTTTAGAATTGGTTGACCAAGATCGTTTCCTCCTTACCGACTTGACCAGGAAAATGTAAAATCAGAGTTGGGGAAAGTAGTTTCTGCAAATCAGATGAGAGGAAACACTATTATGCACTAAGTATTACATTCAGTTTCAAAAGAAACTTTTACATCAACTAATTCCTAACTTTTCTGTAAAGGAAAGTGAAATTGGTACATCTGTTCAGATATTTTAAATTTGCATTACTGTTGAATTCAGACGTATGTGGAATCATAGATTCCCTCAGGCATAATTCAAACTATAATAACTACTTTTGCTGGTTGAGACAATGTCAAAGGTTCATTTAATAGTTTGAGTAACAACTAGCATTATACGAAGTACTGAAAACAATACTCCCTTTCTTCTAACAGAATTCACATAAAGAATCGCTTCTTGTATGTATTACTTCTATTTTATAAATAACCATCTATATTTTAATCCACAGAGCCAACTTTATTACTGTCTTAAAAAGAATAATAATGTATTACATGTATATAGTGTTTTTAAGCTGACAAGTGTTTTTAGATCCATGTGAGGTAATGTATTAAGTTCAGCCCCATACAAATGTTTTTTTATAAATTATAAGTATTTTTCTTAAAAACTTGATTTGTATGATTTTGAACATGATTATATAAAAAAACTGTTCATATTATTCGTATCTCATCCATCACAAAAATTAATTATTTTTCACTCTGAAGATTAAAATGCAGAGGCAGATATGGCACCTTATAAAATTCTGGTAAGATGAAACATTTCCACCTGATCTCTCCCCTTTCTCACACTTCAATCCAATTGAACTGTATGACTATTTATTCAGCATCTGCTAGACTCAAAGATGAATAACACACCGTTATTACCCTGTAGGGTCAACAGTCTATTTGGGGCAAAAAGATACATATGCAAGATGAAATTTTGTATGTGACATAATATGATGAGATAGATCTTTTCCCCCCCTAAGTGTTATGGAGATGTGAAACAACTGGCGAGAATGAGAAGGAGGGGAAGAATCTCTTTGAATGTTTATGGAAGGAGGTGTCATTTTCAGTGAACCTTGAGAAAATTAGTAGAATTTAATTTTATATAGCTTCAACACAGTGGCATGATCACCTATATTATTAGCCCTGACCATTTATGAGCACTTACGTAAAAATATTTTTATGCCTCTTTACTGTAACACTTTTTCTTCACTCCTTAATTTCCTGATTCATTGTTCAAATGGAAATTATTCTTTTGTATGCCTGCCAAAAGTGTAATTAAGGAAGGCCATTTTTCATTCTATTGCAAAGTTCTATTTTTAAAAAAATGTTTAGAGAGCCTGTTAAATAAATCATGCGACATCAAAAAAAGTTGCCTAGTCTGCATCTATTAAAAAAGATGAAATAGATAATATACATTGACTTAGAAGGATGTTCATAATTAAAATGTTAAAAACACAGAATCATGCATATGGTATGGAAGAATTATGTGCACATATTGATGCTGATGTTTGTGTATATTAAGAACAAATTTGGAAAAATAAATACTACAATTTTAACAGCAACTAATTTTGAGAAAAATATTTCTCTCTATTTAGTATGATTCTCTTTTTTTATTTTAAGTAATTCAAACAACCAAAATATTGACATTGAAAGAAGTACAAAGTACACACTATCTATTTTCCCCATTCTAAGAATTAGAAAAATTGCTGCCACTTTTTAATTCAGTAATTTAATTAAACAATTCTACAATATTTCTTCAAGAATGAATAATTTAATTCAAAATAAATTTTAGAAAATGTTAAAAATCAAATTATATGAAAATATAAATTCAAAGTATTGAACAAATTCCAGTGAAGAATTATAATTTAAAAAACTCTGTGTATATGTTTATATGAAGGCAGAATTCTAATTTTATTAGATTTAGAGTCAAAATCGTTTTAAATCAATAACCAGCAAGGCTCATATTTTTCTATCATTATACCAAAAACAACAGAAATAATCACCTA
Organism: Miniopterus natalensis; assembly: GCF_054644295.1. Classification (NCBI taxonomy): domain Eukaryota; kingdom Metazoa; phylum Chordata; class Mammalia; order Chiroptera; family Miniopteridae; genus Miniopterus; species Miniopterus natalensis. The sequence continues at coordinate 76,563,151 of NC_142086.1, read as the reverse complement.
AAGATAAAAAACAACAAATGCAACAAAGTTATGAACCTGCTTTATCATTTTTCAATGCTTTGAAACTATAGTAGACGATATATAAAGATTAAATAGAATCACAAAACCTCAGCCATTCAACAGAAAGTGATAAAATGCCCCATCACAAAAGGTAACTACAGATTAGAGTTATAATGTAACAGCTAGAAAAACAAAGGATTTCTTTAGCTTCTACAACTGCAATATGTCTCAGCGGGTCTCACCCAGAGCTACACACAAGGTATTCTTTCTCATTAGTGAGAACTACTCTTCTGTCACTCAACCAGATCACCAAAAAGAATATGCTCTTTCCATATGGGATTAGAGGAATCACACATTCATTTTACATTTCTTGTTTTACTGGATCTTCAGTAAGTGAACAAGAATGAAATATCACTGCATGTATTTTACATAAGAGGAAACTTTGCATCGTGTAGGCACCATGATTTGCCAGCCACAAAGCTCAGCAGTGAGCACAAATACACAGCAAACATCAGAGATCATAGACTAAGGCCTAAATAAAGGCAACCTGCCTTGACGTTTTTATGAGAACATTCTGACTCCTGGCCCACTGTTAGTTTTTATGTCGTTGTTGTTTTGGTTTTTGTCTTATGTCTTTAATCGACTCTTCTGCCTTTTTTAGGCATGGAGCAATTCGTCCTGAATTAGAAAAGAGGTGCTAGAATGTGGGAGTGAGAAGCTGACCTACATCTGAACAATTTGCATGTGATTCACCATAATTAAACAATTTGGTCTGAAATAGCTACAATTAAGCTATTATCTGAGAAAGTAGTTACTAGACTAGAAATTCTAAATTTATCTGCACATAAGTTGTAGCCAAGAAAAGAGCCGCATTTTCTGGTACTTTTATTAAAGTAAATTTTTCCAAGTTAGCATTTATATTACTAAATCACTGATAGCTAATTATATTTATTAGCTATAAATATAATATATTTGGTTGCTTCTTAAGAAATTTTAGGTTTAAAATAGCAAAAATTATATATAAAATTATTGTAGACAAGAGTATCTCAGTTTCTAACAATATATTACATATATTAATGTACACTAATGTACATATTATAAAATTGCCTTCCTGATATATGGAAATTGCATATGCTAGAGTCAAACTACCCTAAAATTATGCAGGCAGTAATACAAAAATGTAAGAACAAGAATAAATTCTGCCTACAGTGAAACATAAACTACCATAATATATAATATGTAATAGTATGGAGAAAATTTCAAACTGAAGCTTCAACACTATGTATTGGATGATTTCAAGTTTAGCAAGTGAGTAGATCTAGCACAGCTTTCAGTTGTTCAGGATGAGCAACATCAAACAAGAGCAGTAAATTATTGAAACTTGGATAAGACAAACACAACATACTTCATATTCAGAAAAATTTTTTTCCTACCTTTATAGGCACATGTAAGTTTTCTGATTAATCTTCAAGGATACCCTAAAAAAGAAATAGAAAATAGATGACATTGTTTTCACATTATTATCAATATTGAGTGCTAGTGGTCTGTTTGTTGGGGGGTACTCTGTTTACTGTGGCAAGGCACTGGCTATTTCACCCTCAAATCTGCAGGATTCTGGCAACCCTGAAGGTGACATAGGGCACATGAGCATCATCTATGGATTGAGCTTTTTTGCTGCATGAATATAGGAATTAAGACTCTTGTTCATAACTATTAGCCAATTTGGTAATTTTACTATTGATAGCTGGTAACAGTGGAAAATAAAAAGTAAAATCATGTCATGTTGCAAAAATGAAGCAAAACAATAATAAACAATAAAAATCATGAACCAAAACTTCTAGATTTAATTACTTCTTTTTTTTTTTCTTTTATTTTAAAGAATAGTTTATTGATTTTTAGAGAGAGAGGAAGGGAGAGGAAGAGAGAGAGAAACATGGATGTGAGAGCACAACATGGATCCGCTGCCTCTTGCTCGTCCCTTACTGGGGATCGAGCCTGCAACCCAGGCACGTGCCCTTAACCGAGAACGGAACCGACGGTCTTCTGGCGCATATGACAATGCCCAACCAAAAAGGCACACTGGCCAGGGCTACATCTTTTTCTAGAGTTAAAAATATAGACACTAAGATTTCAGTCCACGTTGTGGATATGATCACAAGATTTCAGTGAAATCTTAAGTTATAGAGATTTAAGAGAAATGTTACCTGGCATATGCAGTAACTGTAAGAAAATTCTCATGCCCTTCATTAGAACAGAATTAGTCTTAGAACTAGAACAGAATTAGTCTTAGAACTAGGAGATAAATTAAAAATCAACGGGTCCAACATCCTTGCTTTTCAAAGCAAAACAAGGTTGCATAGCCAGCTCATAGAACTAAGGGTAGAATTTCCATCTCCTAGCCTCACACTCATGCCACAGCATTAAGTTACTGAAGTCTTTGTAACTTCCAAGACTGAAAAGAAGTGAAAGGAATGGAATTGCACGCTGTTCTCTTGATAAGTTTCATCTTCTTAATGAAGCGTCATCCTCCCGCCTGAATACATAACCTGTGTCGTCAACATTTACTGCATCTACCTCATTCAAAACTCCTTTCGTTGGTGAAGGGAGATACCGACGATTTAGATGACAGGATTCTAATCTTAAACTGCTTACAAATCAATGACAGAAAGCAGAAAAGGAATCAAAGAAAAAAACACATGAGCTACAAAGCTGACAAAACCAGTCAGTAACACTAGCTGGACATGAGAGAAGCCACCCAGTAGTACTTCACAGCAAATCTGTTTTCTGGGCAGCTTTCAAAGAAAATCTACTAATGTTCTTTAACAAATGTCTCCCTCACCCTAAACTGATCTGCTCTATTATAAGCAGTAATAAAATCATTCTTTTTTGCTCTCTGGTTAGACTTCATTTAAAAGACAAACACATAATTTGTGATTCTTCATGAATAAAATGTAATTTTTATAACAACAATGGTTTTTTAAGATATTTCTTTAAAATACTTTCAAAAGATAGATAATAATCCCTGGCCCAGTTTGTTTTTCAGTTAACAATAACCTCTTGTTTTCAGAGAGTGCAATAACAAAATCAATGTTACATAAGCGCAGAACCTACCTCTGTACTGTCAAGGCCTAGAATTGTAAGAGACTGGGAACTGAGCAAGCAGCAATACAATAGCTGTGGAATGTTTTCTTGTGCTATAATCTCAGAAACAGCTTGTGTGTGTCACACTGGAAGCTAACAGTATTAATGAGATGCCTCTCCCTTTGCTGGACAAAGTCAAAAATTAATTCCTGTTTCCTCTGCAGAATATCAAAGGATGAGTTTGATAAATTTAAAAGTTATATCAGATATAAAAAAAAGGTATTAGATACAAAGTGTTTCCAAAATGTGCGATTCAAATAATTTGAGAGTTTGGATGTATTTAGCTAAAGTAGGTAGTATCTTTGAGAAGATAAAGCATTATTTAGTAATAAGATGTACTTGCTGGATTTTATTACTCCAATTTTTCAACTCTGCTTAAATCATGAAGAAAGAATGCTGAGACAATTTTTTGTGTGCCAAAGTTTAAGTAACTTACTTATCCCAATTATAGTTAAGAGAAATGAAGTCACAGAATGAATTGCAAAGAAATAAGTTTGTTCAAATTTCAGTAAGCTGTAAAGTATAAAGAACATCTACATTTTCAGCAGTTATTTTATTATATATAAATATAAATACACACCCTTATACACACAGTTTTGGATGGACACAATTATGCTGTACACGAGCAGACTTGTTAGATACTTAGATGTATCCTTCTAATCCATTGTGTATTTTATTCTCAAATATCCTTGACTAGAGACTAGAGTTTTGGCATTTTTAATATCTCCAAAATCAGAGTTATTGAAAATAAATACTTCTACGAGTTTCCAAGTGATGCATGGCACAAATGACTGCCAACTGAAGGGGCAGTTACCACAATGTGGAAAGCAAGGCTTCGCAGACAGTTGGAGAGAGACTAAGAAGTAAATGTCAAGCTACTATATTTAATCTAAAATTAATTAGAAACTTCTTGTTCTCAGCTCTCCTCTCTCCCACCGAAGAGACTATTGTTGCTTATTAAGATGCTACCAAGAACACTTAAAAAGATCTCTTCTTTTACAATAAAAGCATGTTGAACAATCCAGAGAATTTAAAGTATTGTACCAATGCACTTAAGCTTTCATTCCCAAAGGCTGTAACTCTTTGGTCAAAATAAGAGGTCACAGAAAGTGTATATGCTACAAAGAAAGCAAATTGCTCGACCCATTTGGATAGGAGCAAAATTAGACATAATAACAACTAACTTTATAATGTTTACACTATATACCTGTAACACAAAATAAGCATCCATTTTATAATGCACAAATAGGGACTAATACTTCACATATTTATGAAAATAGAATTTAAAAGAATAGTATTATATGTAGGCCAAATGGGTTAAAATCTTCTTGATTGTTTAGATAAGTCCTCTTATTTTACAGATCTATAGTGAATTAAGATGTATAGCATAATATTTATGAGTAAAGCCTAATTTTATTATCACAGTATATGTTTTCTTTTGATTTTCTAGTAAACTTCATATTGCCATTTTAGGAATAATGGCCATTAAAACCTTCACATTTTTAGCTTTGAGGTTTACTTCCAGTTCCTCTTTAGTATTCAAATCAAATAATGTCTACTAGTCATATATTTTTACTTGAAAGCCTATATTCTTCTATTTGGTCTACACAAGATTAAAAATAAAGCTAAATTAAAATATTAAATTTTTTGACATTACTAGCAAAGCAGATATTTTTTGTTCATTATAAATAGATGTATTGTTTCTGCCTAGCCTTGGACACAGTCAATTTTCTCTTCTAGGTTGTACAATTTGAAGAACCCAATTCTATAATTTTAATCACAGTGCAGGGTAGAATAAGGGTTATTGGTAGTCTCTTAGTCTTGGTCTCTTTAATAATTATGACAGGGCCTGGCCGGGTGTGGCTCAGCGGTTGAGCACCGACCTAGGACCCAGGAGATCGGGGTTTGATTCCCGGTCAGGGCACATGTCTGGGTTGTGGGCTCCATCCCCAGCAGGGGACATGCAGGAGGCAGCCGATCAATGACTCTCTCATTATTGATGTTTCTATCTCTCTCTCCCTCTCCTTTCCTCTCTCTGAAATCAATAAAGATATATTTAAAAAAAAAAAAATTATGACAGGAAGTTGTGGTTTAGTTCATGACACACAGGTTCTTCTCATAAATGTGTTTAAGACCTAAAGCTTTTATAGTATTATAACCACCTTCACTTCTTAACTAATAATCATAGGATGGTCTAAATCAATATAAGGCCACTCCTGACCTTTCCAAAGCTTCGGATTCCTGGCCTCAAGATATTATGGTTTGAGAATACAGTAGTCCCCTGCCCTTATTCGTAGTTTTACTTTCTGCAATCAAGTATGGTCCAAAAATATTAAATGGGAAAGTACAGAAATAATTAATAAGATTTAAATTGCATGCTGTTCTGAGTTGTGTGATGAAATTTCAGACGTATCCTGTCTATCCCACTCACAATGTGAATCACCCTTTGTCCAGCATGTCCACACGGTATTAGTCACTTAGTAGCTGTCTTGGTTATGAGATCGATTATTGTGGTATCACAGTGCTTGTGTTCAAGTTACTCTTATTTTACTTAATAATGGCCCCAAAGTACAAGAGTAGTGATACTGGAAATTAGGAAGTGCCAAGGAGAAGACATAAAGTATCTCCTTTAAGTAAAAAAGATAAAAGCTTTTGACTTAATAAATGAAAAAATCATAAGCTGAGGTTGCTAAGATCTACAGTAAGAATAAATGTTCTATCCATGAAATTATAAAGCAGGAATAAGAAATTCGTGCTAGTTTCACTGCTGCACCTCAAACTACAAAAGTTATGACCACAATGTGTGGTAAATGCTTAGTTAAGATGGAAGAAGAACTGAATTTGGGAGTGGCAGGCATGAACAGAAAGCGGTTTCAACTGACCTCAGTGTGTTGCATCGGAGAACACTGAGTCTATATGAAGAAACCAGCAAAGGATCTACTGAAACAAGTCACACCGAGCCATTTACTGCAAGTAAGAGATGGCTACACAAATTCAAGAATGGGTTTGGACTGAAAAATGTAAAATTAGGGAGAAGTTGAGTCTGTTGATCAAGAAGCCTCTGCCACATTTATGGCAGAGCTGAAGAAGTTGGCAAGGGTTAAGCAGTATCCGCGTTCCAGGCATCCACTGGGGGTCTGGGAACTTATGCCCTGTAGATAACTGGGGACTACTGCAGTTCCAACGGTAGCTTCACGTCCAAGGAATTTGATAAGGCTTTTCCCCACAAAGCTTCTATTGAACAGAATGATACGACTGGTTTTCTGCCAAAAGATCACTGCAAAGTGATCCTTTTTCTCCAAGTGACAGTTGGAACGTGCCCAGTGGGATGGTTCTAGAAGTGTTCTTAAGCAACTTGTAGAGGCCCAGCATACTTCCAAAAGTAATAAACAAATTTATAAACAAATATGTAGTATGTAATACGGTGGTAAGTGATATGAAGAGAAATAAAGCAGGGAAAAGGGGGCAGTGAGTTGGTGTTACATTTTTAGATAAGGTGGGAAGGTTAGAAAAATCAGGAGTGAAAAGTAAAAGTCACACTGTTTCTTGGAAGCTATCAGCTATCACCCTGGTTCGGCTATTGCAGAGGGTTGAGCCTGAGATTCTCCTTCATGTAACCATGTGATCTTTCTATAAAATGGGATAATCACATACACTTTGCAGATTTTTGTAACACATAATTGACTGTAGAAGTATGACAGGTAAATATCTGAAAGGTAGAACACAGTAACTAAAGGAAATGCACTAGAATAGACCATGGGCTTCGCTTAGCTTCGGACAGCATCCTAGGACACTTACACACACGAGTTAAAACCTATAATTATATCTATTTTTGTAGATAAGGAAATGGACATTTAAGAAGATTAAGTAACTTTCTAGCATCACATAGACTGTAAGGGACCAAGGCAGGGATTTGGTCTGGGTCCCTGGCACTCGAAGGCCCAGTTCCCGAAGCCCCATCTTACTGACCCTCTGAAGACTAAGCTATCAGGTGTCTCCCCCCATCGCGTCAATTCTCTCAGTCCTTAACACCTAGTATAACAGAGTCAGGCACCGCACAAGGACATTTCGGCCGAGAAAGGGCCAAATTTACCACAGTGGTCCCGTAAGGTTGTAACGGAGCTGATAGTGCGGTTTGCTCATTGAGTTCCACATATGAGTGAAACCCTGTGGTACTTGTCTTTCTCCGACTGAACTACCGAGCAAAATCGAGACAGACTCATAGACAGAGCAGGCTGACAGCTCGGGGGGAGGGGATGGTGTTTAGGGGTGGAGGGATTCAGCAAAAAAGAGAAAAAGAGAGAACTATGGGCGTGGACAACGTTGTGGTGGTTTCAGGGGTGGAGGGGAATGGGTGGAAGAGGGCAGGGAAGGGAGAAAAGGCGATGGGAAAAGATTATACTGGAGCTGAGAATTTCTATTGTAGCTGCTGTAACATCCGAGCGCAACACATTACTCACGTGCTTGCTGTGATGCTCGTGTACACAAGCCCATGGCTGAGCCAGCTGCATAAGGGTACAGCACGTGAAACTGTAGCAGTAGGATATGTCACCTAGGTTTGTGGAAGCACAGCTTACGACGTTGGCGCAGCAAACTCGCCTAAGGACACCTTCCTCGGAATGCATCCCCATCGTTACGCCGCGCGGGACGGCAACCGTAATGCTTTATGTTTCTGCCACATCTTAAAATTCTTACAGCATGTTCCCTAATGGCTTATTGTCACTCTTATAAAAGTTCCGAAGAAGGTTTTACTCAGGAAAGGGAAGGTAGAATGGCTATATGACCAGTTACATAACTTCTAAGTGCTAGAAAGACAGCACTAAAACTCAAGTTTGCAGACCCTGAGTCCACCTGTTTTTCCACTGGATTATACGGCCTTATATTTGGGGTTCTGAAGGGAGGCAGGGGCTCTCCAAGGCAGGAATGCAGCCCTGTCTTTTACTCGCAGCTGAGCCTGTGTAGTAACAGATAAAACAAGTTCCCCTATGTCCTGATGTTAGCAATCTCATTCTTCATCATCTGAAGCTCCACCCAACAAATGCATTTCCCCTCCACCCACCGCAGACACCAAGAACCGTCTGAAGTGTGCACGTGCGCTCTCTAGGTGTGGATTTACCTTTCCTGCGGATGGGTCTCTGTAACAAAGACACCGCACAGCTCTCCTCCCTTTCTTCTCTCCTGATTAACCTCTATCCACCCTCCAAATTTCAACGGATGCTTCACTTTCTCAGACAGGCCTTCCCCCGCTACCCTGTTTATTCCTCTCCACTCCCCGGCAACTGTGACAGCCGATAGTTACTTTTGTGTGTGAGTATTGAATAACCTGTCTCGCCTGGCCACCAGACTGTAAGCTCCATGAAGGCAGGGTCAATTCTGCCTGCTTATCAGTTCTGACATGTTGTAAGTGCTCAGGAAACACTGGGGAAGAAATGAGTTGAGCTGCAACATAGTCCAGAGGAGATGATTCCTATCTGCACTCTCACACATGAAGATGCGGGCATCCTAAGGCCAGGCATCAGTCACTTCTTTGGTCAGACTTTCCTTTAAATGATGTTTGTTTGCCTGGCTAACATGAAACAAGGATAACAAGGGACTATTTCTATTTTTCAGGCAGATACTTCATCCCCACAACTTTTTATTATACCCTGGAGAGCCTTCCATTCATCTCTATGACTCGCTAGTGCACATACTGTTTCACATTTTAAGAAAAACAATTCTATTTCAACACATTCCAATTCTAGGAGTCACCAAATTATATTCAGGCACCAAAGAGAAAACTACTCTGTGCTATTTACTGATGTTTCAGTGAGTCAAGTAGAAATATTTTAAATTGTTGTCTCATGATTCTCAAGAACATTCCATGTAAAATATGAGATCCAGTTCACCTAAGTTCCTCCTCAAAACCTCATGTATTATTGGATCAAATTACACAGCATTTGTATTTTGAAACTGAGCCCTTTTCCTCTGGCCAATTTCTCCTCACATTTTTCCAAGCAATCCACACACACACACACACACACACACACACACACACCCCTTGATCAGGAATTGAAATTTAGACAATGTGAAAATATCTGTATAAATATATAATCATTTCTGTTTCGTTTTACAAAAACTAGACAAGTTAAAAGTTCAAGAAAACTTAAAAATATTTTTTGAACTGAAAACTCTTAAAAAATATATTGATGTATGAGAATGGCTTTAAATAGCAAGTTTTTCCAAGCCATATAGAGCTCTTATATCTTCTTTCCCATCTGCAAAGTTATGTCTTCAGCTTATGACTAAGAGACCAGAAAAGCAGTATAAATTAGGTTATAAATATATCTTGAAACACTTTTATTAGATATTCCATAACCGCATAAAAGCAAAGCACATCGCTGTGGTGAATAAGTAGTATTTGTATTGCACAAATAATCATGTCAATGTGTATTCTTTTAAGTACGAGCAAGGACAAATAAATATAAAAATAAATATAACTTTTATGTATGATGTATAATAATAATCCATGACAAAAGAAACAGAAATTAGATATTTAGAAGCAATTTCCAAAATTAAGTTTTTCTCTGCACTCATTACCTAAAATATATATTTTTTATGCTTTACACAGATGTCTAAAATTCAAACTCCTATAGCAATCTGACACTGTAAATTAAATACATGGACCAGGGTGAGCTGCAGTGGGTTGGAGAGCGCATGTCAAGAGTTTGTAACTTTTGCTTTGAAGAAAGATTTAAAACCTCTCCTACATATACTTACTTTTTCTCCACATGCAGAAATACTTTTAAAATTAGTTAATTTAATATATAAGGTGTCTGGTTATGTGAGAGTTATTGTATAAGTTGTCCTCAAATTGCCGAGAATAATAAAACTGTGTTTCTGTTTCAAGGTGCCTATCATCTAGTGCAGTCATTTTCATCTCATGGCACACAAACTAGTAACTAAAATTCTGCAGTACACCTAAAAATATATTTTTTGCCAACCTGACAAAAAATAGGTATAATTTTGATTCATTCACACTGGATGGCTACTGTTGTGTTGGCTGTTGTCATTTTTTTTTTCTTTGACAATCTAAAAGAGGTCAATTTCAATGACTCAATAGTGAGGTACTGCACGTTTTAAAAATTCTTGAGGCCCACCAGTGTGCCTGTTATGGCACACGGCTTACAATTGCTGATCTAGTGGGTTAGACAAACACATAATAGGAAAAATAATAGTAAGAGTAATGATAGATGCTGATGGAGAGATGCACAGGGGATTACAGGAACATGGCTTTCAGTCATCGTCTCTGACTGGAACCAGGGAGAAGGTGAGAACCTGGTGGGCTCTACAAGGACAGGTAAGAATGAACTGGAACTAGAATCGGCAAAAATGCGGGGATATGAGGAGAAAGCTCCCAAAGGAAACGGCGTAACCGCAAACCCAGACACAGAATAGCATGATGTAGGAAGAAAATTACTATCACTGAAGTGTTACAGAGACTGTGAGGCAGGGGGAGGGCTGGACATGTAGTTGGAGATTTTGACAAAATTCAGATCACAGACCATCAGGTTGTCCTAAGGTGTTTATCACAATCAGCATGCAAATGAATTTACTTATTTGCCAAATCTTATAGGACTTAACTGTGTGGTTCAGTTTCTGTTTTGAGAATGATTCTGAGGGAATATTAGGACTTATTATTTAAATAGAATATTTTACCTGATTACTAAATACTTAGGGCTTTGATTTTGTATAAGGTGTGAATCATAGGTAAAAACATGGGAAGAAAGGCAGGGCAAGTTAAATTAGTCTCCATCCAAAGCTCATAGGGTGGTAGGTCACCATTTTGAAGAATGCAGTCTCTTAACATTCTGTCCAATAGTGAACTCTCCAAATCTGAGGGGCCCTTATAGCATGACTGTGAGAAGAAAACCTTGGATTGCTGATTTCTAATCCAAAAAGCATGTTGGGCTTACCCGGAGGCCTTTTCAAAAGTACACATGCCAAGGCCCCACTCTGGACCTACTAAAGCAAAATATCCATGAATGGGTCTAAGGCATAGGCATTCTGAAAAGGCCCCCAAAGTGATTCTGATGTTCACATGTAGATGAGAATCATGGCCCTACATGGGAGCTAGGATTGCTCAAACCCCAGCTCATGGCTCCCGTTCTTCACACAGTCTACTTTAATAAAAGGTGTGATGTAGGCAGAATTACTCTAGAAGTCCCTTCATCCACCAGCAGGATGAAACTTTTCACCTGTACCAGAAAAGCTATAAGGTAGATGACAGAGTGAGATGGATTTCCACTTCTCCATTAGAAAATGGAATAAAATTCTAGGAGTGCTTTTGCTAGGTTTCAGCTATTTTTTCTAAAATTTCAGTTTGTGCCATCTAGGTTTTCCAGTTAAACCAGGGTTAGAAAGGAGGGTGGTATATTCAGGAAAAAACACACAAAACAAAACAACAACAAAACAGATCACACAAGCCTACAAATTGGACTTAAAGTAATTAAATCTAGTTAAAATGGCATCATATATTTAGGTACATAATACAATTATACAAACTATATAGCAAATTATACAAAATATACAGTAAAATTTCAAAAATAAGAATATTGGATATCACATGAATGATTTGATTTAAACTGGTCAAAATACTTAAATGGTTTATTAATTATGCCTGTTTCTTAGCCAAACTCTTCCTTTTTCAGATAATAGAATGGATCCTGAGATGGATAGATATGAACACTGGGCGTCATTCCTCTCTTCTCTCCCTTTACTTCCTCACTTCCACTCTCCCCATGTAATGTCAGACTTTTTTTTGCCTTTAAATGCTGCTAGTTACTACAGTACTCTTGGGAGAAGGTGTTGGCAAAATATCTGTGTGTGTGTGTGCGCGCGCGTGTGTACATAGTAAGCAATGGGGCACAATACCTTCCAGATGAAGAGAAATTGCATTTCCAGTAATCACAGGTGCAGTGACCTTCTTAGAGTATAACAATTTAACAGAGAGAGAGAGAGAGAGAGAGAGAGAGAGAGAGAGAACTTCTAATGTATTGCTGATTTTGCTGATCCATAATATACATAGAGATTTTCACAAATGTAATCATCAGGATTATTTTTACTATTTAACTTACACACTTTTGAATCCTTTGCCCATCGGTAAAGGGGAATAGAAGATGTTTACAATGTAGGTGTCATTGAGAAATGATAGACAGGGAGCTGGCAGGGTAAAGGAGACATGGCCTAGCCTAGGGAGTCCAATCATGTTGTCTTGGAAAGTAATGTTCTACTTTTCTGTTGGATGCGAATGGCAGAAATAGATGGCGATGCAGCTTTTTTGAAATAACCATCTGTTTTTGCACCAGCACCCCGCCCACTCCACAAACACTCCCTCAAGAACTACTGCTCTGAGGAATCCAGTCCCTCCCAGAAGTACCTTTTCTTACATACAAATTTGTCTAAGTTATTAAATGATTCTTCCCTGGTGCTCTTGATTCGGAGAACTTAGAAAACAGAAATCAGCCAAGACAAAAATATAGGCTGAGTTCATTTTAGACTCAGGAAAATAACTGAATTTACTTAAACATGTATAATGTGTTCTCCAATGAGATTAAAATAAAAAAGACACTGCATGAAATTTCAGGAGGAACAATTTAGGTTTTACATATAAAGTGACTGAGACTTGCAATAGATTTAGAATATCTACAAGCCCATTTTCATTGGTTTTCTCGACAGACCCATCCTCCTGCTTGCTTTGATTCTAGACTCACGAGCCTGCTTTCAGTTCCTTAACATAACTTGCTTCCTCTAAGCCCAGCTATTTCTTTTCTTTTTTTTTCCTTTCCTTTTTTTTTTTTTTTTTTGGTAATCACTCACCACCAATTAATTCACCCTAAAGATATTTAGTGAGTATCTGTTATGTGACCAGCACATTTCTACACATTGGGTATATGTCAGTGAAAAAAGAGGTGCAACCCCTGCCATCATGGTTTTACGTTCCCTAAGGAGTGGTGAAATGACTTCAGGGTTTCTCAACCGCGACCCCGTGGGCATTTTGGCCCAAGTAATTCTCTGTCATGGGACCTATTCTGTGCATACAGGGTGTAAGGCAGCACCCTGGCCTCTGCCCGTGAGACGCCAGTAGCACTTCCCCCTTGTGACAATACAAACTATCTTTAGACATTGCCAGTTATCCCCAGGAGGAGCAACATCACCCCCATTTGAGATGCACTGGGTTACTGAGTAACAGCTATTGCATGTAATTTTATATTGATTACGGTAATTATTTGCATATGGTCCTCTCCCATAAGATGATACCTGTCCCCATAGAACAAACAACATCTATTTTTCTTCTCACCATAATGTTTCCAGTCTCTAGGACTATAACTAATATATAGTAGGCATTAAATAATACTTGTTAAGTGACTGAAAGATTAAACCAGTGGGCAAACAGCTTTCTTCTCTGAAACCTTAGTTGTATATTTTTATGTCCTTCATTTGCTCTTTCTACTTACTCTTCAGCATACCCATTACACTGCACTACAATTACCTGCTCTTTGGTCTGTCTCATCTCTCTGTCAGTGGGTGACAGAATATTCCTTAGGGCAGAAAATGTGTCCAATCCATCCTTACATCCTCACTTCCCAGCACAGCACCTGACAGATAAATAGCTAATGAATAAATGAATGGAGAGCAATACTAATAATTACTAAGCATTCAACGCAGGGCAGTCATCAAGCTAGTTCATTAGTGCTAGACATATCCCAGGTCATCTTTACAAGAAATTCAGAAGAAAATGATAGAATTTCTATTTCACAGAGCAGAAGCCTGAAACTTAGAGATTAAGCAGCATATCCCAGGTGTGACATGGTACAGCTAGAATCTGACCTTTTGAAGTCTGATTCTAAAACCCAAAGCATTGCTCTGATTAAATTGGTGGAAATTTCTTGGCTTTGTCTATGAGAAGCAGTCAGTGAGTTAGGCAACAGCAAATTAAGAAAAAACTCCACTGTTTTTCAAATCAGAGGTGAATAACATTTTCAAATTACTGTCCGGGCCCAAGTAGCTTAAGAAGCAATAAACAAATCACTCTGAGGAGGAGATGGTATCCATCCCATTACCTAAGTTTTTTGGGTGGCCAAAATTTCATTTGAAAACTGAATTTACAGTACACGGACACTGACAATGGAATGTCAATGTGGCCCAAATTAAATTTTTCAGACAAATTTATGTTTGCTTAGTCAAAAATATTCCAGCCATGTGTCACTTTATTGTGGAATCAATAGTAAGATTTAAATGTAAAAATAGCTTTGAAATCTTAAGACGCGTGTTCTACAACCACTTCCATATACTTAGATTTTAATAAATAACATGGTTTTGTAGTCCAGTGCTCAATAAACCATTAAAAAGCTCACATATTACATTCTGATAATTTATTTATTTTATTTTCTCATTATTTTGTCCACAATTCCATTTTTTTCTATTGACTGATTTTATAATTATTTTAATACCCCTTCACCTTTCCTCATCACATATTAAAATAATAAATGTATATATCAGATATATATATGTATCAAATATATCAAATTGCATTTATCAATATTATAAGAGAATAAAGAAAAATAAATTGTATCTATAAGAAATTTATTAAAAGGTAGAATTTGATATATTCTCGAACCAATGAACATTAAGAAAAAACTATATCATAGAACAAGGCAGGTAATATAATAGCAATGACAATGTTTCAAATTTGGATTTCACCATTTTTAGAGCCCCCTCACTTACTTCTTACAGAACCCTCACAACACTTCTGGAAAGTGGGTTAGCTAACCATCACTATTTTACAAGTTGTTGCTGATAAAACTGAGATTATATGATTTGAAATACATTTCCAAGCTCACTGAGCCAGTAGATGGACTACCTTGAAACAATTCACCTCTTCTGAATGTTAACCAACTTAACTTTTTACTACACCTACTGCTACTCAAACAGATGATTATACAGACGGTGCCTAAGAAAAATGGAAAGACTCAAGGACTATTAGGTTAACACAGTGTCCAAGCTCCAGTCTTAAGATGTAGATGCAAATCATAACTACAATGAGATACCACCTCCCCCCTGTTAGAGTGGCTGTTATCAACAAGGCAGGTGGTACCAAGTGCTGGAGAGGAGGGGAGAGAAAGGAGGCCTCATTGCATGCTGGTGGGAATGTAAACTGGTACAGTCACCATGGAAAATAATATGGGATTCCTCAAAAAATTAAGAAAAGAGTTACCAAAATACCCAGAAACCCCTTTTTGGGGTATTTACCTGAAAAATGTAAAAACATTTATTCATAAAGATATATGTACCACTGTGTTCATTGCAATGTTATTCACGATGGAAAAGACATGGAAACAACCAAAGTGTCCCTCCATAGATGACTGGATCAAGAAGATACGGCACATATATAGGTACATAAACATTTCCTCAAAAAGGTATACACACACTTTGAATAATTACGAAGGCAGTGTTCATTAAAATACACTTCATTTTCAAAACTGGGCTATCCACTGTTACAGTATATATACATATGTGGGGACACCCTGTCTCCGTGCAGCGGCTGCTATTCAGCCACAGGAAAGATGAAATGCTGCCTTGGCGACAGCATGGACGGACCTTGAGAAGACCCCGAGAAGCAAAATGAGTCAGACAGAAAAAGTCAAGAATCATGATTTTGCTGATATGTGATATACAAAATGGAAAGCAATAAATGAACCGAAAAAACAAATACACAAACAACTCATAGACACAGACGATCGTGTGGTGGTAACCAGAGGGAAGGGGGGTGTGGGGAGCAAAAGGAAAAGGGGATTAAGTATATGGTGAGGGAAGATCTCACTCTGGGTGGTAAACACACCATGAAACATACAGATGGTGTATCATAGAATTGCACGCTTGAAACCTATATAATTTCATTAAAATTGTACACTTGAAACCTATATAACTTTATTAGCCAGTCACCTCAATAAGTTGAATTTAAAAATGTTTTTGTAATTTCTTGGTATTTATTCATAGTCCCTTTTCTTGAAATACAAGCACTCAATTCCACGACTGGTTTTGAAAATACTAAAGAATGTTCATCCTTAATTTTTACATGGTATAAGTTGGATAATTTTATTGCAATCTACCCATTGTTCCACTTTTATCTTCTTTTTGTTAAGTAATTATCAGCTCAAATTTTTTGATTTATTTTCATTGCCTGGAGCAGTGGTTTTCAACTTGCATCTGCTAAGAATGTTCCCAAAAGCAAATTCATCTTGAGAGATTGCTCCCATTAGGAAGTGGTGCTTATACTATCTAGTTACAAAGACAGAATTTATGTAAATTCCTGGTCTCTGAACTTCCAAAGGACTTTTTATGCCTATTACTCATTTAGCATTTATAATGTACGTAAGACCTTATATTGGTTAACTTTCTGAGAATTTAATCTTATTCTCAACAGAAAGTATAAGCTATCAAGGTGAGAAAACTTGTTAATATTTAATCTAAACAAGTATCAGCACTAACGAATATGATCAATGCTCAGTAAATATTTCTTAAGAAGGTGAGCTAATTTGACCATAAACTGTTTTAACCAAAATGAGCTTAAATATCCCAGCCTAATACCAGAATCAGAATTAAAACGATCAAAGCATTGCATTGTTTGCTGGAAGTGAGGTTCAGTTTTATTCAAATCATTAAAAAAAAAACTAATAAATTCAGCTGAATTCGAAATAGACTGGAATCAAAATAAGTGTCTACCAAAACATACTATTTTTAGGACACACGAGAAAGTGTAAGATGGAAAATGAAAGAGTCTGGGACTCCCACGACCTCCATTTCCCCCTGAATTACCTGGCAGCAGCAACGGCAGGACAGAATCCCATCCAGGGCAATTCTATTCCATTTGTAGCCTTTGCAAAAATTAGGAGAAAAATCATATTTGATTTCTTCTCACCTTACATTCAAACCAAACACTTCTCCCTTTCTGTTCTCTTTTCTTGTTTGAGAGGAAAATTAGGGGAGAAATGTTGATAGGAAGAAAAAAAAGGCTTGAAGTCAGGAAAAAATAAGTATTGTTTCATTCTTTTAAGTTCTCATGTTCCCTTAACTTGTTTACATGCATGTGCACACACACACTATGTATTCATAACATATTACATATCATCTATACGTATTTGATATGCATTGCCAAAATCTTGCTTTGAATGCAGTCTGAATTATAGGCTAGAAAGGTGGGAAATACGTAAACCTAATCAAAGGCATTTAAATACCACAAAAATGCCTTTTTATTGGTGAATTATTATCTAATATTCCAATCTCTATATCTTGTTCAATAGTTGAAATATGGAAGCAGATACATGAGTGAATAATCCTCAAAACTTTTATTTATCATATGCTTAGTATATATTTACTTTCTCATTATATGTTGAGTAAACTGGTTTGAGAATTAGTCTTCCTTCAAACACTGATGGAAAAGAAAAGGTTGAAAAATATGTGGCAACACAAAAGCTCTCTTGAAACTAAATTTAGAGCTTAGGCTAGCCAGTTAAATGCAAATAACTGGTTTCTATACAGATATAGATAGGCATATAGATATGTAAATACCTAGATATGCTTTGTGCTCTGAGAAAAATCACATATACAGAGGTCATAGAACTGCTATACATTGAATCAGTTACTTATAGCATTTTCTGAAAAAGAAAAAATAATGAAAGTATTGCAAAAAAAACCCCAAAAAACACTTCCTTAGAGGCATCTTCATTGGGATCCAGATAATTTAACTGACTTTCATTTGAAATCTGAAATATAAATCCATTACTGGATTCCATTTCTAATGAGGAGCCTGTTTGGCAATTCTTTAAATAGTGCTGTTATTTGCAGCATCCATTTCACTGAAAGCAATGTCCTTCGTCTTCTTGGCAACTTGTTTTCGAGAGTCATAAGGTTTCCCCATTGCTAACCCATCTGTAGTATTTGCTTTGTTCCTGTGCCCATTCTTCAAAGGCCTGTTCAAATGCCACTCCTCCGTAATGATGTCCTCTTTGGTCATCCCAGCTGGAAGTGATCTTTACCTCCTCTGATCCACTAGAGTAATTATCACATTCCGTCTTGTAATTCAACATGGCTTTGTGACAGTGAATGGAGAGACTCTGCAGTTAAGCAGATAAGGGTTCAAAGTTTGGTTTTGTTGCTCATAAGCAAGTCAACTGTACGCATGTCAGTCAGCGTCTCTGAGCTATAGTTATGGATAATTACAACCACTTTCTCTATATTTGGTATTGCCCCTCCTGCAATATGGCAACCAAACATTAGCCAGCTAGATCTGTTTTAAATCCGTACATCACATACGCTTATTAAATATCTACTAAGTATCCTCAACATGCCAAAACTCAAAGTAGACTTTTTCAAAATTTGAAAGTCACATGGTAATTTATAATCTGTATTTTCTACCTCCCCAATCTGAATGTTCATATCTTCAAAACAGGGACTATAGATGTTATATATTATTTTGTGTTCCATGGTGCTACAGTTTGTATTTGACAGATAGTTGAAAAAAATGAATGAATGAGTAAATGAATGAGATTGAATCGATTAGTACTCTAACTAGAAACTTGACTGGCCAGTTGTCAGAAAGGGTTATAAACTGTTAAGTAACTAAGTACTCATTCTGTACAAGAATAAACTATTTTTGTTGTTAATGAGAATCCATCTAAAAATGAAAAAAAAATGCTTGTTCTCTAGACGCAATGAATTTATATTTTTTCACCAAGAAATATACATTTAATTCATTAATATATAGCATATAAAATTTCATTAAATAAAATTAAACTTTTATTAAAATTTCTACATGGATTGAGTGATTTATAGTATAAATATATCTGAGCACTCTGCAAAAATTGCTCAATCAATGGGAGAAAATATGATTTCTAGTATTAAATATATCTATGATTTATTTTTCTTATATCAGCATATCATAACTTAAGATCAAACCCATCCAATAATTACCGATAAATTAGAAATATCTGTCACAGCATGGCACAGGACTTTGCATACTTAAATGGTTCAACACTTTAACGCTACAGTATAAAGCAGTATAGTCAACATAAGCGAATTCTTCATGATGGGTTTCATTCTCCAAAAGGGTTAATGCTCAAAGAATCCTTTGTTTTTGACAAGTGTAATGTGAGGACCCTCAAAACCCTGATTTATTATTGCTCCTTTCCCCCCCTCTTTCTTTCCTGGTGTTATTTTTTAAGTGCTTGCGATCCACATTGGATAAAAAAAGACATTTGAGGTCGAGAGCTGTGGAGGCTCAGAGTGGGATGAAGAAGGCTATTTTAAATCTTGTGACAGTGAGGTTTCGTTCACTAAGGAGCTCTCTGTGGGTTTCTGGCATTGTAAGTGTTTTGTCTGCTTGCAAGGGAGCAGCTGATGGATGGGGAAAATGTTCATTGATTTGTAGTGCCTGCACTGCAGCCAACCAGCACTAGAATGAGGTGGCACCATCATGAATCTCTCAACTATGCATATTTATATGCAGCTGCTGTACTTCTAAACCTCCAGTGAATACAAAGTACTTGTGTGGCCACCAGTTCACACAATGCCGTCCTGCAGCATGCTCTGATTTAACTACTGTATGGAAGAATAGAGTTGGGGGGGCTCCGTGGGATATAGAAAGGAGAGGTAAGCATGGAGGGAGAAAGGGCTCTCGCACAATTCCTTTTTCTTAGATAGTCAAGAGAATGACATGAATGTGGGAACAAGTAGGGAGCATTCTAATAAATGCTTTACGTGCTTGAATCTCAAATTCTAAAATTGATTAATGGAAACAAAATCCTTTTAAAGATGGTGTTTTCAGCGAGCGAGGCTTTGGGACTACATGATAATGATGTGGTTAAAATATGCTGGCACCATTGAAATCATCATAGCATTGAGCTGTGTGTATGAGAAAGTCCCTCCCCTGGGCAAACCACGGCCTCAGTGTAGAGAAATAGATGAGATGTTATACCTGGGGGGGTGGGGGTGGGGGTGGGGGGGCAGGGACAGGGAAAGAGAAATAAAGAATCTGCAATAGCTTTAGAAAAAAATTATGTGAAGTGAAAATATGAGGTTGTTAAAATACACAGATGAAAAAGAATTCATTTCAGAATGGAAATGGAGCAGGAGGAGTGGTTTGGGAGCATGAAAGCTACAGGGGGAGGTGTGAGAGCTGAAAGCTTAGAGAAGCCAAGAGGTGTGCTGAGTTAGAAAGTGAAGTCAAGGAAGAAAACAAAGAGAAGGAAATTGTCAGACTGAGAATCCTGCCTTTCAAAGAACATACATATCTTTACTTGAGATATAGAAGTACATGTTTAGAATTACAGATTCTAAATAGTTTTATAAAATGCCCCAATTTTATTAAACTGCAAAGTCCTGAGGAACAATAAATTTGTAAGAGTGCAGATTTTCACATTTGATAGGTAAATTTCATTTTCCCAGAATTTAAAGAGAAACAAAAAGACAGGAAAGGAATGGGGAACACTGAAAATGATATAGGACTAACACATACAAGAAATTATTCTCATTCATAATGTTCTGAAGGCCAGAGTCAGGTAAATGCTGTCAACAGCGATAGTGTCACAGAGCGTCTGACAGAAGTTCATTTTATTGTGAGATGAAGGCTCAGCTCCAACACAAGCTGCATCGAAGGAACATCCAACGAAAACGCAAACTCAGTATCTGGGTACAGTTTGATTCCATTCTAAAAAATAAGCTTTATGCTTTTCCACGTAGAGTTAAAGCACTAATTCAGCCCAAATTGCAGCTGCTCTTTTGACCAGAACATAAAATGGCTGTCTTCCAAATAAATCTCTCCGAGTTTTCTAGGCAGGGTGTCAAACCTTATCTCCCATGGGCCCAGAGAAGATGGATGGACTCTTGAAAGTTATGTCAGAGCATATTTGATGTTGGTATTATATTCTAGTCACTTGGCCTTTATTAAACATGTCCAGCTTTTTAAAACAATACACAAAACCTCAAAATTGATTAGGAGTTTCTCCCTTCTGGCACAGAAACACCCTCTAATACAGTAATATTAGACTCTGGGCTAGCAATGTACTCCACCCAGTGGTGTGTCAGAGTAAAAATGCCTTTTAAAAAGGCTAAACCTGACCTAATTTCCTTCTATTTTTCAGCCTTACAGCAGTAAAATGTTAGACAAATACATGAAATGTAGCATGAACTTTAGTCTTCATAATAAAATAGGAAAGGCGCAACACCTTTTTGGAAAAGTGCACGCCTTCCAGTTTTCAATGAAGAAGAAATGAAATCTTTCATACAGTTCTCATATAAGGATTATAAATAAGCTAACCATTCTTCATACAGGTGTATGTACATGCATGGATAAAGTCAATAATTCCTGAGGTCACAGAAGAAAGCACTGAGTTGCTATCATTTAAACTGATAAATAAAAAACACCATTTTCCTGGTGGAGAAATCAAACTTCAATGTTAAGCAAACAAGCAAAAAAGGAAACCCAAACCATTTATGACTAGTACTAGAATGCGTGGAGACTGGGCTCCTCAGATCAACTACACTATCTGGTTTACAGGTTTAACAAGAACATCTTGCACAGTCCTGTCGAAATATCTAAATTTCTGCCTGTTTATGACTTTGTCCCAGTTGGCAGAGAATAGAGGAAATACAATGGAATCTCTATTTTGTGACTTATCTTTATGGTAATCAAACACCATTAGACATCAAAGATATTGTGACTTAGATAAAGAATGTTCTGAGATTAGGTCTCCCCAGGAAATTAAAAATTTTAAATTCTGGTTGTCATTTGCATCTTAAAAAAAACTGAGCAGAAATAAAAACTGAATTGGAATTTGGATGCTAATGCTGGGTTGGGATTTTCCCTACTAAACATGGAATATGTAAGCCCGTGTTCCCATCTAACAGATGAAGAGAATGTAGGAAAAAATGCTTCAGCTTATATGACTAGCCAATATTTTAGAGTTTGAACAAAAATTGAGATAATATCAATGAGATAAATATATGGTGGGAAGCAACTATGGACAATGTCAAAAGAGAACTTACTAGTGTTTTAGATCAGCCATTAAACTGTTGCTTGACATTAGGCAAGTCACAATACTTTTAACCCCAAATTCCTTCACATATCAAAAAATGTACCACTAAAACTAGTTTATTTCCATTGTCCAGTAAGAAGAGTAT
The DNA here is from genome assembly GCF_054644295.1 of Miniopterus natalensis. Lineage (NCBI taxonomy): Eukaryota > Metazoa > Chordata > Mammalia > Chiroptera > Miniopteridae > Miniopterus > Miniopterus natalensis. The sequence goes on along the minus strand of NC_142086.1, from coordinate 76,540,795 downwards.
TATTAATAACTAACTTTGTTTATATTGTCAACCTTCGGAGAATCTGATGAAATCCATGAACATTTTCCTTAGCAAAATGTTCATATCCATAGACCCACAATGATTTACGCATAATTTTAAGATTTCAAGATTCCCCTGAGACCAATTCATAGACTAATATGGAGACCATGAACATCATGAAAAGAAACCCTAAATGATATTTTATTAATATGTATATCTCAACCAATAGACTTAAATCACTTATTTCTGTCCTGGAGTCTCAAACAAGGTTATCTGACCCAGAGTTTGTACTCAATAAATTTGGGACATATACATGGTTTCTTAAAGTTGTCTTAAAATTAAAATTTTGAGATAAGGATTTTAAAATCATAACTTGTTCTGAATAGCTTGAGTTAAAATAAAAATTAGAAACAAGGAACCACAATCACATTTACTTAACTCAATGAATGTTCAGACTTCCTGTAGTCCAATTAGGCAAAAAGAGAACATTGGAGAAAACAGTGTATGGAAATGTGGAGTAGATGTAATCTTTACTGAATTGCATATTGTCATCATCTTAGTTTTTATATAGTGTAAATATTTCATAATTCTTCCATTAGAAAAAAACCTGTATAATTACTCCATCATCACCTCATGAGATACAAAAGAATTTTTCTTTTAAAAAATTTTAAATATGTTTTTATTGACTTTTAGAGAGAGAGGAAGGGAGAGGGAGAGAGCAAGAGAGAGAAACATCAATATGAGAGAGAAACATGGATCGGTTGCCTCTCGGATGTGCCCTGACCGGGAATTGAACCAGTGACCTTTAGGTGCACTGGACAACACTCAACCAACTGAGCCACACTAACCAGGGCTAAAGAGTTTTTCTTATAAAACACGTAAATAAAGGCAATGTAGAACGCTTACAGACATTGTTCATTACATAATTGTCTCATGTGCTGCATATGACATCATCTGTAATACCACATTTATAGCTGTGACTCTTATCAAATGCACAGTCCTATTTATGCAGCTAAGTAGAAAAACAGATACAATCAGAGCCTATTACAAAGTAGCTAACAATTAATTACATCGGACCCAGTTATACCCAGGGCCAAATGATATCCCTCAAGAAAGTATAATTTCCTCGTTATTGCCCAAATAGTTGGCACTATTCTTTTCTCATTATTTCATGATTACATTGCATGATTAAAGCACTCTTCAAAGATTTAGCTTAAACAAAGAGAAAAGGCATTTGAAAAAATGAACGTAAGTTATGGAGTGGATTAACCTTGGGTAGGTTACCTAAATTTTCGGAGACTGGCTTCTGTGTATGCAAAATGTCCAATATTAGTTGTGATTTTAACTGTCACGATCAACATGAAGTGTATATAGTAATTGTCTGGTTCAAAGTAAATACTAAATACATGGTAACAGCTCTATTAAAATTCCTAGCATTATTATTTCAATCACGCAACTTAAGTATGATCACAGAAGATCTTAGGCTCCCAAAAATTTTACTTTCCCCTTCTGGTAAAATGAAATCCCTGAAACTCTCTCGCTAATAGTCACTGATTATTACACATGTGGAACACCTATTAATCAAACTAATACTTCAAAAATAATTATTGCATGACACATTTTCATTCCAAAGTTGTATAAAAGCATATTTAATATCTTCCTGCTTACCCTGTTTGTTTCCAAAAGAATTGATGGGGTAAAATAGCCACTATCACATGGGCTTTTGCACCAACCTCACTATTCTAAATAACTGCTTCCTTAAATACTGTTGAAAACATGTATAATATTATTATAACTACAGCATCTGCTTTCTTAGAAGCAGGATCTGATGACAATGACATTATCTCAAATTAATATTTGTGCAAATAAGTATTTACTAGTTGTAACTACTGCGTAATATACCAGGGCATTTTTGACACATTCAAACTCTGAAATAAATGCAACTTTTTGGTTTGCATATTTCACTGTAAGGCCTCTGTTGAATAGCAAAGCATCTGTATTTAAATTAATATTTAAGTATTTATGAAGGTGCATGATTATCTCTTAAGTAAATAAGTTTATTGATTCTCCTTTAGTTTTATTTATAGTAAATAATTGGAATAAAATTATGGTTGGCCTTTTCATTTTATTTCAAAAGATGGAAAGACCCTGAGTTTTTCCTTTGTTTAATATTAACATCTGTTATGTATGATTTTCCTTTGGTATTTTTTTAATCTTCTGAATTGGAGTAAAAACAGATAAAATTTGCTTTACTTTCAATGAATTAAGCTATTTCCGCTGCAGAACAATTTTGCTGATAATTCTTCCATAGAGTTGCTTTGGAAATTATAGGAATATTAGCAGAGGATGGATCCAGGAGATAGAAACATTATCAGAGGCCATAAAATGACTCACTGATAAACTCCAACTGTGCCCTGCTCCAGGGCAATAATAATTTGGTCATTTTTCAAATGAGTGTAATTCTCCTGACTTTTGCTTTGCCTCCAATAGCATAAAGTGAGGAACTGTAAAGTAAGGACAAAGGAGGCTCTACGGCTATACACATTATGAAGGGAAATCAAAGGTTATATTATATCGAAATTGAAAATTAGTTTTGTAGAGAAATCTTAGCCTGGTAAATGAAGACAGATTTGAACTTTCCCAGCCCCTAGTCATCTCGGGGATTCACACTGATAGCCTAAGGCAGAGCATTCCCTAACTCTCTGTCTCTATTTTGCCACTGAAAAAATAAGACCAACATTTTCAGGCATCCACCCCAGTTATACCAGAATTATTTTGTAAAAATTACTGTCAGTGTGCAATGTGCAAACACACAGTATCAACCTTAACACTGCATCTATTTTGCAACTGAAGGAAATGATAAATAATTCACCTACCAGCTAACCAGAGAAACTCCCAGACAAATGCAGTAGAGACAGTAATATCACCTATTACTTTCCTTTGTATTTTGTGGAGAATTGCAGGGATGAAATGTTTTCATTTGTCAGTTGGAATGAGACTTCAGTCTAACAATTTTGTAACCTAGGCTGAGTAGAAACTGTGCCTGAGGCTTTAGCAAAACAACGAAAAACTGAGAACAAAGACTTTTCAGAATATCGCCCTACCTGACATGAAGTGATGTTAGTAGTTTCAGTCTAGGAAAATCCAAACAAATAGAGCTGAGCTTCTAACTAACATTTCTGTTGCTTGAGTAAGTTAAATGGTTATAATTTTGTTGCATGATTCTCACATAATATCTGTTCATGCTTGTTCATTGTATTTTCTTTATTTTCTAAAGTGCTCAGTCTTTATTAAGTGCTCAGTTATTTATGGTATACAAAGTTTGATGATGATGATGATAGTGAGGATGAACAAGTTTGTTAAGTAATCACTTCGTTCAGTTGTATTTCCAGGTGTTAGCTAAGATGTTAGTATAGCTCATTTGACTTATTTTCTCTGGGATGATAAGCATTTAAGGAAATCATTATACTTCAGCCAGGAGAAAGCCATCATATTGCCTATTTTCAACCTAAATATGCTTTAAATTGTTGAATATATATATACAATAATCATCAAGTCAAAATTCAAAAGGTCCAGAAGGGACACGTTTACCAGCAAAAGCACCCTAATAGGTTTGAATGCATCTGACTATTAAAGTGATTGAGTCAGGAGTGAAACCTTGCTTAAGAGGAATACTTGCAAAATCAGTGGACTACATCAGTGGTTTCTATGCAGTTTCAAATTTTCTGCTCCTGAGTTTCAGGCACCCTCCAGATACACTGACCGAAAATCCCAGGGGTAGAATCTATGCATTTGTAATATAAGCTCGTAAAATGATGCACTGAGCTACATTTTATGAAAAGTCAGTATTTTAATGGTCTAAAGTGTTCAATATTAAATATTAAAATAATAACAACCTAGTTTTGAAATCAAGTGTTTCATAATAATATATACAATTATCATAGTACTACCTGGTATAAGATAGTATAGAAATTAGTTTGAGGTAGGATAGGTCTGTTTTGGAGTCTGTCCAGGGAATTTTATATCGAAGAATCAAAAATAAAGTATCATAAGGATGGAAATCATAAAAATAAAAGAAGAAAATGCTCAGAGAATAAAAGGATAGAAAAACAGTAGATCTAATTAATAAATTAAAATCTTGTTTTTTAGAGAAAATTAATGAGAGAAAAATCACTAGCTGCCCTGGCCACTGTTGCTCAGTGGTTAGAGCATCCACCTGTACACCAAAGGATCATGATTCAATTCCCTGTCAAGGGCAGGTACCTGGGCTGAGGGTTCGCGTCCTGTCCCCAGTGGGGGTGTAGACCGGAGGCAACCAGTCCATATGTCTCTCTCACATTGATGTTTCTCTCCCTCTCTCCCTCTCCTTCCACTCTCTGAAAAAGCAGTGGAAAAAATATCTTCCACTTGTTGTCGTGAGGCTAACAACAAAAAGCACTAGCTAACTGATCCAGAAAAGGTAGTGAGATAGCATAGTCACACACAGACACACACAGACACACGCACAGACAGGAGTGTTTTGTAGTGCTCTGCTAAAATAAATTTGAAAAACTAGATAGTTTCCCTGGGGAGATGGATATTACTGAATTGACTCCACGAGAACTGTCAATCTTAAAACAGACCACAAAGAGCACCAGGACCTGATGAGTTCACAGGGGACTTTTACCTACTTTTAATGACCATATAGTCTAAAGACTCTAGAAATTATTCCAGTGCATTGAAAAGGGGTTAAAGATTCATAATTCCTTTTACAAAACAAGCATAACTATGATACCTAAGATAATACTTACAAAGAAAGAGAAGAAAAGATGAGTATCACCCATAATTAATTCAAGACCACTAAACAAAATATTAACAAACAGAGTCAAACATCATGGTAAGGAAACAATATGACATGACCAAATGGACTTTATTCCAGGAATGGGAAATCACTTCAGTATTTAGAAATCTATTACTATCACTTTATCATAGATCTCAGGAGGAAAAATCATGATGGTCTCTATAGATGCTAAAAAAGACTCTGACAAAATTAAACACTCAGTAATGACTTGAAAACAGCAAGGAAATTAAACAGGGATTTTATATATATATACCATCCAGAAGCCAATATCCAATATCTTATTTAATGAAGAAACAATAAAAGCATCTCCACTAAAATTGGGGAAAAGATAAGCCTGCTATTTATACTACTAGTCAACAAAGTACTTTAGATATTAGCCAATACAATTAAGCAGGGGTATAAGAATGGAAAAAGAAGTGATACTATCTCTCTGCAGATGATACGATAGGATACTGGAGAAACCTCAGAGAATCAATGATAAAGCTAACGCAAACAAATAAAGAATTCAGCGAGTAGCATTATATAGGATTAACATGAAAAATAAAGAGCTTTAATATACCAATAAATTACTATAAGACATAATGATACAGAAAACCCATTAACAATTACAATAAGGAAGATTAAATACTTAGGAATTAATTAAACAAGAAATGTAGAACATTTAAATTTTTAAAAAATACTCCAAGACATAAAAGTAGACTTAATCAAATAGAAATACATCTTATTCTTGACTAAGACAACTCAACATTATAAAGATGTGACCTCTTCCTTAGTTAATTTGTAAATCTAATGAAACCCCAATAAAAACACCAGCAAGCTATTTTATGTGGTTAGACATTTTGACACTAAAGTTCATTTTAAAAGCAAACATGAAAGAGTAGCCAGAATAACACTAAAAAACAAAATCTACAAGAGGGGCTAGCCCTATTAGACATTAAAATATACTATAAGGCCTTTATGATTAAATATACAGTCCTGTCACATAAGTAGACAATCCAGAAAAATGCATTATGATGTCCAGAAACAGTCTGAAATTTGGCACATGTTAAAAGTAACATCTCAAATTATTGCAGTAAAGATAAGCTCTTAATAAATGGTGCTGGAACAACCGGGTAGCCACTTGAAAAAAAGATAAAATTAGGTGCTTATCTCATAGTATGCAACAAAATAAACTACAAATGAATTCATGATCTAAATGTAAAAACGAAACCACATAACTACCAAAACACATGGATTCCTCTTTGACTGTGGATTAGAAAAGGCATTCTAAATATGAATCCAAATCCAGAAGCAATAAAAGAGAAGATGAATAAATTGGAGTGAATTTGAAAACATCTAAAAATCTTCAGGAGACAATTTGTAGAGTCCAAAAACAACTAAAAAACTGGGAGAAAATATTCACAACATATACCACAAAGGGCTAATATCCATGATATATAAACAACCCTTAAAAATAGAGGAAAGACACCTAAAACAAAAGTTTGAAAAATATGTGAAATGACAATTTTCACACAGAAATAGAAGTAACCTTCCAAATATATGAAAATAATTTAATTCCATCATAGTCAGTGCAGTGCAAATTAAAATACTGAGTTATCATTTCTTAACTGTCAGACTGCAAAAATTAATGATATATTCTGTTCATGGGGGTATGGGGAAATAGGCATTCCCATTACTACTGGTAGACATAAAGATTGGCCCCACTCTTCTAGAAATAAGTTGAGCAATACCTACTGAAACTACATATTCAATTACCTATAGATTCAGCAATCAAACTTCTAGGACTCTACCCTGATGGCACCTTGACCAACTTAAAAAAATACATATACACATGGTTCTTCATTAAAGTAATGATTTAAATTGCAAAATATTGGAAACAACCGAATGCTCATGCACAAGAAAGCTATTGATCCATCATAGCCCTAAACTTTACCCTAACCCTAAGCATAAGTCTAGCCCTAGCCTTCACCTTACAACAAACCCTAACCCTAATTCTAACCTTTCCCTAGTTCTACCTTTAGCCTTAAGGCCTAAATTTAACCCTAATCCTAATCCTAGTCCTAACCCTAGTCTTAGCGCAACACAACAGTGTACTCTGCACAGCTGTCAAAATGAATAAGGAATTTCTCTGTGGAGACTGAGTTGGAGTCATTTCCAGGAAAATTTCTTAAGTGAAGAAAGCAAACTGTAGGAGTATCTACAGTAACTACCTTTCTTGTAAAAAACAAGGGGATATGAGGAAATAAAAAGGTATCTGCTCATCAGTGCAGAAGAAACACAGAAAGGATAAACCAGAAGCTAATGAAAGTGGCTACGTACAGGGAATGGAAGAGCAAAGAGAAGAGGGTGAGGGGGGGAATATGACCCTGGTGGTCAGGATGCAGAGGAAGCAATACTTTTTTTATAAAATAGTTTCCCCTATTAGAATGACAGCTATCTTTACAATCCTCCTAAATTAATAATAATGAAAAAATAACCCAGGATATAAGGTGAATATATAAGTAGTAAATGAACCTAGTTATGTCATAAATGAAAGACACAACCACATTGGATGGGATGGAGAAGAATATAATGAACCAAAAATATTTTTTTCCAAGTAACTTTGGAAAAAACTATTTTGAAATATTATGAGGCAAATGGAACTGTCCATATTACTTTACCCTGGTTAGTAAATCAGTTTCTCACACGGGTACAGGTTATCGGCTTTGTAACTGCTTGATGTGGGTACCAGAACTGAACAAAGACGTTAATATACTGTAGACAATGAAAGCTAAAATTTTCAGTTAGAGAAAAAAAGTTACAAATAAGAAAAGGCAGGAGGCTGGAATGAACTTCGTTGTATTAGATTAGAATCAGAGATATCAGTATTGACTCATAATTGTTCATATATATATAAACACATATAGAAATAAATACGGATGAGTGTCTATGCACAGATGAGCATCCATAAATATATTACCTAGCACTGTTTATTAAGAGGGTTTAGAAGCAATAACACCCCAGTAGGAACATGCATACCTAGCAACCAGATCTTGGTTTCTAAATACCATTCTCCAATAAAAGGAACTAAAATTCTTTGAGCAAGTGACTTATTTCAGAACTGAGCAGAAAAAACAGAAGGTAAATCTGGAATATCTTGTGTTGTCAAAAAATAAGAAAGCTCTCAAAAAAGATGGGGTCACATCAAAAGGACACTGAAGCCAGTCTGAAAAAATCCCAATAGCTAAAGCTGGAATAATTGGAACAAAATATGTACTGACAGTACTGAATTATAACCCCTCTTATAAAATATACCCATGTGTCCATACTAATATAAATATACTGTATAATTGAAAGTGCAAACAAATGGGGGAGAAGAGACATCACCTATTTAGAAGAATTCCAATTAATAAATGAGGGACATACAAAATCACATTAAGCAAACACAATAGTAATAATTGTTATTGACATGATCTAAAATAAATGTTAAAGTCGGTGTGCAGATTGATGAAAAGCAGATATTTGCTTAGTTGAAAGCAAACATATATATCCTCTAAGGTAAATATTAATTATGAAGGGAAAGATTGTAACCTTACTTTGGAAAAACCTGATGGACACCACCTTCAAGTGATGAGGTTGAAGGTTAATATCATCAGTAATTAGATACATTGACATCATGTATCTCCTCATATGATGCACTGATTAGGGCGTAGCACTTATTCTTACCCAAAATGCATTACTTCAATGTACTCATGAGGAACCATCACACAAACCCAAATGAGGGACATTCTCTAAAATAACTGGCCAGTCCTCTTCAAAATTGCCAAGGTTATAAAAGAAAAGACTTTTAAAATATAAAAAATGTGCAAGACAAAGAGACCCAACAACAAAAGGTAATGTGGGACCCTCAATTTGGTATTAAGTTCCTAGTTTTGATAATTGTGCTATCATTACATAGCTGTTAACAATAAGGAAAACTGAGTGAAGGGTGTACATGTACTCTCTGTGTTATCTCTGCAAGTTTTCTGTAGGTCTAAAATTATTTAAAAATAAAAATTTTAAAAATCTCAGAATTTTCAAAGTTGGGATTTAATCTTAATCTGACATTGTGATTTGGGCTCTAGTCCTAGCTAGTATTGATGTTAACAGATGTGACTTGAATATGTCACTTAATATCTCTGGGCTTCATTCATTCATTCAATGCACAATTATAATGTACTTCATTAAGATATACTCTAATGATTTTTCTACTTTAAAATTCTATTGTCTAGGAAAAACGGAAACTGTGGAAAACTCATTTATAATCTTAAAATTTTAAAATATGATATTCATATAACTGGATATTTTATTCAAGTTATTCAAATTAATACTTTTCAGGCAAATCTCATTTTATTCCTAAATTTGGTGCTCTTTTTCTTTCTTTACTATTTACTTTTTGGGGGAAAATAAGGCAACAAAGAGTATAAACTACTGTTTGGGATCATATATCATTTTATTGTAAATATATTATTGTTCGAAAAGACAGGATTCATGCTTAGAAATATCAATCAGCGTTTCATAGAATGCCAACTGTGAAAGGCATAATAGAAGGTGGTGGGAATACAGAAATGAATAAGGAATAGTCCCCACTGTAAGGAGCTGACAACTTAGCCTGAGAGCAGACATGTATGTAAATGAATATTTGTAAGTCAATGTGAGAAGCATGGGGCTAGAGGCATTCACCATTCCAGAGAGGACCAGCCTTGCCTTGGGGAGTCAGGGAAGATTTTTCAAAGGACATGTCAGAGTATGGAGACCCTGCAGACATTTTTCAGCAGAAAAGAAGGGAAGGATTTGCCATGATGTAGAAGAGTATGTGCAAATATATAGAAGTATGAAAAACTAGTGAGAGTTTCAGGCCAGCTGAACCAGAGGCTAAAGAACAATGGGAAGGGCCTTAAACACTAAGCTGCAGTGGAAAGGGGTGAGGAACCTGTTGATTATCTGATGGCTTCCTCCCTACCATTGCTCTCCTGCTTGCTTACTTGTTCATTTTCTATTATACCACAGTTCATCCAAGAAACAGAAACAAACAACCACAACACAAATCCCAAATCCCAGACTTACTCCACGAGGGGAGCCTTAACCCTGCAGGCAGCAAGAAGCAAAGGGCTTATTCTTGCCTCTGATGGTGAATCTATTTCATAAACATAAGGAAAGGGTTCTCTGTGCATACGAGATGCTGGGTAGATGTAAATAAGAAACAGTCTTTACCTTTTTTTCTTATTTTTTTAAAAAGAAGCTATACATTGATGCATGTTTAATTATCAACAATAAAATGCATGTAATCAATAAACTATGTTTAATACTAAATTCAGCTCAAGATTCGAAACTCAGTTAAAACTGTTTTTGGTAATGAAGCTGTGGCAACATTTTAAAAGATGCATCTTGAGTTCTTTGGAATAAAGCATATATACTATCATATAAGTGAGTAGGAAAAATGGCAACTCTAGGTTCAAGTGATAACGCTTAAATACTAAAATCCCCCACTTGCAAGCAATGTTTTGCTAAAGATGACATTGGTCTTGCCATCAAATACATATAGTTTTAACTCCCAGATTATTCTGTATTTGCATATTACCACAACTGCATTTAGTTGGAGCCTTCAATAGCCAAAAGGCTGTATAAATCATGCAGGAGGTAATGACGTTATTTTGACCATGATCTAGAAATTTAATATTGTTTTAGCTAGCTCTCAGTGAAGTGATTTTTTAATTTTTTATTTGTTTTGCTTAAAGCAAGTATGATTTTTAAGGAACACCATTTCCCCCTAATAGCATTAAAATGACATTGGGCATTTTATACATACAGATGTGAAAGTCCAGGATGGTAAGGCAATAACCAATTTTTACAGATGTTTAGTACTGCAGACATTTGTTTCTGTTTTCTCTACTGATTTTTTCTTTCAGTCAAGTACAATTTCAAGAACTTTACCCTCCAATGATTTTTTTTTTGAAACTTAACTTTCATTACCAATCAGAATACTTATTTTAAATCCATTATTGCTTATACCTTAACATGGTTATCAGCAAAAGTATATTAAAAGCAAACTAATTGATTTCTAAAAATTCCTTTTAAAACATTTTGGATGTTATTTGTATAGTGAGTTCAAATATTAATTCTCTTATTATGTCACAGTGGCCATTACTGGTATTCAAACAATTTAGTAATAATAATTTCTTCAAAGTAGAAATGACTACTAGATAACTGTCATTGAAAGAGTGAGAATTTTGTCTCCTTATTTGGTTACAGTCTTATAAAAAAATCACATACAATGAAAACCACAACATCTAAGTTTCATAACTAAACAAAATCAGTTTCTTATTCTTTTCAATATTTAAATACACATTTCCAAGCTAATAGAAGTTGATGCTGAAGGGAATTTCTACATTTTAAAAACCATGTTTTTGATCCAAAAATGGTCAAAATGTGGAAGCCCAATGCATGGCTTACGCATAGAGCTCTTTTTGGAGATCCCATGTTATTTTCTCTACTGTTACTTGTTATGGTCATAGTTTAAAGAATGACATTTCTGAAATAGTTCAGTTTATCCATAAGGCGAGTTAAGAAACATCAGAGTCCCCAGAGTGTGCCCTCCTCGCAGAATGCCACCACTCTTCTCCCGCAACCTGATTCTTTACCCGTTTCCATGCACCTCTTAAGCTCTTTCAGGATCTTTCTGCAAAATTTCTGCTGAGCCATCTAGTTGCCTATGTTGTTTACAAAACAACCCCAAGAAATGTTTCCTCACAGAAAGTTCCTCCAAAATCAATTTAGTATTAATAATCAGTTAATTCAATAATTAGTCAATATGCAAGTTTTGGAGAAAGAGAAAGAACATTCGGGCAACAGGGTCATAAAAGACTATGAAAAATAGAGATGTGATCTGAATTTTTGAAAGAAAGTTCAGGCAAGAAAGAAAGAGTGGATAACATAATCGAGGGAACAAAAATGTAAAGATCGGTCAGAAAATTGCTGCAACACTCTAGTGGCAACGTGCAGGATAAACTGGCACAGGGGAAGCCTGTCTTGTAAATAACCTTAAACCTGCGTGAACAGAGCCTGCATTTCCCGACAGACAGAGAGGGCGGTTATAAGAATGAGGCGGCAGTAGGTAGTGACAGATGATTTTAATTCCTTATTACACTGGATGGATAGATAGCATACAGATGTTCTGAGAAATTGCTGGATCAACAGAAGACTGTATTACATCATCCATTTATTTTAAAAATCAAGCAACACCCAGACTCTGTGCAAAGCCCTCTGCTATATATTTGCCTGTTTTACTGCACTCAAGAATTCTGGGCATCCTTTGTTGTGCTTCAGCCCTCTAGATTCTGAAACCTGGTTGCATTAATCTAATCAACCACTCCACCACCAAATCATTTCCTTTCCCAAAGCATCCATTCTTTTTTTTTTTTTTTTAACTTTCCTTTTGTTCATTTGTTTCTGATTTATGACTCTAGTTAGATCTTGAATGCGAAAAGAAAAAAATAAGACACCATCAGGACTAATATTTTTGTGAAACTGAGAGAATAGAATCGTTGATCTTTTGAGTATCTGTAATGCAAGGAATCCCAGACAAAAAAAAGGGCCTTCGGTTGAGATGAGCACAGATTAGCTACTGTGCTCCTTATTACAGCTCCTCATCTAACAAAGGTCTCTTCTGCTCTTTAAATGGACTTGTTGGACCTTGTGTAAAGGAATTAGATTAGAGAAAATAAGATTTTCAATGCTGGAAACTTTTTAATCTTTTAAAAAATTAAATAGATCAAAACATAAGTACAAAAATTTAAGCAGGGCACGATGCATTGACACTAATACACCTCAATAAAAAATCTGTTAACTTCACTTAGAACTCTTATGTCTAAACATCTGAATTAAGCTCAAGGGCTATTCGAAATATAAATATTCAGACCTGTACATAAAAGACAATAATTAAACTAAACACTGACTTCCTTTCCAAACTTTAAAAATCATACCAGGTTTCGTCTGGTGTTCCTTTCCCTTAATTTACTGAACAATAGAATTACCGTCAGAAGGAGAAGATAATTGTGGACACCATTCAGCCTTTTGATGGTCATCAAAATAACCACTTCAGAAAACCAAGAGAAGGCGACCACTGATGCCAAAAAGAAATAGGAGAGTTGAGATTGCGTATTTCATCATCTCCCAACTGAAAAGCTGGGAACATATGAAACTTGGATTTTAAATTAATTGCTTTTTCTTATGTGAACTTATACTATGAAAAGTGAAGTGCATCCTTTGTAGTTTTACCCTGGTTTAATTAATGTGCTTATGGTTTCTTGAAGAAAAGTTTCAAAAGAAAATATCAATGAAAGATAAGACTGGCATACCCTCCAGTTAATGTTGATTAAGAAACGAAATAGAAAACATGCACTACTTTTGAATATTCTTAGAAACTTCCTACTTTGTTCTCTGTTTTGGTCTCCATTATGGCAAGACATTGGAAACCTGGATGCTTGTTTCAATGGCTTTATATGAACAAAAAGTAACATCCCCCAAAACATGCTTCCTTTCCCATTTTATTCGCATTCACTCCCATGTCCAGATTAAATTCAATACATCTTCATTTCATTGGAAGAGACGTTATTATTTTTTTATTTAATAAATATTATTAATCAGTTGTTATTATTTCCAATTTACAGACGAGAAAAGTAAGGTAAGGAAAGTAATTGTTCCAAAATTTGATAACTAGTGAGTGGCAGAGGTGGGATTTGAACTAGGGCAATCTAACATATCTATTCTTTCAACCATACTCTAATGTAGGAGAAGCTCAGTACAGGCTAGGAGAGGCATAGTAGCAGTAGCTGTTAGTATTATTTTTATAAAGATTTTTGTTGTTAAAAACTGTTTGCTCCAACTATATTAAATTTATTTCATTTTTGGAAAGGAAGGGAAAGGGCATGGATTTTAAATCTGTTTTGGTACTATAAAGTGAAATAATTCAGTCTTTATATGCTTGGTTTCTCACATATCCCTAAGAGTATATTTGTTAGTAACTAAACTAATTGATTTTGATTAAATCTTCCTGATGATTAGATAAGAAATTTCCTGGTGATAAGTTGGCATATGGAGAGCCAAAGGCAGCATTCCATTAATAGAAAAATCATGATACTGACGTACTGAAGGATTTAGAAGTTATCATTTAAATCAAGAAGAAAAATACTTCTAGGGATAGAAATTTGCTAGCTTTGCTACACTAATTAAAAAGTGTTCCAACACAGGTGATATACTAGTTCATATGACTTACCATATTTTTGTATGCATCTTCTTTAAACAATATTTCTTAATAATTGAATGGGAAAAGATGCACATATATATTCATTTGACTTCATAAATGTCAAAAATGCAAGTTCTCATTTTTTAGGAAGATACAATTTGTATGTGCAATGTCCAAAAATCCCTAAGATATAACTACATGTATACACACAAAATTACCTTTTGAAAAACAAAATACTTTGTTTTAATTATGATCCAATACAAGGAGGCCAAAGTAAGCTGGGTGCTGTTTTTACATCTCAGTTATTAATTGGTTTTTAAATTGCAGTATAAACTAAATTATTAAATCCTTGATAGACCAGATATAGCCATAATGATTGCAAGTTCCCACGCACATTGATCCTCAGAAATTGCCAATTTCTTTGGCTGATATTACAAAACGAGAGTCGAATTGACTTTTCCAAATACTTAAGTTTTAACTAGATGTTATTCCTTTGCAAAGTAACTGAATCTTTGAAAGATAAGCACCAAAAGTAGTTTTAAGTGTCTTTCAGTCTTTAAGAAAATGAGCTATGTCGAGAAGGGGAAACCCAGTTAAAGATATAAATATTTATTTTATTAAGATCATTCATTTATTCATTCAAGATATATTTGTTGAGCATCTATTATTATATGTCAGTTCCTGTTCTGCAACAGAAATAGAAATAAGTACCAGATGTATTATGAGGGTAGCTTTCACACAGAATATCAATTAGTGGTTTTGTTGAATTCAGTTACCTTTCCAACAGACTCATATGGCATTTGAAAGTGTCTTTTTCATAAAAAGTTGTTCAAAGAAATTTTTGCTGGCATGAATGATTTTTATTCCTTTTAAGGAAGACACACGATAAACTCAAACTAAACAAACAAAAACCCTATTAGCTGGTTAACTTAATCTTCATTAGGACAGAAATACTCACAAATGTGCTTTTAATAAGGGTACAAAAATGTGAATTCATTCGTGAAAGGTAGTTGGCTGACTAACCACTCTAATTGCAGATAGATTTTTATTATTCCAGAGAGAAGGTAAGTATTACTACAGATAGGTTTATAGATACACCATGCCCTTTATGTGTCTTTTCCTTTCTTGAATCAGTTATCTAATAGCTAGCATCCACCAGAGGCTGGAAGAACAACATAGGATGAAAGGTATATAGGTTAATTTTATAACATTTCCTTTTAAAAGACTATTTTGTAATCAAAATAATTAATGCAAAAGAACAGTATATCTACATCCCTTTAATCTTTTATGGCTTGAATTTTATTCAATTTTTAACACATTTTAACTCAAATGACAAATTAGTCATGCATCAGAATAGAATATTTTCTATCCGTGGGCATTAAGGACCTATAACAAATAAGGGCATCAGAACAGTCTTCCACATATGGCAATTTCCTTAGTGGGGTTGAGAATCATTGTGGTTCGTATCTGCCAGAGCTGCCATTTAGTTTTCTATAAGCTAACATTTACTCTAAACAAGACAAGGAAACAGCAAGGAAATAATAGCTATACCCCTGCCTTCAAAAGGAAACTTCTTGATAAATTATATTCATAACTATGATTACAGAAAAATAGCCATTATAGACAGGAAGTTGTGTCCATTTAAAACATGCCATCATTGGTTAGAAATTTTGTATTTTATCACTTCACAATTAGTCTAGTCAAAAGAAAAACATATTTAGCTCTTGCTGTTATTCGTCATAGTTAAATATTAATGCATTTTTATAGCACCTTCATTAAAGAAAGCAAACAATTGCAACAAAAGAGAAATAAGGACTGATGAACTGAGCATTATGAAATCTTTAAGATAAAATTGCTTAAATATTACAGCAAGAAGAACAGGTAAGTGTTAACTGAAGAGTAAAGTAAAAAAAAAAAAAAATACTTCTAGTGAAAAATTCAATGCACTCCTCATGAGGAAATGGCTATAAAGTTAACATATTTAGACAGGGATACCTAAGTGGAGGCACTTTAAAAATATCCTGAAGTAATTCTGCAGCTGTTTCCTTCCTGGTCTCTACCTATTTCTGATGAACTCAATGTAAATAAATAGCTGCTTTTTAAAAATCAGCTTCTTCCTCTAAGATGATTCCTTCTGCTGTTCTCAAATCCAAGTGTGAACCTGACCTTCTCCATAGTGAGATCAGAATAACTCCATCCATTTTCACGGGTCAATTAAAGGCCAATTGCTGCAAGGTGGCATCCTGAGTCAAAGAGGACAACACTTGGATGCCAACTGTATTTTTACAAAGCTGAAGACATTATAGCATGCGAGTATAACAAACTAGTATTTGTCAAAAGTCCATATTAGTTGATTTATTTGGAGGCCTTCAGGCATTGCACATGTTTAAAAATGTATTTAATACCTAGGATTAAATTGGGGAGCACATTGTAGAAAGTTGTCTTTCTCTTCCTGTTAGATGCAAATGCATCTAATTAAGCAGAAGCACAGCAGTGGAATTTTGTAGTGTCCATTACATGTTTGAATTGTCAACAGGCCATGTATGAATTCATCTGAGAGGGAATCTTATTGCCAGCTGGTGTCAGAACTGGAATCATTATCGGGCATTGTATAGTTGTCAAAAATAATAACAAGCATCATTGACCTTGACCAAATTTGAACTAGTTATTCAAACACAAAAATAATAGAAAGGAATATGATTATGTTAGGAGGGTATGTTTTAGAACTATAAACCCCAAGAAACCTTTAAAAACAAATTGTTTATAATTTATTATTGATAAATTTCCAGGTTATAAGGGAATTTTCTGGTGCAATAAATATAAATAAGATCAGTTTTATTTTAAAAATATTTTGGAAAATGATAGTAAGCCACTTTTCATCTAAGACCTCTTATGTGAGGTTTCATTCTTTATAGAGATGTAGTTTGTTGTAATAAAAGACAGATTTAGAGTGGAAAAAAGTCTCAGTATAGGTCATAGCTCAGTCTTTACTAGCTATCTGATACTAATTATTCCAGTCTTTGGGGTGGAAGAGTGTGTTATCCTCTCCTTTCCAGAATTAATGTGTGTATATGTGAAAGGGCATTGTAAACTACATTTTAGTATATTAATATTATTTATTTTATTTAAAGCAGTTGCTTATTAGCAAGTAAAAATAATACCCAGATGACAATCCCAGACTATCAATATACACAATGTAATAAATATATTCATTAACACTTAGGGAATGCACTCAACTGAACATATTTCAAATATTGAAAGTACCTACTATATAAAGGAGTTGTATCTCCCACTACTACCCATCTGTGGCTGACTTTAATATTTTTAGTACTCTGTTTCTTTCATTGTTAGTAAAAATAAAAAGATCATTTAAATCAGAGGGGAGATAATATTTCATGTTTCTCATACTCTCAAGGTCAGTACTTGAAATATGCAGTGCAACAGGTAACGGCATGGCCTACAGGTCCCATTAACAGAGGTTCAAATCCTATCATCAACCCTTACTGGCCCTGGAACTCTGGGAAAATTACTTAAGCACTCTGAGCCTTCCATCTGTACAATGGGGATAATTATCACCACCTTTGATGGTAATTTAAAGGACTGAGATGAGATATATGAAGCACTTTGTATACGATCTGAACCATGTGTCAATGACTGGTCATGTATAACACTTTCAACGGCAGGAGTCAATCCCTTGCAAATATGGTGTAGACAGGGTAAGTAAAGTGTTCTTTCAGAACACTCGTAACCAATGAGTCACTTTTCTAATTACTTCCAAGGTCAAAGTTTTGGAATTTTTTTAGTAATACTCTTAGAAGAGCAAATTATTGTTGAAATACTAATGGATTGATGATAATCAGTCTCTGAGCTTACACGGGGTAGAAGCCCTTCAATTCCTTGGTCCAATGTAATCCATCACCTTCAACTTCTCCTTCTTCCTTGAATCATCAACATACCTTTCCAGGAGAGTTTAGAAACACTTGCCTATTCTTAGCTGCAAAGAAAAGAAGTCTATTCAAGCCCAAGGAAATTTGGTCAAGAACGGGTCTTTAACTAAGGAAAAAATATTAGTGAGAGTAGCTTATCATTATTGAGTATATAAGTATCTCCAAGTAAAATGCATGGATGGTTTTAAAAAGCTGATTTTCCAGAAATATAGATTCAAATCATTTCTTATAATACAATGCACAGAACAGTTTACCAATATTCCCTATTTTTACCAATATACTAATGTGCTTATATCTTACAGTTGATATTTTCCTCATCATTAGGAAAAGAAAACATGAAAATCTGTTACACACAAACACAGTAACAACACACGCACACACCATCTTGTGAACATGTACATACACATACACACATTGTTTTTCAGCCATAGCTGAACCATTGCATACTGTCAAGGAGTATATAATGTAAATGCCATATAGGCACAGAGTGCATAGGGTGGATCTACACAATTAAAAATCAACTTTTACAAACCTGCTATAAGTTTTGGTCCGGTTGTATTTTCTAATACCTTAATGGTTCTGTTGCCACCTAAACAGAAATTGTCACAGGTACTCATAAGTATTAATTCTCTTTATCTAGTAAACCTAGTAATGCTGCTTCCAATCCAATTTAAAAACCATTAAAAGGTAGTGACTTTTAAACCCATTATAATTTAGCTCATTTCTTTGAAATTGAGTTAGAAGAAAGCAGCTGTTCATTTGCACATCTGTAAATTACATTTAATTGCACTTTTCTCAAGTGAGAAAAGAGAAGCTTTATCTGCAATGCAATTTGTATATCTGACCATACAAATGCTAGTAAACACCTGTGCTTTATATATAATTTCATTTTGGGTTACATAATTTCACCTCGCTATTAGTTCAGAATTTTTAGCAATTTAACTATTGTAAATTTGATCTTGAGTGGGCTTTAAGATGGAAATGGAAACTGTAAGACGTTTAATTACTAATAAGTTATTTATTTATATAAGATGAGAGGGCAAATTTCAGAGGTAGACACAGATAATTCTGAAAGTGGAAAATATGCAAATACTATTACATTCATATTTAATGATTTGGGCATTGAAAATTAAAACAAATTCCAAATATGAGGTAGCCTAATAGCTTATGTTTTATCTGAGACTTATTCATTCAATAAATCAGGTCTTTGTCTTACATCAGCCATTTTGAACTACAGATTACCAGAGTCAATTACTGCCATCTAGTAACAAACTGCAATTTCCAAATTAAATTTGTTGGCACCAAAATATGTCAGTAGAAAAATGTTATCATTCTATAAATATTCTGAATGAATTATTGTTCTGTTTCATCTGCCAAAATTACATCATTCTCTTTTTCTATATCCTTATTGATTTATTTCCTGATAATTGAAGAAGTTTTAGAAATAGCTAAGTAACACTTGAGTAGGAATGTTCTGTGCATCAAAATTTTCTAATGCCAAGCTATCTAAATTCATCTAAAATTGGCTTTTGACCAAAAAAAAAGTCTTTTTAGAGAATATTTTCATATGGGCTCCAGAGGAAAGAACATGTGATCAGCTATGAGTCCCACAGAACAACAATGGCAATATACATATAATTTTCAAAAATTGCTCCGCTAGAAAATTGACATCTAAATCATTATGCCTCATGAAGAACATAATACAAAAATTTTAAAAGAAATGCTTTAAAAAGTAATTTGCAGACAACATCTCAAATAGAATTATAATAAAGTTAATTCTACAATAATTTCAGGACAATTGCTTCTTTCATTGTTTAAATCTTTAGGACACACAATGTATACTGACATATACTATTTTGCATACAAGTAGAATATGCACGTTCTACAGTTTTTAGCAACTCAACCTTTCATGCTCAACTGTCCCCATTCTTCAGGGAAGTGCCCAGGTTTAAGGAAGAGTGAAAACTAATTATCCTTGCTAAGGCTGAGCAAGCTTGGTTATTAAAGTGATTTGGCCAACTGATTGAGCTGACCTACCCAAACAGTGATTTTTTTTAAAAAAATCACTAACCAGAGAAGAACGCTGCCTTGCCAAAGAAACCCCACTCAAAGACCCTCCAGTGAACAACAAGAATGGGTATGTCCTGCTGCAACCCTGTAAGCGTTTCTGAGATTGGACATGGGGCTCTGAAGCAAGCCTAGAAGACTTCAATACGGGAAACGATGGCATGCGCCTAAAACACCATAGACATGCAGGCTGGCCCCAAACCATCCCTTTGCCACCACTTTCTCAGCAGTTCTTAAGTGAAGTGTAAATGAAGGCTGCTCTCAGAGCCCACTGTCTGTCTTTCCAGACTGTTGTTTATGTATGACTAGTGAGTTGTAATTAGTTGCTATAAAAATGCACCATGTCATTAATCTCAATCTTATTTTCTATTTTGGTTTCTTAACTGAAGCCCACAGCAAGCCCATCTATTCCTCACTTTTATATAGATTCAAGAAATATAATTACTCCTTTCAAAATCTCTGAAAATAATAAAGTAGCTGATCACTGCTAGAGAGAAAAAAATTTAATATTTTCAAGTATCCCCTCCCCGACATATGTTGACCTCATATGTTAATGGGAGAAAGGGAAAGTAAGGTACCGCTTAGTCTCATGGTATTTTTAAAGAGGACCATCATGTAACATTTCAATGATAGCAAAGTGGAGGCAATTATGAACTTAATAAATATTAATAGTTTTTAAAGCAAATAATAGCATTCCAGGTATTTTATAAACTAGTATATCTTTAAAACCAATAATCAAATATTTGTAATAACCACAAAAGAATGTAAGTGACCACTAACGTATGGTGAATATTCAGTGATTTAAATTATCCAAATCATCAAATTTGATGTAATCATTTATACCGATTCATATACAGACTAGCTTTCAATAAGAAATTCGATTTTTTATTTATTTATTCAGAATAATACCGAATTAGAGTAAACTTAGATCCTACCACTACTCTTTCCAGTCTACTGCTCACAAGACAGATATCTCAGGAGGTGAGCAGATACTCAGGTCCACACACATACCTGAACACATAAACAAGAGAGAACTCAGAGTTTTTATTAGAAAAAAATTTGAGCACCAAAAAGGCCTTTTGCTAATCTCGATTATGAGGGAATGTACAGCTAAACATAAATCACCATTGTTTAAATATACAATAGATCAGGCTGCTTATAAAATAAACACTACCATGTTTAAAAACTATATCAAATAACAGTATTTGCTTTATGATAATTTGAAAATTAAACCAATATTAAGTGAAAGTGCAACAAATGCAAATCAAATGTTCTTTTATATGAAAAAGACTTAAAATCAGAGAACATTATTCTTTTATTCAATATTAGTTGTATTTAAAGCAAAGCACAACATTTAAAATTACTTGGTAATTTAACTTACAGCTACATGTTGGCTTCTTGGAAATATGACAGTTGTTCATCTCATAAAAGAACAAAATACTACAGTCAATTCTATGGGAAACATCTTACAAATGCATTACAAATTGTAATTAATTTTTTAATCTTCAAGATTTGTTGTATTAATGAAATGACAAAATACTACTATCAGCAGTTTATTTGAAAAGTATCTCCTTTTATTTTATCACATACTTTCTTCCAAACAACAAAGGTTGGTGTCTCACATGCCTCTCTTATCTATTTCTGTTACTGCAAATCCACGATCATCCCACATAGGCTAATCTTTTATGGCAGAGGTCACTGAAGTTGGGCCAAAATTCAATAATTATGTTCAATCTAATGTGGCCATACATTTATCTCATTGCTGGAATTTAAACCATTTACAACAAAGCGTTTCATTTCAATGATTAAACGCTTATCAAAAATGCCCTGTTGTAAACATTTTTCACATTTAAAAAATTGTGGATAAAATACTGCAGTTATAAAGCTTTCTTTTCAATACAGAATTAAAGTTGATACTTAATTATTTAAAAATCTCTTGTAATTAAGGGAAAGAAAGCATTTTATATGCCTGTTGCATAATTGAAACAAGCAAAAACCCTGTCACAGTTAAAATGGTAAAGGCCCATAATCTAAGTTGACAACTACAAATGAATTTCACTTTTTCTGAAGAGTGAAGTTTCCACACCATAAAGTGGAATAGGTTTTAATATAAAAGGATGGGGAAAATGATGAATGAAGTAAACTTTTCAAGCTAGTTTTCACAAATAGAATACATTTAGCAAACATATTGAGTTTTTTAAAAGTAATTTTATTCAGAATATTGTTTTCAAAATGTCAACTCAATGAAGAAAATGTTTTCAGTGTTTTACATTTATGGTCCCAGGGAAAATTAGCTAATAATTCTGCCAAAAGCCTACACTATTGAAATACTCAAACACAATTCATAGCTGTAACAAAAGAAAGTAAACTTCTTAGCTTTTTCAGTAAAGCGTATAACGCAAATTTTTCTCAATACTTACTTGTTTCTACCTCAACTCAAAAATATTTGTCAGGAATTGTGAACAATGAAGTTTCTTCTGAACTCACAAACTAACATATCTGCATACTCTAAAAGTTATGTATGTCCTGTCATTCACTTTGCTATGGTCTCTAACTAACCAAAAGAAATAAAACTTAAAATTTTCAGTTGATACATCTCTCAGTGTATTTTAGGGAAATAATCTGCCTTCAAATAAGTAAAATAATTGATTAAAAAAGTAAAAATAAAAACAGAAGACAATATGTATATGGGAACTAAGATTAAAATAAAAATAGAATTAAAAAATAATTTTGTAAACAAGGTTCACGCTGGATAAGACAAGCTATCTTATTTTTCCTGCACGTTTGATAACAACAAATGATAAAACGTTCTTGTTTTTATCCAAATTTTGAAATATCTACCTTATATATTAACTCAGTTTTTTAAAAACACCAAAGATTACATTAAAACAGAATTCAACTCTGAACTCAGACAGATGTATAAAACTTATCCAGGTACATTTTGGTAAGATGCAGATGTGTATTTATTTGCTCTTTCCCATTTTATATTTATTTTAATGTTGGCAGAGATGATAATTTCAAACTTTCCATGTGCCAATGCAAGGTATGTACAGTATCATAATTCAGTTCACAGCAACACCAAAAAATATTTTATATATACCTAAATTATATATATACCTAAACTGAACTGAAGGAAATTAAGATGCATTTTCTAATGCTAAAATCTGCTTAAAGTTAATTTTCACTTTTCTCCATGACCCAAGTTAGCAACATTTTACACTGTGTAATAACAAAGGGAAGATAAACATAGTGAGAAATATATGAAAAACATACCTACGAAGACAGCTATAATTCACCCTTCCTTAAAAGAGAATAAATAATGTTTTCATCAATATTTTAAAGAGAAATATGGTTATTTTAAAGTAAAAAATAAAGTTTCAGTCTAGATTACTGTTCATTAAAATATAAGGCAAGATAGTGTTTAGAATAGTGAGAGTAAGATTTTTTAAAAATGACACAGTAACTGAGATCCTATTTTTCTGCTTTTAAATACACTGCACTCTATTCTTTAATGTCTAAAGATACTGCTGAAAATGGGTATATAAAATCTGAGGTTGTTAATATCTGATTACTATAGTATTTCATGGCAACATGTGAATTTAACTCTTAAAATACTGAAGTATAAAATAGCATATTGTCTTACATGACAAAATTCAGTTAGAGAAAAGTTAACACCTTTAAAATTGCTGTAAGTGCCTTTGAGCTTCAGAATTTCTTTCATAGAAAATCATCTTTTATGGCAAAACAGCAATTAAAGACAATTATTTAAAGTTAGTCATGTTTACATACCAAACATCTCTGTTAAAACATTTGTTAAAGATGATATCGAGGTGTTAATAAATTTTCATAATTACATAGTAAATGCTCACATTTTTCAGAATCCCAAACACCACATTTGAAATATACAAAAATCCCAACGAAAACATGTTAAGTTTGATCGTTCGCACAACAAAACTTCTAGAAAACTTCATTACTTACTGTTCATTGCGTATTACTTACAGAGATTAACAGTTTTTAAGAATTCCTCTGTTATTTATCCTGAAGCATCCTGAATAACCCTTTCGTACTGTATACGTCTCAATGAGATGAACATCCCTACTCTGTTCTGCTGAGAAAAACAAAAAAACCCAGTAAATCTTCTTTAAGATTGTTCTTGTTCTGACGCACTTTAGGTGACCACAAGCAGGAATTCATAAAAACAAAAGCTACAATACGAGGAAAAGTTTTTTGGATGCCTTTTTCATATTTACTGTATAAAGTCATTTTGACATGCCTACACAACTGGTTGTGGCAGTTTTCAGACATGATTTCTAATCAAAAAAAAAAAAAAAAAAAAATCGCTCCAGGTTCTTTAGAGAAAGCTTGCCGCTGGGAAGTTGATTTTGGCCAAGTGCCAAAATCATGTGCAAAGGGGCCTCATTAGGGATTCATGGCAGCCTTCAGCACTAACAAAAAATGTGACCCAACAGGCTAAATCAGTGACTAAAATTAAAAAGTAAGAGACAAAGACAACTTACTTAATATTCCTTCCAAAGCAACATTAAACTTTTTTTGGTAATTAAACCCTTGTTAGTCTAATGCAGTGTTCCTCTGTCCTCAAATGACTGTACAATTACTCTTTAAAACTTGTCAATTCCCCTTCTAAATACACTTTCTTTCTGTGGCAGTTTACAAAGATTTTGCTATATAATAAAACTCTATATCCACTGTAATGCATTCAATAGCAGAAAACAAAAATCGTGAAAATGCAGACTACAGTATTCCCTTCAGATTTAAACAAACAAACAGAAAACAAGCAAACAATAGTCAGTACCTTTTAAACTTCTACAAAAGTAAATACGCACACTCCAAACTCATGGCGACCGTGAGGAATCCTTCTCATTGCCCAGCTTCCCCCCCCCCCAAAAGTAGATTTGATAGGTAGCCTTACCTAGATGTCTTCTGGCTTTTCTGCAGATCAAAAAGTTTCCTGCCTAAGCACACAGATATTCTTTCACAAACCATAAAGGCCCTTTTATGAATCCAGCACAGTAACAGGCAGCTTTCCACAGCACGTTGAGAGCCCAGTGCGTCAGCTCTCGAGATAAAATACATTGCTAATACACAATTAGTGGGAGAGGTTGTCTATTGGAGACTATCGCAACGAAAGAGGGGAAAAAAAGGTTTCTTTTCTCTTTTTTTTTTGGAAAAAGCAAAGAGGGTGCGGTCAGATGTTAGGTTTTGCCTGAGAAAAGGGCCCTACACTGCACTAGTACCTAAATACTAGCAGAAGCTGCCTGGGAAGAGAGCCAATGGAAGGACTTTGTTTGACCCAGCTGCCAATCTCCCCTGAAGCCGTGCGCCAGACTAAACACTCACACTATTTTAACTCAAATCAGGCTACAGCAGCTGTTTGCTTTCCGGCTCTGAGCTCTGCACCCATCGTGGCCTGTGCAGTTCACCCGGCGAGCTCTGCTAGCTGCCTGGCTGAAATCTGTTCTGGGTTGGGATGTGTCACTGGAGAATAAATTTTAACCCTACTCCTTGTGGTAAATGTGGGCTGTTTGTAGTTCAGCATTTAGATCTGGTAATTTGGGATAAATTTATGATCCCTTTACAGGAGAGTGATATTTTATATCATGGAGGAGAATTGAGATTTGAAGGTAACAAAGATTTATTTATTTCTTTGAAATTCTAACCTAAACTCTTCTGATGTGTCCAAATTAACACTAAATTAAACTTTGTGCGTAGCAATTACAAGGCCCTTACCATACAGTTCTAAGAACAAAAATGGTACCCCGACTTCACCCCAAGCCAAACTTCTTCAACCCTAGCAAGATGGAAAGTTGGCCTCCCAGGACTAGAGAGACTCACATCATTCTAAGAGTTAGTATTCACTGCTTAATGCTCTAGAAAGTTCCTCCAGAAGCAACACCTAAGCACACAAGGAGTTAGTTTTCCTTCTATGAAAAAGTACCAAGTGGCCCAATTTTCCTTTCTTAAATTTTTAGCTTACCTAGCGACCAGGATAAGTGTCAAAATCATATTCTGAACTGTAAAGCATTAAAATTTGCCCACTGGTAGCTTCAAGTAAAAAGGAAACTAAAGATAAATTAGTCAGGGGAAGCACAGTTTAAGTAATAATCAAAATTATCTGATGTAGCAGAGAGAAGAGATCCGGTAACTAAAATCTCCTGCGCACCAGATAAGAGCCAAATGTTGCACGTGTGGAGGAAATAAATCAGTAAGTCATTCAACATGTGGGAGAGAGAGAGAGGATTGAGAGGACTGTGATAACACAGAATAACTATAACTATAACCGAGTTATTCTTACTCCTAACCAAAACTTCTACTTCTGGAGGAGTGTGATGCTGAGTGAAGACAGCATCTTTTCATTTACAGGTTTTAGTTTCTGTTGTCGCACTGGGATAGAAAGATGTTTCTTCATTTAGTGCAAATAGTAAGACTTTTTTTTAACATAACTAATTTGGTTTGCACTGTAGTTAGAAGATGAGGGAAAAAAAGTTTCTGAAATACTGAAAAAGTATGTCCAGGAATTCTTTCAGAAAGTTGTTTCTCTGCTTTAAGTAGACAGTTTACTTTGTTTTTATTCCTGCCCCACCCTCCCCCAATAATATGTCTGTTTTCTTATCTTAGAAACTAGAGATCTAAATTACAAAAATTGTAATTTAATAATAAAATGTTATTTTCTCAAATAGATAGTGACAAAGATGGTTATAGAGAGGCTGACCCATTAGGTTTAATGGGCGCCCATAAACTGAAAGACCCAGCTCATGACAAAATCATGCCAAGATAACATTTTATGACAGGTGAGTTATTAACCCTTATTCTGAAAGTAATGCATGGATAAACCCAAGATTCCCATTGGACCTGGCTTCCTACCTAGCAGAGCATAGTTAGATGTTCAAAACTTTTATGGAATCCAAATGCTGGGAAATTGTTTCTTTTGAGCTCTTTACTTTCAACCCAAAAACTTATTCAACACAGTTCTCTGAATGGGCTGTTACGATCTAACAGGCAAATTATCACCCATAATCACAATGCTACTTGTACCCCTGCAGTAGCTACAAGCTGGCAGTCCCGTAGGACCATAGGTTGATCTCGGTCATTACAGCTCTTCCGCTGCATTCGGCATTGCTCTCTTCTTCTCCTTAGATGCCACGCACCAGGCAGTCAGTTCACATCATGAGTGTTATGGGCTCAATCGTGTTTCCCTCCCTTTATATTCATATTTTGAATATCTAACTCCAAGTATTTCAGAGCATGTCCATAATTGGAGAAAGAAACTTTAAAGAGATGAGTTAGTCAAATGAGGTTATTAGGGTGGGCCCTAATTCAATATGACCAGTGCCCTTAACAAAGAGATTAGGACAGAGATACAGAGAGAGAAAAGGTCATATGAAGACACAGGGAGAAGGCCAAGGAGAGAGATACAGAAGAAACCAACCTTGTCAGCACCTTGCCAGAATTGTGAGGAAATAAACGTCTGTTGTTTAAGTCATCCAGTCGGTATTTGTTACGGCAGCCTGAACAAACTGATACAACATCTAAGTAACAAAGGAGTGAAAAAGTGTCTTATTTTGGAATACAAGTTGTTTCTACACTCAGGCCTTGATTTTCTTCAAGAAAGTATGTAATTTATGAAGGAAGTATACATTACTCACATTTTCCAGAAAGAAGGAGAACTGTGTGTATGCCAGAGTTTTACATAAAAGTCATACATGGTGTTAAGGATGAGGAAAGTAGAGTGCAGTTGCCACCCTTCCGTGGTACTACTTATTTTCACACTGTGAGCAGGAATACTGTGCTTACGTCATCATCCAGTACATAATAAAACTGTATGTGCGCAATTAATATGCATAGACTTTGAAAAGAATTATGAAATATATAGGTGTCTAGCTTTTCTTTTAGGACAATAAAAAAAATTGTACAGCCCTGGATGGGTAGCTCAGTTACTTAGAATGTCATCCCAATGGGCCAAGGTTGCAGGTTTAATTCTTGGTTAGGGCATATACAAGAAACAACGAAATGAATGTATAAATAGCTGGAAAAATAAATCAATATTTCTCTTTCTCTTTCCCTTCCTCTCTCTCTCTCTAAAAAGTCAATTAAAACATAAAAAATAAAATTCATTAAGAAAAATGGTATGTAAAGTTTTGACTTTGGAAGAGAGTCTGATGCATGGACAATTTACAATCAAGTTCTAGCTCTAGATAGAAATTTCATATCAAAAGTTGGAAACAAAAGGTTTAATCTTTGTAAAGGGAGAGTTCAAATAACTTTTACAAAGGGAAAGACTCTAAAAGAAGAAAGAAAAGCCCTATCAGGACTGGCTCAGCGGTTGAGCATCGACCTAGGATCCAGGAGATCGCAGTTCGATTCCTGGTCAGGGCACATGCCCAGGTTGCGGGCTCGATCCCCAGTCGGGGGCGTGCAGGAGGCAGCCGATCAATGACTCCCATCACTGATGTTTCCATCTCCCTCTCCCTTCCTCTCTCTGAAATCGATAAAAATATACTTTTTAAAAAAAGGAAAAGAAATGTGTCTTGCAAGAAATTATAAAGGTAAATGAAATGTAACTGAAGGTAATCGAAGATAAAACAAGTAAAAGGGTAAATCAGAATATCCCCAAGGTAAACCATATTTACCCAGATAGTTAAGGGACGGACACTTTATTTACAGGAAGTTGGAGGCAGCAAGTTAATGGTGGGAAATGCATTAAAGCAGAAACACCTTTGCTGTGGCATGCAAGATTCTGAGATGGCTCCAAGATTCCCACTCCCTGGTGCCCAGTGGTATAAATACTTCCCCGAGAAGTTGGGCGCGACTCCTGCGTATGATGAGATAGTTCTGCTGATTAGCTTATCAATATACATGTAAGAGTCAGTGGGATCCCCGCATAAAGTTACTAGACAGAGAAGGAAGCAGCCAATAGTAAATGGATACACCTGAGCAGGAGGGGTAAGGGAAAGGTGAGTGACATTACCGCCGCGATGGGACACCCTTTCACCCAGCAACCATTCCCACCAACCGACACGTGGAGGAGAGAATTCACGCATCCTTGATTCACCCACCCTCTCAAATGTTCTATTTAATGTTGACTTTGTGTGGGGCACTGAATTAAGTGTTATGTGGCATAAAACAAAAACAAAAAAACCCAAAAAACAAAAATCACAGCCCCTAATTTCATGTTTCTGGTAATTCAGTAAGCAAACTAAAAGCCAAACAGCCAATTTGAAAAAGAATGACACTGTGTTTGCTGAACACTTCAGAAAGCTGAGGTGGCACTGTCTGGTGGTTTTGTAAATGTGATAGGATGTTGTGACAATATTGAGAATTATCACCTATTCAAGTACTTAAAATAAACAAGTGACTGTAAAAGACATTATCATGGAAAATGACATTTTTTGTCACTCTACGACTTCATGATGTCATTGTTTAAAGTGCCTAAATATGTCATTGCTTATATAAAATTATATTGTTAGTTTCTGTTTTTATTTTGTAGATATTTCTCTTATTAGTTCTCATGCTAGTTGAGACCAAAAAAGATCACATATTTCTAGAAATACTAAAAGGTTAAAATAAAATCCAAGACAATCACTGCATACAAAAGCTCACTATTATTCCAACGTAAATTGCAAGCTACACTACAGTAGCTTTCACTTTAAGCAAGATACACTAATAATAGAGTACTCTGAATACTGAGAAATATTCTATGGAAAAAATTGACCAGTAAACCTCAAAATTGTCAAGGTCATTAGAAAAAACGTACGTCTGAGAAATTGTCATAATCAAGAATAACCTAAGGAGACATGACCATTAATATAATGTATTCTGGATGGGATCCTGGAACAACAGCCAAAAAAAAAAAAAAAAAAGAATAAAGAAAAGATATTGGGGGGAAAAAACTAAGGAAATCTGAGGAAAGCATGGATTTTAGTTTGTATTAATGTATCGAGTGTATTTGACTAATTGTGAGAAATATATCAGAGTAATAAAATGAGAAACTGCGTGTAAGCATACAGGAATGCGTGTTAGCATACAGGAAATCTTTGTACCAGCTCTGTAAGGATTCTGTAAATATGAATTTGTCATAAAATTAAGTTTATTAAAATATGCACTACAAAAATATTTTAAATAGAAAAAAATAAGCAAACATTTCATGGCTTTGTTACCCAATATTTTCTTAAGTGTAGAAGTAATTCCTGAGAAATATGTATTACAGTAATCAACCTACTCCTTGGTTTCCATGACACTGTTTCCCCTAGATTTTTTTTCTTCTCATATATCTAATTTTGTTTTCAACCTTTAAAAGTAGGTACTACTCAACATTTCCTCCTTAGCTTCTTTTTCCTTCTTTTTGCACTCTACTCAAAAATCTAATTCTCTTGTAAAAATGTTAACCTCCAAATCTCCAGTACAGATACCTCTATAGTGCTCCAGATCCCACTTTTTCAATGCCCATAGGCACCCATTTCCATTCCTAAAATTAAATTTATTCTTTTTCCTCTAACCTGCCTCTACCCTGTTTAGCTGCCAACAAACCATTCTTGCATGCCAGATAACTGGAGTCAGAAAAGATCTCAAGATGTTCCAGTGATTTCCAAGTACCACACTGGGACAAGAAGAAAAACATGAAATACAAATATGCAATTGGAGAAAAATGTTCTCAACAACAGCAAAAAAATATGCAAAAGACTTTCGCGGGCAGATAAAAGAGATTTATTTTGTTCCAGGAAAAATGAAGAGAAAAAATCATGAAAGAGAAATTGATCAATAGAAAAAATTAAAAATGAAAAGATAATTCATAAATAATTAATGTTCTTGAAGTAACAAAAAAAAATCAAAGATATCAAAGATAGAAGAGAACTTTCTTAAGCTTAATGCCAAATTAAATTATTCACCACATGCTCGGAAAAACTGATGAAGAAAAATGCAGACCTAGATCACTCTAGCAAAGAAAAAGTTATAATTAAAATTTTAAAGAACAAATCATAGTACTATCGAGAGAGAGAGAGAGGGAGTTTATCCACATAGGAATAAAAATGGGCTGTCACACTGTTTCTCTACAGCATGAAAAATTAACAATTTCTATATAACATTGGGATACATTAGTTTTTAAATAAAGAGATTTTAGGGCCAATCATAGAGATCCCAGATGAATTCTGATTGCCTTATACCAATAGAATTAGGTGACAATCAGATATAAGCCAATCAATGCGCTGCATTCCTTCAACCACAGATGCTACTTTGGAGTGGTCTGGCCCACATGGCCATAACTGATCTAGTCTCTCATGTATAATGGAGGCCTGAATATATGGGAGTCACCTTTCTGTAACTATGACAGAACATGAAACTGACATCACAGCAGACAAGAGCAAGAAGATAACTAGCACCCTGATGGTATTATTAAAACACAAATTTAACCCTGCCCTACCTATAACTGTTTTCAGTTATGTGAACCAGTATATTTCTTTACTGTTTAAGTCATATTCAGTTTATTTTTATTTTACAGGAAATGGAAAGTACAGGGTGGGGCAAAAGTAGATTTGAAGTTGTTTGTATGGAAAATAATACAATAATTAATAAATTATAACGAGAATAAACTGTGTTTTATGTAGTCACAACTATAAACCTACTTTTGCCCCATCCTGTATTATAACTAAAAAGCTAGTCAAATTTCTTTTTGTACATACAGGTAACAGAAAGACATCTGGAATGATCAAAAACTAAATGATTATATTATTCTTGAAAATTGCATAAGACAGGCAGGTTAAGAGCTGAATCAAAATTAAGTGCCCACTGATGGATGAATGGATAAATATATACACAATGGAGTATTATTTAGCATTAAAGAAGAAGAAAATCCTAACATTTATGACAATGTGTATGAATTTGGAGAATATTATGCTAAATAAAATAAGCCAGACACAGAAAAACAAGTATCACATAATCTCGTTAATATGTGGAATCTAGAAAAGCCAAACATAGGAAAACAGAGAGTAGAATGGTGATTGCCAGGGGCTGAGGGGGTGGGAGAAATGGGATGATGTTGACCAAAGGGTATAAACTTTTAGTTATAATGTGAATAAGTTGTAGAGATCTAATGTACAGAATAGTAACTCTAGTTAATAGTAATGCATTGTATATCAGACATTTTCTAGGAGAACAGATGTTAAGTGTTCTCACCACAACAAAAGGTAACTATGTGAGGTGATGGATATAGTAATTAGCTTGACTGAGAGTGATAATCATTATACAAGATATACTTACATTAAAATACCACATTGTACACCTTAAATATATACCATTTTTAGTTTGTCAGTCATACCTCAATAAATCTGGGAAAATAAATTTAAAAATGAAACAATATAGAGGCCTGTCTTATTCAAGCTAAACCCCAAACTCTGTGTTTGAATTGGGACATCCTCCCTAAAATATTATACTTTTATAACTTCTCGTTTTTCTGTACTAAGAAATAGATTTGTCATGCTACATTCATCATAACACAATGTTGAGTGACACTTAAAATAATAGTAGTATTTTCTACTCCAATACTTGTTAACACTGACTAAATTAATTACACATTTATGATACCATGCCAGAGTTATGAGACAGTTCACTTATTCTTTTTTTCCATAGGAAAAAATGTGTAGAACATGCAGATAAGTGAAAATATCTAATAAAAATTTGCAGGTGCATATATTTTCTGAGATCAAACCCCAATTTATGCTACTTAACATAAAATTCCTGTGCATGTGTCTCTTATAATTACACTCCAAAGTCAACCATTAAGAATAATCTTGAATAAAGAACAACAGTAGTAACTACAATGTATTGAGCACTAACTCTACTAAATTAGTTATATAAGTTATCTACTTTAATCCTCACTCCAGCCCAAAGAAATACATTTTATTGTATTGATTTGAATAGTCTCCCCCAAATTCATGTATACCTGGTACCTGTGAATGTGGTCTTCTTTAGGAATAGGGTCTTGGATGATATAATCAAGTTCAGGAGAGGTCATTCTAGATTAGGATGGGTCCTAAATCCAACGTGACTGGTGTTCTTATATGGAGAAATTCGAACACAGAGACACACATGGAGAATGCTATGGGACCATGAAGGCAGAGATTAGAGTGATGTATCTACAAGTCAGGGAACACCAGAAGCCATGAGAAAGTCATGAAACAGATTCTCCCCTAGAACTTCCAGAAGGAAACAAAGCTGTGACCCCTTGATTTCTGACTTCTGTCTATCAGAACTATGGGAGAATATTTATGTTATTTTAAGCCACCTAACTTTTAGTAATTTGTTATGGTAACCTTAGGAATCTATTATTATCTCCCTTATATAGATGAAGAACTGGGCCTGCATTAGAAAGAGTAAATATAGGGTGTCCCCCCAAAAATGTATGCACACACTTTGAATAATTATAAAGGCAGTGTTTATTAAAATACATTTCATTTTCAAAATCGAGTTCTTAGCTGTTAAAGTGTGTATACATTTTTTGGCACGCCCTGTATTATTCAAATAATGGAGTAACAAGATTAAATCTAAACTATCTGACATTGGAGCCTATGCTCCTGATCACTATACTGTGTCTAAGGTAATATTTACTGATTACTCCTTATACAATGGGCATCTATTCTAGAAGTGGTGATTGTGGTATAATTATTTAGCTCTCTAATAACATATCCTACAAATTATCCATATTATACCATTAATGCATGCAACTAGGTTCCCTGTCATGTTTTCTCTCCCCAGTCTGGGCACTCCCTTCTTTCCAGCACTATCTTCTATTTGGAGACATGGTGGTGTCAACTCTATCAGAAAGACTTTCTTGGCTGTTTCTTGACCAATGTCTAGTTTAGCATTCTTTCTGCA
Source organism: Miniopterus natalensis (assembly GCF_054644295.1). Classification (NCBI taxonomy): domain Eukaryota; kingdom Metazoa; phylum Chordata; class Mammalia; order Chiroptera; family Miniopteridae; genus Miniopterus; species Miniopterus natalensis. The sequence continues at coordinate 76,506,792 of NC_142086.1, read as the reverse complement.
TCTTGCCGTAGTACAACATATTCCTCTAAATAATATAAAAATCTATTATAATTCGCTTTCACCCATCTCCCAAGACTTTAAGAACAAAGGACTTCCTTCTTTTCATTCTCAGGAACCCACTCAGTCCCTGGCACTGAATGAGCACTACTAAGTGATATGAATTACTTAATGAGAACATTTTTGATGAGAATATTTAATATTAAATAAAGCAGATGTCTTGAATTACAAAGAAAATATAGATGTTTACAGATCAATTTAAAATAACCAATTTGAAGTCTATGGAACAGCAACAGATTCAAGTATAAGAAGAAACTAAATTCTGGAAAACTGACAATACTTCTGAGTCATTTCATACTCTCATTAACAGACATGAGAAAAATATGATAAATAAATAATTTAACACTCCCTTAAGTGATTTTCTTATTTGGAACATTTGTTCCTTTATCATGGCTTAAACATACGTTTGTGATCTGGTTTATTCCTATGTTGAGTTTTTGTGGGTTAAATTGTGTGCCCCAAGATGACCTATTGAAATCATAAGTCCTGGTACCTATGAATGTGAATTTATTTATAATTGGGGTCATTTCAGAATTCATTACGATCAGGTCATACCGGAATAGGTTGGGTCCTTAAAACAGTATGACTCGTGTCCTTATAAGAAGTGACATAAAGACAGACAGAAGGATGACGCCATGTGAAGACTCAAACTCACAGGGAGAACGCCAGGTGACAATGCAGGCAGAGACTGAAGTGATACCTCTACAGACCAAGGAGCACCCAGGATCGCTGGCAGCCACCAGGAGCTGACAGAAAGGCATGGGACAGCGTTCAGAGGGAGCACAGCTGCTGACACCTCGATCCGACATCTAGCCTCCAGGACTGTGAGGGAATAAATTTCTGTTGTGTAAAGCCAGCCACAGTGTGATGCTTTATTATGGCAGCCCTGGGAAATGAATACAATATTTTTAAATCTTGAATAGAAACACAATTTTATCATGGTCTCTCCCCACTTTCATTCTGAAGCACCTGCTTTGGGTTCATGGAACTTTAACTTCTGAAATGTTTAGTTTTTATACATTTTTGGCATCTAAAACAAAGTAATCATGGTAGTAGCAACTGAATTTAATATCCTGTTGCATTATATATATTCTAATAATTACTTTTTTGTTAAAACATGAACATGAAGACAGAGATAACATTTATTGAAATGGAATGTAGATCTCTCAGAAAAAAGGGATTGGTGGCAAACAGACTTGCCCTTTCATCTGGCCAGACCTTTCACCAGGCATTCCCCACACCACGAAACATATTACATTTCAGATTTATAACCGTCAGAAGCCTGAAATGTTCAACCGTGGGAGGGAAAAGCCCATTACAGGCCTGGTGCATCCACTCCGTACTTCACAAGGCCGCAGGAAACAGCGGGTGGAATGCTGATGAGGTTTAGGGTTAGAATCTCAAGTCTGCTTAAAACACCATTAATATTACATTAGCCTTCTGGAGTAAAGGTCTAAAATATAATATGCTTTAGTTTATAAGCAAAACCAGTGGGATAAAACTAAACAGATAATGCAGGTCTAAACCCATAACCTTTAGCTGTCCTCTCAGAGAATGCGGTACCTCTAATCTCACAAATAATATCACTGTGATTAAATGTAACGAGAGCAGATACCAAGAATGTGCACTGCCGCTGGGGACCCGGCCAAAGCGCAAAAGGAGGCTGTTTGTCTCGGGAAACTTCTCACCTCCTGGGAAACTCTCGGCGTCAGGCCTCAGGCACCCAGTGCCCTCTGGCTGCCCTCCGGCTGCCCGGGTCTCCTTGCCCACCGAATGCCCACAGCCCCTCCTCCTGGAGCAGCCACCGGGCGCTTCAGAATCAAACTTCCCGTCCGGTCCACTTATTCTTTTTAAATTTAAATTCAGTTAGCACCCCTGTGTTCAGTGCAGTTCCACTTTTCAATCAAAATCCAGTTTCCTCCGGCAGGTTGATGTTGGTAGGCTCTTAGCAAAACCCTAATCTGATAATTCGATGAAATTAATTCAAAGTAAATTGTAAATGGCTACTAGCTTAAATTCCTGAGAGAAAGCTGAGTTCTTGACAATCTAATTTGTAGAATATACAAAGGAGATGTTTTGGACTGGGAAATTTCTGAGTTTTCCTTGTTTATACTCAAGTTTCTTCCATTGCCTCCCTCCCTCCTCTTGTTCCTTTCTTTCTCTCCTCTCTTTCTCTCCTCCTCTTTCTCTCTCTCCCCCGCTCTCATTACTAAGTCAGCAATGTGACACTCCCTTTTCACATGGCTAGATATCCACAAATTGGCTTCTAGACAAGAATTAAACTGAGACAATCACCGTCTTTCCCAAGACAAATGCAACCTCATTCACCATGTTAACAGTATCTACAGTCTTAATATTCTCCTCAACTGGTGACTGTTTTTAAATCTGTGGTGAGAAAAAATATTCAATTGAGATTCAGGATTATATTTTCTATTTTTTAAGTTATTAAAGACGATAATTTAAATTGTGAATAGTGTGTTTGGAAGCATGACAGTGAGTTACTACTTTTATTATTATATTTTGTTATTCAAATACTTAAACTGTCCCATATAGCTACTATTGATCAAAATGTCTTTCCCAGAAATGTTAGGCACCTTTTATAAGAATTTACTGATATTTGCATCTGGCCTTCAATGCCAAGCACACCAATATACATTCTATGTTTATCGTTACTAATTATTTCCTTAAAGTATTCATTAACAAGGAATACCATGGTTAGTATATTTCTACAAACAACCAAATGTTTATATTTATTTCACATTTTTCTATGCCAGATGCTTTTCTACTTTGCATATAATAATTTATTTAATCCTCAAAACAATATGGATTGAGTACTTTTATATACTTGCTTTTAATAGATATGGAGCACTAAGGCTTGGAGTATTTTGGGAACTTGCTCAGGATCACACAGTAAGTAAAGTGTATTTAAAAATCACTGCATGACTACATAGAAGAATATGGGCCACCTATTCCACCAGGAATATATACATATACATGTCCCTTTTAAAAAAACAAATAATATATGAATATTAATACTATTTCAAGTTTAGTCCCCAATGGAAGATGTGGGACCAGAAAGTAGGAGTTAGACTAATGTTGAAAGATTGTCTTGCATGGAAAACAAATCAATTTCTGAGGGTATCTTAGATGAACCTGGAAGAATTCTGGTGAAACAGACGTTGTTACGAGGAAAAGCAGTAGGAAGTTGTATATTTTGTTCAGATCACTTCCTCTAAGGGATGGCCCACAGTAACAGTAGGGGCAGTCAAGTCAGGCTTTAGCAAGTTTACAAATAACACCTCTGATGGTAAAATGGTGAACCGACTAGATAAACACAGATGGGGAGTAATGTCTTCAGAAGTCCTAACCAGCAGATGGAAGAGAAAATGAGTTCCCCTAATCACTGTGAAATAGGAAAAGTACAACATAGATTCTTAAGGAATAAAGCTTCATGCAATATAAGAATATAGACCCAACTCAATATTATTTTATTTATTTCTATTGAATAAACTGTTTAGGACTTTTCAATAAACGTTGTTAAGCAGAATATCACCAAGTAGCAGGCTTTGTGAGGGAAACATTTAGACAGTAGTTCAAGAAACATCATACCTGAGTATGTTAAATTGTAAAAGTAAAGCATTCTTAAGGTTAAAAATATCTAATAATGCAAAAATATATAAAACATAAAATAAAATGCTTTTTCCTTTTGTCATTGTGTTTCTTGATGTAACTACTAGACTGGGTGTGTGTTTTTAAGACACTTTCACTATATGAACAAATATATATTCACTAGTCTTGTTTTGGTAAAACAAATGCACTAAAATTATATTTCTGTATATATGTAAATGTGGCTATAAGGTAAGACTGATGTACTTTTTTCTATAAGGGATCTTAACATGCATATTATGCTATAAGCTGATTTAATTCATTTCCCTCCAAAATATAACATGAGAAACTTTGCAAGTCAGAACATGCAATCCTACCACAGCTTTTTAAAAAAGTGACTTAATATTCCATATTATGGTATCTCATAAGTCATTTAACTATTCCATAATGTTTCTCTTTTTCCCAAGCTGGGTTTTCACACATTTATACATATCACCTTATGTATTTAGAGACCTAAGTTCCAACTCAAACAGTGTGTTCAATCATGAGATTATTGTATATTTTTTCTCTATTATCTAGCAGAAATAAGATACTGAGGATTTGTAAAAGGTAATTTATCCAGTTCTCATACATTTCACACTGTATGTTTCTGAGGGTACGAAAGTAGATCTGAAGCCAAATGGCCGAGTTTAAAATACCCTGTGGACCACAGTTAAGTATGTAAAAGTTTAATAAACTCAAAATTCCAGTTACTCTGGCCAAAAGTTTATGTTCCAGAAATATTAACTGACCATCTTAAAAGTAAATCCTAAATGTTGGGATAGGTGGTTAGGGAAAGCATTCCTCCGAGGATTCTAAGGAAAACTCGCTGAAGAAGTCAGCGTGAGTGGGGTCATCCGCGGAACAGCGGCTATATATCCCCTTTGGCACTAAATAGGCCCTTATGTACAGAGAAATTTTGCAGCTGGGCAGAGAAGACAAGCATCTGGCTGAAAAATAACACCATAACTCACAGCAACTTTTGGCCTCTACATTTGGCCTTCCACATTGATCTTATTACATTTCAACATTTTCTTCTGGAAAAGAGATTCAGTGAGAGAAGAAAAAATATTACAAAAAATACTTCTGGCGCAACAACTAAAGCAAACAGGCTTCAGATATCTCCTGGACAGGGAACATGTAAGCACCAAATGCAGACGTGGGCTGGCATGGGAAGCCTTCTTGGGCTCATCAGAAACCAGGGTAACCTCCCCTTTCCCCCCATCAGAGAAATTACCAAAATATCTGGACTATTTCTTTATAACTGGTATAATTAATAAAAAAGGTAAAAATTAATCATCCATTGGTAGAGACACAGGCTAACAGAAGATCTTTGCTAATAAAGGTCAGTGAAATAAAATAGGTCATTGGGATACCAAAGAATAAATATCTTCCTGAGGATAAGTGCAGGTGGGAGGCAGTGTCCACACTAGCAGGGAGAGGCGTATTAGGCAGGAGGCAGGCTAATTTCCAGAGTTTTCAGCTAAAATAAGGACAAACTATGAGTATGTCAGAACTGATTTTTCTATTTATAACTGTGAGCAAAGCCAAACAAAGAAATACAAAACAAACCCTTGTGGTAACAGAGATCAATATTTATACAACAGGGTCCAATATCAGCAGGATGTATAAAAAGTGGATGTGTATTAAAAATATACATTTAGTCATAGGATAACTGAAAGCCTATGTAAGGATTTGTAAAGTGACTATCAAATAAACATGAATGGAGTTTTTATATATTTTTTATTTAGAAGAATAACTTTAAATTTAGTTCATGTTTAAGGTTGACTAAAGGGAAAGTACCAACATAACTCTTTGGAACAGTGTTTATTTCTCTAAAACCATTTATCATTAAAAAGGAGTCATGAGGGTATACATTTTATAGCAACACGACCTGGAATATTTGTAAAAATATATATACAAAAACTCCACACTTCGTAATTTTCATTTTAATCACATCTGTTCTAAATGAGAACCATGTTAGATGAAAAATTTTCGTGTCATCAAAATCCTTGAAAGGTTGATAAAATCCATTCGTTGACTACCTCCGCAGTAATTTCAGAGCGATTGCTGATTGTCTTACGTAAAACTTACTCTTTGATCCCAGTTTAAGGAGTTCTAGCCTAAAAGAATGGCCCTAACTAAATAAAGTGAGATCTACTAATGTTTCTGAAATTTGACTAGTAGGAGAAAAATCTCGTTCTTGCCAACACGTTCCTGTAAACACACAAAGCACTCTCTTGGGCACTGGGGGGGGGGGGGTGGCGGTTGAGAAGGGCAGGGTACAGAGCCAGCAGCCTGTCGTTGCTTGTGCTCCAGAAATGACATTCTCTTCCCTGATCTTTTCTTCGCTCTTTCCACCTCCTATCACCCATTTTCTAAGAAGCAACTACAGAGAAACTTCTGAGTAAGATGAGGAAAGGAACCACATGCAAAACGTTTCTAACACCCATCGTGGAAAACACAGCAAGGAAAGAGAACAACCCAGGACACTGGAGGTTCTTACAAAGTAGGTAAACTAACTTGCTTTTCTAAACGAATAAAACATCCTCTAAGCGTAGTTTGAATAACTTAAAGTAGAAACCAAATTTGAAGAAACCTAAAGGATTTGCTTTCTATTTTATAAACCAGTATTATGATCCTTAATGCCATCTGAAGAAACTCCATGGTTGTAAGGGCACAAATACGTGTCCTGGTCATATATGAAATTTTGAATTTTCCCTCATTAAAAATCGGAGTTAAAAGTGCCTGCCATGGGTGATAGTCGAGTGTCTTTCACACCAAGTTTATCAAAATAAGCTTATAGGAGCGGGCAAAGTTTGATTCAACTGTGGTCACATTTCACAACTGCCTGTGGTAATGCATTTTACATGTATGCATTTTACATGTATGCAACTTACAGATGATAACCACACAGCAGAGCATTAGAAATGTGGCTGGCATGTGTCTATTTGCAAGTCACTTACCATATTGTGTGTTTCAGTCTCTTCTCTGTTCAGATCTTGGCATCGAGAGTTTCCTTCATCTCAGAAACAGTAACAAGGTCCTGGAAAGTATTTTTATATTATAAAAGAATGGACTGATGTTTAAACTAACAGATACTTCCCCAAATTATGGTCAACTTTTAAAAAGTTTCAATATTTATGAAGAGATTTAGGTCCAGAAACAATTAGCAAAGTAGCAGACCGTCTCTAAGAACACTTGATTTTTATTGAATGCTGTTGAGACATCAACATTTGCCAATTCCCCTTTTAAAAGCGTTAGATTTGCATTTATTCTTTTGTCCCTAGGCTAATAGCTGGGTGGTGGTGTTTTTTGAAGCACCTATTTGAGGTGTTAAGAGGTCCTCATTAGATAAATTAAACAAACACAGCATTCAGTTTCAGAAAGGAAGCGTCAGAAGGGATACATTTTTGATCTGAGGATCGCTAAGGGATCACCAGTAAATGGCAAATAATGTGATTATCTTTCCTGCCTTAGCATTTTGGGCTTGATTAAAACTGTTTTAGTTTAGTTACTGTCCGAGATACCACTCTGAGTGATCGAGAGGGAATGCATTATTTTTAAGAGAATTCCAGCTACTTTCATTCTAACTTTTCCTGCCCATATTATGAATAATGAATGAATGAATAAATGATTGAATAAATGATTGAATGAGTGAGTGAATGAATGAAGATGGAATGCCAATGACCTCTGTGTTCCATTATCATCCCTGGGAGGAGCATACCGTTTGCAGGGCTGACTAAACCAAATGAAACAAAACAAATACCCGTAACAACAACAACAACAACAAAGCAGGGGTGATTCATTTGAAGTCAGTTCAACAAATCAGTATGCAGGATGGCACTGCGCTGGGCTAAGAGGCCACAACAACCACTTGAGGGGTTTATAATCCACTGAGGAAAGCGATACAGGGATGTCTACAACTAATAATAAAATATGACACAGAATTAATTACAAACATGAGAGCCCTTCAATTATTTTTGAGGTGATCAGGGCAGGCCTCATTGAGGAATTATTTGAACTGCACTTAAGTGAAAAATCAGCACGCACAGACGTAGAAAGAGGGAGGGAGGACAACCCAGATGAAGGGGACAGTGCAGGCGAGGAGGGAGCGGACCGCGTGCGACGGGCGAGCCTGACTAGTGGACTTCACTTCACCCCAATTCCAGGAGTGGGGGTGGGAGAACTAAGCAGCTCCCGTTCAACGGGGGAGTGATCATTTTAGTTTAATGGCTTATTGGGTTTGAAGTACCCACGGAAAATTCAGATCCCAGATTTGAGGCTCTCGAAAGGATCTGAGGGCCTGCGGCTGCCCAGAGCGCACGTGCGGCGTGGCGAGGAACCGACAGGACGCCTGTGTCCCTAAGCAGCCTAGAGAAGGTGAGGGCGGCAGGGACACCCTGGGAAGCAGCGGCGGAGCCCAGGGATCCTGGAGGAGGCAAGCGCTTCAGAAGAAAGAACGTGGCCAACATTGTTCAGTGAGGTCCCCAAGTAGCAGACTGGGGGCCAGCTTCCACAGAGAGGTGGGGGAAAGATCAGATTGCAACTTGACCAACTGCTCAGAGCAGGAAATGGTGGAAATGAGTGGAGAAGCTAGGGAAAAGGCAGGGTGGAGAGTTTTCCAGAGAGTAAAGCATGTTAGAAACATAAAAGGAGAAAGGCAAACACGTAAGAAAACCTTTAACAATCTTAATTTAAAAGGAGCATATTTTAAATGTGGCTTCTCTGTGATATTCATTGAAGAGGTGCACCAATGAAGTCTAAGATTTTCCAACCCAGGCAATGAATAGGTCGCTTCGAACAATTAAATTTGGGCATCTTGAGTTGTCTGATACTACTACCGATTACCAAGAAAAAAACAATATGCAATGTGTGTGATTTAAAAAATACTTTCATGTTTAAAAAATATTTTTTTATAAAAGATGCATATTCCTGTCAACAGAGACTTTACTGAGCTTTAGAACACAATCTCGTTATAAACCCTTCAAAGAAATAGTACAAAAACAAAACACCTGCAAAGAACTATAAGACATTTTCTGGGTTTTTCAAAAACTCTAAAATATATACTCTTACCACATGGAAAGTAAGACTATGATTCAACAAAGCATTTGGAGAAACAGATGTTTTCCACCCAAACAATCTTCACAAATATTCCTAAGACTATGCATATATTTCTCAAAGGATATGATCATGCCTACACATCAAACAACCTAAATCTGACATTCTACAAAATAATTGGCTAGTTCTCTTTAGAATTGTCAAGTCATGACAGGCAAAGAAAGACTGAGATGTCAGCTTGGAGGAGACTAAGGTGATTTGGGGATTGGATCCTGAACCAAGAAAAAAAAGACCTTAGTTATATAATCAGATGTTAACATTTGGGGAAGCTGGTTCAAAACCATAACAAATTTCTGTAGTATTTTTCAAACTGTTTTGCAAGTGTGAAATTATTTAAAAGTAGATAAAAATGAAAGATTTCTAACTACAGACACAAAAGGTGAAGAACTGTATCGAAAAGTAGTAAGAAACCAAAATTTGACTATGTAGTTGTATGTAGCATATTGCTTTTTAAATTAAAAAAAATTCAACCAGCTGAAAAATGCCCAGAACCAGGTAGCAATATATAATATATAAGAAAATATTTCAAGCCCCAGCCGGTTTGGCTCAATGGTTAGAGCATCGGACAGAGGACTGAAGGGTCCAGAGTTCAATTCCTCCAAGAGCATGTACCTCGGCTGCAGGCTCCATCCCTTGTCCCGGTTGGGGTGCATGCAGGAGGCAACCAATTGACGTGTCTCACTGATGTCTTGTCCATCTGTCTGTGTGTGTGTGTGTCTCTCTCTCCCTCTCCCTTCTTTGAAAAGCAATGGAAAAAATGTCCTTGGGTGAGAATCAAAAAAGAAAATAATATCAAACAAGCCTGGTTCTAAAGAAAGAAATTCCTTGTTTACATGTAAAGTAGCCCGTATTGCATTTCAGTAAATAAGCTAATAAAAAGAAACTCAGAAAGTTTTCATGGGGCTTTCCCAATGTAAAAAAGATGATAAAGGCCACATTTCAAGTATAAGAAATGGAGTAGCGGTTTGAAAATATTTGGGTACTTCACAGATCTCTAGGCCTAACTACAAGCCAACCGTTGCAGCACTTTCTTGAAATATAACTATGCAATCTCCATACTTTGAATTGGTTCATAGTTTCAGGTGCTTGGATCTATAAGTGATTTCTAAGCAGATCATATTTGGTGTGTAGCTTGAGAAGGAAAAGCATATGAATGTCCAGCACTAGGGTTGGATCAGCAGAAAAAATGAAAATATTACTATGTCAAACTTCATTTCACAATGCCCATGGATAGCCATCAGATTGTTTTACAGAGAAAAATATATTTTGTAAATGTAAAATCATTCTAAATATACATTTTGTAATTGCAATAGAAATACATATTTTGTGATTGTAATAGGTTAAAGTCATTTATCATATCTGCCATTATATATCTTAATCATACATATGTTAACTAAGACTTTTTGGCACATTCAGCAGGCTATTTACACAATCATAATTATTTTTGGTTTGCAGCCACACTTAAGCAAAACTAAGATTATCCTTTCTCACGTATATGATCAGAATTGTCGAACATATGGCAGACACTATATAGCAAAAAGTATGTTTCAACACAACTTTTTATTTTGGGGGTTTACAAGTCTTAGGAAAAACAGTCTTTTTCTAACAGTTCTATAATCAAGTCATCCCACACAAACAATAATTTACGTAATTGGCTTAGCTAGCTCTCCTCTCTCTAGCAAGTGAATGCTTTGGGAATATCTGAGTCTTGAGGCAAATGCTGAACTTGATTGTTGCTGCTCATGGTAAGAATGCATCTAATGTCACCCTCTCTCCATGTTTCTATTACAATTTCTTTCTCATCAATTTTGTTAATATTCCCTCTCCACTATATTAAGCAAATTCATGGGGAAAAAGTATTGTTTGTCATAGTATCTAGAAAAAGCTTTCAGTCAACCTTTGATGGACAGAATGGAATGATACTTCATTTTAAAATACTGGAATTCTTAGATATAAGAAAATATTAGATAGAACAGAGTAATAACAGGATTGCTGAAGCAAAGATAGGTCTTCTTTCTTCTCCAAGCAATGAGTGTTGGCTTCTCACCCCCTACTCTCTTCCTTAAAATTAAGTGCAAGCTTTGTGTGGGCAGCCACCTGTAGGGGAGGAAACAGCCTTCTGTTCCTCTTGTCTGAAGAAGTGTTTTTCCTCTAGATACACACATGGCCAGCTCCTCAGATCTCCCACGATGGCAGGGAGTTTTGTCTTTTTCTTTCAGTTCTGCATTGTCAGCACCCAAGAGTACCTGGCACATAACAGGTGCTCAACAAATTGAAGAAATGAATCACCATTGCTGCGCACTTCTGTGTACACTGCTGGTTCTGCTAGCTGGTGCACGCTGTTAAATAATTACCTCCTCAAAATCACTTAATAGTTCACAACAATGGTTAATGCTGACATAGGAGATGATAGAATATTGGGCACTAAATAAAATTTTATACAATATTTAATGTGATGATCAAGTGTCCATGTAACAGGTCAAAAGAATCTGCTGTGGGCAGCTCTCACCCAGCAGCTTGCGCACTGTGGTCAGGTCGGCGCTCACAGTCAGCCGGCCTGAGGGTCAGCCCCATGCGCAGAGGGGCCAACAGCAACCAGGACTCAGCTACCTCAGGGGGGCCCCTTAGCGGACACAAGAGACACTCCTGGAGCACCCAGCTCCGGTGAGCAGAGAGGCTGCACCACTACGCCCGCAGGACAACGGCTCTTTAGGCCACCAAACCAAGACTGGGACAGAGAGCACATCCACCCAATACACAGGAACAAGTACAGAGAGGCAGCCGAAGTGGGGAGACGAAACAACAACACGTGTCTCAAATGAAACAGCAGGAGAAACCCCGAGAAAAGGCACGACATGAAATGGAGACACGCGGACGACCAGATTCAGGGTCCACAGCAACGGTTGTCAGGATGCTCGAGGCTCTTAGAGGGAGAGTTAGTGAATTCAATGAAAACTTCAACAAACAGAGAGTCGGCGTAAAAAAAGAGCCTAGAAACGGACCAAACAGAAATGAAAAACACAGTAACTGAAATGAAGACTACACTAGAAGGTATCATGAGCAAATCAGACGAAGCAGCGGATCAGATCGCTGATGTGGGAGAGAATCGCTTTGGTTTGATGTAATCCCATCTGTGGGTTCTGCTGTCCCCCCGCCACTTTCTTTTTTTTCCTTGCCTGAGGAGATATAGCAGAAAAAAATATTGCTAATAGAAATGTCAGAGAATTTGCTGCCTGTGTTTTCATCTACAAGTTTTATGGTGTTGAGTCATACATTTAATTATTTAATCCATTTTGAGTTTATTCTTATATATGGTGTAAGAAGGGGGAAAGAAAGGAGGGAGGGAAGAAAATGTTAAGAACGACTAAAATGCACCACTAATACATATTATTAAATGTATATCCCAACCATATATTATAAAATGGATTTGATGTGTATATACTTAAGGTTACTTTGTGAAATACTCATGGATAAACTATCACTTGGAAGCTACCTTTCATGAACAGGAGAGACGGTATTTTAGGAGAGGAAAGAGAAACTAAAAGGGACAAGGTCAAGTTTTAGATCCTATGTTTATATTCCAGAGAGAATGACACATCTGTCCTAGATAAATCTGTTCTAATTCTAGGTGGAACACAATTTAGAGAAATTGTTTTGATACCAAAAGTCCCTGTTCTTGTCCTAATCAAGTAGGCAACTTTTGTAATGTCGCATTTAAAAATAAACTCAATAAAAACAACTTTTAGCTATATACCAAATATTTATAACACAGAGGAGATAGTTTTCTTTGGTATATGTTCATCCATCTATTTTGAAGGGAGGGAAGAAGTTTTTTAAAAGCAAATTATCTGCCACTTGACATCTTTTATGGTAAAAAAAGAATTATTTACTTAAATATTTGTAAATGTATTTCTTTATTTAAAGTTTTAGTAGCTATAAACTTATTTACCTAGGCTAACCATCAAAAACCATTTACAATTTGTGTTTACTTCCAACTGTCAGCAGTTACCCACTCACAATGTATATTTCTTAAAGGAATCATTAAAAACTAATTTATAAAGGCTATTTTAATATAGACTGATAAAAATACCATCTGTGTCTTGCGTAAATATATCTCCAATAACCAAAATTAAAACCCCTGGTGAAACACTATTTCTAAAAATAAATATATTGAGTGAATATAAATTATAAACTTATCTGAAAAGTACTTTATGAGCAAAGTATAAGTATGCATTACTACTATTAATCTTTCCCTAACCAAGCACTTTAAATTCTATGTAGCCAAGGTCTTGATTGGGGCAGAGGAAAGGGTGAGGCAAAAAAAGAGGAACCTCTGAATTCTCCACTCTTATCCTATTTAGAGGTATCATCCACAAACTATATTACCTTTTAATTTACAATATATAAAAAGACGACTATTTCAATGTAAAAAAGTTCTTCATAATTAAGGAAATTGGGTATTTGGGGAAGAGGTTAGCATTTGCAAACAATAAAATTGCAGATTTTTGCAACTTAAAATAGCATCAAAGCAACCAGCCTTTTTTCTGTGCTAGGTGCCAGAGGTTGGAAAGCATAAGTCAAAATGTCTTCATGAGAACACCTGGCAATTGTCTCTTTTAATGCCTCTTGGTTAACACACTGCAGCGATCAGGCACAAAGCACCACAGTGCACTCCACTTTCAACGCCCCATCTTGCAGTAATTGTTCTTTAAAAAAAAAGGGGGGGTCTTTAATTATTTAAATGAACATGATTTTGGAATAGAAAAATCTAGCTATAAAGGTAAGCCATGTCCTCTGGACTGACCCAGATTTCAGTTTAGAAACTAGAAGTTAATTGAAATCATTTTAAATCAATTAGTCATACCCCCCTGCCCCCCGAATAGTTTTAAGGTGAAAACTTTGTTTAAAATAATAGTTTTAATTCATCAAAGTTTTTGACACTTCGCTTGTACAATATACTTAATATAATTCATCAGGTATCATCTGGGCTCTGCAGTATGTTCTTGGTTGGAAAATAGTCAAAACAGTGCACGATATATGTTAAGCTATTATTTTTATTATTATTATTTTATGACAGGTAATGGCTGATTGAGGGCATTTCAATATAAAGTTCAAAAGGTAAAATATGTACTCATGTTAGATTTTCAAAAGTTGAACTAGTTGAAATCAAATTTACCCAGACCCAAATCATACAAACATAGAAATCATTTACTCTCTAATTATTTTCTGAGTAATGTGGGAAGACTTTTCAATTAGAACACGAAGGGATTTTTCCTTCAATTTTCAAGGCAGTGTATGAAGCATGCCCTCCCATGTCTATTATCACTCTTGCCCGGTGACTCCAACAGCTGCTATAAAGAGTTAGTTAAAAAGCTCTGAAAGAGACAGTCCATTTTAAATTGCACATAAATGGATTTTTCCCAGTAGCTAATCTAATAAGTATCAAAGACATCAAGCAAACAAAAAATACAGTTGATGTACTTTAAGCAATTGCACTCAGAGGGAATGTTCTGCAACTAATATATCGAAGACATCGACTTTTATGCAAGCACATGTGACCAGTTCCATGGAAATGACCACAGGCATTGGGCATAGAAGGAAGACCAACTGGGAACACAGAAACAAGAAAATGAAACAAAGTTTCAAATAAATATAAGAAACTGTTCATTTGTTTGTCTCTTTTAGCAGGTTCTAGCTAGATACATGTTTTATCAATATCCTCAATGGAAAATTTAATAATAAACATAAGGAACACACAGTGATTACGTAGCTTTAAAGTAACTGCAAAGAATTGTTATATATGCTTATATATAACTATTTAGAATATTATCAATTAGTCTAGAGTGTTGTTTTTCTCAACTAATTTTTTCTGTTGTTTGTACAAACACCCACCTCAAGAACGTTTTCTGAACTGGGGTTCAGAATGTTCAGGCAAAGTAACACTCCTCTTTCAGATGCTAACGGAACAGGGGTTACTCCTGGGTAACTGTGCCGAGTGTCCCCCTGGACTTCCAACCCAACAACGCTTCCACAAATACGTCCTGATGGCCTTTATCAAACAATGCCACCAAAAGCAGTTTTATTATTAGAGTTGGGGGAGTGAAATACATGTTCTTGAGTATACACGTAGATCAATAACTTGAATAATGGGATCACCCTGGAATTCATAGAAACCACAGCTATGACTAGAGAAAACCTGTACAGAACTATTAAAATCTTTGGCACATGTTTTGTGAAGATAATTTATTAGATAAGCTCCCACCTGTGCTTGGAATGGATAAACAAAACAGAAATGGAATAGAAAGCAAGAGAAAACAATGAAAAAGTAGTCGCTGAGAGCACAGTGATGTTGCAGGAAAAGTATTTCAGATTAGTAGCCATCAGGAGGTGGAGGCAGGAGCCGAGGCGGCTGCTCCGAGCCGCGTTCTCACGAAGGGGGTGGTCCAGGGGCACATGCAGCGCTGGGGTCCGGAGGAAGCAATATCTCCTCCAGGGTGCTGTCCTAGCTCCTCATTTCACACATGCTTTCAGGAAGGTTAAATATAACTACTTTCTGGAAGGAATCCTGCAACTTTCCCAAGAGACTTTATGGCTCATGTTCAATATTTTCAAGAATCTGGGTCATATGTCTGGACTGTAATATTTATTTCTATTTCTCTTAAACTAGAATGTGGGCTTTCTCAGGGTGAGAGCAACATTTTAGTCAATTTGGTATTTCTCAAGCTTTAATAACAATACCTCTAATATAGTGTTCTCTCAAAATCTCCCTATTGTTTCCTCAACAAAGACCTATGCTACGCATTTACTTAGTTTCTTCTTATTTTTTTAGGATGATATACATTGTTATTGTACTTATGACAACTATTTTAGGCTTCATCTGAATTATATAGAACAAACATGTTCAAGGGCCCTTATTTCCTCACCTTTCCCTAACAGGTGGAAGAACCCAGCCTTCCCCTCTAAACTTTACTCCATTATTTCTAGGCACACTTCCCTGGTTCCATGTTTCACTGTCTTTCTGTGCTTGGGATTAACGCATTCATACACCCAGAAATGATCACATTCTCTCTTTATTGTCTCTCCGCCTTTTAAACTTTTCAATTTCTAGTTCTGAAGTGATACAAAATAAACAAAATAAAACAGTGTAGCATAGTTACTGTTAAATCTTCAAATCACCAGGGCCATTCTCTTGAAAACTGGAACGCTGCAGAAGTAAAGGGGCAGGTTGCTATAATTCTGTCCTTGAATCAAAAATGTTCCCAAAGGTTAGCTTTTGGAAAAGGAGACTAAAAAATAGCTGTTAACCTAACAAAATCAAAGATGAATATATACTCGTATACGTACGTGTGTGTCTAGTGTGTGTGTACACACCCAAACACATATGCTTTCTCACACATATTCTTGTGTCTGCATATACATGTACACATATACATATCACGCATATTTGTATAAAAAGTCACAAATAATGCCAATTAGTCCGTAGGCATTTTAGGTAAATGAGTAGTCTTCTTTCTTTAAAGTGAGACAATGCTGATACAGAGGAAGTTTGGAGTTAACACAGGGTACATGGTGTTGGGCCACCACTTGGAAGGAAAGGACACTTACATAAGTCTAAGAGCAGGGTAAGAAGAGGGCAAACGGGATAAGACCAGGGAGTAGTTTCTGCACAAATTTAACAGCATGTAGAAAAGTCAGAAGCACAGGCAGGGCTTGGTCTAGTGGAAGATTTTTTTTTCTTTAAATCTGACTTAGATGGAGGGAGGGAAAGTGCTGAGAGGCTGCAGAGGCCCGACTGTTGATGCTGGAGCGTTTCCTTCTTCGGGGCACCGTGGCTTTCTCAGAGGTGGCGAAGCAGGAAAGCCACTAAAGAGCAGGAATGGGAAGCAGCCGAGTCCTGCAGGCTCAGGGCTCCTCGCTTGCGGTGCTGGCGGCCGCCACCTGCGGGCGGTGGGGACAGGCTGAGTGCCAGCCTCCCCGCAGGCGGGCGCAGGAGCTCACCCGGCGGGGCCCTGAGCGCCGCGGTGAAATTCAAATGGCAGCAGCCTGAGGTTTCACCCGCGGCTTTCAATAAAGAGGGAAAAGTTCTCTCCGGCCTGTTTACCAAATTTGGGTGCTTAAAATAACCAGCCTTTTCATCCTAACAACTAATGACTTATGGCAGTTAAAAACAAAGTATCAGTTAAAAATTTAGAGTTTAGTCTGAGTGACTAGGGCTCAACCCTATTTAGCAGCACAAATTATGTCTAAATGTGGAAAAAGACAGGTGGTCAGTGTAGAAAAATACACCGGCCGATCTTTTTCCTTTGGCTGACAGAGCTGGCCCTTTGCAAGTGAGGGTGAGCTGGGCAGTTATCAGACAAAGGTTGTTTGAGGGGAGTAAAAAGACAGGGGCCTGGAAGAGTCTTTCCAGCCAAGAACAGTCTTGCCTTCACTTCATTAAATTCTATTTTGGTTATTTTGTTACTTTATGTTCTACAGGTGTTCCAGTAAAATAAAGTTTTAGAACGTGACTGTAAAATGTGATGCTGGCTTTATAACATATGGTTCCACAGTGTAGGTGGTCCCTAACAACCTTCCATAGCAAATATATCTTATCAGAAGAATATTGGGCATTAGATGCCATCTAATTGCTTAGGTGCCCTTGGCTTCGTCTATAAAATGTGGATGATTATGATGACGGATACCAATGGCTGTCAGAAGACTTGGACGAGCACTTGCGAAAAGGTAAAGCTGCAGTGCGATACCATGGATGCATGCTGTTATTTTGAGGAGAATTTTATTCTGGTAAGAGTATTTGGCATGCTTAGTGAATGTGTTTAAAAAGCTCCATGTACTTGGGAAGGGAGAAGAGTGGAAGAAAATGTAAGTTGCAGCATTAAGCAGAGGTAACGTGCAACCCAAGATAGTATGACTTAGTAATGTCTGGCCGAGTGTGGAGTGTCCTGTCGCTGATAAAAGTCTTGAGAAGGTGACTATGACATAGTCTAGTGGTTCAAGCTTCGTGTCTATTTTAGAGATTTAAAAATAAACAAGTTCTCGCACCTCAATTTTCCTTGATGTCATGTTATGGAAAGGGCTTAGTTTATGGCTGATTTGGCTGCCCCAAGTATAGAAGCAATACAACTGACAAAGAAGTGGAGGGACTAGTCGGGGTGCATGTTGAAATGGGAGGCTGGGGTTTCTGGGAACTGTTTCCTCTCTTGGTTACAAGTGAGGCAGACACCAAACTGAGGACAGAGCCCAGAACCAGAGTTTGGAGGTGATTCTTACCCCCAGGGAAGGGCCAGAAAGCAAGTTATCATCCATGAAGAAGCTTTGAGTGCTCCCAAGGTTAAGCCCATTCAACTGGCTCACCAAGGACAAAGCCTCCTTTGTGAGTCTGTGTGCCTTAAACTATAAATGGCAGTAAAAATGACTGGCCAGAAGGCAAACTCTCTCGATGCACACTGAATGGTCTAAGATATTTTTCAGATATATCCAAACATCATACCATGGTCCTGATTTATCAAAGCAGCTTGCTCTTTCCCCATTCATATTTAATCAGAAGATGAACTGCCCCTCCACAACAGCTCCGGAAGGGCTCTGCTCAAGTGCTGTTTCCCCCAGTAGCTTCTCCTGTCCACAGCCAGAACCCAAAGGAACATAGACCAGTTCAACATCTTGGCAGTCGTAATGGCCCCGAAATAGGAGCCTGTGAGACAGAAATTAAGAGTCCCCTGGCCACTTTGGGATATCTCAGTGGCATTTTAAGTCCAGGAGTCAATAGCTGCTCCCAGCTTTCCATTTCTACTACTGTTACTATTGTGTGTGTATTTTTCATTTAATTCATTCACAAAATGTTCGTTAACTATCTAGTCTGTGTCATGCACATAGTAAACAACGAAGGACACAGGTCCCATCTTCATTTTCATTACAGCCATCTGTCTTACAAGAATAAAAGACTGGTAAAATGATTAATGCCAAGGTTTTCAATTCCTTCACCCACAGACCCCCCTTTATCTCAATTTGAAGGGCATGTTTATTTACCACCTCTAGCAGCTCTATGATAGAACCCAGGCAAAGGGAAAGATACAGGCTTCTAGAGGTTCCAAGATGTGCCCAAGATCACACAACCTTGATGGAAAGGCTGGCCAGACCAGATCCCAGATGAAGTCTAATTCTTTTCCTGCTACACCAGTGGTTTTCAAATTGTTTGTTTCGGTTTACCAAAATAGTAGAACTCTTTACTCAAATCACTTATTGCTAGAAATCTCAATATGCAAACAGATAAAAGCTAGAGGTATCCATTAGAATCGGGCCCAAAGTCTGCTGGGTGCACATGTCCTGGCCCCTCTGCAGTCACCTGTCGCTCAGTGGCAGATTTCTCAGGCTCTTGAGGGCAAGGTTTTGTACTATTTCTAATATCAAGGTCAAAGAAGATAAAAGCTCTAAAACACTTAGAAAACTTACAATATGTGCTTAGTTCTTGTTATAGGCAGAATGTTCTCCCCCCGTACCCCTTCCCTGGTCCTAAATTGAAGCCCTAATCAACAGCATGGCTGCATTCGGAGGTGGGGCCGTTCTGTGGTAATTAGGCTTAGATGAGGTCATGAGGTTGAAGCCCCTGAGGATGTGATAAAAGAGCAAGAGACCAGAGTCTGCCCTCTCCCTGCAATGCGAGGATCCAAAGAGAAGGCGGCTGTCTGCAGGCCTGGAAGAGGGCCTCCCCGGACTCGGAATCTGCCAGCACCTTGATCTTGAACGTCTCAGACTCCAGAACTGTGAGACATAATTGCCTGTTGTTGAAACCACACAGGCTTTGGTATTTTGTACAGCAGCCTGAGCTAGGGCAGTTAGTTGTATTGTTTTTGCACTTAACTACATATGAGGCTGAAGAAAGGGAGCATCTCACTAAACAGAAGGGAAAAAAAGACATTCACTTCATGTTATTCAAACTGGCATAATCATTTTTTTCTCCAAAGTAAAATTTTTATAAAGGGATTTCAAATCTTTTCACAAGAGTTCCAACCTTTGCATACTGATCAGCACGTCTGCAAGTAATGTATTAATGTAGCAAAGAAACTCAAGAGTCCCAAATTGAATTTGAAATCATGACTATATACTCTTGGGAAAGAAAGTGAAGACCAAATCACAAATTGGTGCAACAGAGTAAACCAGGAAAACAAAATGTTGGTGTTTTTTTTAAATCTGTAATTAAAATGGTAGTTGAAAGAGAAGATTTTGAACAATTTCTGGTCCATTGTTTTAAACTTAAAAATTTTTTTTGGTGTCTCCAATTAATTTATTTAGCTCTTTGGTGTGATGATGTAAATTGAGTATTAGAATGCTGTGGATAGTATAAGGTTACATAGCTTGTTAGTGATAAGTAGGCATTCATAGACAAGAAATTCCTTTACACATAATAAATATATACAAAATCCCTTTGTTCTTGCAATAGAGCTTCTTATGTGTCTGTTTCTCTCCCTTAAATGAAATGGAAGAATGTTCTGAGTCTTTTATTACTTTATACTCCACAGGTGTTCCAATTTTTTTTTAAGAATTGTAAATATGAACATTGACGCTGGTTTTGCAGTATTTCTTTACACAGTGTGGGTGGCTCCTAATGACTTTCCAGAGCAATATTTATCAGAAGAATTTTTTACCATCCCCCACAAACATTTTAAGAAGGCAAAAATACTTTAGTTTTGACATACACCCTGAATCAGTGTTAGTATCCTTATATCTCCAGTATGAATAAGGTAGTTCATCATGTTTTTCACAGAAAGGACACCTGGTGTATGATAGAATTCAAAATCACCCAGGGAAGCAGTTTTGAAACTGTTGCTCTACCTCTAATCGAGAAATTTTAGATGGGAAATGAACCATTTTTTAAAATGATTTGAATACTGGATATATTGGGGGAGATCAGTTTAAGAATAGCACCCCCTGAATATATGCTACAAGATTTAATTCTAAATTAATGATCTGTGATCTGGAGGGTATCCCTGCCTCCTTGGACCTGAGTTCCTATAGACTGAAGGGGTTGAGTGAGACTGCCTCTAGGATATCCTTCTACTACTCTCATCATGGGGGCCCATAATTAAGACATGATCCTTATGCTTGGGGTCTAAAGAACCAGGAGGATTTTGATTCTTTCAAGATAATTTTTCTTATGAATTTCATCACGTTGCTCTCCACTTTTAAAAGAACACGACTCGTTAAAAGATAATTCCAAATCGCATTGCCAAGCAAGACATGTCACCGCCTCTACTGTTACTGGCTTGAAGGAAACTTCTGTGACAGACAAACTCATCTACTCGCTCCCTGTACCCTGAACACGCACCATCCCTCCGGCACCACCCACTATCCTCTCATTCAAGCCCTCTCATTGGAGTGTATTTCTTCCTTCTTGCAAAGGTCACCTGCTCTTCAAGCGCTACCTCAGATACTTCTTCCTCTGTAAAGCTTTCTTTAGTAGTTATGACAATCTTCTACTGATCTCATCTCTTAATGGTTTCTGTTGTTCTGGGATACGATTCCATCTCTACAACATGACCTACAAGGGTACAAGGCTCTTTGTGCTATGGCTCCTGCATTTTAACACATAATTAATAATACTTTATAATATACCAGACAGTGGGTCCAAAGGATGACTTCAACAGGCCAGGTCTCTGTCATCATGGAACTTGCCTTCTAGTGGAAAAGATAAGTGATCATACGCAAGTATACACATACATGGAGAAAATAATCTCAGATAGTGATATGAAGATTATATGGCTGGAATATATAATACAATCGAGGGGAAAAGGTGGATCAAAGAACGTGTCTTTGAGAAAAGGGTGTTTTAACAAAGACTGAGCAACAAGAAGACGTCAGCCAAATGAGAACCCAAGGGAAAAGCACTGCAAGAAGGAGTAATAAAGGTCAAAAGCAAGAATGAGCGAGGTCAGACATATGGCCACAGATGAGCTCAGAGAAATAAGCAGGGCCAGGTCAAGCAGGGTCTTATTAGGTAGGCCAGGTGGAATCTGGATTTTTCTTAGTGTATTAGGAAGCTGTGGAATGATTTTAAGCAGAGGAAATCATACTCTGACATATTTTTGAATGTTTATTTTGGCTGTTGTGAAGATAATAGATTTCAATGATATAAAAATAGAAACCAGGGGAGGAGGCCACTGTAGTAGTCACTCCATCTCCAGTCATTTATTCCTTGCTGAAAAAATACTGTAATAAGATCAGAACTATGTTGTTTATAATTTGTCACGTTATATAAAAATGTTTATACTTTGTCACATTATATAGAAATATTTATACTTTGTCACGTTATATAGAAACATTCATACTGACAAGTATTTTATATGTTAATTCTAGAACACCCCATCACATATATTCAATTATTCTCATTTTATTTTCATAGTCTTTATAAAATGCCACAAGTTAATAACCCCTTTAACCACTGTCAAATAGAGTCAATCTAGTTGAGATGCATGATAATTTCAATCAACATCAGACCCAAGTAAGATAACAACGGTGTTTTAGAAGGGATTATTCAGGTAAGGAAGCACGCTTGCTAGTCACCTAGGACTTAGGGTAACTTGATATTGTCCTATGTGGCTAAAGCAGGGTCACATGTATAGACCGCTTACATCTGAATATATATACCTCAAAGCCGTCGCTCATGCTATGAATGAATGAATGAACAAATATGGAAGTAATCAGAGACGAGACTGAGAGAGAGAAATTCTCCGTCAACCACGGTAACTGGTGAGATATGCACCAGCGTGGGGGCCCTCCCTGCCCCGTGGGGGTGGGTGTCACGCACCCTCATCAAGAGCAGGTGCTGGCATCACTTACGGCTCATTCATCACGAGGCTGCAGCAATGCCAACACATGCTGCTTCAGTGTTAATCGTGTTTGTTTTCATAATCAACGTTGATCTGCCCTTCACAGTGCCAGGGAGACAAATGTTAGCTGGGGAGAAACAAACCTGGAACGTATCATTACGTATTCACCCAGGTTCATGCTTTACTGCCCCCACCCCCAGGCAAATTCCCATGCCTGAGACCTGAAGACTCTCAAAGATTTCAAATTCGAAATCTTGGGATAATTTAAAAGTATAGAGAAAGCGCATTTTTAAGAATTACACTTGACCTGAACTATATGGAGAACTCTTAGTTAAACCCTTCAATTCTGATATTGATTGCATGTCACTGATTTAACTATAGATCACTGAATCAATAGCATCCTATTTAACAGAGGCTATTTAGAGATTAGGATTTAAAGACAATTAAATTTGAATAATGGACAGCCAGTCTTGCTATTCAATCGTTAAAGTGTAGGATAAGAATAAAATGTTTTGCATTTTGGCAAAACCAAGAAGCATAAAACCAGACCTGTACAGCAAGATGCCACAAATATTTATTGATTGGGCTCTGCCTGATTAAATGAAAAGCTAAATACAGAATTTCTCCCCTCCGGTATATTTGTGATTTTTATTAAATTTATGACTTGAAGACTTCAGCTTAACAGATGAGAATTTGTAAATTAAGTAGTTCATTTGGGTCTCAAATTTGTCATTTGCGATCCAACTGATAGTTCTTAAACAGATTTTCTAAAATGTTTAGAGAAAGTTCTTAAGCGTTTACTTTGTTTTCTGTTCTTATGTGGACAA
The DNA here is from genome assembly GCF_054644295.1 of Miniopterus natalensis. Lineage (NCBI taxonomy): Eukaryota > Metazoa > Chordata > Mammalia > Chiroptera > Miniopteridae > Miniopterus > Miniopterus natalensis. The sequence goes on along the minus strand of NC_142086.1, from coordinate 76,483,319 downwards.
AAGTTTTGATAAAGTATTCAATGCAAACTTTTTGCAAATATGATCATTTCTAAATTGGGAAGTAAACAATTGAGGCTGTTAAATATCTAGCTGCTAAAATTACTTTGCTGTAATTTCAGCAGCTAGATAATTTGTTATTGTTGTTTTAAGGTGTGTTGCTTTTGTAGTTGTTGGTTTTGGTGTGCATGTACGTGCTGTGACGAGGGCTTAGTCACGTTGCATCTCCTTTCTCACTTAGCTTTTTGCCAAGTCTTTCTCATTGTGCTATTTTTTCTTGGGGTTAGCTTCCACTCTTTGTGGCTGCTGCATTTGACTTTCAGGTCTTTGATTGTAGCCAATTCAGTGTCTTGTTACTCTTTTTGTCTTTCCTGTGCACTGGTCTAATTTGTTCCTGAGATAGACAATTGTTTATGTGATGAACTTCCAGCATCTTCAACTTTCCATCTTCTGTTCAATTTTTCCAAATTGTTTCCCTTTTTTATAGTATAATTTTATTAGAATATTGTTTCTTAAATATATTAATTTTATTTCATTGGGTTTTCTGAATAAGATCTTGCATCTTACAGTAACATGGATATTAAGATGATTTTTCATTTTCCCCCAAATGGTTAGTAAATCATTTAAGCAGAGCATTTATTTGATTTAAAAACTCAAATTTTAGTATGAGGTTAAATTGTCAGAGAGAGAGCCTGGAGTGGTGATTAAGCACAAAGACTTCAGAGCCAATTTATTCTGGTTCAAATTCTGGCTCTTCCATTGCTAGGGATGTGTCCCTGGGCACATTCCTCAATCTCTCTGTGTCTCAGTCTCCTTGTCTGCAGAATGGGGGTGATATTATTACCTAATACAAGGTAGTTGTGAAGATAAAGTTAGTTAATGTATATAAGGTACTGAAAGCAGTGCCAGAAAGATCACAAGTGTATTAATGAAAATATTTACTTAGCTTTGAGTTTTCTGACATCACTATTATTTCACTACTATTGTTATTTCTAGTGTAAACATTTATCTTCATGTAACTTTGTGTGTGTGTGTGTGTGTGTGCGTGTGTGTGTGTGCACGCACACACACACACATATGCTACTCTCAGTTCCTTGAAGGTTACTATTTAGGAATCCAGAATGTTCTCTGAAGTTCCAGGGGTCTCTGTCCATAACCCAATACTTTGCCTCAGTTTTGCCCGTATGTCCTTTATTTGCAGTCTCAGAGACCTGAGTTTTTCTTAATGAGCCTCAGTGTTTTCAGAAAAGATCACTTATGCTAATAGTAATGAGAAGCATGGACAACTGGGTAGTGGGCCAAATAAACCATATCTCTGGCCCCTTAACAGTCCTTCACAGGAGAGAAAATTGCAAATCACTAGCAACACAGATGGGGAGGCGAATGATGATACACGCTCACTCACCCTGCACTCACACGTTCAGATATCACGTATTTCAGACTCATTGGAATAGATGTAACTCTTAGTCAATTTATCTATGAAACTTTAAATTTTAGAACATATTGACACATATCATGATTCTTTATACAACTGTTAATATAATGCGGTAATTGATGGCCCCTAACTCCCTGTAGCAAGCACAATCATGTCCAATTCGAGCCTGAACTATGCACTGTCTGCTGCCTACTGCCGCTGATTACCACTGCAGAAAAAAAGTTATATTAAAATGAAAAATAAGTTGTGTTACTCAGTTGAGAGGGAGGCATTCTCTTCCACAATTCTTTGACTGAAACCAACCTCCCTGCCTTTCGCAATCTTAATACAAATCACATTATGTGATAATAACATCAGCCCCTTTTCTTTGTATGTGCTACAAAAACAATAATTAATAACCAACAATAATTTTAGCCTTTGCGTGACTTTCTTCTGTTATTTTGCAAATACACTTACCATCGCAAGACTATATTATCCCCGAGAGCATGGAACCATGACAAGTTAGCCCCATATTCTTGAGCGATGTGTATTCGGTGGGTATTTACTGATCAGGTGACTGACAGAACCAAATCACGTAGGTTCTCAGCAAGACCTTCACGGTCACCAACTTCTCAGTAAGCATCAGGTGTTGCCTGGTAGCATCTATTATTGTGCTCTACACTTTATTTTTGTATTTGCTTCTTTTGTTGCATTTAGTTCATCTTCATGAACCGTGTTTCATAGTTTCACTTTATTATTCAGAAAGCATGTAACTATGAGGCATGGGGTTCGACTTGTTAGAAGAAATCTGGCATAAGTTGTTCGTTTGTACATTTGAGATTTGTGAACTGATCCGATTCGAGTTGACTGCAGCTCTGCCCTATGAAATGTTTGGGACATGCCTGTGCCTTTCCCATAATGTGTTTCCTTTTATGCCTCTCCTGGTTCCTTCCTGAGAGTCTCCATATTTCCTAGTAAGTGAGAGAAAGCTCTGAGGAATGTGAGAGCGACATAACGTCTTGGTAGAAAGTAGGATTTGACAGAAACAGTCGCTTGTGGGTTCAGTGTTTTCCATTTAATGAAGTTGACATCACTGACAATGGCCTTTAGGCGCTCTATCACTGTGCTCAACATAACTATACTTTCTCCTCACTTTATTTTCTATCTTTCTGTAAACATACAAGTTTATAAAATAAAATACAGTTTATTTTTACTTTATCTGAACATCATTTTCTCATCTTCTGGATGTTTTATATTTAGAATGTGTATTACCCACGTCTGCATTGTTTCCTTGGCTTATAGTCACAGCTTTCTGAAAAGAGACAGCTCGACCAATGTAGGTAATAGGAAATAGAGTTAGGTATGTTGACTTAGTTTAAAATCTATGCCATCTTTCATTATTACTCCAAATCTCTACAAATGAGACAGCAGTTTTTCCAAAAAAGAGTGACTACTTTTCAAATTTATAATGGGCATTATACATGTATATTTTAGTTATCAGAGCCCATAATGTGTGATGTCATTTCTCACCAAGGCAAAATGAATAGAGTTGAAAAGGAGAGATCTGAGCTTGTTTTAAAAGGGGGAGGGAGTTTGCATTTTCTGAGAGCTTTCCTAGTCTTATTGTCTTTAATTATTATGAATTCTGTATGAATAGAACACATAAAATATTAAAATCCTTATAAATATCATAAACAATATCTTCCAACTACCATAAACCACCAATATGCAATGGAAAGCAAAGCGCTACGTAAAGTTATTTAATGATACTATGTCACATGCAATACTACAGACAGTTTGGTTTTGAGACAGAAGGTTAACAAGTATCACAAAAGATTTGAGAAAAAGGAAAAATAAAACCGATTTAGTAGGAAAAAGATTAAGTGGAATTTCAAATATAAGGGGTACAAGGGAGATCAGAAAAACACACAAGAACACAGTGAAAGGAATCAAGCAAGACAATAGCAAAGGTAAATAGGTAAATAAAATAAGAAGATTGCGTTTGAAATCACTTAAGGGTCTCTTTTCACCTTATTGTACCTTAATTCCAAAAGCAAAAAAATTACCCTTGAACATGTGATTATCTACCTATTAAGTAGCAGAAGAAGGAATACTGTGTCTTTAAAAAACCTTTTATATATGCAGCATTCTTGAAATGGAAAGGCCTACAAAAACTTTAAGAAAGAAGAATTATGCCTTGCAAGCACTCAAGTTTTAGAATGTTGTTAATTAAATCATTTGCATATGTTCTCATTTATCTTCAGCATCGAAAAAATATTAACCGATGAACATTTTCTTGCTGACCATTTCATTTTTTCCATTGTCTTGATCCCAACAAAGTGCAATTTATTAAATTAAATCAAACTTAGTGGCCAGACAAAAGTTAATTTGGTCACAGTGAGTGGGACATTGTTTAACTCAAGGCAACAATCAAAACATCTGAAAATATATATATATACATATATATACACAAACATTCATACATACATATATATGAACATAGCTCCCCACAAACACTGTGTGTGTGTGTGTGTGTGTGTGTTGTGTGATGAGAAAATAGAGGTCCCTGGGACAATCTCTGGTTGATATCATAAACATACTCCAAGGAAACAGAAGGAGAAAGATAGGGAGAGAAAAGAAAATGACAAAGAGAAGGCGAAGAGGAGAGAAAAAAAGAAAACCAAAACCGTTTTAACTATTTTTCAAAGAGCCGTTTTGTCAGGGCCCATTCTCCCATTGCATGTTTGGAATACTTAAAAGTCTTTGTAAAATCAAGTTAAAATCTTTACTGCTTTGATCTGTAGCTTCTAAAATATTAAATGTTACTACCTAGGGAGATTCCATGCTGTACAGCAAGCAAACCCCTTAAAGAATAACTTTCAATTAAAATTATGTATAGGAATTTAAAATTTCTTGGAACACAAAAAATAGAGATTTGGAATCATTGGTGTTAAAAGAATGACAATCTTAATATTTCAAACTTTTAAATACAACATTGTATTTTCTCACTTTCTCAAGTATTAATGGACAATTAAATATTAAAATACAAATATTAAATTAAATTTAAAAAAACCGCACACTACATTTAGGAAATGGCTCAAAATCATCTTTCTCACGTATTGCTTGGTTCTACTATCTTTTGGTTTAAAAATTATTTATGGTAAGTTGCAGATTTTATTTTGTCTTCCTTCTGTCTTTACAACATCTCTGAAAGTAAAAATCACAATTTCTTTGATGCTGCTGTTAATCTCTTTTCCCAAAGTGTTTGTTTGGATAGGATAGAAGAACCAAGTTGAAATTAATCTCAGGAAAAAAATTAAAAGCACAAATGACGGTAGAGCCAAAAGTAACGTAAGCCTGTCCTCCTGCACTCAATCTTCCTTAAGTGTTCGGCCAGTGCACTCTCAATGTGTATATTCAATTACTATCAAGGGACTGTAAATTATGGGACATGCTTTGAGTGGTCTAGTGTCCACTAGGGAAATGAGAGTAGATGCTGCAATGATTTCCATTTGCTCACTGACTTTGAACTCAAACTACCAATGGATCTCATTTGACTGAATGTTCTGCTTGAAAGATTTGTATTTATATGTCATAAATGAAAAAAGATATTATTTACAATATATAAAATTTTTGCATATGTTTTTTCAGCTTAGTGAAGGAGACTTTCACTATATTCCTAATACTTTAGTTGTGACTAGTTAATGGCTTCATAACTCTTGTATTTTTCTGTATGAAGCTAGCAAATGCTTCCCCAGCCCTTCCTCTGCAGGGAGAGTACATTCAGGGCCTTGGGGAATTGTATGGTAGAAGGCCCTGAAGTGGAGAGAGGGCTTCTTGCTTTGTGTCTTAGAAGACTATTAGGACCCAACTGTTTGATTGCTTCCCACTTACAACCAGAGACCACAGGGAACACTTCTACAGCTACCAGTTGGTACAAAAACATCACTCAGGTTCTAAATTTGACAATCTGTGAGTCATGAGTTCGCACTTCTGGGACCTAAAAGTTTTCAGTCTCCTGATTTAAAGCAAACTTTGAATTATATTTTATGTGCCTATTCAATGCCTTCCTCGAGCTAAATTGGGAGCTTTTGTGGAAGACGTTATACGTTTTTTTGTTTAACATGTCAGTAATTTTTTCAACAAAGTCATCATTTCCCAAAATGATTATAAGTAACCATTTCCCAAAATGATTATAAAAGAACTGAAAAGAGGCTGAATAATTGTGAATTGCAACACTATCACTTTATATTTGAGGGCATTAGGAATCATGAGTAGATTACTCAAAGTTGTATTATGTTCTGTTGGATGCTGGGTTTACTGGGTGAATAAGTAATTTCCACCCTCCTATGCCCTAACCCACCTACCATCCGTTCTCAGAGTAGTCAGGAGCATCCTGAGCATGTGTATCAGTCCTTTCCCCTTTTTTGGATAATATTAAGTTATTCCTACTTGAAATTAAATGTTTAATTCGAATTTGATTTTTTTAAAATAAAGAACAAGTTGCCAGAATGATCAAGATTAAGAGCTCACTAAATTTACTCAATCTGGATAAGAATTTTATACTTTTTAATTGAAGATGCAGCAATGGCTGATTTTATAATTTTATAAATTGAGTTAGAAAGTTTTTAATTTGTAAAGTAATTATGTTTTATATTCACCACATAGGATCACAAGAATTAACTCTTATCAATGTTGAATCCTCCTTTAATCCATATAGAGCACATCAATAAGCAGGGCAGACCCTCCCAGAATCAATCGTCCTGCTCTCTTGTAAATAAAAGTTCCTCGGGTTTTTTTAGAAACTCCAATTAAGAGATTAATAGAACCATAGTAAAATTATGTTACTATATTAATATACTACTATTATATATATATATAAATTATGCTACTATATTAATATACTACTATTATATATATAATATATATAAAATATATATTATATATATATATATATATAAGTTATGCTACTATATTAATATACCCTTGTATTTCAATTCATTTGTTGTATAAAACATGTTCTTTATTTTTCTGGTAGTGTATGGCATATTATACTATGCCACACCTACACTTCAGCTTATTTCTCAAGTGATGATCATCTAATTTCTTTATAGTGGAGAAAAGCTAAACTCTTATACACACAAGAATTTTTTTTTTTTTAAATATGAAGTTCTCATTTAAGAAGAGGCATTGTTTGCTGTTGTTTGGTTATTTTTGGTATGTGGACATCTTTAACTGAGTATCTAAACTTTCTAAATTTCAGCTTCCATTAAAAAGAATAGCTTTATGCATTATAATGAATGGATTAAAAGTAAGTATTGCAATATAACTTCTTTCCACTGTCAAACTTACTGTAATACTAATACATCATAAATTCGTGCAATTATAGAATTAAGAATGCAAAATTAAAGTCATAAAATGATTTTAAGTGTGTGTACTCATTACTTATATGTCAAATAGTTTTCATTTATATTTTAAATAGTCATTTCAAATTGAATAAATGTTTTTAGTTTTTTTTCAAATTAAATGTTAAAAAAAAGTATAAGATTTAGAAAACAGTGAATACCTTTTGAACCTGAAAATTTCACATATTCAAATTTCTATTTGTAAATTTTTACCAAGTTTGATTTAAAAATGTACATTTGGATTCTAAGAACATAGTCTTTCTAAATAGTTTGCTTTGGACTGTCTATTAGTTTAGACTAGATTTAGACTAGAAAGGACAGCTAACTGGGGGGAAGATATTATTTAAAGTAGCCATCCTAATGAATGGATTCAAATTTTACAGAAGATGCAAATAGGTAAAATAAATATTTCAACCATAAATACTTTATAAAATTAGGGCAAAGAAGATACTTGGACAAAGGTCAAATACATTCAGCATCTTTATGTAGAATATGCTACACTGACATGACCTGCTGCGGGAAACACATCGTTAAACGGTGAACTTCTGCGTTTCTCCCCGCGCTCCAATCGGCACCGTTCCTGTTTCCTTTCTTTATTTCAGCCACCTGGCGGCTCTTACCAAATTCTCCAAGTTCAAGTGTCTAAAACTTAGTTAGAATCAATCCGAATTTGAACACCCTTGCTATCACCTTCCGTTCATAGTGCTAATTGGGTAACTAATTTCCTAAATTTATTTTTTTACACACAGATGTGCTAACATGTGGTGGTTTAAGGAGACCTAGGGGGCAGGGTTCTGGTCAAGACGGCTCCTCGGTAAATGTGCTCGCCTCCCCCCTGCGTGCATCAATATTACAACTAGTTAAAGGCCAGTCAACCTGAGAGCCGCCCGAGGACTAGCTTCCAAGAGCAGAAATCTTCTAGCTAAGCCCGTAGAGAAGCAGCCAGATCCAGACGAGCAGGAGGAGGGGTAGAGACTTAACATGGGCTGAGCCCACTCCTTGAGCAGCGGTGGGTGATCGGGAGGGACAACTCACCTGCAGGGTCCCCCCAAGGAGCAAGGGGTTCCAGCCCCAGGCCAGTGCGGGGAGAGGAGCCCCACCAAAATCTGGCTGTAAAAAGGAGCAGTGATCCCCTCCTTCCCGGGGAGACAGACTGCAGGCTGCTGCAAAGCCAGGTGTTCCTCTTAAAGGGCCCGCACCACACTCCTCACTTGCAGGCACTCACTGAGGCTTGCAGGGAGCCAGAGAAATAGAGGCAGGAACAGTTGCGTGCCTTCGGGGCAAGAGCTGGAGAGACAGCCACCACTGTCTGTTTAACGGTGGGCTCCGTCTTTCCAGTGTGGAGCCCTTCTGTACAGGCTACATCTGAATCTGATTAGCCTGGTGAACACCAGTCTCCCCACCCCGATGACTCTCTGAGAACCTACCCCATTCAATTCATGCACCACCAGAGGCTCTCTTGGCAGTGAGCAGCTAGTGTTGGCCCCCGTAACAGCCTTATTTAAAAACTCTCAAAAGTCCACAGGTCCCGGGCAGGTGACAGCTTGGCTCAGTGTGCCCTGTGCCTCTTGCAGAGTGGCTCCAGGTTCAGCAAGGGCAACAAATCTGAATATACAATGACCTGGTGAACACCATTCACCCCACCCTGGTGGTTCCATGAGATCCCTCCTCATCCAACTAGAGGATGTACCACCCAATGATCTTTCAGCAACTGAGCTTTTTGGTTCCTGGTGCCTTTTTCTGAGTGGCCCCAGGCTCAGTGCTGGTGGCAGCCTGCCTCGATTCACAGTGTGGGCTCTCTGTGCAGACTGCTCTGTAGCTCCTACCGTGTAGCCACAGGCAAGTCACAAGCAGCGACTAACCTTGGAAAACCCTCCCCAAAAGCCCCAGAACCAACACACCTGGTGGCTGGCTTCAGACCACAGCAGAGCCCCACCTGATCAGCTCCACAAGTTGCACACACAAAAGGTGGAATCTAGAGGCACCAGAGCCCACTGTGGCAAATCCTAAAAAGTGATTCATATGCTTGTAGACCTGGCCAATCCTCAGAGCCACTCGGCCTGAGAGTCAACCCCAAGCACGGACCTGACAACAGCAATGAAGGCTAAACTACAACAGGAGGGCACACACCGCACACGCAAGGACGCTCCTGGAGCTCCCGGCTCAGGGGATGAGGGGCACTGTACCAGCGAGCCCCACAGGACCCCTACCACATAAGGCCCCCCTGCTAGACAAACACAGAGACGCAGCCAAAATGAGACAAAGAGACATGTCCTGAATTGAAAAGCAGGAGAAATCCCCAGAAAAAGAACTTAAGTAAAATGGAGGCAAGTAATCAACCAGATACAAAGTTCGAAATAATGGTTATGAAAATGCTCAGTGAACTTAAGGGAGAACAGATTAACAAATTCATTGAGAACAAAAGCAGAGACAGTAAACATAAAAAAAGACAGAGAAGCCGTAGCAAAGAGCAGGTCAGAAATAAAGGATACACTAGAAGAAATCAACAGCACACTAGAGAAAGCAGAGGACTGAATCAGTGATTTGAAGATGAGATCGCAGAAAACACCCAATGAAAACTGCAGACAGAAAAATTAATAAAAATATGAGCATAGTTTAAAGGCCTTCTAGGACAACATCACGTGTAACAACATTCACACCATAGGTGTTTACTGGAAGGAGAAGAGAGAGAGAGTAAGGGATTAAAAAACTATTTGAAAAAATATTGAATGAAAACTTCCTTAACCTGGTGAAGGAAATAGACATGTAAGTCCAAGAAGCACAGAGTCCCACACAAGATCCATTCATGAAGTCTACAGCAAGACACATCATAATTCAAATGTCAAGGTTAAAAACAAAGAGTAAATCTTAAGCAGCAGGAGAAAGGCAGTTAGTTATGGGAAAGGGAACTCCCCTAAGACTGTCAGCTGATTTCTCAACAGAAGGGACTGGCACAAATATTCACAGTGATGAAAAGCAAGGACCTACAACCAATACTACTCTACCAAGCAAGGTTATCATTAAAATTTGAAGGAGAAATAAAGAATTTCCTAGACAACAAAAAGCTAAAGGAGTTCATTGCCACCAAACAAGTGTTGCAAAAAATATGACAAGGACTTCTTTAAAAAGAAGGGGGGAAAGCATACATGTAAATAATCAAATGGCGATAACTACACAGTTATCAATAATCACTTTAAATGTAAATAGATTAAATGCTCCAATCAAAAGACATGGGGTAGCCAAATGGAAAGAAAACAAGACCTGTACATACGTTATCTGTAAGAGACCCACTTCAGATGAAAAGGCACACACAGACCAAAGGTGAAGGAATGGAAAAGCATACTACATGCAAATGGAAACGAAGAAAGCTGGAGTAGCAATACTCATATCAGACAAAATAAACATTAAAACAAAGGCTATAATAAGAGAAAAAGGACATTTAATAATGATAAAAGGATCAATCCAACAAGAGAATATAAACCTTGTAAACATTTATGCACCCATCTGCAATAACATGGAGGTGTATGCTAAATGAAATAGTCAGAGAAAGGCAAGTACCATATGATTTCACTCATAGGTGGAATCTAAAGAACAAAATAAATGTACAAACAAAACAGAAACATACTTATAGATTCAGAGAACAAATTCATCGTTGCCAGATGGGAGGGAAGCTGGGGGTGCTGGGTGAAGAAGGTGAAGGGATTAAGAAGTACAAATTAGGAGTTACAAAACAGTCATAGGGATATAAAGTATAGCATAGGAAATATAGTCAAATAATATTGTAATGGCCTTGTATGGCACCCAGTGGGTACTATACTTATGGGGATGACTTCATAAATTACATAAATGTTTAACCACTATGCTATGCAACTGAAATGAATATAAAATAATAATGGATATCAACTCTAATTGAAAAAATAAAACCTAGGGGGAAAGACCAAGTGTTAGCCTCAACTCCCCCAAATAATGGTAACACTATTTTTCTCAAGGTTACACATTCATTGAAACATTATAAATACAACTTTAAACAAGTACATAGATAATAAAAGCCCATCTCTCCTCCTAATTTGAGTCTCCACTTTTTACATTACCTAAGGTTTCAGAAAAACAAATAACTCTTCCCTTACACATATATGATCAATTAATTTATGACAAAGATTCCAAGAATATACAATGAGAAAAGGAAAATCTCTTCAATAAATGGTGTTGAGAAAACTAGACAGCAACATGCAGGAAAATAAAACTGGACCCCTATCTTACATCATATACAAAAATAAACTCAGGGTGGATTAAAGACTTGAATGTAAGAACTGAAATATAAAACTCCCAGAAGAAAACATAGGAGGTAATTTCCTTGACATCAGTCTTTGCAATGATTTTTTTTTTTTTTGGATTTGACCCCAAAAGCAAAGGCAGCAAAAACAAACATCAACAAGCAGGACTACATCAAATTAAAAAGCTTCTGCATGGCAAATAAAATCATCATGAGAAAGCAACCTACTGAATGGGAAAAAATATTTGCAAATCATATACCCGATAAGGAGATAATATTAAATATAAAAAGAACTCATACAGCTTAATAACAAAAACACAAGAAACCCAAAACAATCCAATTAAAAAATAAGAAGAGTATCTAAATAGACATTTCTCCATAGAGCACATACATGAAAAGATGGTCAGCATCAATAATCATCAAATAGAATGACTATTATCAAAAAGACAAGAAATAATGAGTTCTGGGAAGTATATGGAAAGAGGAATCTTTGTACATTGTCGATGGGATATAAATAGTGCACCACTATAGAAAATAGTATGGGGTTTCTTCAAAAAAGTTAAAAATAAAACTACTATATGATCCAGCCGTTCCACTCCTGGGTATTTATTCCAAAAACAAAATAAAACACATGCACCCAATGTTTACTGCTGCATTATTTACAATTGCTAAGATGTGGAAATAACCTAAGTGTCTATTCATAGATGAATGGATAAAGAAAATATGGTATACATATACAATGGAATAGTATATAGCCATAAAAAGAAAGAAATCTTGCCATTTGCAACAACATGGATAGACCTGGAAGGTATTGTGCTAAGCGAAATAAGACAGAGAAAGGCAAATACCATATAATCTCATTTATAGATGGCATCTAAAAAATAAAACAAACAAAAAAACAAGTTCATATATACAGAAAACATGTGGCGGTTGCCAAACATGGAGACTCAGAGGTAGGTAAAAAGGGTGAAGGGAGATAAAAGTTCCAAATTTCCAATTATAAAATAAAGCAGTCATGAGGATATAATGTACGGCATAGCAATTATAGTTACTAATACTGTATTGCATACTTGAAAGTTGTTGAGAGAGTAAATCTTAAAAATTCTCATCACAAGGAAAAACATTTGTAACTGTACATGGTGATGAATGTAAACTAGACTTATCGTGATGATCATTTCACAATATATAGAAATATTTAATTAAGTTGTACACCTGAAACTACTATAATAGTATATGTGAACTATACCTCAATAAAAATTTTAAAAAGACAAAAAGAGTCCACAAGATAAAGATGTTTTTACAAGAGAATTTTTAAGCTTGACAAAAATTAATTTTCTTTTCCTGCATGCAGACTTCTTTTGAATGCATATGGAGTGTCGGGCATGAAGCTAACTTACATAAGCATAAGTTCACCTATAGATATAAGAAATAATATGGTACCAAACATTTGAAAAATACTTAATAAATAAGGGTATAGGCCAAGTGACAGCACAGAACAGTTCCAAACATCAAATTCAATATTTGGGGGAAAGTATTATTAAAGCACATGAAGAAATAGACATCTGTGAAATATTTTAAGACACTGCGGTCTGTAGCAGCAAGTTATATTAAAGCATATATTTGTAAACAAATTTCCTCTGATGTCCTTGAGATGCACATATAAAAACACATTCTTGATGGATTCCATATGCTGCTCAACACTAATTACATACGTAGTTCTATTTACACAAAACTAAGAAATCTCATTAGCATTAGATTAAATTTGTGGAGCCAATTTTAGTCCTCTTCTTTTTTTTGCGGCTTTGTAAGACAGTGCCATTCTTCAAGGACATTAGATTCATTCATAATATAAAAGAACCCTTAAAAGAAATTATTATTACTTTCCACCTGAAAATAAAATTGACCTCAAAATTCAGTCAGTTGTGGAATGCACATGATTAACTCTCAAACCTTTGGCTAGTTTTATTTAATGTGAATGAAATTTAAATTTAGATTAAACATTATTCTGAGATTTTTAAGGAGTACTGTCAAATGAACAGCCACATTTTGTAGGTAACTCTGTAAAGACTGGGTTTGCTTACAGTTAAAATTAATATCTATTACTTTTTAAACATATATCTGTAAGTGTTGGTGCTTAAGGAAATACTTTAAAGTACCTGTTATAATTATTTTATCAATTCTGCAACTACTAACTAATTATTTTGAATTTAATTACTTAATAGGTATGCTTACTGGTATGATTCCAAAGTAATAACTATTAAGCTATCAAAATGTAAGCAAAATCAATCTCAAATCATTTGAATACTAATTAAAAACCATTGAAAGTTTCTTTCTTTCTAGACAATTGCACACAATTTTTGTTCTTATATAAGCAGATACTATGTATAATTTTTTCCTTTGACATATTTCACTCTATATGTTACCATCTGTTTAGTTGTGAGGAGATATACTTATATATATGCATATATCTATATAAATATGTACACCTTCACAAATGTGCACATGTGGATGCATCCACCACACATACACCTACTCACCCCCCCACACACACACATATTTAGTAGCTACAGAAGACCTGGTTCTCACTTTATCATGCAGATTTGCACCTCAAATAAGACCAAAACACTTGAAACCTCAATATTTTAATGTGCGAAAGTGGGGTCTGCATCTGCCTTACCTCTTCACATAGATTTTGGGAGCATCTGACAAGGAAATATATGCAAACGCACTCTAGAAGTAAGATTATAGCTCCAAAACAGCTAAATAATCCCAGGCATCTTTATTCGTCCTAGGCTTCCATATCTAACATACCTAATAATGCACAAGGAGGGGGGAAATCATGTATCGCTCAACCACACACTAAAATTAAGGGATAAATTTAAGAGCCCAACACCATGAAACTAAAGATTCTCTCTAATACATGCAGTGTTTTCACTTTCATAATTGCTGTAATGGAATAGCTAGTCATTTCACCAGTGACGTTAAGTCCTGGAGAGCTGTTACAGAGCTTAAGGTGGGGCAGGGAAGGAAGTCAGGCGCACGTACACTTTTACCCTGGTTGGGGACAGCATAGGTTCAGGGACATTACAGCTACGAGTGTGTTGCACAAAGAAAATATGGGAAAACAAAACCAAAAGAAAAAATAAATGTTTAAAGCGATATCATTAGACTATATATCCACCTCAAAATAAAGATAAGGTAGAGGAAAAAAGTAACAACTCAGTAACTTAAATATCACTCTAAATCTTCTCATGGTAGCTGATAGCTGCCTCATGTTGCTATTAATTCATGTCAGATCACTGGGCCATACAATAATGACAGAAAATCTAGGACAGTATAAATACTTTTTCAAACCTTTTCCCCAATTGTCTACTTGATTAAACAATATTATTAAATACATTTTTTTCATTTATCTATTTATTTACCACTTCCTAAAACTAATGATGATCATCAGATTCAGTTTATGGCTTGCAATTCTCTCTACATGTTGACAAAATCCATATTTATATCTCTCACATGGATCTTTCCCTAAATTTCAAACTCAAAATAAAATGCCAACTACACATTGCCACATATTCAAATCTGAATCATGATCTCCTCCCCCGAACCTGTTCCATAGTATCCATCCTAAGCTTAGATGCCTGCGATTTCATATTGATATGAAAGTGTTCAGCCACTTGCTGAAGCTAAAAGTTTGGCGTCACCCCTGACTTCACCCGATGCCCTAACAAAATTTTTGGCTCCATTTCTAATATTTATTTATCACTTCTCAACATTGCCACTGCTAAAAACCTGGGCCAATGTGCCATTACCTAACATGTTGTTTGTTGACATGGCTTTCCAACAGGTTATCCAATTTCCATCCTTTCTTCTTAACCTACTCCTTGCTCTTAACTCAGCAGCTAAAGTAATGCTGTTAAAATGTAAATCATATTGTGTCCAATTTCTGTTTAGAACTTCTAATGGCGTACCACCTCATTCAGAGTAAAAGCCTAATTCTTAAAATAGCTAAGACCATACAAGATATCAGCCTTATCTCTCTGACCTTCTATCCTATCAGTCTTCCTTTCTATTCTTCTGCTTCAGCCATAACTACCCTCTTGTACATTTATGAGCACATCAGGATCACTCTTGCAATAATAGGGCACATGTATTTTTATAAAATGTACATCATTGTCAAGCAAATTTCTTCTTAAAATAAACATGACTGTCCTCTAGAAAAGCTGGTGGGTTCTACCGTGTTTGATGGACAGTTAAAAATCCCTGGCCTGTAGTCAAATCAACTCTTAAGAGAAAATGTTAATAATATCAATTTCAGAAGATGAATTTCTGGATTATTACCTTGTTTCCAAATAAAATTATCCAATGATAGTGAATTCAGTACATCAAATAGCTGCAATTTAGAACCTCTGGGTTGAATTTGTATTAATTAGTAACAATCAACACATTATTTATTGGTTTCCAATAAAAATATATAAAAATTCAAAGCACTTCTCAAGTGTCAATTCATTTAATCATCACAACAACCTTATAAAGATGATACTTTTATTATCCCTATTTAAATGATTAAGGAAACTGATGAAGAGATTTTGTAATTGCCCCAGGGAATATAACTGGTAAAAGAAAAATTCTGAATTTGAACTCAAACCTTCTGACACCAGTGTCCAGACTCTTAACCTTGGCTCTGTACTCCCTCTCTTGATGTAAACTGAGATCTGACTCAGCCACCTACCAGCTGAGTGCTTTAATCTTTGAAACTGGAATGTTTTTATTGCTGAAAGAAGACTACTATTTCCTACTGCAAAGATTGTTATAGGAAAAGAAAAAGATGATGCTTATGAAAGCATTTTGGAAACTGCCTGGCACCAGAGAAATGTCAGTTCCTATTATGAAATTATAAACTGCATTGAGGCTTTATCAGTTATGAATCTTGTAATTGAGTTAACTACAAAATTTAATCAACATGTTTCAGTCAATAATATCTCAGAAAAGTAGATACACGAGTCGATTTATATGTCAGGCAGCAGCTTTTAATCTAAACTAAAATAAGTAATTCTGGTGAATAAAATCTGTCTTTCTTCAATAACAGTGATGGCGATGACTAAGACGAAATTAACTTACGCTGCACTATCACTTTAAAGTTTCAAGATTGCTTTACATTTTTACCTTGTTTAGCATATTTCAGTGTCATGGGAAATGAATTATATTTATTTTTCCCCTGTTAATGTCAATCTACTGCTACTGGGCAAGTTTTAGTAATAAGTTTTCTGGATGACAGAGCTTTATACAGCTCAAATGAAGCTCTCAGAAATGATAAATATGGAATATTTATTCAAATTTGCTTTTGAATTCCTCTCTCTTACCTCACTCGAAGACATTAACATCTCAGAATTTACCCATAATATTACATGTAAAAGAAATTAAAAGAGAATATTTACTGCAAAGAGAAAATTACACAGTTATACCCAACTCCTTATTGGTAATAAAATAAAAGTTCTACGTAGTATAGAATTCATTCATGCGTTTAATTTTTTCTTCCCAAGTCTGGAACTTTCAGCTGACACTTATGCATTTATGTGTTTAAATTCACCTGTGTTTTAATATATATTGGCAAATACTTGACAATAGAACTATGCTGGTTAATCTTAGGATGAGCAAGTGGATCTTTAATATTACTAAATATTCTGATTTAGTTGCCAACTCTAAATCTTATATTTATAATTGATATTTGAAAATATCAAAATATCACTCAATTCTGTACAATTATGATTTAAAGAATATTTGGGATTGAAGGGAATCTTTTTAGCTTACATCATATAATAAATAACTTACATTAACAATGTAAAGTCTTATGAAATTCATAAAAAACATTCTAATTAGATCACTGCAATCCATAACATTCAATTTATCTGATCTTAGGAAGAGAGTCAAGAGAAGGGAATTGGAAAACTGGAGAATGTGAGCAAAGAATGTAGTAGGGTGTATGCACACAAAAACAGTACAATAATAAAGATATAAAATCAAATGTGTGCTATGAATTTACATGGTGATCAATTTGATCCCCATATAAGCCCCTAGCAATTCTAAAATAATTCATCTAAGCCAATTTCTTATTGCCAGTAACATTTCCCAGAAATAACTCCTTTTAATATTTGTATAAGTCACAGAGGTCTATTTTATGAGAACACATAATCAGGTAAAATAAAATGTTTCATAAAATGAGAAAAAAGTTATGAATTGTTTTTTCAGTAGTGTGTTAATGAGCCGCAGCAGAGCAATTCTTTTATCAAAGCTTAAAATTAAACAGATACAGCTATAGCTGCCGACTTATATTTCCTTATTTGACTTTTTATACACATGCAATACCATTCTTCGGCTCATTCGTATTCATGTGAATTAGATTGCAATTTAAAGTCTGGAAGGTTTGATTTCATTAAACATTTTTGCTTCCATCAAAAAGTCTGTAAACACTTCAAATATTTCATAACCTGTATCCATTTCTTTTAAGATTTTCAGTGTTGCATCTTTAAGTCTAATAGCAAGGACAAGTACAAAGAAGGTCTGACATAAAATTTCTGAACAGGTTTATTGAACAACCTGGACTTGGTAGGAACCAAAGTCCAAAAAAGTGTTTTCTTTTTGTTTGTTTGTCTTTACCACTTTCATTCATGCTGCTCTGAATCCACATGCTTTCCTTCTAGAAAGGTCTTGGAAAGATCCATAGCTTTGGGAGATAAATCCCTGCTTTAAATATACAGTCCAGTCTCAGCTTTTAGTTCTTCTAGCTGGGTTAGATCCAGGCTCAGAAGCTGCAATGGCAGAGGGGAAAAGGTGTACACAGTCACGTCTTTCCACAGTTCACACACCTCGAGTGCCTTTTCCGCATTCACTATTTTGGCTCATGATTAAAGAAGAGAAATGAAGAAGTTAAGGTGCAGCAGGGATCTTTCTTAATTAGTACAGTTGTAACTTGTGCTGGTGACATTTCTCATGGGATGCTTTTGTGAGTTCTTGAGCTTAATGACTGTTCCTTTCGAGAAGACACAGTAAGGTTGCTTTCTGTGGGTATAGAATATTTCCCACAGAAATATTCAAGTCTGAGGGTATAGAGTATTTCTTTAGAACATGTGGGCACATATATCGTGGTTCTCAGAGATAAGGTCCTTTCAAAATTCTAACTCACCAGGAAAAGTACCACTTAACTTTTTTGGAGAAACTACATTTGGAGAGACCCAATCAAACATTGCTTTTTAAGAAAACATTAATAGATTTCATACTAGCAAAAAGAGAATTCCAGTCAAGATGGCACAGCATTCAGGATGTGATATATTACTATTACTTCATAACCATAGCAAGGTAGATGAAATGCAGAAAGAAAAAAACCCAGAAGACAAATTCAGGCTTAAAAAAACAGGATGAAATCTCAGAGTATGAAAACCAAAAGAGAAATACAAATCAGCAAGTGGGGCTGAAGGAATAGGTCCACCGTTTGAAAGTGAACAGAAGTGGCCAGAACTGTACCCCTTGATGGCACAAGGGGGCACAAAAAATCTTCCACATGGGTTGGAGGACCGGAGGACAGGCATGCTCTTTGCTTGAAACCAGGGGTTAGGGCAAAGCTCCCTTCCCAATGGAGAGGTTGAACAAGGACAAATAACAAACAATGACAAACCAAGACAATCCGGCAAAGCTTAAAATCCGAGGGTCAAAATTAGGAAATAAGTACTCATATAAGCAAAGGTACTAATTTCACTCAAGAGAAAGCAACTGTTTTTCACCCACATGGATGAGCATTATTGTCTTTTCACCCAACCACAATGCTATAATCTTCATTTTTTGAAGCAAAACTTTATAAATATGAATAATTTATCACATTTTTATAATTCAGCATAAAACTAAAGAATATAACATAGCTTACTAAATCATAAAAATGTTTATAGCATAAGAAAGATATGAGAGAGGATTCAAATATGGACATAAAATATGTTTTGCTCTAATAATTTAGAAAACAATAGATATTTTCCTGGCCTACTTTCCCCATAACGACCTTATATTAGTAAATTTATCCAGAATCTTTGCCTCTTATGTCCTCACACTTTATATGGGCTACTGCAAGATATGAATTTAATGTATAAAAATACATTACCCAGCTTCATAAATTGTGGTATAGTCAGACAATGGAATGTTATTCAATGCTAAAAAGAAATGAGCTATCAAGCCATAAAAAGACATGGAAGAAACTTAACTGTATAGTACCGTGTGAAAGAAGCTAATCAGAAAAGGCTACATACTGTATGATTCCAACTACATCACGTTTTGGAAAAGGTAAAACTATGAAGACACTAAAAAGATCAGTGGTTGCCAGCAGTTAAGGGAGAGGGAGGAATGAACAGACAAAGCACAGAGGATTTTTAGGGCAGTGAAACTATTCTGTATGATATTATAATGGTGGATACATGTCCTTACACATATGTTTAGACCCATAGAATACACAACACTAATAATGAACACTAATGTACACTATGGGCTTGGGGTGACAGTGATGTGGCAATGCAGGTTTCTCTGTTGTAACAAATGCACCACCCTAGGGGGGGATGTTGATAGTAGGGGAGTCTATGTGTGCTGGGGGCAAGGAGTATATGGGAAATCTCTGTACCTTCCTCTCAATTTTTCCGTGAACCAAAAAAGCTGCTCTAAAATCGAATGCTTTTGCCCTTCCATTCTAGGCTTGGTTCCAGGTAATACAAATAAGGCAAAACTAAATAATCCCAATATTTCTTTAGTGTAATTCTTTCTGTTTTCCGCACGTAACTGTATTTCTTTACAGGATAATTCACAAATTTCTTATTTTATCCATCAAAACCTCAAGGTAACACCCTTCACAGATTTACATCAGGCTTCCTCTATGAAAATTTCAAAATTCTCTTTTCATTGAATGAAACTTTCTAGGGTGTGAGTATATTCATATGTTCCATGCATTTACTCTGTGGCTTGTGTTGGTGATACTAACATTTATTGGCCACTAGGAGCTACACGTGATGCTCCATAATCTACACTTTTAGTTCTAACTATATAACATTGTAAATGCTTGTTTTTAATCTATAAAAAGGGCAATTTCACATGGTTCATTATGAGATTTTTAAAAAATCTCATTTATTTCTCATAAGAACCATGGGATGCTGGTATGACTGCTGTTTTCGTTTACAGGTGCTGAAACTGAGTCACAGAGATGTTCAGTGTCTTGCCCGAGGTTATATGCAGAGTAAGCAACAAAGCCGAGTAATGAACTGGGCAATCCGACGCTACAGGACGTTGCCTGAACTACTCAACACGTTATAACAAGACAACACACAGCGATATGATAAAACCGGGGGTTTTACTTCATTTTTGAACCCCTTCCCTTTGATAACCTACTCAAAGGCCCTCATTACTCTAAGTATGACCTGAACATAAAGAGCAACATCAGGATCACCTGAGGGCTGATAGAAACTCTCTGGCATTGAGATACTGAGGCTGAATCTGCATTATAATGTGGTTGCCAGGTGATTGTTGGTATCTTAAAGTTTGAGAACTGTGCTATCTTGATTCTTAAGATTTAAAAAGCATATGCAAAACAATAATTTACATGCCAATAGATAAAGAAGTAAAGTGTACAAATGCCTGGTTCAGGTAACCTCACTGTGTTCAGTGAGATATAATATTTAACATGTAATTTGGGTTCTATACAAAATGAATCTTAGAGAGGTATGCATTCCCTGCTCCTCTGTTTTCTCCCCACAAACCTCTAACTTATTAAGTGAACAGTTAGTTATCTATTATGTTTCAATATCCATGGGATCGTGTCTTTCAGTTTGTTATTTTAATTCTTAGGATACACAAACAGTGGTTTTCCCCTTTGCTCCTAGAACTTTAGGGCTTCAGATACAATCCATGACATAGTGACACGGATTATTTCTTCCCACTAGATGGCAGTAATGGCAATTTAATAATACATTTATAAAGCAACTGCCTGCTTGCCACATGCACAGCAAACAATGACTCTTTGTGTGTGAGGGTTTGTAAGTTGCTGGTTTTAATGTAAGAAGCAATGACTTAGTGAGAGAAAACTTTTCTGTATTGATGTCTGTGTTTAAACTTCATTTTGCTTGCTTTCAAAGATTGAAGACAGTCTTGTTTTCGTATCTCTTACCTGTAGCTGTAAGAATCAGCAATGTTGAATAATTTTCACTGGTAAAAATTTGAAAATAGACAGGTGGTTGCTAAAATAAGATACTTTGTTAGCGTAACTCTCAATAAATAATTTCATTAGTTCATTTTTAAGGAATTTTTTCCTTGATCAGAGACTAGATGTGTATAATATCTAAATGCAGAAATTCAAGATTTTCATGAGAAATCACATCTTGGGTTGATAAATGCATATTTTATTAAGTTTTTTCCTAATAAATATTTTGAGGGTATTACATGTGAATACCAGACTATAGAAGTTATGCAATAGCAAAGAAGAGAAAATGGGTTTATAGTAAAGTGATAATAGGATTTTATAAATGCCGTTCTACTGACATTCTATAGAGTGTTTAAATGTGGCTTCTTGCATCCAAAATGTTTTTACATAAACATTTAACAATTATCTTAAAGAGAGGGAGAAATTTATTAGTAAAATATATAAGTTATTCCATATATTTTGGAATATATGCCATCTTATTGTAGTCTTGATGTTTCAAAGAGTGTAGAAATACATTTTACTATTGGTCATACTTGTCCTATAAGATGTATCTTAAAACTGTGAAAGTTCTAGCACAGTGCTTCTCAAACTAACTGTGCTGAAGAGCAAGATTTTTGTTTGTCCTCATAGTCATGAACAATAAAAATAAATAACTAGAAAAATTGAATTATAAATATTATTAAAATATCTATATTTTATTTATGTCAACAGACACAAAATAACTGTGTGAAAGTTTTATAAAATTCTCTAAATGCTTACTCTCAGTTTTCATACTTTTGGTTTTCTAATTGGTATCAGAAGGGCCTGGCCAGTGGACTGCCCTTTGGATAGCACTGCTCTAAACTGCTTCCTGGCAGAGAGAAGCTGCATCTACAGGGAAAGGAAGAGAAATGAATCAAGATATGGTCATCATTAAAAATTTCCATGAGTTTTACTAAGAGATTAGAACTTAAATGTGCACGCGTGAGCACACACATACACAAACACACACACACACACAAAGATAAAGGGACTCCTTTCACACTGCATACGTATATCAAATTGCCATGATGTCCACTTTAAATATCTTACAAATTTATATGTCAATTATACCCCAATAAAGTTGAAATTTTAAAAATTCTATTAATGTACTATGTTTATTTTATATTTATTCAAAAAATCTTAAAATCAAAATGTTCTTATTAAACTGGGATGTCTGAAAGGTTTACATATTTCACTTTACATTCTGCCATTGGGGATTGCCTCCTTTCATTCTCTTGGACTCCTAAAAACCAGGGTATGATAATAAAATCAATTACTAGGAATAATCGATCCAATTCATTTTGGGATGCTCTCCAAATTAGAAAATTTAGTTTACATAAATTGAACTTGAAGTCAAAAGGTGCTCTTGTTATTTTTGTTGTTACAGGTGTTTACAAAATGCCATACACATTTTATAGACAAAAGATTGTCATATGGGTGAACAGACGTATCACCCCCAATTAATTTGCTTAATATCTGTAATTTTATTTTAAAAAAGTTTCTTGAATCTCAGGGGTTATTAGTGGAATGCTAGTTTTAAAATACTGCATTATTTTAAAATGTTAATACTAAAATATACCGTAAAGTAAGTCTGATGACTAAATTTTTAATACTTAAAATGCTATTTCAAGTTTTTTTTATAGATGTTTAAAAATGTCATGTTATATACCTTATTTACAATTAATTTCTTTACCAATCTGATTAGCTGTCATGGGCATCAAAGGTATTCATGAAAATAACTAAAAGAATATGAAATAATGTGAAGATTTTGGGAAACCCATGCTTCCTCATGAGGTTTTATAAGTTATACTCCAACTCTGAGAATCTAAAAATATTAACGAAATGATTGGTGGGCCAGTCCAGTTCTTCAAACAGCAGAATATTCATGTAGGCTGTAAAAAGAATGTTTTCCTCCATTGACCTAGTTCATTCATAGTTGGCAAAACATTTGGAAATCAGAACATTAAGGGAGGCTGTCTCCTTTCCAGACCATGAATATGCAGAAAGAGAACAGCAGAATCTAATCTTATAACCCAAAGTTTTAAAGTTTTCATTTTAACCCAACATAGTCTATTATTTTGTTTAACAAACCCTACACTATATATAAACAGTTCAATTATATATATGTTTGGTTAATTAACTATGAAGAGTTAGTGATCTATTTAATACTAACATGAACTAGAGAAATATTAGGAACAAATTCTAAAGTAAACTAATAAAAATCAAGGATTAATACACCTGTATCTGTTAAGTAAAATAATGTAAGCTTTCTGGTCAGTTTTACAGTGTTTGTACTCCTAGAACATGAGGAGACATAAACAAAAATCCATAATTAATTCTATTAGTGCCTGTAATTTATTTAAAAATACTCCAGTAGGTACAGTATGAAGTCCATTAGGTTATCCTTAATTTACCAACTAGAAATAATTGGTTAATATTTGGAGAATTCCAGTTAGGGATCTGCTTTCTAGGCTGGTTAAGATTCGAAGTTTCCTAATCAATAGTTTACACTCTGGGGGTAACTGTGACAAATGTTTCAAATTTCCAAATATTGCTCTGTGAAACTAAATGTGGGGGCATAGTAATTTACAGAAGATTGTGACAATTTTTCAGTGGTGAGATAAGTGGTGATGAAGATGTGTGATTGGCTAGAAGTCCTGGGCAGTCATCTTCCCATTGTGTGAACAAAGTATAAAAATCTCAGTACAGGGTCAAAGGCTAACATCTTTGGCACTGTAGACCTAGAATTCTATTCAATGTGTTCCCCATTCCTCAGCTTAGAAAGTGGCTCCTTTGCCTGGAACCACTGGCTCCTTGCTCTTGCCACCAGAATACTGATACATTTGCTCAGCAGGTGGCATGCCACCAAAGACAGAGAACAGAAACTACCCCCCAGATTTTTGAAAGGGACTGTTTGATGGATTTTGTAACTGACTGTTAGTAAAAGTCTGGACGTTTGCAGAAATTAATCTATAACTTATTTGAGGGGTTGCTTTTATTTTTTACTTGTTTGTACTTTAAACAACTATCTGGTAGCAAAGTTGTAAGAGAAGAGACATCTAGTTCTGACTTATTTTTTATTGTCAAAGATTCAAACATTGACACAAATCTTTGACAATTATTGAAAGAACAAATTAGCTTCGGTCAGTTCACAGTATCAACCTGTTGAATAGGATATAACAGGTCCAGGTTACTCAGTTTTGCTAGAGAAAGAAGACTGTGCTGCAGTAATAACCAAATGTCATCTTAGTTGCTTAAAATTACAAAGGTATATTTCACACTCACACTAAATGTCCATTACAGGTTGTCAGATGAGCTCTGCTAATCAGAGTAAATCAAGTAAGCAGGATAAAGGGCAGTTTCCTTCTCAACTATGGGGAAAGATATGAGAAAAATGAAGGAACATTGACAATTAAATGTTCTGGCCTCAGTTACAATAACCGTTAATGACTTCCACTCCTTTCCTGGCTCCACTTAAATCACAAGGGGAGTAGTAAACACAATACAGTTCTATTATGTTCCCAGAACAAAGGAGAATCAGAAGTGTTTAGCAAACCTTCACAATTAGCACAGCAATTCTACAAGTAAAAACAATATATTGTAAAGTTGCAGGACATTGTAATTACACTTTTTGTAAAAACAAAGAAAGGGGTCATTAAGTTTGGTTTTGCTAAAGATGGAAATCTTCATGACTTAAATCAATTCTTCTAATCAAAGCAACCTAGAATATGAGTAGGCAGGGTAAATGGTATAAACAACCATTAAATTTTTTTGCAAAAGATTCTAAAATAAAAAGGTAAAAAAGAGACTATACTTTCTATTTATATACTATAGCAGGAGTGACCTAATCTTCATGTGTATACTACTAACAATGAGTATTTGTTACAATGCAGATCCCTGAGCCCCTGGACTAATGCTGTAATATAACAGGCCTAGTATCTGAGTGCAGAATTCTACAATTTAAAATACACCCATTTAATTTTGATGCAGGCAGAACTGGGTCTTGAGACCAGATTTTGAGACGTGATGGCTGTAGCTGATTGGTTTCCAGACACAAGAAGCATACATATGAAATTGAATTGGGACAAGTAAAGATTCAATCAGTTCATGGCAAATTTTGCTTAGTTGCTGAAATTATATTATAAAAATATGTATCAAGAGAACATCTGACTCAGCAGTTACAACAAGATGCAATAGCTATTCATTGACATTGCTTTTCTGCTCTGCATGAAAACTTAGAAAAAAACAATATGCGATTAATCCCCGTTTAAATTATGAAGAACACTGACAGACTGTTCTCTATACACACGATTCCCAAACTGCTATCTCTAATCTAGACTCCTTTCCTGAGTGCTAGACTTAAATATCCAACTTTCTACATATCTTCATTTAGATAGAGCAAATAGGCATTTATATTTTTATATCATCAAATCCAGATTCTTGACAAACACCGCCAAAATTGCTCTTCCTAAGGCCATTTCCATCTCAATCAACTCTTCTTTCAGTTACTCAGGTCAAAAACCTGAAAGCCATCCTTCTTGAATTATTTCCTCAACTATTTTCTCAAAAATTCAACAAAGCCTTTCAGTGCTTCCCTTATGATGCCTTGCGGTGTCGGACTGCTTCCCGTCACCTCCTTCACAGTTGCCCTTGTCTAATCTAAACCACCATGATCTCTTATTTGAATGATCTCCTCAGAAATGTGCTGGTACATGTTTATCAGCAGCTTTACTTATAAAAATTAAATTTTATAGCGGTATAAAAGGAAGGGAAAAAATGAAGGAAGAAGTATGGATGGAGAAAGGAAGGAGGGAAGGAAGAAAAAGAAGAAGGAGAGAGAAAAAGAGAGTGAAAGTGGGAGCAAGACAACAGAGAGGTAGAAACAAAGAAACAAACAAAGAAAAGAAATCCCTGATTTACGGCTTTTGCCAGTTTCCACGGTGTAAACATTCTCACCATGGCTAATGTCAAACGACATGACATGTTTGGGAAGTGATGTGCCAGTGGTGTCCTGCGAGCAGTAGGAGTGAGTTCTAGCATCCTCTGCACTCTTCCTTCTTTCACCCTTCCCAGCTAATGTCCCCTTCAATGCACAGAGTCCAGAATGACCCGAGTCTGATGACATCCTTCCCCAGCTCAAAGCCTTGCACGTTTCACTCAGAGTAGAATCTCAGATTTTAACAGACTCAAAGGCCCCTATAATAGTGCCCAGGGCTACCCTCTGCTCTGCAGTCTCATCACCTATCACTCTCACCTGGCTCACTGTCTTCCAGCTACCCTTGGCTCCAAACTTCACCTTGAACATACAAACCATGCCCCTACCTCAGGGCCTTTACACTTTTCTCTCTACTTAGAACACTTTTTCCCTAGATATGCCCTCACTTGTTTCCTCTCATTTCCTTCTGGTCTTTAAATAGCACCTAATCAGCCAAGAACTCAGGAGAAGGTTGAGACTTGGAAGGGTGGTGATGGAAGAATTAGGAAAGATCACCAAGAACAAAGATTTGTCATTAGAGACCAAGGCTAAGATTATCCATCCTGTTGTAGTCTTAATTTGTATGCATGGATGAGAAATTTGGACAGTGAAGAAGACCGATAGAAAAAAATAAAATGGGTCCATTTGAAATATGGAGCTGGCGGAAAGCTGTGTGGACACCCTGGACCTCCAGAAAGACAAACAAGTGGGTACTAGAGCAAACTAAGCCTGAAACATCCCTGGTGAAAAAACGACAAAATTGAAGCTGTCCTACTTCGGGCACATCATGAGAAGGCTGGGTTCTTTGGAAAAGACAATAATGCTGGGAAAAACAGAAAGTAGCAGAAAAAAAGGAAGACCACAGATGAGATGGACTGACCCCACAAAAAAAGCCATAGGCATGAGCTACAGGAGCTAAGCAGGGCTGTGGAGGACAGGACACTGAGGACATCACTCACTGGTAGAGTCACCAGGAGTTGGAGCTGACAAAATAGCATGTAACACACGCACAATCAGAGGGCCTCACCCTGAACATCTGACATTAAATGGCATAGCGACCTTCAATCTCTAACCCTGAAGCTTGCTTTATTTTCCTTTATAGCACTTTTTACCACCTGACATTTATACATACAGATAGATATTATTATCATCAGTATTTATTGCTGTCTGTCTCCTTAAGGGCACACATTGCTTCAGTTCCTATCACCAGTTCCTATGACACTGTCACCTAATGAACTAATAAAATCTTATTGACTAAAATGACATACAAGCAAATAAACAAAGAACACGATTTCAGGTAATGAAAAGTGCCATAAAGCAAATAAAGGAGGGTGGTGAGTGATCCCTGCGGGTGCAGTGGCTGGTGGGTGGTGGGTATCCCAAGATGTGATATCGAAGCTAAGATCAGAATGACAATGTGATTAGTACAGTCTGCTCATGAATAAAAATCTATTCCAGGGTAAAATGGAAGGAGCAGCTTCATAGATGATTTTAGAGTTTTATAAAAGAAGAGGTAAAACAAATTGATTGTTACATGTGTTCTCAAGCAGTGCACACCGAGTCCTAAAATGACAGGGTAAAGAGATGACCTTCCATTTAAAAAAGAAGCAAAGGGTGACAGAAGAGCTCTCCACCTCCAGTGCCCCTCCCTGACAAGGCATGGGGAGGAATTAAAAAATTCAAGGGGAAGTCCTTATATTTGCACAGGCATTTATACTTTCAAAGTGTGCATTTTCAAATTTATCGACCATACTTATCTCCTACAATTACCTTTGAAAATTGGCACAGTTCATTTCTGTCGTTAAGAAGAGGAGCCTACAAGTTACAGAGGTCAATGCCTTCTCTAAGATCAACAGACTGGCGAGGTAGTGAAGGAGGCATATCTAGCAGCCAGGTGTCCGCACACAGTCCATTACACTGCGCCCACTATGCTGTGCCACCTTGATGAAAACTGGCCAAAGATTACCTGGAGTTTGCCAATCTGCTCACTTGACTCATGTTTAAATTCCACAGACTTGAATTAAAAGTTGACTTTGAATGCATGGCAGGAAGGCCCGACAGTAACATTAACTTTCAAAGGTTTCTTTGTGACCCCCAAACTAAGTACAGACTCTTGTAGTTAGCGTTCAAGGCCATCCCAGTGTGAGTCCAATGAGAATTTCCAGCTTTACCACCTACATGCCTTAAAAATAGTTTTAAGACCGTTTCCTTCATGCCAGATCATTTGTCCAAGCCGCTCGACACGGACAGAAGCAAAGAGAGCAGAAGGGATGATTTGATCCACCTATGACATGCACTCTCTTCCTCTCATCTCTTTTGGTCACAGTTTAGCCATCTTTAAGTCTTTTGCAAACCCCTCAAATAAGCTGTGATTTTTTTACCCCTTTCATATGAGATTCTTCAAAGTCTGATGACACCAGTCACATTCTACAGTCGTGTTCCACCTCATACAATTTGAGGAGTTGTTAATTTTCCATTCCCCAAACAGAATGTAAGTAATTTGATAAAAGGACTGTCCCTTCTGGAACTTCTTCAATTTTATATTCCTTTTTTTTCAGATAATCTGCCAAATGGTGGGAAATCAATAAATATTTATGGAGTTGGAAAAAAAAATGATTCCAAGAGAAAAAAGTATAACCTTCAGATTAATCCCTGCAACAGTCTGTTGAAAGCAGAAGGAAATATACGAGGGATATAAGCATAGAGCAAAATCAATAAATGAAACTGTGTGAGAGAATGAAGAAGGTAGAAGTGGAAGGAGTCCAGTGTATGTTCAGAGGCTGGCACAGCGCATGGTGCACAGTAGCTACCTGTTGAATGAATAAAGGAGTGAATGAACAGGAAAGGGAGTGTAAGCCTGGGCAAGGAACTATTGGAAGATAACCTTAAAAACTGGATCCGTCCTTTCAAGCTAAATGGGGAGACACCGGCAGAAATGAGGTTATTGGTATAAAATATGCTATTCAAAGACTATGGAAATACCTCTTTGTATTACCTCATCTCATGCTCCTTTGTTATAAGGCACTTTCCTAATTAATTTCATTTGAACCACAGAATAATTCTGTAAAACAGCACAAGAAATACGATTCCATCCATTTTAAAGGTAAGAAACAAGACCAAGAGGCTAAGTCTCCGGGTTAGGATCAGAATCAGGGAAACAGTCAAAACTTCAACTTCCTTGCGAGGAGCCCTCGAGCACCTTGACATTCTTCTAGCTGCTCCAGAGACCAGCAACATTGTCTGTCACCTGCTGGAGTCTCCTTAGAAAAGCAAAACCTCAGACTCCGCCCTAGACGCCTGAATCAGAATCTGAATATTAACAATATCGCTAAGTGATTTTCAGTAATCTGAAAGTTAACCACTTGCTTGCTGTAAAGCTGGATATAAATCTGTCTGCCTTCATAGATAAACACATAGAGCATCATATATGACAAACATAAATCAATAGAAGATCCACTGTACAGACGTGACCCTTACTTAATAATACTGAGTATTACTAAGTATTATTTATACAAGTTATAAACTAATAAATATGAATTAGAACAGAGCATTATTTAGGTCCATGTATGTGGCCCTTAAAGAAAAAAACTGTTTAAAGGAATGAGCCTCTTCTTAATTAAAACAA
This sequence comes from Miniopterus natalensis, assembly GCF_054644295.1. Lineage (NCBI taxonomy): Eukaryota > Metazoa > Chordata > Mammalia > Chiroptera > Miniopteridae > Miniopterus > Miniopterus natalensis. The sequence goes on along the minus strand of NC_142086.1, from coordinate 76,453,387 downwards.
ATTTAACTGAGCAGTTTGTTGGGTATATTAAGGAATCAATCATCTCTTTGAGAAACAATACAAAAGGGAACACAAAGTAATAGCGCAGCACACATATAAAAACAACCATATATAAAAACAAAGGCTTATTTCAACACGGGATTTTATGCGCGCGCGCGCACACACACACACACACACTAGTAAAGCAGAGTGGATCTGATGCTCAAAAAATACGAAGGTTGTGGCATGCTAATTAAGGGAAATAGCTTTTGGTGAGCTTATGTTAGTAACAATAAACAATAATTTTTGAAAATCAAGGCAATAATGGAGCCTCGACACAGCTTATTATAAACACATGCTCACCCCACGCTTCAGATGAAAGAATGAAGATGGGTAGGAAGTTCATTTCCCCCCCTAGGAGGGTGAGAGGCTGGTTTTATTTTACCTTTTAGTAAGGTTTAGGAAAAGCATTTATTAAAAAGTGGTTGAAAACCCAGAGCTGAGTTTTGTATCCAATTACTACAGCTTTCCAGTGTGAAAATTTCTGCAGATATTCTCAAATTTCCCATTGCCATCTAGTTGGTTTTGTTTTTTTTACCTTAGTAAAAATATAAATGAAACAGAAGGAGAGATGGTTAGTGGATATGAAGGAGGGAAGGGTGGGAAGCAAAGACATCCCAGAGAGAAAGGAAGTACTAACAAAAGGGAGGAGAGTTGAGCTAGGTTAATTACATTGAATTAAAATTTCTAAGCAGAAATTTAAAAGGAGAACAATTTTGTGTTATCAAAACATGAAGTAGCTTCTTTAAAAAAAAAAATCTAAGAGGACTATTTTTCGTTCTAAAATTGAAAGACAATAGTGCTTATCATTTATAAATCATGCTTATAAATTATCAAAAATCACAGGTATTTTCATTAGATATTTTACATGAAATAAGCAATTGGAAAGCCTTTCATGTGCAAATTTTTTACATTGATGTATTTTCAAAATTGTAAAGTACTGTGAAAGAAAGAAGAGCTCCAAATTCTGTGGAGCTGGGAAGAGGATTCTCCAGTGCTAAAACTGTTTTATATCCAATGTGGTTGATATAAAGACAAAGCAAGGCCACTTGCAACTTTTGATTGGCTTTAGAAGTCACAAAAGCATAATATTAATATGTTCAAATGATTTTTCCAGCAATAAAAAACATTCCATGAGTATTCAAACATGTCTTACACACACACACACACACACACACACACACACACACACACACACACTATCCTCTAGTTGAATGCCTGTGAGAACTGACATTGGGAACAGAATTAAGTTCATCTTATGATACTGGTGAAGAGCCTCTGAGAATCTTGACTTCACGTGAAATGCCTCCTTGTGTTTATAAACAGGATGTGCAGCTAGAGTCTGTAACACGTGTCTCCACTTACTCTTTACTAAGAATCATGCCCTTGCTACCTTGGCTGTACTGTTTGTGATTTTATTTGTGAATGTGAAGCTCTCTGTGATACATCAGCACCTATTATGTAATGAGAGTAGAATCCAGAAAGCATATGGGATTCTGGGATTAAACTTGGAGAATAGTTGGTATTCGTAGTATAGATGCGTATTAGATTGAGAGTCGACTGTGATATTCAGATGGCTTTCTCTCACCACAGCAGCACATTTACCCTGCTTTCTTCTCACACTTGACTGTGGGATCCACAAGAGCAGAGACCAGCTATTAATCATGTTTGAATACCCAATGAATAGCACAATACTTCTCCCCCACACAGACATGCAGATTAATTAACCAATTGGAGGGCCATATAAGCTGAAGTGTTTTGGGTGTATGTGTTTGGGAAGGTAAATAAGAGCCATAATATAAATAATCTATGTATTACCACAAAGTAGATCCCAGAGACCCTTCAAAACTTGACCCATAGAACTCATTTCTTCAAGCGATAGACCAAAAAATAATTCATTCATGATTCTAAATCATCTATTATTTATTCAAATATCTCCACTTGCAATCTACCCATATTTAGAGATTTTACCTATACTCTACCCACAATAAAAGATTAATTGGAAATTAAGTGCCTTATCTGTCAAAAATGTGTATTTCAATTTCCCCATTAATAGATTTTCCATTTTTGTTTCCTCCTCGTAATCTCACCCAAAAGTCAAGTGGGTTAATACATCTGATAAAATGCCTGAAATTAAGTGATATGCAAAACAAAAGTATACATTACTTCAAGATACCCCATCTCGGTTTTACAGTAATTCAATGGTAATGAAGTGGCTCTGAGTTAGACACACGTTTAGAGGATGCCTGGCAATTTTCAGAGCCCTGCTCTCAGGCACTCACTTAGAAATGATTAGACAATTATATATGAAAGTATATAAATATTTTGATAGAAAAGGAATAAACTTGGATGTCTTTCCAGGTAAATTAGAGAAGTCAGAAAGATAAACTCTATGACCTCCTGATATAAAAGCTAAACCTCTAAAGAAAAATTAGGGTGCCTAATATTGTCCATGGCCATCCCTCTCTTTTATGTTTAATCTTCATAATTGATTTAAGTAGTTCTGTATTTTAGACAGGTTGATGAATAGAAAAGTTCTGAACTTATTGACCTCTTAGTGGCCATAACTTACTTACAAAGATGGATTGAGAGAGGAAATTAGGCAATGGTGTGCTGGTAAATGTTTAACAACCGGTTCTCAGGAAAAGAAAAAAAGGCCCTGATTTGCAGGATTTGCTGATTTCTATGGTGAAAATATTTCTGCCATAGCCAACTTCAGGCAAAAAAAATAATCTCTCTTAAAAATGGAGTTTAGCCAGCTTCAGAGCATCATTTAAATTGCTATATTAAATTAATAAACATTTTATAAAAATAAGTTGATTAAATACATAAATATATGTTGATTAGTATTTAAAATAAAAGATTAAATAACTTTAGAAAATAGTGTGTTATATATGCTCCTTTTAGGGATACACAGTGTACATTAGTTGTTTGAATGCCCTGAAAAGTATTGTATATAAGAAATCTACTTAACATTGTTTAATATAGTATCCCTCTAATATTTATTTGACTAGTAGATTTTTGTTTGTTAGTTTCAGGACATCTGGTAACAGCAAATGTGGCTCTGGCTGGGTGTAACCAGATTACTGACAGAAAGTACTTATGTGTGTAGGAAGGTTATAGAAAAAGATTTTTTTAAAAGATACATTAGTAAGCAGAGGAGATTCTGTCTTCCATGAGACTGGATGATTTTTAGATAAAGGCTTAATTTGTGCAATCACTGCTTTGTTAATTTATTTATTGAGCATCTACTATATTCAAAGCACTAGCAGACACTAGGCACTGGAAATTTCCAGTTGTTTTATTTCACTTATAACGTTATGCTCCATTTAGAGAGGCCAATTTTAGTTTTCTTTTTTCTTTTCTCTTCTTTTTTATTTTGCGGGGGGGGAGCAAAATGCACTTTTCTAAAGTTAAAGTCTATGGAATAATTAAATCTAACACATCTTGTTATATAAGTGGAGTTTTTGTTGCAAACTAAGTGCAATATGAACATATTACTCAGCTATTTAATACCTCAGATATAGAGAATGTTTCCAAAGAAAAGAAGCTGTCATTTTTCCTTCTAAACACTCAACATTAAATGTCCTCTCTGCATATTAATGTGTTAAAGTAATAGCATTTTAATAACTGCCAATCTGATTCGATGAGAATGTCTCCAAGTGCTTTACATCCACATTTGGCAAGTTAGTGTAATTTATGTTCACACATAAATATTCATAAAACTGAGAATGTTTTGAAAAACAAAGGAGCAAGATTAATGGCTAAATGTTAACTGAAAGAAAAAAAACAAAAAACACAAGACTCCAACTATCTTTTTCTGCAGAAGACTTCATGCCATAGCCTCATTTTCGTTTAACCACAACTCACAAATTATCATACAGTATGTAAACCTCAGTGCACTTGCTTTTGTTTTGTTTTCCTTTGGAGAATTGACAGGTAGATTTTCCACAGAAGAAATAACTGGCACTTGACCTTTGGCGGCAAGTATGATTTGTTGTTACATCAAAGAAACTCTGATGTTAAATTATCTTAGCAGATGTAAGTATTTAAAGAAACCAGAGCATGACTGCTTTAAGATATGTTTGTTGTTTCTAATAGTGTATGAATTATTATAATGTTAAAAATATTGACACTTAAATAGTTCACTTTTTACCCCAAACACTTTCCTTATCATGCAGGAATAGAAATTAATGGATTTCAACACACTGAAAGAAACAAAACCATATGCATACGTTTATCCATGGACCCAGCTCAAAACACAGCATCAGTATGGAAAAACCTGCCAGCAAATTATTTTCTGATTTCTTGATTGAAAGCATAAAATTCTTACTACCATAGTCACGAACACTGAACTGCTTTTGTAAAGCTACAAGGTAATTTCCCTTCAGGTAAGTATTTGAAACGAATATCTACATACCACAACACCATATGGTGCTCATTTAGAGTAAATGCAAAGCGTCTGAAAAATAAATTTAATGGAAGTTGTTCGGAGCATTCTGTTCCTTTTCATTCCCTAATTTTAACAGTGCACTTGCAGACAAAAATTGCTCAAAGGATAAATTACATAGAACATCTCTAGTTAATTGTACATCCTTGGACGATAACCGAACATGAGCTCCTCTACGATTTAGTTACGGTGCATCGTGAGAGGAATGTTTATCTATGTTAATTATTCATATGTCTACATTTTGGGTGGTTATTATAGTAAACTTATCCTCAATAATACAGATATGCTACATTTCGTAGTGGTCAAATTTTTATTCAAAAAGCATCAGGTCTTTATAACGGAGTCTATTATATCACAGGATTCAACTTGACAGCTAAACATCTCACAGAAAAGAAAAATAACTTTGATATTTGAATCTATAGACTCGTTGATGTATAAGCAACGAGTAGATACAAGTGCACCAATTAGAAACAGAACTCTCGTGAGAGGCTAATGGTTTTGACACAAATTTGCACTCACTGGAAGTATATTTTAAAAGGCAGGGGAAACCCGCGCTCTCAGGGAACAGCAACACCGCACCCAGGAGCTTTCTCCCCAAATCTCCTACCTCTCTTCAGGAGATCTAACCTCGACAGTGAACGCAAAGAGGGGAAACCCAGGGCAGGAGAGCAGAGAGGCCAGGCCACGCACAGGGATCCGCAGGAACAGACGCCCCCCACCCCCGTTACAGTCGGCAAAGAAGGGAAATCTTTTTAAACGCTATCCATAGCAAAGTGACATTAACAGTAACTGCAAGGTCCTTCCTAGAGGGTGGGAGTATTATCCTGACCCGTGACCTCCGCTCACAGAAGAGCCTGAGAAATGACAGATCATGTTTATCATCGCTATTTGTTTTCCACAGATACACCGTCTTGATTTAAACTAGTATAAAGAAAAAAACTCTATTCTGAAATAGCCCAAGCCTGGTTCCTAGCAGTCATGTGACTGGTTTTTTTCCCCTGCCAGCCATGTGCTCGGGATCATTTTCCTCTGAAATAAGCGTGCGGATCCCGGCTCACCCTGCCTCGCTCATAATGCAGGACGCGGCCCGGAGGGAGCCTGAGAACGGGCCGCCTTGAAAAGCGAGGTTCCCAGGGCTGGCCTGTAACCATGGAAGCAGCTGCCGCTTCTCCCCTCGCCCTGCTTACCTCTTCGCAGCCCCGGCCTGCTCCCTATTGTTCGAGGGGGTTCGCCTTGGCTTTTCTTCATCGGGACCGAACTTGCCTCTTCAAAGGGCGCGGTGCTGCAGGTCACCGGTCCAGACTGTGTGCACGGTCCAGGGGACAGCCTTGATGTGACCCCTGCTCCGTGGGCGCCGCACCACCAGCCGCGCGTCTGCAGGCCGGGGACGCTGGAGATCTGTCTTTGAAAAGAAGTCTGTCTGATTCTGCCATTGTGCCTTTTCACTCATCGATCGAATGAATATCGAACCTTCTGTCGTTGCATGTGTGAAACAGATAGCTTAGCAAGCACTTTTGTGCCCAACCTGGGCGGCGGGCCGAAAGGTTTTCCTTTGAGGCTCGAGATTTTTGTCTTCAGACTTTTACGAATTTGGGGGTAGCTTAAATGATTTATATGCTTTTTGGAAAAAAATGCAACTGTTCTGATAGTCGTTTGTGTGACTTCATCAGCAGTGACTCTCTTTTGGTCCTAGAAGGAGCACTTTCTTTTCTGTCAACTGTGTGTGTGTTTTTTCTTTTGTAGCTTTGAAAGATCTTGTAAGACATGTGCAACTAGAAGCGCTGTAACTGTACCTGGGTAAGCCAGAAAGTTGAGGCATCTTTTTAAGAAGATGATTAGATGATGTCTGTCGTTTAACAGATTTAATTCCAGAAAGGTGAACTTGAACTGCTTCAAGGTAATTTCAGTGATTTGTAAGAGTAAGTAAATCAAATACTCACATTGATTTTAAGTTAAACAAAATGTTTGATAAGCTCGTTTACTGGAAAGTTCCTTTGTTTGTCCCCTTTTAAAAATGTGTGAAAATGTTAGTCTGATGTACTGAAATATACTTAAAGGCATAAATGATTTACTGTGATTTTGTATGTTAAATAAATACCATATATTTATAATATTTTTATGACATAAAAATATGTTGTTTAAATTTCATTTTTAATACAATTACAATTCACTGCTTGACATCAATAACTGATGTTAACAATAACCGATGGCAACCATGCCACCTGCTCATTCTAAAATGCATTCTTTGACTGAGTCCTTAAGAAATCAGGATCACTTCAGAATGTCTCATATGCTTATTTTCAGTATGTTGCTCAGCAAGCATTGTCCGTGTGTCACAAGTTTTGTTTTGTTTTAAGAAACCACTATCTCATACTTCAAGGCATATACCTATTTTCTCTAATTGCCACAGGCAAAGGGGAGGTCCATGATAGAATAAAGGAGGTTATTGTGACAGATGAAACATAATTCACAATGAGTTCTCTTTTCATCCAGCCTTCAGTGGCAGAGGATTACTTCCAAGCTGAATTTGGTGGCAGAATGTATGAGCTGATTTTATTAACATATAAGGACAGGCCAAAGGCAGAAAACCTATTTCCCCTCAGCTGGGTGGTGGTGATTTTGTGTGTGTGTGTGTGTGTGTGTGTGTGTGTGTGTGTTTGGCTGTCTTACTCTGTTCGCCTCAAATAGAAGATATGCTGGAACGAAGAGATTCTGAAGAATTGGAGGGAATAGGTGGGGAGGGTAAGAAACAGGAAACTTAAAGCAGTAAAAGTTGGGGTTTTCTATACTAATGAAAAATGATGAATTCAATATATTTCTACATTCTTTGGCACGCACATGAAATAAAGTCATACTTTTTTTCAACAAACATATGAGCTGCAAAAGTAGGTAAATCTTATTTCATAAACTTAACTTATATTTCTTTAGATAATGATTTTTGTTCTGTCTTTTGGATATTGTTCATTTCAAATGGTTTGTTAGATTTCCAGGTGCCGTTTAGTTTTATATGGGGGCTTAATATTAAATTTAAATTAAGTAGGTGTGTGTATATTTGTATATTTTACTTGCTTTCAATTGTTTGTTTTTAATGACAAGGATTTTACTTGATCTTTAAATTTTTTTTCTTTCTCTTTCTAATGAGGCCAGATTTTTAGTTACCTAAAAAGACAGGCAAATCATTGTACTTAATAAATATATGTGCCTCACAAGAAAACTGCACACCACAAAATCCAGTGCATCACATTAACCATTTGAATTTAGTTATGCCTGAAAATTTTTTTCTTTTGGCTTTATTTTCAAATGGCTTATAGAAGCTGTAGTTGAATTAGTTTTGTATATTTAAAGGAAAAGTAAGCAGTTATTCTGTCTACCAGTAGAACTCACAACAAAGTGCTATTTCTCTGCTATGTTCTTATTAGTCATGGTTTGTTATTCCAGAAAGTGGGGGGAAAAATCTAAATTCTAAATTGAGGTCTTTCTCAATATAATGGATACATTTCATATTTCAAATACTATAATAAATAATCCAGATGCACTAAAATTATGTAGGTATTCTCTAGAAGAAGGCATAAAAACTATAATCTACACGTACTTCTTTTATATGTATATTTTTAAAATACAATGATATGGCTCTTTTCTATAGGTTGAATATATAACTTACATTAACTGAAATGATTTTACTTATTTAAGGTGGCTTTATAGCCAAAAATTTAATAAAATGTGCAATAAGATTTTTTTACCTTAAAATATGTTAACATTGCTAATAAATACTTATTACTGCATTAAAGATTTGCTTCTATTAACTCATTTTTCATTTCTCTTTGTGCTATGGTTTAAGTGTTACTATTCAAAACCCAGTAATTTAAAAGTAAAAGAATGTAACTATTCTATAACTTCAGAAAACATAAGAAGTCATGTATTTATTATCTATCTGTTGGCTAAAATAGAAATCTTCCTCTAATGAGTTAAAAAAATACTGAGTTCTATCACATGTCTAGGGAATATTTTTAGAATATTCTTTTATATGTCTTTGTTAATACAACTAAAAGACAATCCTTAAACAAAATAAGAATTTCAGAGTATGAAAACATGTATATAGTTTTTACTGCCAGATTATCTACAGAGGTTTCCTATTTGTCGTTTTCATATCCTTCCTAAAAATTACTTTGTAAAAACATGACAATGCACACATTTTTTACATTTGGTAAAATTGCCCACTTATGCTGTTATTTAATAGTTATCATTTTATGTAATTCATTTGGTATATCAGTGTAATTTATTATTAAAAAATATGAATGAATTGATCGCAGACTATCGTGATATTTTAATTAAAAATAGGGAAAAGAAGAAAACTTTAAGAATGATGAAGTTGATACAAAAATTATTTAAATATTGTCATTCATAGTGTATGAATACTGTAATAAATAAGCCTATTTTTAAAAATAGGTTTTACTTTATTCATTGTTGAAATGAAAGTCAAATGTAGTATGTTGAATAATCATATCTAAAAGTATAATTCACCTATACCCACTGACTATTATCAAATGTTATGAGAAAATAGTTTTATTTGTCTGAAGATGAGATTTTGGTTTTGCATTTACAGGACAGCTTTTAAATAAATAACATCACGTCACCTGTAAGTGATATTATTATATATATTTTTAAAAATTAACCTTTATACTCATCATAGTGCTGGAAAAAATAATAAAAACAGAGGTGAATATATTTGATTTTCATGTACGATCTCTGCAGTTACCTCTGTTTTATTCAAGATGTATTCGCTGTGTTTCATGCCAGAACATTTTTCATATTGCTTCCTTCTTACACCCCCTCCCTGAAACACATTTTGCTATAAACTTCTGCACCAATCACTAGAAAAGACACAACTGCAGTAGCAGCTCAGGAAGCAGCCCCGTGAATGTAAAAAAATCACAGACTTTGATTTTATAAGACAAGTTGGATAGGAGTCAAAACTGCCACATGCGGTGTGAAAAAATGCCACCCTGGTGTGAACAAAAGGTTTAAAATGGAGTCAAGAAGCATGCGAGCTCGATGCCTAAGCTTTTCCTGTGAATTGTCTGCCACAACCTGCAGGGTATCGAGTGGGCTGGGAAGAAGGAGAAGCTCTTGGAAGCTGCAACTGAGAAACATCAGCAGTCAAATGTGTTAGGTTTGGGGTGGGTGTTTTTTTTAATTTTTGTTTTGTTTTGTTTTGTTTCATCGAGGCATCATTATACAAAACTGTTTTACCCCAAACATAAAACAAATCCAAAAAAGTCACATAATGTGCGAAGTAACTGTTGCTTACAAATGAATTGTTAGTTTGTGTGTTCTTTTGCATTCCTTCATTTATAGCAAAGCCAAGTCGCCAACTGTACTTTATATTTTAAATTCCTAGTTTTGTGGGATTGAGATTTATTTACAGAAGGGTGAAAGGGCCTGTGTTTTATTTACAAAAGGGTGAATAAGAAAAAAGGTTTATAAAATCTTGACCACTAGAATAAAAATGTAATTATAATACTCATGGTTCATGACTTTCTAAATTATCAAGAAAAAAATTGTAGGAAAAAGACCAGGAGTTTACCATTGGAAACAAGCATTTCATATCTTAATAAACAACATAAGAATAATTTTGAATGACTACTCAGCAGGAATAGTCCTTCAGAAAAACTATTGCTACAGTACACTACTATAATAGAGTAATGTTTATACCTCTCCTAATATATTGCAATGTAAAAATTTACTCCAGATCCAAAAATGTTAACCAAAAATAATGTCAAATAAATCTGAAGTTAAACCATCATCGCTTGCTTAAATAACTGAAAAAGGCACATCAATTCTAAGGATAATTAAAAAGTATACTACTGTGTCATAGCATCCACTTCAATAATCTTAATACGTTTATAAAGGCACATGTGAGTGCTAATTACATGATAAATTATGAATAGCATTTAAAGAAAGTAACATTTCCTAGGTGATTGCGATCTAATCAATACAATGCATCTAAATGCAACAAGAAACATCTTTGATGAGCCTTGAAAAGATCCTTAAACTTCCCAGCCAGTTTTATTACATTTGCATCTTATCTCTTATTAAGGATTGGGTCTAAAGCCAGCAAATCCCATCGGTTATGAATGCAGGTCAAGACAGGAACATTTTTCTATTTACTCTTTGTAACACTGGATAGAAATCAATATGTTACTTTCATTACAACCACACAATCAATTCCATTTAAAGTATAATACAACAGCCAAGTCCAAGGGCAATATGGATCCTTGGGAAAAGCTCATACCATTTGCAGGGCTGTATTTGATATAGCTCCTGGTGAATTGTTTTCTAATTAGTGTGCATGGGTCATTTAAAGCAAACATGCCTAAACTGGTTTTGCAACAGAGGGTCCGACCAAAAATTAAGCGTGCAGCCATTCTCAATGTGGCATTTAAAAAAGATTATTCTTTTTAAACAATGAAACCTTACAAGGAAGGAGTCTCTCTACGTTGGCACAAATGTGAGCAAGATATTATTATACAGCTCATGTTGATATTTCAAGGAAAATTTATGCACTCCAAAAATTCTACCTTGAAATTAGCATGTGAAATCCTTATTTCAAATGTCACCTTCCTTTTATCTCTCAACAAATGACTTTATTCTGATCAGTCTTGTCGCAAAATTACTAAGGTTTTTGCCTCTAGGAGTTTTCTTGTAGAAAACATAGTTCAGTAAACAAAAGAAATGTGTCCATTGTGTATTCTATTTACACATAATGTTAGCATCATTTCATTTATTTTTAAATATCAAAAGTAAAATAATCCTTATGTTTGTAAATTATTTGAAAGCATAAGGTAAACCACGGTTCACCAATACAAATGGTAGTTAAATAAATTACTTTCCCTTTATTTAATGAAGATTTTTTATTTCACATCAGTTTTAAGCAATTCAATTCAGTCTCCTGACTTCCTCAAACATATAGTAAATGGATAGCCTCAAGAAGACAACAATTTACAATTCTCTCAGATATAATTTAAAAATTATATTTGTTATTCAAATGCATAGAAAAAATATGAAAGGTTATATATATAAATGTGCATAGGTTATATCTAAAACAAGGGTTATGAATAATTTATTATTTATCTGCATTTTTCATTTTTTTGCAATGAACCTATACCATTGATATAACAAAAGTATTATTTAAAGATCTATTGAGTAACATTTTCATTCACCCTTGGTATTGCCCCAGTGCCAGAGATTCAGCAAACTATCAAAAAAATTATGTCATGATTTTGATTTTTGGAGTTTGGGAAAGTTTTCTGCACTTAGAAAAATATAACTCCAAATTTAGTTTCAATATTTCATTCTTTCTGCAAAAAATGCTTCCTGTCACCACTCAGTAATGCTTTTATTTTAACTATTGTTAATGAAATTCCCCTTTTTAGTGACAAGAAGTAGTTCCTAGGACTAAGTGGTCCTCAAATGCAGCTTACGTACTCCCGTATGCTCTAGGGGACTCTAAATGTTTCTCACCCGAAAGGGGCATTTTTAGTGCTAAATCTCCTGCACACATAAGCACAAGCCAAAGAAGCCAATGCCAAGGTCTCCAGACAGACTGTCACTGCCTGGAAGACATTCTCCTTCATCGCCAACACTCAATTCCTCATGGCCTTGGGTGGCCTTGAAGGGGACTGCTGTTTAGTTGTGTTTCCTTGCTTGTAATGGCCTCCACCACTGACAGCATGTAAGTCTATTTTTCCTCTCTCTTATCTATCTGACCCGCTGTACTTTTTAAACTGAGAAGGACCCCGCTCACCGATGACTTGCACAGATCATTCTCAGGGCCCAACAAACTTAGAGTCAACTTGGAATGTGGAGGTCAAGATAGGTAGACCAAGCCTCCAAGAGCAACTCAGATGACACCGGGCTGGACCAGGACACACAGAACCACTTAAGAGTTAATGACAGCAGGGATCATTTATAATACAATTGCTTGAAAAGCAGAAAGATGATTTCAAGTACATGGGGAAAAACTTAAGAGGAAGATGGAATATCACTTTAAGGTTTAAACAAAGGTAAGCAAACTAAAAAGCCCTGAGGTATTGATGTTTACATGTTTATTAGTTTTGATTGTAACTGTCATATTGTTTTTAAATGTTTCTGAAGCCACACACGGCGTTCCTAAAAACTATGGCTTTTATGCTTGCATACCTGATGAGATATTTCACATGTTCCTGAAGTCTTATATTCAACTCCATCAAATAGTCTTGTAAATACGAGATAAACTTTCTGAAAATTCACAAATGGGCTCATCCTTCACTCTACCCAAGTGTGTCTGGGATGCAGGATTTCCATAGAGGAAGGTCAGAATCACCAGCTGTATTTCCTTAATTTATTTATTTTTCTTTATCACTTGAACAACAAATAGGGCTAACATGTGACTTATTTTTCTTTTTTACATTAAAATTTGCTCATGGAGGCTCAGTTTTTATATATCAAATGCTATTACACATGATGCTTTCTATATTGAAGTGATATGAAAGAAATCCAGTGAATATGATTTACCATTTGATTTCCATTTTTGTAAAAGTAATGAGCTTGAATTAATAAATTTCTGAAAAGTAACCATTTAAAATATATTTTTAAATGTCAAAACTTTATATATAATATCTCAGAGGTCACAATATCATAGGCCCATACTAAATATGCTTATAATATGTCTTAAATAGACAATGAACACTTTATATGCTTTTATAGTGTTGATCTGAACTGTAGGTAAAACCCCATCTACCAGCTTTACTGTTCTCTAATCACAGAAAATATGTCAGTGGTTTTGGAAAAGAAAAATCTTAATATAATTCCTCAATGTAGAGCCTTAAGTTTAAGTCTCTTGCTAAGGGCCCAGGGCACGGGTTCACACTTCTCAATTTCTACTTAATAATTTTAAAAATACAATTGAGATATTTGCAGTGTTATAGTCTTTGCTATCAAAAACCAATACACTTCAGTAGTATATATTTGGCTGTAAAACATTGTTTTGGAAATAAAAAATAGACCTTTAAGCCCATATTTTATTTTTAAAAGTTAATTAAAAGTTGAAAAATGACAGTATTTCAACAGAACATTATTTCTTCATTAGATTCAGACCAAAAAAGTTATATACACTTGCAAGATTAATGTAATAAACCATGAAAACTTGCAATAAACTGGCAACTGTTCTTGGGGGATGTGAATCATTTAATAGAGTCCTGCTCTCAAAAAGATATTTCTAAAATAACTCATAAAGTGAAACAGATATTGATAATATTTTATATCAAGTAGTTTTTTGGTCTTCCATCCATTCATTCACTCATTCAACTAACATTTTGTTATTGCCTTTGAGCACTCCCAGGCTTCGTGGCCACTTATTCTTTCAACAAAGGCTTGTTCCATGTTTATTTAACAATGTTCCAGGTTCTAAATATGTAATTACGAATTCTAAAAAAGTGATTAAAGGATTATATGCTAGGGTGGAAAAGAATGAGAGCGAGGAGGGGAAGTTCCTACGTAGATTAAGTTAATCAGGGAAGGGCAAGAGCAATACGTGGGATGAACTGGGAAAATGAGAATGGCCTCGCCATGGGAAAAACAGCCTATGAAGTTTCTCCGCTAGAAGGAATAGCTGATGTGAGGGACCCAAGGCAAGAAAGACGCTCGGGATGTTAGAAACAGCAGGGGGGCAGTGCTGCCAGAGCACGGGCATTGAGCAAGGAGTGAGCCGAGGCCAGCTGGGGCGGGACAGCAGGGACCGAGCCTCAGAGACGCACCAGCCACAGGCAAGAGCTGGAATCCTATGCCCAGGGCAGTGGACACCTCCTGAGACAGGCCCTTTCAGGAGAAGTTGATATATGAAAATTTTTTTTTACTTTCCTAGATTCTGGGACCACCACTTATAACCCAATATATTAAGTAGTCGTTCTTAACCATGACAAGTAAACAATTCCTGTGTCATTCTTTTGGTGAGTAATTCAGGCCTCATAATTTTTCTTACCTGAAAACTGAATACTTGGGGTACTAGTGTATGGTTTTGGTTCCCAGGAGCTAATCAAACAAGTAACTTCCTAAAAGTCAATGCTAACTTGGTTACCTTGGCTATCAGTTGAGGGTGGTGATTCTAGAAGCAAATATATGCTAACATTCCCTATCGAGAACAGGTGCACCCGCTGAGTTTGCCCACTCCTGTGGCAAAATAATTCACCAATGAGACTGTATTATTTAATTATATCGGCTCTCTCAATATCCAACTGAAAAGTTTAAGGGCATCATATTACACACTAAAAAGGTTGAATCAGGTAACAACAGAATGAATTGCATAGTACACATATATAGGTTGCTCCTTTATGTTACCAATAAACGTGATACTATTTTCTACTAAACAATAACCAGGAATATGCAATTTAAATATCATTTTAAGAATTTGTTTGCTAATTAATTAGATCTACTTTGGGGAGATAAAATATGTTCACTGAACTCAAAAGGAGCAAAACTCTAAAGATTGAATGAGCAGTTGGAATCATTGTTAATAAGCTTTGGCCAAAACCACAACTTTGAAATTAATAAAACATGACATTAAGCTAAATTACAAGGTGTTTCTGCTGCCTGAGATACTTAATCACAAGTTTCATTGTACTTTTTCAGCCCCTTTAAGATACATCATTACAGCACTGTAAATTCTAGATATTAGAACACATGATTAATAGCAACATTCTTCAAACTTATGGTAATACTGTAGTTGACATTTTTAATTGGGGTGTCTTTTTCATGGATTTGTCCCCAAACAAATATCTTGCACCTTTTGAAAGAATAATATACAGAAGAAATCCTTCCTGAAGATTTATTTTTAAACACATAGACGATGAAAATAAGGCTGCAAGGGATGCTAATTTCACTCCCATGTAGAATTTTTCACCAGACATTCAGAGTGCACTTATATTAATGCATTAACTGTTTTGTTTTCCATTAATTTTTTTTCCACATGGGTCATCTATACTAATCTTTATGTACTTTATATACCAATGGCTTTTAAACATCCAATTTGATAAATGTAATTTAAAACCAAAGAGTTTAAATTGTCACTTCATATAAGATGTTATTGATTTTATGCACATATCCATGCATGCCATTAAAAATTTTTAACTGGGGTAACGGTATATACGATATATTAGATTGCAGAGTTTTGAGACATGTGTCCTAGCAGCCATTTCAAAGTAGGTGACTATGAGCACACTGAAACTATAAAGGCTTGGAATGAGGAGGGTAAGAGCATTTTCTGAAGATTTCTTTAGGGACCACTGTACCTGGCCTTCCAATCAATTTTAATGAGGAGGTTTCTGTAGGACTACTTGGAGAGCTGAAGTTGGGGGACAGAGTGGAACTGCCTTTGACTCCTTACAGCTACCTGCCCTGCACAGTGGGAAGCCCACTCGAGACATAACAGAAAAATATCAGCTCCTTGATGCTTGTACTTCTCCTGTTGGACAGTAGAAACTGTCCTTGGGAAGATGCTGTAGGAGGCATGTAAGACAGGAGTGGACGAAGGAGAGAAGGTTCTCCCTCTCGCTTTCTGGACCATGGGCATCAAACATGAGCAGGTCCCATTTGGGCAAGTAAGAGGTGAGCTTGGAGACCTAGGCAGCAGCCAATTAATGCAAAGTCTTCAGACCATTTAAACAAAAAAGAAAGTTGAAAGCAGAGAGATTTCCCATATACCTCCTGTCCCACACATGCATAGCCTCCCGCGTTATCAAGATCACTCAAAAGAGTGTACTTTTGTTACAACTGATGGACCTACATCGACACATCATTACAAACCAAAGTCCATTAGGGTTCACTCTGGATACTGTGCATTCTAGTGGTTGCGATGAATATATAAGGCCACGTATCCACCACTACAGGTTCATACAGAATAGTTTCGCTGCCCCCCAAAATCCTTTGTGCTCCATCTATTCATCCTCATTTTCTCCCTAACCTCTGGGAACCACTGGCCTTTTATTATTTCCATAGTTCTGTCTTCTCCAGAATGTCACAGAGTTGGTCACACAGTACACAGCTTTTTCAGATTGGCTCTTTTCTCTCAGTAATAGGCATTTAAGTTTCCTCAGTGTCTTTTCATAGCTCAATGGTCATTTCTTTTTAGCACTGAATAACATTCCATTATCTGGATATATTTTAGGCCCTTTTTAAAAGAAAGTTTTCAATCTATGCGCAATGGAGAGACTTTAGAAAGTTTTAAGAGAGGAGCGACATGATGAGATTTACAATTTAACGACCTAAGTCAGCTTCTTCATGAGGAGGCGGCTAGAGACAAGCGAGCATAAAGTTCAAGAAGAAAGTTGGGTGCCAGGTGCCCTGGCAATGGCTCTGGGGTGAGAGGAGAGCCCCACGTCTGGAGCAGCAACAGTTGAGGTGAACAGAGTTAGATGGTTTAAATAAATATTTAGGAATTAAAAGTAAAAGCACTTGTTAATGAATCAGGTTTTGGGAATTATAGAAAGAGAAGCTGAGGATGCCTTCTGGGTTTGGGGCTTGAGCAAGTGGATAAATGAGGGTATTGAACAAGGATGGGTTACGAAATAAGGCTGGAAACCCAGCTGAAGTGGGTTGATGCCAGGCCAAACTCAGCACCTCAGAAATTTTCTGTTAGAGGCATATAAAGTCCTCACCAAACATAAATCTCATTTTCTTTTTTGCAGATTGTTGGCCTCTCCTAGGCTCCAGGGATATGAATAATACCCTTCACAATGTCAATCAATCCTTAATTTCCATCAATCCTTAGTTGCCTCCTGTTCTGTTTTCATTGTCTTTAACCATTTCCTGGACAGTGTTACAAGCCACTTCTAAACTTGACATTTTATATCTGTCAATACTCTTAGTTTTTGTTTGCTTGCTTGTGTTTTGCAAACTTCTATTATTTGCAAACATTTATGTCAGCTAACATGCCTCAAAATTGTTTGCTGGTACCCTAAATAAAGACCATACAAGAAGTCCATGATAGAGCACTAAGCTCATTTGTCGTAGGCGGTGTTCATAATCATTGGCTAACTGTGCACAGTCCATCATATTAGCTCTCACTGGCTAAATGCTTAAAATAGTATTCAGATCATATAAATAGTAAGGTAGAATACTTTTCTTCCTATAGGCATTTTTTTTTTTATAAAAATGATTGAGAGACTAATAGTAGTACCAATGTTAATTTTTTGGTTTTGATAATTGGACAATAGTTATATAAGATATTGAGAGTAGAGGAAACAGGGTTAGGATACATGGAAACTCTATACACTAGTTTGTAACATCTCTGTAGGTCTAAAATTGTCTTAAAATAAAAAGGGGAAAAGTAAGTCATCATTGCCAGGACTTTGTTAAGAAAGAAATATGCATTTAAAATAGCTGAAAAAGATAAGTATTTAAATATCAGCATTAAAGGGATTTAATTTAGTGTTATGCTTATTCTTAATTAAGTGCATGTTCATTTACATTTGCAAATCAAATCCAATTAAATGTTGTAAAATAGGATAAAACACAAATATGTGAATAAATATACGACCATATAAAATGTCCTGGAGCTTAATGAATAAACAAGAATGAATGCTCTTTACCTTAAAGGGTTGTAAAGGGGCTAAGAATCCACCATAAATCCAAATGTAAACTTGCTTACATTACAAACCAGTTTTCCCTTGTTCTTAGGTAAAAATATTTTATAAACTCCCTGAGTTCTAAACATGTCTTTTAGCTTTACCTAATCTGTTTATCGGCAGCACCTATTCATTCTGTTCATTCAGGTACACAATGTCAGTGTCTTCTTTAACTCTTCTTTCTCCATGTTTGTCTTTCATCCAAATACCTTCTAAGTCATGCCATGTTTTTAAATTCATTATATTTACTTTTATCTTATGTTAAGATATCTTACTGCATCTTATTGCTTCTCTAAGATACCCACATAAGAATATTATCTTAAATACCATTTTCTTTTCTAGACTCAAATGATCCATTCTACATACATAAAATAAATAATTCAGTATAAATTATAATATGGGTATGTTCAAAACTTTCAAAGAAAATATATTACCTTAAAAAAAGGGAAGGAAAACAGAAAAAGAACAAACTTTTCTGAAATCTATCTTACCTCATGT
The DNA here is from genome assembly GCF_054644295.1 of Miniopterus natalensis. Classification (NCBI taxonomy): domain Eukaryota; kingdom Metazoa; phylum Chordata; class Mammalia; order Chiroptera; family Miniopteridae; genus Miniopterus; species Miniopterus natalensis. Next base: position 76,434,742 of record NC_142086.1, on the reverse strand, counting down.
CTCTTTTGTATCTTGCCAACCTCAACACATACTGCTTCTTTCCATAACGTTTCCCTGCCCTTCTGCCCAAATGAATTGTCTGCTGTTCTCTGAACAGGCCCACACTTTTCTGGACCTGCCTTTGTTCATGTTGTTTCTCCCCAGCTGACAATTTTTGCTCTCTTACTCATTCAAAGGGCCAGCTTTAATGCAGAAAGCCAGGAGAGAACATTAAGATGACAGAGTGGTCTTGCCCTTGAGAGGCTCCCAATGAACTATTGCTTAGCCCATGAATCTTTTCTGATCCACCAGTTAGTACGCGAGCTTTTCTTCCTTTGACCAGCCATCTTTTTTGTTAAGGCATCAATATGACTGTATCCTGATACACACATTGATGTTGTCCTCCCGGGTGTTGCTTCATAAGGTTTGAAAGAGTTTACAAATATTTTACACATCTTGAAATGTCCACCAGAGAACTGAGTACTCAGTAAAGATCAAGACAATTAAGTTGAACATTGAAGGTATTCTCTAAGAAGTAAAAATTACTCAAACTCAGTTCCTGATCCACTCCTCCCTTTCCTACCCTGACGTCCTCACCACAACAAATGTATCTAATTTTTTTAGCCTTAAAATATTTTAATATGTTTTTATTGACTTCATAGAGAGAAAGGGAAAGAGAGAGAGAGAGAGAGAGAGAGAGAAACATCAATGATGAGAGAGTTATTGATCAGCTCCCTCCTACACGCCACTCACTGGGGATCGAGCCCACAACTGGGGCATGTGCCCTGACTGGGAATCAACCGTGATCTTCTGGTTCATGGGTCAATGCCCAACCATGGAGCCATGCCAGCCGGGCTAGCCTTAAAATATTGACAAGCATTCTACTTGGGTAATAGAATTTTTTTCAGATTAATAATAATCAGTGACCCATAATTTAATATGACATGATTAATTGCTTTTTTCTGTTGTAGAAAGCATAAGTAACATTTATTTAAATGTTACTGTTCGAACTTCCAATGGATAAAAACTAAGTTATAGCCATGGAACTATCTTCGGTTCACTCCATTCAGGATCCTACTCTGTCATTGTATTCATTATCTAATATTTACAGGGCTCCTGTATATTTAATAATATTTACAAAAGCTCCTGTTGTTTGTGCTGTCCCCTATAAAAAGGACACTGGTCAGGGAGGTAAGTGAGGCTGAAATTCATCCCCTACTCTGTTTTCCAAACCATAAGCATGAGTCCAATTACACCTGCAAGTGTTTGGATGTCATCTGCACAAAGGCAAGGGCACCTTTTTATAATTCACACAAAATGCAAGTGGGGATTATTCTAGTCAATAAACTTTAATATATTGTATAGAAAACTTTTCAATACTGAAATGCTTGTTATTTCTTTAATCCAATTTTGTTGATAGGAGTGCAATTTTCATCTAAGTGCATTCCAGCATAGAAGCAGTGAAGAATTCTATGAATTAAACATACACACCTTCTAAAAACAATAAAATGATACATTAGGTCATTGGATCGATTTTTCCCCCAATGCAAGATTGTTCTTTCTTGTGTATTTTTCATTGTTCTGTCCCATATGAGTTTAAACTATTTAAGCTATGGTTCTGATTCCATTCCCCAAGGGTGCATATTCAAGAGTCTAATATAAGTCCCTGGTAATGAATTGAGGAGTGGGTGTTTTCATGTTACACTTCTTTGGTGAGGTAGGCTGGCCTAGAATTCAGGGTACTTTATTATTACTTTTATGTATATTATTATCATTATTGCTATTATCAGTGAACATCTATTGGCCAACTGTTGTGTTTAAAATGCTCATCATCTCTAATCCTCCCTACAAAGTAGCCGAATAGGTGGTGTTATTCCCACTTTTTATAAAAGAAAACCCAGTATTTAGTGATTTTCCCAAGTCCATAAGCTAAGCATGTGTACAAACTGAGATGTAAATCCAGTTCTTCCTGGCTACAGAAAACTTTCTCACTCCTTAAGATGAAGTCTTGCAAACTGTGTCACACTTTTAAAAATAAATATATTCAACAAACGGTTATAGAATAGATCTTATATGCTCTGCATTCTCCTAGATGCTAGCTACAGATGAGCAAGAGAGACAATATTTGTTCTTATGAGACTGCAATAGAGAAAGGACAATCAACAAATACATGAATATATAACGTGAGTCCAGCTACTGTCATGTACTGTGATACGTACACACACTCACAAATCAGGGTAAAGAAATAGAGAGGAATGAGTTCGAAGTAATGGTTGGGAGGTCAGAAAAGGTTTTCCTAAGGAAGTAATATTTTATAGTGGCCTGAACGTAATAAGGAGAAGGTCATATGAAGGTTAAGTGGGAGAGTGTCCCAGGCTAGAAGAATTATAGCATGTGAGAGGAACTTCATAAACCCAGCATCTCTAGGATAGAATGCACAAGTGGGAAAGTGGTAAGAGATGAAATCAGAATATCTGTGGAGATCTCATAACGCAGGCTCAAGTAGGCCAGGGTAAAGAACTGGGTTTTTTTCTAATGATAAACCATTGGAGGGTTTTATATAATTTACATTTTTGAAAAATCACGTTGACTACTGTGTGAAAAATTAACTCTAGGGGGTAGAAGAATGCATGTATAAATATCAGTTAGAAGGCTACCACAACAGCCTCTACAAGGGATGACAGTGGCTCAAGGAAGAGGCGCGGTACTAGAGGCAGAGAGAAGTGGTTGTATTGGAACAGAGCTGAAAGCTGAGTTGGTGGGACTTCCTGATGGAAAGAATATGGGTGACCCCAAAAAAAGAGAGAAATACAAGATAACACCAAAGTTTTACATTTCAGGTACTAGTAGTTATTGGTGCAATTTACTAGGACAGGGAAAATTGTAAAAGATGTGTGGGAAATTGAGAAATCTGTTTTATACTATGTTATTACTTCTTGTAGCATTGTACATGTTTCTCACTCATTTCAAGTCTATAATATATCAACTATATCATAAAATATCTAAGAAGTCTTGGCAGATAGATACCTACCATGGATTTGTTCAAGATGTGAAAAAAATGTCTCCCTATGCTTATCCACTCACCTACCTGCCCAACATACAAATAAAAAGGTACCCTACTATTTTATATCTTCATATTTATTCGTTGGGACACATAATTTGATTTGGATCACCAAACCAAGAATTAGCTCCAGCCATAGAAGAAACATGCAATGAATGTTAATCTTCTTTTTTGCTCTAGATCATTTCTATGATGTCTGGGACAATGTACTACTAATGAGCCCATTTTCTCCATCTATAAGATGGGTGGGGAAAATCAGTAAGAGGTGTTATTTGGAACCGTGTTATGGACAGGTTACCAGTTGCCTTTTATCTCAAAGTTGTTGTAACCTACTGTGATATGATGTTTCAAGACAAAATGTGGTTATAAAAATGGTTTAGAATCTGACTTTTAATTTATTTTAAAATATTATCTATAATGTGTGCTTTCCCAGGGTCCTGAGATTGGGAGTAGAGATAAAGTTTGCTGAGATTTTTCTTTGTTTGTCTGACTCTTTCTTTCAGAACCATTCTCAAAACACAGTCTTTCCAAACATTTTCTCTGATTGTTCAAAGCTACACAGAAAAGAGCCCTTTTCTGAAGTTCTGAAGAGTGTATGATTTGTATTACTTCTTTAATTCTAAGAAACGACTTACAATTCTTAGCATTCCTTTATTTCTAAGTTCTTTTTACCTGATAGGATTGCAAGCTGCTTAAGGTAAAAAGTGGTGTCTTTAGTACATTCATATGCCTCTGTGCTGAGCATAGTGCTCACTTTAGAGGTCTTTGATCCATTTTTGCTGATTTAAAAACAATAAGAAAGTCTACTTTCAAAATCAGGAAAGGATTCAAAATAGTATAGTTGTTTGGCAACTTTTGTCATATATTATTGAAATCATAAACTACTAACTCTGGAATCAATATTACAGAATAAACTCATCCAAATTTATCTTGTACTTAAAAATTTACTAAGTAAATTGCTACTTGCAAAATCAAAACACAAACAAACAAAAAGGACCAGTATATACATCTGTGCCTACCTATGAAATGCTTTGGTTTGTTGATGATTGTGTTGATCTTCAGAGTTTTACTTTTTTAAGTTATTTTTGTCTATCTTGAACTACATCAACATTTTTATGATCTATGTTACTTATAAACAGTGAAGATCTGCACAAATACTCAAAAGGGAGGAAATAACACAGAGCCTATTTGGAGGATGCTTTTCACCAACCAAATTGAGGACCCCTCCCACTTGATGGAAACTTCAGATGATAATTAACTGATGATAGTCATTAGGGTTAATGTACACCATTTAATTTGATTTTATCATCTGTAAGTGTCATTCAAACACTAATATGATTTCCTAAATTGTCTCATAATGAGAAGAAAATATTTTGACCAGCAAACAAGTGTAGATGCTCCCTAATCTATGTAGTTTGCTTTTTTTTCTATTGGCGAATCATTTATAAACTTGAATTTGTGAGAGTTAAGCTTCATGGACTTTATCACCTTTGAGCCCTGGAACATCCAGACCCGTCTGAGGTGTCAATTCTTTATGAGGCTAAGCCTAAAATAGTGAGCTTTCGTCTTTATGAACTTATTTTACTGAAGAAGAAAAAAACCATGAAAGATCTAACGTCACAGAAAATGAGGCAAGATGTGAATGCATGCCTATATTTTAAGACTTCTCCAATTATGTCTAGAAACACCAAAATTATTTTCTCAAGTCACAAGTTGAAAGTGAAGTGGCCCCATTTCTGTTTTACATTTATTCCCATTGATCAGCCTGCCCAGACCATTCCACCTCCCTTTCCCACACTTTTGATTCAATCTGTTATAAGTCCATCTTTTAGAATTCTTGCTGTGCCTACTGGTCAGAGACAACTGGGGTTCAATACTAAACTAAGTAATTCAAGTGGATAGTCAAATAGCTGATACTATACTCATTAGTGACTGAAACCAAAACAAAAAATCCAGAGGAATAAATTGGATTTTGGTGAGAGAGATTGTAAAGACCATAGTGAGAGTAGAATAAGAAGGTTTTACAACATGGAGAATTTCTGTTTTACATTCTGAGCCTTATCTTTTACTATGTGTGATTTTGGAATATATCTTGTATATTCTTAGCCCAGTTTTACTTACATTTCACTACAAAATGGCTTGTTACATTCCCATGTGTACCAGGCCACCAGAAATTCTCAAAAATAACCTTAGCAAATAAGCCTGCATGTATTATCTTCTAATATAAAAATCATATGAATATTAATGCTAATACTAATTGCCTGAAATGGTCTGAGGGGAAACAGAAAAATAGAGCCCTGATTCTTTCCTCTGGAACAACAGAATCTCAGTGAAGAGAGAATTACCAAGACATAGTTATACAACATTCAAACCTCTGTTCATGATCAGAAGAATGCATAATTAGCATATCTGTGTTTGGGGAAAACGAAATTTAACTAACCTTGTGTTTAAAATGTCTTCAAATATGACAAAGGCTCACAGCTATTGCATTAAGCCTTCACTGACCTCCTACTATGTGCCAGGCACTACGGACAGAAAACTGAACAAGACAAGGAACTGTACCCTGAAAACTCCAAGATGGCAGGGCTGACCTTTTAATAAGGCATCTAGATATTTCCATAAGGCAAGGACATTTCTGAAACTTCCCTTTTGATCTGAGAAATTATAACCTTTGTAGACCTCAGGTTCATGCAAAGTAAAAAACTAATGTTAAGATCCAAAGAGTTGCCAATATAATTAGAGAGGAGATGAGTGACATGCAGAAAATGAGAGAGAGAGAGAGAATGAACATGAGCCAACAGAAAGAAATGGCTTACCTAAAACAATCCCAGTTGGAGAATATCAGTTTGATGTTATCTTAGCATGCAACCTTAAGAAAATATTAAGACATTTACATTGGAAAAAAACAACTGACTTGAGATATGTGGTAAGAAAGTGCTGAAGCAGCAACCTAAACCAAGCTGTTATGCGAAAAAGATAGTTTCTTTAAGAACTGGGAGGAAGACAGAAGCAGGAGACCTTCCCAACTTAAACACAGAGTGATGACGCAAATTAATATGCAATCGTGCACAGCTGACCGACTTGAAACCGCTCCTACCCTGCCCTCAGCAGGGCGCCTGGAGCACCAGGGGGCTCAACAGCGCATCTGGAGCAGGTCTGCACCGTCCTTGTGCAGGACCATCTGCGTGTTCAGCGCGAGTGCTGAGGAGAAGGAGCCGCGGGGTGTGAGGATGTCGTCATGCGCTAGGGCCCTTTGGTGAATAGGAAACAGTGACGGCGACAGGGAGGCAATGCTCTCTGTCCTGCGCACGCTGGAAGCGCTGAGCCAGCTCGATGAACTCAACAAACTTCCCTGGATCACCTGCGACTGCCTTTTACCTCCCGAGGCTCGCAGCCTGACTGAAAAGAGAGCCTGTGGAGAGCCAGGGAATAAACAACAAGGACTTGAGTGTCCGCTGAAGGCAGCAAAAAATACTCAAAGGGAAAAACATCATTGGCAACCAGCGCGTAACTATCTGGTAAGTTGCTATGAACACAGTTGTTTATGAATTTAACAGGGGGCAGTATTGCCACAAATATTAGATTACGTGTTTTCCTGAAATTGCACATGGAAAGTGATAGTGTATAAGGTGAGATCCCAGTCTAGGGTCTCTATTTCTGTAAATTATAATTACTTATATATATATATATATATATATATATATATATATTTTAAAGTCTGCCTTCTGAATTATTTAAAATTATGTCAGTCAGCTATGGAATGTGGTACATCTTAGAAAGCTGTTTTTCAGTAGCACCTCCTTGGACCCAAACAGGGGAAGAGCACTCCACCCCGCTTTGGACCTGAGCAACTTTTAAGGGTAATTAAGAATGACCGAACATATCATGGCAATTCCTACCTTAATGGGAGACAAAAAATGAACATTGCCTAGGACATCAAGAAGTACTGCCCAGCCTGGCCGGTGTGGCTCAGCGGTTGAGCATTGGCCTAGGATCCAGGAGATCGAAGTTCAATTCCCGGTCAGGGCACATGCCCTCCAGTGGGGGGCGTGCAGGAGGCAGATGATTAATGACTCTCTCATCATTGATGTCTCTCTCTCTCTCCCCCCTCCCTTCCTCTCTCTAAAATCAATAAAAATATATTAAAAAAAAAAAAAAGGAGAAGCATTGCCCATACTTTCTATGAAATGAGTTAGATGACTTATGCTAATCGTCCCATAAACAGTGAAGAATTACTGACCAAGACTGTAGGAATCTGTTAACTCATGTCTTCAACCAAAGTGTTGGCAATTTTCAGAAAGGATATATTAAGCAACCTTAGCACACAAAAAGTAGGTAATTGAAAAGCACTGTGTGCAAAATTTGAGATAAAAATTCTCTCAACATAAACAATCTACTTACTGATTATCTTTTGATCACGGAGAAAAGTATTTTATTTACTACCTACCCTTGCAGATGGACTTTGCTTAAATAGATGCCCATGTACCTTGCTGTATATTTGAGGTAAGCCTTGATTCATGAAGATGATTTTCTTTAAGCAGTCTTTAAAAATGCATGACCGCAGAAATAAAAAAAAGCTTGAAGAGAGCCAAATTCCGTCACACATCTAACTTTCAACAAGGCCAAAAGGCTGGGCACGCACCAGCAATACAATATTCTTTTTTTTTTTTAGCTTACTGAGGAGGTTACAATGTGTGTTATCAGTTGAATTTCCAACTAAATCATTTTCTGGTGCCCTAAATCTTTGTAAAATCAGTAAATAACTGCTTTAGTTTACAGCTGCTCTTTAACTTTAGGATGAAAACCCCTAACAAATACAACTTGGGTTAAGAGTTCCTTCCACAAATGAAGTTTTAGGACAAACTTCTAGTGAATGATTGAAAATTCCTTTAATAAAGTATGTCACAAATTGGTAAATGAGCTTCCGTGAATTAGAATCTGGAGAATTTTTCACTCACAGTGGTAGGGCCCAACTGTATTATTTTTCTTTGCTTACATTCCTTTCTCAAATGACCGAGCGAGCTTATCAGAGGGCCAAATTACTCAGCGTCAAAACCATAACGGGGGCTCAGGATGAAACTAAACGTGTTTGATACCTGCCGTGTTCCAAGTACATAGGACAAGCCTGGAGTAGGCATTTCCTTATACTTAATTGTGAAATTCTGTTTTGTTACTTTTCAGATAAAAAAGTAAGGTTTAAACTAGAGAATGTATGTATCTTATTCAAGGTCACATACCAAGTACATAAGGGAGCCTGGACATTAACATATTGCTTTGATATTAAAACTGCTGCTTATATTTTTATTCCTCACTGCCTTTCAGTTTGCATTAATTATCAGAAGCCATAACCTTGATTGGAAAATCCTGAATGTTCATTTTGAATCTGGTATCGCTTTGAGAGATACCAGGGGAGTTTGCTTAGCATAACCTGCTTTAGTATCTGTTTACACTAATTATTTCAAATAAAAAAAAAAAAAACCACAAAAAACACTTTGCTTCCATTTGTTGTAGTTTTACAGCTTTTCATATCCATGAATTACTATCACTGTCATTGTAACACTGTTAGCAAATACAGAGGGAGAGGGAGTGATATAGTTAAGAAGAAGCATGTCACCAAGAGTACGGGTCAGGATTTACCCAGTCCTAAATTCTGATATTTTACTCATGATAGCATTCCTCTTTGTAACGTAGGCAATAATAAGAATGATTTGTTTATAAACTTAAAAAAAAACAACACACCTTTATTTGCTATTTTCATTCTACCAGCTTTAAAATCTATTTGCAAAAACAGGTCAACCTAGAATCACAGGCCCATAAAAAATGAAGAATTTTTCTTTTTCTCAAATTTCAAAATTGGCATGAGTTCGACTAGTCATTTTCCATGTGGCTCATTTTTAATTATCCAGTGCTGGTAGGAGGATGACGCTACCTGCTAAGTCTTTGAAAATAATAAACCTGAATTAATCCTACCTTAAATTTTGGTAACCCACCCCATGCATCAACAGAAGTACACTGTATATGAGAAAATAAGTGAAAATATAAACATGGTATGTTTGACATTTTGGAGCATCCTTGGAGAGACATTGATTTGTAATTCAGATCACATAGCATGTTTGATTTCTCCCACTTGCCCATGGCCTTTCCCCACCCCCACACCCCCACCCTCCAATAAAACACAAAAGCGTTATCTGCACTGGATGGAGGGCAACCCAGGAATCTGTGCACAGACTATCCATCACATTTCTGTCTTAATTGAATGACACCAGAATGAGATCGATAAAATGTAACAAGAGACAGCTTTGCATTTCCACACTCACTTATTCCCCCTCTCTATTACTCTCAGCCACCACCGTGACCAGAAAGCCCAAGTACCGAACAGGAACGCTGCTGCCAAGCAAGCTGTTAGGATATGAATAAACTTGTCAGAGAAACAGCAAAACTTATAAACGTTAGAAGGGAGTTGGGGAGACAAAAGGTTATTAGAGTAGTATTGAATAAATAGGCCTCCTTAAAAAAGCAATTTCATAGATGCATTCTCACTCCTAAGTAACTTCCTCAAATGCAATGTTTCAGTTAGATAAGCTCAACAGCTCTCCCCATGCCCCCAAGATTTCTTGAGAATGCGTCAGTGGCAGGCTCAGAAGTAGATGTGGTGACATCCCAGCTCCAACTTGCAAGTCCTACAATAAACGCGGGGCAGCTGTGATGTCCGCATGTACAAGGTTCCTGAGATCTCCAATGCATTATTGATAACCTCATCACTCTGCTAAAAGCAAAGGCTGACACTGTTATAATCTCAGCCTTCTCCTGAAGAGCTCTGGCTTGGCCTGGGAATCGATCAGAGGAAGAGGTAAACCAGACAGCAAAACTGCTCATGTAAAAACCAAGAAGGTGAAGAATTGCCTATAGTCACTTCATTCTGAACGTGTTAACTGCAATAGCATGGCCTGCTATGATGTTTTTATAGCTTTGACAGTTTACAATTGTGGCCATATGCTAGACTCTTTGTTGTAATAATTCATTTAATATTCCACATCTTGAGCTTGTTAAAAGTTATCCCTGGAACGAAAGTCTGTATGATAAAATAAAAATGTCTCCAATGCAGTTTCCAAAGGTGCATTTTTCAATTCTTCACTCCAGTGGATTTTCTCTAGATTATTTTGAAACTTAATTAGATATAGGTGACTGCTCTAGATATAGGTGTCTTCTTTCCATTGCCATGTGACACCTTAGGAAAGCTATGTGCCTTCAGAGATACACAGATATTCTATATAATTTTACTTTTATTATTTTAAATATTAATGCAAGATTATAGCACATATTAGTGGCTAACTTCTTCATAGATTTTTATTTTATTTTAAATTATTTCCAAAAATGATGCATTGAGTAATATGACAAAATATGTGTCACACTTCATCCCAAGTAGGCAGAAGAGAGAATTCAAAGATATATCAAAACCATGATTTAGAGCATGAATATTTTCTATGCTTATACTTTGAGTTAAAAATCTTTGGTAGCCTCTCTTTGCTATTAAAAAGGAGAGAACACTATTTTCCTAGCTGGTATAAGGCTAGGTAATTTGCAAAATAATCACTTGTCTCAGGTTACCACTGGATTCTAGAGCAGATGAGCTTGTAATGAAGTCATTGTTTACAAATGAAACAATGGGTCATATGGAACAAAAGACAAAACGCACACAGTTTTGTTGCACCTGCAGACACTGGTCACCTGAGGCAAGAGGTGATGGCCACCCGCCTGGTAAGTCTCATGCCATGCCCTAAAGCACCTGCTTCATCAGCCTTTCGCTGTTGAGGCCTGCCTTTGATGTCATGTCAATGTCCCCCAAGTTGCAGGTTTTGATTGCTCAACACAGAATAAGGCCCGGGAAGATGTGGCTATGACAGGAAAAGTAGTGTGTCTCTTTACACATGTATGCACGTGTATCAAACGACAAAATAGTAATTGGTACTCGGGACATTCTAAAATAAAGAAGACTTAAAACACCTCCAGGCTTATCACACGGTTTGATTATGGTTGATGCTATTGAATGTAGTCATTGCTCACTTTCCCCAGTATTGCAGGAGCTGAACCCCTGGGGCAAAAAGTTTCACGGAACGAGGAACTTATTTGAGCAACATCAACGAAACGTGGCTTGGAATACGTATGTTTACCTCGGATCGTTTCTTATGTTTCTTATTTTATTCAGTGCCCTTCGCTTAGTTGGTGGGGTGTACAATTAGCAGGAAGAGAGTGAGGCTATTTCTGGTATGAACAAGCACATCACTGAAAAAAGAATGAAAATACAACAAACAACGGCAGGGGTTGGTGGCACCAGCGTGGGATCTGGTCATCCTGGTGCGCGTGCACCCCTGGTGGCTAACCCCACATAGGCCACGCGGGTCAGAGAATACAACTGCACATAGTGTGACATCCCGCAAGGAACGTGGCGAGTGCTGTGGGGTGCTCCTTGTTGTTGATGTTATTGCGTGGGGCTGTTTTTAATTTTTAAAATGAGGCTATGGCTAATTAGGGGTGTTGGCACAGCTCGGACTGATGAAACCGATTGCGGTTATAAAAGATTCTGGGGCTGGAGCAGTCAAAGATGCTGGCGGCTCCCCGTGTAGCCCCAGCGGTGTCTATATGGTTGTCAAATATGATTATGCTAGAAGCGGGCTGGATTTATTGGCTTTTTTTCCTATAGGATTCAAATGCCCATGCATGTAGCTCATAGTATTACTAGAGTCCTGGTTCCTCTTTCATATTGTCCCTGGGCACTTAGAATACTCGAGAAAGAACAACCCTACCCTCTTCACTCTCTGGAGTCTTTGCAAGGGCAGGCTGACTATGAAGAACAGTGATCTCCCCCGAGGAACTTTAATACCTTACCATCCTTAACACTTGCAGTCAGTCTCAAACCCGCTTCTTTTTCACATGCTGCGTATTTGAAACTGATGAGCAACAAGAGAACACATTGGGTGTGCACCAATAAGGTGAAAAAGAAAGAAACTGAATTTTGCTTAAGGAAATTTATTTTCTAGAACAGAAAGAAAGAAAGAAGAAGAAAGAAAGAAGAAAGAAAGAAAGAAAGAAAGAAAGAAAGAAAGAAAGAAAGAAAGAAAGAAAGAAAGAAAGAAGGAAAGAAGAAGGAAAGAAGGAAAGAAGGAAAGAAGGAAAGAAGGAAAGAAGGAAAGAAAATGAGAATCACAAGAACCTTTGTCTGATCCTATGGAGCAACCTATTAAAATGCAGCATCTAAACATAGTTTATGTTGAGTTTTGTCCCCTCTTGAGTAGTCTTCATTTAGGAGACGTGCATTTATTACAACATGTTACAAAAGAACCTGAATGGGTATTCAAATAACTGCTGTAATCAAAAGATTTTTTTTCCCAAAGAAACAACCACAGATTTATATAGTTTTTGTGCTCCGCTATGGACATTCTGAAATGATAGAAAGATTCTCCTTTGTGTGCCCCTCTTCCCCTGGAAGCTATTGAATTGTTCTGATTTTGTACAGTGTAGAACAATCCTGGAAAAATAAAACATTTCAACTTTGTACAAAAGGTGAAGCTTTCCATTTGAAGTTTTTCTTTAGCAGGAAAAAAAAAATAGAGAAAATGGGCTGACAGCTTTAGAAAATTTAAACAATTCCCCTTGCCAAAATACGTATTCCGTGAGTTTTCTCTAATTTCAGATTTGGTGCATATGTGTCGTGCTAACAATGAATGCTTTCAATTTCAACATTCAGTTTCTTCTCTCCCTGCTCAAAGCAATCTTCACCTTCTAATAGGCAATTATTTTTCTAATTGCTTCTTAAAAACTTTTTTCAGGATGACTGTGGGACACTCAGCTCTGCGTTATACATTATGGAGGCATTTAAAACATACTGAGTCCATTGTAAACTGCAAAATGCACTTGATTGCTGAGAGTACCTTAGAAAGAGCCAAAGAAGCAGGAAGACTCTCTGTCAAAGTATTAGAAAACTTTTGAAACTTAAAATTCATAGCACTCACAGGGGAACTCAGTTGAGAAGAATTCTTCTAAGGAAAAAAGTGACAAGTAGCACTGACTGTGATTGTTTTAATGGGATATATAGTGTGGTATTATTTTCTCCATCAGCATTAAACCTCACTTCACAAAATACAATACTCTCCCATTCTCTCTCTTTATAATCTATGACCTACATGGAACACACTTTTATGTGCTGGAAAAAATAATAAAACCAAGCTTTTATATAATCCCAACTGTCCATATATTTTTTCATTTGAAATATAATGCTTCAAAAAAAACACTCTGGTGTGAAAAATCAAAACAGAAAAAAAACCTAGTTAGAAGCCAAGAATAAACAACATGCTATATTTTATTAGAATCATTTTAACTATCAGGTATGAAAAGGAAGACAATGCCATCCAGCCCTGAGATCTTTAGAAAAGTACCTTAGAAAAGCGATGCTAATTTCAATGTTGCAGACACAAATAGAATGATGACAATGCATGTGGCTAAGCAGCTGAAATTTGTAATTGTGTTAGTTTATAGATGGTTCCAATAGGATTCAATTCAAATCAGCAAAATCAGTCGATGTTTCACGAAACCAACCTATAATGAAAGCTTTCTTCAATGTCAATGCTTTAAAATTAATATATGACAGGCTGTTTAAAAGACTTGTTTAATTATTAATAGAAACATTTTATCTTATAGATTTTTTAAAAGTTGCACTTGATATTATCTACCACTGATTGAACATAGGAGGTAAAAATACAGAACATGGCAGGGCCAGTAGTACAAAGTCCTAATTAGTATCATGCTATAGAAAAACAATAAAGTGATTTTGTCACCAATTACTGACAATTAGCCTAAGTACAACAGTTAATTTCATGGAAATAGAACCACTATAAAACGAAAGGAACAAAACCTATCATAATTAATGGCATCTGCCTGCATTCCTCTACTGGGTTTTTTTGTTTGTTTTTGTTAAATTCATGAGCCATAAAAGTTTTGAAACAACTTGAACAGCTACACACATACACAAAATTCAAGAGTCTGTATACGTGGGTTTTATGATTTTTAAGCATCTGTGGAAACCTGTAATTTAGCAACAGAATTATATATATCAGATTTTTATCCCCTAAACCTAAATACATCATACTCCCAGAGTGCGCACTTGTTAAACAATAAAACTAGTATATTTAATTACAGAGAAATGCCTCCTGATGGCTTGTCACTATCCTGTTGCAATGCATCCAGATATAGAGAAGGGCAAGAATTGTAGAAATGCTACAATGTTAAAAGTTCCTAGTCTCCCTGTCACTTTCGTCCCACTAAACTTTTCTCTCCACTCGCTTCATTAAAAAAAAAAAAAAAAAATGTCGCCCGGCTGTCCTAGCCATGAGCACGGGGGGGATGTCTGGGCTTGTGCCCCATGTCAGTCTCATCTCACGCATGAACTGTCACACCTTTCAGAGCCGCAGTCACAAGGCCTCCGGAAGGCCGGTGGAGCTTTCAAGTGTTGCTCCGGCTTCTCCTAAAGCTGGAGACGATTCATTTTACAAGTTACCTACCAATCAAGAAAGTAAAAACACCTCAAGGCCGCGGCCTTCCAGCGCCACACTTCAGAAAATGGACCTTCGCCAAGATCTTCCCAGTTTCCGCAAGTTTTGAAAACAAAACTTTAAAACCTAACCAAACATCCCCGCAGACGATTGCTTAATAAACAGCCACAGAGCTTTTAAAACTTTAGGTACACAAATAAACATTGTAGAGGCTTTGGGCCACGCGGAGATAAGATCCTCTCTGGGGAGGCGCCCAGGAGCTGCTGTGTCTTTTGTGCAGACCCCTGGAATGTGCTTGCCTTTCATTTCCCCCTTTGTGTCTGGCACGCTGGCCTCACAGGCAGTGTCTTAAGCCACGCAGGGTCAGGGCAGACAGAGAGCCGCATTCATGGACAGATCAAGTTTATGTGAGAATCTGCTCCTCCGCTGCCCTCAATCTCCATATGAATTGTTAATAAAATCTCAGCCTGAAAGCTCATCACCCCAACCGTGGGGAAGTCATGCAGAGAATCCTCTCGTTCAGAAAAACAAGATTTCGTTATCTTTCTCATCGTTTGCCAGCATTCGTGGGAATCCTGCCATGTAACCTCCTCCTGAACCAGCCTCCCCCCCCCCCCCCCAACACCCCACCTCTCTCCACAAGCCCTTCGGTCGCACCTGATCATCAGGGAAGGCGGGAGCTGAAAGACAAAAGGCGCCTTCTGACACCCACTGCAGCTCTACCACATCAACTTTGCCTCTGCAGTAATTTGCTGCCAGAAAAACCTTCAGGCAAAAGGAAACATCAATGCTTAATTTTTTCCAGTTTGTGTCAAACAGCTGGAAAGACTTTCCCAGAGCTTTATGACACCACACGAACTAGAGAGCCACAGATATAATAAAAGGTCACATCGAAAGCAAAGAACAGAGTCCTACCCTAATTAACTTGATATCTCCATGCAAATACTGGACAGGAACAAGACCCGATGCATGTTGCAGCCAATCTTGCACGTATCTTGCTACAGGCTAAGCTGGGCCTCCTGTTTCCTCTGCTTTTGCTCCTTGCAAACTGTTTTAATATCGAACGCTTTTCAGTGGGATGGGCTGATGAACGAAAACATGAATTTCCTGCTTGCCCTTTAAGGTGGGTTAAAGGGGGTGCTAGCAATCAATTATAGAACAAAAGAACAAAAAAAATGACTTAAGAACCTAAGGAGTGAATATGTTACATTCTTTGCAGTCTATTTTTTTAAACTAAGTGTTTCATTTTTATTCACTCTTATCATGACTAGTCAACAATATCTATTTCATTTAAAAAAAATGAAAGAAGTTGACCCAGTAGCTCCTGAAGGAAATCTATTGTTTTCTGCTCAAAAAGTGTTTAAATGTACTTCACTTCCATTTCAACTTGATAATAATTTTACAAGTAATAAAAATGTTTGAAATTTTATCCAGATCTGTGCATCAGATTATCACATTGCTTTAATATACTTACAAACATTTCAGAATATAAAGTTATGTTTTCAACCCTAATGAACATTTTGGCCCTATTAAATTTTTGTTTTCTCCTTTATTTTGGTCAATAAAGCAACATTAACTTCTAAACTCGTTGCAAATAAATTGTTCCAATATAGCTTGCATTAAACTTTTCTGTCCTATATTTGCATGTCCAAAAAATGAATATCATTTAAAAACAAGAATTTCTAAAGTATATATAAATAAATGTGATTTGACTAAATATAATGCAAATTTTTATCACCACCTATCTACAAATGCCATTAGATAATATTTGAGAAGATAAACACACACACACATACACATATACACAGAGTTTCTTAAAAACAAGCAGAGTAAAAGGAACACAAGATGACAGCTCACCCACTCACATAATAAAGTCACATACATGTACTATATCACTCAATTTACTTAAAGCAAAATCACTATTATAAATAGCACATTCATTTGCTTTATATCTGAACACATCGCTTTGGTATGTAAAACATAGGAATTAGTTCAAGGAATTCTCTTACCTAAAACTGAAGTCACAGAATTTGATAAATTTTCAAAACAAAAAGCCAATGCAGTTTTATATTAAATATCCCAGAGCCTCATGGAATTCTATTTAGATATTATAATTTTAGAAATTCATTAAAGACACAAATGCAACTAGAAATGGAAAATAAAGTTCAATATTATCCTTTAGCATTGATGGAAATTATTATTGTAATTAATATGTGTTATATTGTTTCTTAAAGTATAGAGATCCCAACTGTCTTTACAATACACCTGAACTAAATTAATCTTTAAATACATAAAGTCAGTAATTCAATGAATGTTAGACATACTTGCAAAGTTATATAAATATGTAAAACAAGTTATTGGAGACGGAGAGTGATCTGAAATATGCATTTCTCTGTTATGTATTTGCTCAATAAGCTAATTTTATAGTAATGAGTTTAGTATTTAAGTAGGGCTTTGAGAAACTCAATAATTTTTATTCATAAGACTTTGTGTTGCTGAATTATAATACCTCAAATCTTTAATGTGTTGGTTTACTTCCATTATTTGCCAAAAGAATAGTAATATTTCAGCACAGAATTTATATTACCAAACCTCAATTTTTATTGTGATGGGTGTTTTCTGAGAAGCAGGAATTAATGTTCTGTCGATTCCCTTTAAGAGTTTGCTTTCCAAAATATGTGTTTTCAAAATTTTTATGTAGTTCTAGAGTAGGGCCCCTCATTCTTTTTGTAAATAATGTGCCCTGTTGATTTCCATGGGGTCCTACAACCCATAATCGGGTGAAGGAAGAGGCAGAGTTGAGCATGCCTGTTACTGGGAACCCTGTGAGCCCCAGAGAGGGGACCTGCTTTCGAGAATTAGCCTGGAGGTGGTAAGCAGATGAAGAAATTAAGAATTCTAATCTGGATATGTGTATTTACATTCAGAATATAGACATCAATGTGGTTCCATAATATGAGGTTTTGCAAGGCTTTTGGACAGCCTGCAGATAAACCCAGAGACAAGTTGAAGCTTCCGTATTGTTACAGACTGAATGCTTATGTCCCTTCAAAATTCATATAATAAAGTCTTAATCCTCAGTGTGGCTATACTAGGTAATGGGACCTCTAAGGATGTAATTAATGTTCAATGAGGTCATAGAGTGGGGCCCTAATTTGATAGGATTAGTGTCTTTATAAGAAGAGACACAAAGAGACACCAGAGAGCTCCTCCTCCACCCCATACATGTGCATAACATAGAAAAAACAGCCAAGTGCGGACATAGGGGGTAGATGCCTGCAAACCAGCAAGAAAGGCCTTGCCAGAATCAAATTTGCTATCCCCTTGATCATGGACTTCCAGCCTCCACAAATGCGAGAAAATAAATTTCTGTTGTTTAAGCCACCCAGTCTATGGCATTTTGTTATAGCAGCCGAGCAGATTAGTATACATATTGAAACCAACAGTAACAATAGCAAATTGGAGTAAACCCAAAACTGCATTCCAAGGATGGTTCTGCTTTACCCATTCACTTGTCCCTTTTTGTAGAGCTAGGTGAAATGGGCAAGAACCTCAATTTGTATCCTTGTTTCTGTTGTAAGGAGGTAAGCCTACCATCCAACTGCTGCACAGCTTGCCAATCTGTCTTAAATAAGCATTACTAAGTTCTACACTTAAACTAGACAGCATACTGTTTAATTTTTCAGAATCATTTTCCTTCAAAATACCTATGTGAGAGAGAAAAAAATCTATGGTATAATGAAGAAGAGCATGACTTTTAAAATAAATGTCCAGGTACAGATGAGTTTCAGCTTGTTCTTTGAACTTACACGTACTTTGAGCAGTCCAAGCCTCAGTTTCCTGAGCTGCAAAATGGGAGTAACCTCATTGATGTCAAAATGTTGTAAAGTGTAGGTGATGCTAGTAATGTGGTACAAATCTTCATCATGACCAAGATCGTTATCATTATCATTGCACTTTCCTAGGTTCCTTAAATTTCTTTCAGTTCAATTAAGGTACTATACATAGAATCACATATTCTGTTTATAAAATTTCAGCTTTGTTGGCATATAACAGACATATAAATTTATAAGATATTTAAAGTTTACATTGTGGTGATTTGATATACATGTATTTTATGGAAGGATTCCCCTCACCTAGTTAATTAACACATCTATCACCTCACATATTTATGTCTTGGTTTTTGTGTGTGTGTTTTGGTGAGAACATTTAAATTCTACTTTCTTAGCAAATTTCAGTGTTATCTACTACAGTCACCATATGATACACTAGATTCTCCGACCTCATTCAACCTATGGCTGAAAGTTTGTACCCTTTGGCCAACCTTTCCTTATTTCCCAGCCTCAGCGCCTGGCTGGCATCACTTTTCTACTTTGTGTTTCAATGAGTTTGAGTTTTGCTTTGTTTTGTTTAGATTCCAAATAAAATTGATACCATGCAGTATTTGTCTTTCTCTGTCTGGCTTATCTCAGTTAGTACAATGTCTTCCAGGTTCATCCATGTTGTTGCAAATGGCAGGATTTCCTTCTTTCCCATTGCTGAATAATATTCCAAGTTCTTTCTTTCCTTCTTTCTTTCTTTCTTTCTTTCTTTCTTTCTTTCTTTCTTTCTTTCTTTCTTTCTTTCTTTCTTTCTTTCTTTCTTTCTTTCTTTCTTTCTTTCTTTCTCTATCATCTATCTATCATCTATCTATCTATCTATCATCTATCTATCTATCTATCTATCTATCTATCTACCTATCTATCTATCTATCATCTATCTATCATCTCTCTATCTATCTATCTATCTATCTATCTATCTATCTATCTATCTATCTATCATCTATCTATCTATCATCTATCTATCTATCTCTATAAAGTACAGATAGATATATAGAGATAGATAGATGTGTATTCTTTATCCATGCACATGTAGATGGACACTCAGGTTGTTTTAATATCTGGGCTATTGACAATAATGCTGCAATGAGCATGGTAGTGTAGGTTTGTCTTTGATGTTTTGCTTTCATTTTCTTTGGATCTGTACCTAGAAGTGGTACCAGTGGATCATATAGTAGTTCTATTTTAATTTTTTGAGGAACCTTCGTATTGTTTCCCATCGTGGTAGCACCAGTTAACATTATCATGGAGTCAGATAATCTAATGCCTTCCTAGAACCACCTTCACAAAATGATTTCTTAATATAACTCCTGAAAACTTCTTCAAAATTCAGTATGAGAAAGAGAGTCTTTTGTCCTGATGCTAGGATGTTTCTCAGGTCTCTGTTTGTTACATGAGCATTAAGAGCGACAGGACTGAGGCCTCCACTGACATCACAGGATGTGTGTGTGTTACCCATACATCTGGCTTTAGGCAGCTTCTGTTAAATAACAACATGACTTTGGCAAACTCCCACTTTTATTCCCTTCACTCAGTTTTTTTACTTTTTTATTTCTCTCTGTACTACTCTTTTAGGACTGCCAAGATTTGTGTAGAGAATTCACATATTTAGGAAGATGAATTTAGAAAGTCAAAGGCACTTAAAATCATGGGACTCTAGGACCAGACTGTGACATTCACAGAGAGCAAGGCCACTTACTGGCTGTGTGACCTTGGGCAAACTGCCGATCCTTCTTTGTTTCTTCATCTGTAAAATAGGTGTAATCTCAAAGGACTAGGGTGAAGATTACGGGAGTCAGTGCACATTTGCCAGAGGAGTGTTTAAGAGATGTTAACTGCTCAGTATATGTTAGCTGCTATTAATTCTGTATCAGAATAGGCACTGTGCATATGAAAATGTCTAGCGTAACCAAACAAAACAGGAAATTCTTGATTAATCATAATAGATATAGAGAAATACAAGAATATGAGGTTTACCCTCAATTACATTAAAATTTAAGTGGTGAAATAAATCCACACATTAAAGAACTTTTTAAAGAAAAATAAAGACTTTTGACAAGTTAGTATAAGATTAATTTATAAATGAAATATACAGAAATAGGGTGATGTTTAAAGGTTTCCAGAGATCTCTTCAGATAGGACACTATGTTAATGAGTTATTTCTGATGCTCTGATGATGGGCCAACATGGTCATAGAAAACAATGTGCTTCATTTTGCTTAAAAAATAGAAGATTAAGGAAAGTTAAGGATGTTTTGAAGAAAATTTTAAAAATTATTATTTCAGCCATAAAGACTATGCAGTTATCAAAATACTCATAATAGTCCGGCCAGCAGGACTCAGTGGCTGAGCATCTATCTATGAACCAGAAGGTCACAGTTCAATTCCCGGTCAGGGCACATGCTTGGATTTCAGGCTCCATCCCCAGTAGGGGGCGTGCAGAAGGCAGCTGATCAATGACTCTCTCATCATTGATGTTTCTCTCTGTCTCTCTCCCTCTCCCTTCCTCTTTCTGAAATCAATAAAAAGATATTTTTAAAAAAATACTCATAATATTTGTCAAAAACATACCACAGCTGTAGGCTCTATATAGAATATTGTGAACCCATCTAAACACTCCATGGAGCCATATAACAGAAGATGTTCTATTTCTAAATTATTTCTGTCTTTTTTGTTACCATACATTTCTTTAAAGGTCATAGTGAAGATTTTATGTGTGGTCCATCCTTGCTAATAACTTAAATATAGCCCTTTATTCCTATTTAAGTAAGAAAATATGTTATGTGTAAAATATATAAGATGTCAAACAAAACATATAAATATCTCATTCTATTTTATATTCATGCTTCTACAGGGTACAACATGGAAGTGAGTTATTTCAAATGACACTCTAGGAGCTAATTTGATTTTAAGAGATAATATACATATTATAACAAAAAACAAGGTATGATTCTTCCAAATTGGAGCTGCGAAATATGGACCAAAATTATTAAAACGGTGCTAACTCAATGTAAGTACACCTCCAATATTGTTTATCATTACATAACATATATCTTTGCCATAGTTCTACAAGAAATTATGGTCTCTAATTTGTAACATTAACGTTGCTAATGTGGTTTTCTCCAACAATCGATCGCTTTGCAAAAATAAATGCAACTGCGAAGAGAAGGAAAGTATTAGCCTAGATATATGCAACATCAAAAGTTACATGGTGCTGTGGAGGAGAGATGGTCCTGTGACATAATCCTGACATAACTGCTGCTGGACCCGCAAGTTGGACCTGGGCCAGAAGGGGTGATTGTTTACTTCAACCCCCCGTTAGGGACTATCTGAACATAATCCACGTTCATTCCGACACAAACCAGCACCCCTCCCCTGCCTCCTGCTATCTGCTGGTTCCCGGAACAGCCCATTGTCCTGGCCTGGTCAGGCATGGAAACCAATTTCCTGTACCTGTTAGCTTTCACATACTAGTACCCATGGCTATTCCTCCTTTACCCATATCATTCCCTGGCACCTGTCAAGTGGCACAGGGGTCCACTTCATCTTGTAGCAGCCTCTATATGGCCTCTCATGTGAGTTTCCCTCGATGAACTCAGAATCACCAGCCGGGATGGCCAGGCTCTCCCTTCAGTCTGCCCCTGCCCTGCACTTGAGGTGGATTTGCAGTTCTGCGGCCTCCCTGGGGCCGGGGTGTCCTAACAGCTGGATAAAACCCAACCCAACAGCAGGTGATAAATGGTTAAAACACAAAGGTTTTCCCCAAACTTCAAAACTAAGTTTTTACAAGAGTTTTTTCCTTGATTGGGAGAATAAAAACCTCTCGAATTATTTTAGAAATATTTTGAATGTGGCTGTTCCCAATATGTATTTGCCAAGAAATCTACTCTTTTATGTTTGAAAATGCAGACAATCGAATTCCTCAATCATGTACTTGTTTATTCAGCTTTATTAAACCCTGGAGATGCCTGCTCCCCAAGGAGTCCTCAGGCCTTTGGACCCTGTGCACTGTGTCAAGACTAAGTGAGAATCAAGTTACAACAGGTTTGAATGCAGAGTCCGGGCAGCTCTACTGGATTCTCTGTTTGGCAAAGTATACTCTCATATACTTAATTCTCAACTACAAATCAAAAGTAAGCTCTAAATACATATAAAAATTATTTAGTCAAAATTAAGGTAAAATCTATAAATTATGGGAGCCACTTGAAAAACACATTCCATACATAATCCTTAAAAAATTCCCATGTAACACTGATATAGACCAAATGGACCAGCATATCTTACTCTTGGATGTTTAAATAATTTTTAAATATTTTTCAGTAGACACTTCTCAGTAGACACTTCACTGCCATTAATCTGATCCTTAGCACTGAGTTCTCACAAACCATCAAAAAACAACTAGAATACTTCTCTCTGCTACAATATTTTAAACTTGTACTTACAAAAGGTAACTTATTGCTATAAACTGTGCTGTCCAAAATAGTAGCCACTAGCCATATGTACCTAGTGAAGATATAAAATCATAATTCTAAAAACATATCACTCTTCAGAAAAATTAATTCAAGGGTCTATAAATAAATCACTCCTCTTTTGTTTTGCATTTGTGTGTAACAGTATTTTTTAATATTTTGTATTATATACTCTTTGAGAGAGAAAAATTAAAAGTCTAGACTCTTCTCCGAAAACAAACTTTTATGGACATGCATATTGCACACAATGTCTGTGTTCCAGAGACCTTCTGCAACCAAACAGGGCATCAAGTTAAGGATTCCAAATATAAACGTTATTTTTCTACCATCAGAAGTTTACCACACCATTCAGTATGAAAGCCTGTTGTATATCAGTACCATGGGCAAGAGGAGCCTGGACAAAGAAAGCCAACACAGAACGACAATGACCAAACTTCAGCAGAAGTTCCAAGTCAGGTAATCGCTAGTTTTGGGCAGTGTCCCAGAGGGATGCCATGAGATTGGGATGAATGCAACAGCAGCTGGAGCCCAAGATCTAACACAAGGACTGGACATTGACAGTGGGAAGCTTCAGGCACAATGAAAGTCCAGAATCTAATCCCTGAGATTCAAGTGATAGGGTTTTTGAAACAGTCCTCAATTCGGGGATGAGACATTAAAGGAACTGATGCTAGTCTCCGTTGGATAGAGTATAACAAGAATTTCCGTGCCCTGGCCAAGCTGGCTGGGTTCAGGGTTAGGCAACAGCACCTCTGAGGAAACTCAGGATGACTTCATTGACACAGCAGAAATAAGCTGAAAATGTCCTCCCCAGAAAAACAGCGGTGCATGGAATTCAGAACTTATTATCCAAAACAGATGAAAATGGTGATTGCAGTGTTTCCCAAGAATCCAGTGGTTATACCAACTCAACATTTCTTTTACCTACAACCCTTAGAATATAATTAAAATCTATTATAATCACAGATTACTTAGTATAGCTATATGTAGTATACAGATTATTGCATTGACTTGCGTAGGTTCATGCTTCAGTTCAATCTCAACTAACTATGTGACTTTAGGCCTTACCTTCTTTACTATATTTACAAATCTGTAGAATAGAAATGAAAACAGTACCCAACCCATAAGAAAGTTGTAAGTTTAGAGCAATGACTGACACAGTGTGTGTTCATTTAATGTCATATATGTTACATTTTGCTCAGTAGATTACTTTCATTTTAAATTTTTGAAATGGTTAGTTATGCATAAAATCTCAGTTTTTAGGTATTTTCATCTGATAACAAATGTATTATTAGACTTTTGTCCTGAGTTTTGGGGATCGCGATTCTGAGGCATATGATTCTCCGATGACAGAGGAGCTACGCCCACCAACTTATCCCACGCTGATGACAACTTAAACATTCTGTGTCTTAGCTGGGTGATCCTGAGTCAGGAACAAACTGTTCTGTGAAACTTCAAAGTTTTTAAAAACATGTTTGAATGAAAACCACTTAAGACATGTAGGCAATCTCATCACCCTAGAGTCACAGCTCATACTTGGCAACAATTAGACAATAGACTTTCAGAGAGTGGCATGTTTTCACAAGAAATTTTCTTAAAATTTTGTAACTAGAACACAGGCATAAACATAAAAAGAAATCTGAAGCAGTGACCATCTATGTGCAATAAATTATAAAAACTGTTATTTTCCATGGAGCCTCAAGATACAGTAAGATCTATAGGAAATAAAGTCTGTTTTGGGGGGGAGGGTAACACTATGCTCTGCCATCATCATATTTTTTCTATCTTCATTTCCTAGCATGTTTATCATAGATCATAAGAAGATCAGACAATTGGGTGCCCAGCTAAAATGCATCCATGTTGGGCTTAGTATTAATAAGCACTAATTGAATTTCATCTAATAATAATAATTCTAATTAGAATAATGATAATACATTATCTGAAGAAAAAAGTCATCTTTCTATCTCCCAGCAGGGCTAGTAGCTCAGGTGAGAGACATATAAATAGATTTAAACTAGTCTCACCAGCAATATTTAAAATTAAAAAACATTGTAACATTACCTAGAAATATTGAAGACCAAATGAAATTTGTCTTTTTTCAATTCTTTTTAAGGGAATTTTAATTCTGAATTGAAATATCACTTTGCTATCTCCTTCTGTACATATGGTCTGATATGAAAAACTAATATTTATATGTTGCCCATTTAAAAAAAATTCTATTTATGATGTTTTTAGCATTTTTATCTATTTGTAGAAAAGTTACCCATTTGAAATGTCAGTTTTTTTCCATTGTTCTTTAAAATGTGTATGTTAGTTGGTTTTATATGCATGATTTATTTGCCAAGTAAATTATGATATTCTAACTAGAAAAGTGACTTTCTATGTGATTTTGAACTACATCTATAAAAGCACAAGAAACATTTTAATGATTAAATTAAATATTTCTAGCAAGACTGATAATTATAAATATATTAAACACTCTGATTCTTTTGTAATACTAAACACTAAAATGTTTTCTCCGTTAAATGCACATTGCTATTAGCAAATTTAATTCACTTGTCTTATAATGAGTTACATCTATTTAACAGGTTGGCATTTTGCAGCGAAAATACAAATTTTGCACCATTTTTTAAAAATGGAAAGAAAAACTTGCACATAAATTTTATGAAACGTCTATAATTCCTGTTGAAATTCACAATTAGGCCTTAAATGACAAATTAAGTAAATTTAAAAAAATCTACCAAACATATATTGTGTAGGAAAAAATAGTATCAGGCTAAAGAATTAAAAGACATTTAATAGTTCACATTTGCAAACTCAATCTAAATTATCTTTATGTGAATTATTCACATTTTACACATTTTTATATAATCAAAAACTATACCACTTTTTTAAAGTGGGAAAAAAAGTGCAAACCTTGGAAAGAAAGATTTTATTTTCCGACCATAAATTTCAAGTTTACAAGAGAGCTGGAATATGTGCTACAGTAACCTGATCATGCATAAAAGGGGTGATACACACAGTGGCTCACATTACTTTAATTAAAAACCTGCCTTGGGTTACTTCATGTTGGAGAAAAGCACAGAAATAGAAGTCACAAGAGAAGATTTATATTCTTGATATTACCACTAACAGGAATCCTGCATAATATAAAGATTGGTTTATTTCCATGTCAGAAAGCAATCAATATAAACTAAGTGTGAGGTGTACAATACTTTTATTAGAGTGAGGGATTTGCATTTTCCATTCATAAAATCCCTGTCAGGGTTGACTCACTGGTTCCTATTCAATCACTACAACAAATGTGTAAAATTTTATCTGAAAGTAATCAATGCATGCAGCAATAGAAAGTATTTTTCCCCAAAAAACACGTGGGAGGAGTCCCTCATTGAAAACTATATTTTAAAAGTTATTACAGAAAATACCATAGACATATTCCTGGGCGGGGTAAGAGTTAAGTTAGGAGTGCCTCTGCAAGTCTGAGAACCAGGCCGAAAGGAGGAGGGGAAGGAGAGCAGAAACAGGCTGGACAGGCAAAACAGAATCACAAAAAGTAGAAAATTTTGGTCTTACCAAGATACGATGACAGTTAAAACCTTACACTGGGATATACTATTTCACATTCCATTCATTAATTCTTTTAATTACCATCACAACCTTCAGAGTTGCAAAAGGCGGATAGTATCATTCCCGTTTTACAAGATGCCAATAAGCCACAGAGCCCAACACCTCACCCTCTGTACAAAGTTACAAACGGACAGAGTATAACTTCAAAGCCAGTATCCCTAGGTCAAGTCAAGCACCCTTTCCAAACAAGAAACTATCTCATCAACATAGTTCAATGCCAAAAAGGAGGAAAACTGGTATTGGAAAATTAAAAAGTAATTAATCTTTTCACTTTATGATGTATAATGATACAGACATAATTTCTTTTTTTAAATCTATCTTTATTGATTTCAGAGAGAGGAAGGGAGAGGAAGAGAGAGAGAGAAACATCAATGATGAGAGTCATTGATCGGCTGCCTCCTGCGCGCCCCTGACTGGGGATCGAGCCCGAAACCCGGGCATGTGCCCTGATGCTCAACCACTGAGCCACAGCGGCTGGGCAAGACATAATTTCAAGTAACCTATGGAGGGTGCAAGGCACTAGCAGAAATAGTCCTCATCTCTGTTAATATTACAAATAAAATATACATAAATATAGTATTTATCATTGGTCAAAATGTAAGTTACTTTTTTGTTAGACTATTATAACAGTCTTTCAGTTATCCATTTAAGCAACAGTGGGTTAAAATTAGGCCAATTCCTTGACTTTCTCACAATTTGAAAATAATAGGCAATCCTGCACCCGAATTACTCATGTTCCTGCATTTAAGTCAATTCCAACTTCAACACACTTATTTTACATTTGGTGTTATCCCTGGCAGGAACCATGCCAAGAAATGGGCCAAAAGGATAAGATCACAATTACTACTCTCATTAGGTAACAGTCTATTGATTTTAAAAGAGCTATTACCAGTTCATTAATATATTTATGACAAGTTAACAAACCACAGAAAGAAGCAGTCTATGCAAACATTGAAGATGTTTATTTCTAAAAATATTTCTCAATTACGTCAACATTTCTATTCCTAAAATGTATCTTTCTTCCCAGGTTTCACCTCAATTTCAGGGAGATTGATTAATTTTTCCATTTGTGAACACTGACTCTATTGATCCCCCTTGACATTATACAAGATAGTTGTATTATCTAGAAAGGGGGAGGAAATGATACCTACAATTACTTTCATTCTTAAACATCAATACATATGGAACCTTTTGGGGGCTTTGCTTATAAAGTTAAATGGAACTACTTATTCTAAGAAATGTGACATATATCTTTCAAGATAAAATAAATTAAACTTGCCTGGCTGGTGTGGCTCAGCGGTTGAGCATAAACCTAGGATCCAGGAGATTGTGGTTCGATTCCCAGTCAGGGCACATGCCCGGGTTGCGGGCTCCATCCCCAGTAGGGGGCGTGCAGGAGGCTGCCGATCAATGGCTCTCTCATCTCTCTCTGTCTCCCTTCCTCTCTCTAAAATCAATAAAGATACATTAAAAAAAAATAAAATTATTTCAGAAAAGTTTAAAACTGTCAAAATCATAATGCAACTTAGTCCTTTAATGCAAATATACTTTTATGACTAAAAAAATCTATAAACAGAAGAATTTGTGAATTATTCTTAAAATTCAGCTTCATTATTTGGCAGGAATTTAAGCCTGAACACAATAGAGTATGACCAAAATCGCCCAATGTTTTACAGAATGAGGACATTACTCTAATGAATTCCATCCTCATGGAAAATTTCACCTCATTTTATAAGGTTCAAAATCTGTTCTCTAAGGAAACGGAACTGTTATAGAGGTGGCTGGTCAATGAATAGGCAGAATATAGTCCACATTATGAAAACAATTTATTCATTTTTTTTCTTGGAAGTGCCATTTCTTGTCAATAGCAGGTTCTATAACGTCTTGTGTTTCCTAATTTTTAAAAAGTTTATATTTTCTAAAGTTAAAAACATATTTAAATGTACAAAGAATTAAATAAACCATACGTATCAGACATATTCCTTATTACCCAGAATTAATCACTAGTATTATCTTAACATTTTATTAGTATTAGTATTTTCTGAGGTTTTTAATTCCACCAGGAGTCTTGCTCAGTGTAAAAAACTCAAAAATTATTTTTTGAGAAATAAAAGATACAGCAAAATGTTTAAAATACCCCAAATCCTCAAGCAGAAATACATAGAATTGATATTAGGGGAACTTCATTTCAGACATCTTTCTATCCATGTATATAGATGGGTGGATGAATGGTAAATGATATCTTTATGAATAGTGAATTATTACAAATGCTATTTTTAAAGTATTAAATTTAAATTCAGGGAGTGTAACAAAAGAATGAAACTAAGTGATTAATTTCTAATATTTCTTTATCTAAAAATATATGATTTCTTTAAATTTCCTTTTTGTTTAAAAATTATAAAAATATTCAGATGTAAAGCTTTTACCTTTTTAAAAAACTGCATCTTAATGGGTATGAATTTGTGTGATTTTTTACTGTGAAATATGAAGATATTAGCATTTTCATGTGCACCAATCTTGCCTCTTTCTACTTTCTAATTTTTAAACGTGAATATGCTTAAACTTACCTTCTCCAGGTTTAACATTTCATAATTTTTGTTAAAATATTACCCTTATTTGCTAAGTTTTAGTTTTATAGTTAAGTAGATGAAAAGCTTACCATTACCGCCCCCCCCCCCCTTTCTTGTGGTCTTTTCTGCATTCATTATTTTGATTCAAACATTAATTGGCTTGATTTTATTATCATAATGATTTGGAGCACATGTACACACATTTCTACCCATCGATTTAAATACATATAATCACTTTTAAAAGAACAAAGGAAGTAAGACAAATGAGAAAAAAATTTAAAAGAAAACTCCAAATACTAACATGAGAGAATGAATTAAAATTGTGTTCTCAACTAAGTCAAGTTCTGTAAATGTCCTTTAACTAACTAATTTCAAAATAATTAAAGGGAATGCTCTGTTTTCAAGATAGTTCCAGTTTTAATTTCCAATGTTTATTTAAACACTAGTTGAAACAATGAGCTGCGTTTAAGAATGGTCTTAATACAGAGACTTTATTGATGATGCAGCTTTGTTTCTAACCTTCAACGCCTCCAGATTTACAGATAACATGCCACTCAGTTACTGTGTTAAAATGAATTCTGTTGAAATTACGGGTTCACCTCTTAATTGATACGGTACCTTGCATGGTGAGAGGGTAAGAAAAGCAAGACTGGAGGCACAAAGGCTGGAATTATACTTAAAAAAAGTGTCCTCCATTTGTCACAGTTGCTTCAAGCAGTTTATCACCTGGACAGACTGCTTTCTTCAAACTCGCCCCCTGTAATCTAGCCCAAGAACAGGTCGAAGGGCCTCCCCACCCACAACCTAAGTCCCTCAATTGGCCCAACTCATTCACAAGAGCAGACTAGGCCAGGCTAATGCTCTTCACTGGGCCTCAGGTGACGAAGAACGGAAGGAGGAAATTCTCTGCGACGTGGGGAGGTCCTCACTGAAATCCCACATGCTCTCATTCGAGAATCACGTATTTTGATTCAAAGGGTGCTGAGGTTTTGACAAGCGATATGACACTCTCAGCGACTTGCCCAGCAACGTGAGAGTCACATTAAAGCTCAGGATGAAATAACACGTCTGGCAAAATGGATAACCTGTGATGAAACAGCTCACTGGGAAATGTCACATTGTGCTCATGAATCACCTATCATCAGACATGCTTAGTACCCAGGAGGCTACTGGTCTCACCAGAAGAACATTCCCCACCAAGAATAATTAGCTTCTCTGGAAGCAGCTTTCAGAATAAGCATTCTGACTGCCACAATTAAAAGCATAAGCTGACTATCAGCTATGGTAGCGTTACAAAATAGGCCCTTTCAAAGTAAATAATTGCATCAATATCATATAGGTAATGGGTTCAGGAAGTTTTAAAATAATGGAGAAAGATAGATTTTTAACTATCACTGGAATAAGACAATACATATTCTGGTCACTCAGGAGTAGCACACAGAGGTGGGGAAGCACAACTGTTCATGATTCCTCTTTGTTGAGTAGCTTAGGTTCCCAAAAGAGAGAGGGTGTTGGTCTCTGCAGGACTATATGTAAAATACACAAATCCAGCCTCACTTAATCTATCTTCAAAATATTGATAAAGGAGATTGGTACCGCGTACAATCATATCACTTAGGGTTGTCTGCTTAGCCACAAAAAAAGCAAAAGTATGCACAAAACTTCAAGGGCAGGAGAGATATAAAAACTAGGTCTTTGGATGGTGCTATATAGAACTTAGTTCACTGGTAACTCTCTAACTCTCTGTCTTTCTCTCTCTCTCACACACACACACACACACACGCACACACACAACTCATGCTTGATTTAATGTTCAATATTAAGTACAATTAATCAGGCCACTATTTAGAAACCGGTCAATCTATTAAGTATATTGGAAATGAAAGGTAAAACCACTATTCCATTTATGTTGTAATGCAGTTGGGTTAAGAGAAAAAAGGTGAACACATTAATGTTACTCAACTTTGAATATTAGCTTTATTAAAATGCAATCTGTAGCAAGAAAGCCTCTAAGACATCTGTTTAAAATGGTCCCCTACTTTCCATAAACTTGGCTGTAGAAATATTTGGAACTGAGCAGTTGAGATTTTCATAAATTACTTATAAATATCAAATTTTTAAAAACGGAACAACAAATGATAGTTAAAATTACTTTGAATATTAACTTCAAGTGAATTTAAGGATGCTAAAAGCTAGTGAAATTTTTATGGAGGGTTTGTCTTTTAGTAGGAAATCCATTAAAGTTTGTGAGCTTTGCCTATTTTTTAAAATGTCATCTTAAAAGCAAATAAAAAACCCTTTTAATTTTTTTCAAATGTATTTACCAAAGATAAATCATTGGTTAAAAAGTTACTCATTGATATGTAAAAATACTTTTCTGACAAAACTGTTAAAATCAATGACCGTACATGTAATATCCTGATTACTTGTGCTGGAGGATATTTGTTGTAATACCTACGGTCAGCCTCCCATGTCCTTTTACTTATCTTTCCTGTCTTTAAAAAAATGTACTCAGCTTCACAAACAGCTCTGCTAGCTTTAAAGATAAGTAATAATTCAAGAAGGAACTGAAAATTGACCCCATAGTTTATAGAAAAGGCTTTTACTTGCCAACTCAGGGCATCCTTCAGTTAATTTTTTTCCCCATATTTGTAAATGTGCTGGTAGAAGACATGGGAACGTGGTAGCTGGGTCAATATATTTTATATCTGTCAATTTGGTTTAATTTGCTGGCCAAGATACATTAAAAAAGGTTTTCGCTTACCTTGCTCAGCATTTCCATTTAGGTACACTACCGTTCTCTTTTTCTTAAAAAAATATCTCAGAAGAAATAAAGTCATCTTTAGTAAATCAAGATTTATTCCTTTCTAGTCATACATTTCCACAGTACAGCTTTCTACCTTACAGACAAAGACAATCAAATCAACTAGACATGGCCATCTGGATTTTAAAACCACCAAATAGCGAAATAACTGTTAAATGTATTAGTCTGGCTCTCTGAGTGGCATTTTCCCCTTGTGTCATCACACTAAGTACTCAGGGAAGTATCCATCCCATAATCTGAGACATCCAAGCCTGCAGGCAAGAAGTAGATAGAAAGCAAATGAAGTTTAAAATACAGAAAATTGATTAGAAATAGAATTGAATTAACACCTAGAAATTAGATTGCTTATTTAATTATTTCATTTAGTTTTCATTTTCCTTCAATTACCTTGTAATCTTTTGTAATAAATGAAGCCAAATAATAGAGAGAAGTTTTGGCTTAATTTTTTTAAATAAAATTAGACCATTGCATGAACTAGAAATGTGAAAATATCTGGTCAGCTATTAACTTTTTTTAGGCAACATGATGGCAGTTTGAAGAAGACTCAGTTAAATGAAAATATTTGCTTAATGATTTTGAATTTTTCTAGTTTTTAATGCCAAATGATCTAAAAATATTTTTGAGACAGAAGTATTTTTAGTAAGTCAATATCAACTGAGATGTAAAATGCTATTACAAATGCTACTATAATTCAGGCCCTTGGAAATGATGTATTTAAATATGTCTTTCTACTGAATATTTTAAATGTGTATATTAGAGGCAAACATAAATATATGTAATGTTAGGGAAACAAAATAAAAATAATAAAAAATATGGTAGAACTATCACACACACTACTAAACAGTATAAAAATAAGAGTAGAATATTATATCAAAATTATTGCCACTGGATAATCTATGTTTATTAGTATAAAATGAATCATCTGAGATCATATAGAAAGATTTTGGTATTTGATCATAAAACGTGAATCATCAAAACTTTTGGTTACCCAGGACCAACATTATGAATTGAAAATATAAAGAGCCTAAGGTAGAGAATTATTATTAAGCCTAATCTGCATGTCTTGCCTATACACCCAATTCTAAGTTGGAGTTTGGCTTAGAAGTCTCATGGCTTCCAAGTCATGAGACCAGGCAACAGATGAACATGGTCTGCTGTGATCTTGGTTGCAAGAACCACAGTGCAATGTTGGCCCCCATAAGCCTTCCTTCTTCAGGCAGCCATAAGGCCTGGAATCTCATTATTAGTTTAGCCCATTAGGTCAGAGTTAGAGCTTTGTTACTCAGTAATGACCTATTAAATATAAAAATCCTAGAAGATAATGTTCTAAGCTACTATCAGTAGCTACTATCAGCGACTGATGTCATAGTTCACTGTTTCTGAATCTTTTCCATCCCATAATCCTGAAAGACATGATATGCTTCTATCATTAACACTGCTTCTTTATAGCAGAAATTCTCTATGCCATGACTATTATAAGCCATACAATCCATCACCTAGATAAGAATCACTGCCTTAATTTAATAAATAGATGAGGTCCGTTTCCCATGGGAACCTAAATGAGAGGAGGCTCCTGTGCAGCATGAAACAGGTGAACTGGAGAGAAGCTATTGGATACATGGGCATTATCAGTGAGCAATACAGGTGTCTGGTTAAACTAGACTTATTTTCCATTTAATTCTAACATTTAATATTCTTATTTCTACTTGTAATTCTATTTTTCTTTTACCTACACAAAAAATATTATCTGTTTTGTATTCTGCAATTTCTATAAGATGGTGTAATCAAAATCATCAACTAGCATACTTCAACAAAATACTTGGGAGAACTTGAAGATGTTTTAATTGAGTAGCACGTTCCTAAGCAATATCTAGCAACAAAGGTAATCCTCCTGTGATACTCCCCCTATGACCACAAAATGCCAGCATAAATCATCATAACAAATAATATTTGCAAAATTTAAATATAACCTTCTTGGTAATTTTTAACAGTTATATTTGGTAATGCTTAAAATTACCTATGGAAGAAGAAACAGTTTTTAAATAAAGGCTTGCTATTTAAATTAATAGAATTATTTTTTATACTTTAATTATGTTGTTTAAAAATTTATCTTAGGAGAACGCCAATATTTAAGAAAAAATGGTCACACAACTATTTATATAGAACCATTTAAGGAATCAAAACATCAAATATTAGAACCAGTTTGTTTCTAGAAGCCTCTTCCTTTAAAGATCTAAATTAGTCCAGATAAGATTAGGACAAAATAAATGAATTCCACATCCCACCAAATCTTCTAACAAAGTGAAACAAATTCTACTTAATCTATGGATAGATAAACTACTACATTTGCAGTGGAAGGTAATTAGCTAGCTTTCTTTTCTCAAACTATTTCTGAAATCTTTATTTCAATGAAATTTACAAATCTGATATTTTAAAGCAATAATTTGTGACAAGGTATATATTAGTTTAGTCGCAATGTTGATGCATCCTACTTCTATGGAACCTAAGATCATGTCACAAAACTTTCCATTTCAAAGCCATTTATTGCATTTAGAACATTCCAGGGAGATGTAAACTGAAGTGCACTTAACATAGGTGTTCCAGTGTAAGTCAAGCATAGAGATGATATGGTACCAAGTATAATATGATTTAAAAAAGACTTTTTAAGAAATGTTTTAATAAAGATGATATTACAAACATCTTATTCATTGGAACTGTTCTGGCAAATGTCACACACAAAATACATTACATGCAGCACTAAAAGAGGTACAGAAACATAGGACACTAAAAAAACTAAGTGATTTAACGATGCTTATAAAATGGAAGAACTGAGAAAGTGCTTCTGTGCACTTTGTTATTTTATTCATAATATCAAATGAAATAAAATATCAAATGTATTTTTTTGCGGGGGGGACTCAGATTGATTTGGCTCTTAAAAAATTCATTCTTTAATTATAATGAAGGCTGCCAACAAAAAAATATGGGGGGGAAAACTTCTGTATTAATAATACTTCTCAAAATTATTATAGACATATCAGTCACTTCTCAAATTTAATAAAAATTAGTAAGGTAAAGCAACATTATGTTTTGTGATATACAGGTGATCACACACACATAACCTCAATGAATTAGTTCTTCAAAATGTCTGTTGATGAATTTATATACTAGAAACAAAAAGAAATGCTAATATTAAGTAATATGCCCAATACTCTTACTGATAATGTTGTGGTGAGGAGACTGTAATAATACCAATTTTTAAGAAAAGACTGTGATAAATACAAAAATCCCTGCAAAGGTGCCAAGTATCCCCATTAGGCCCTGACAGTGAACCAGGATATCAGTGGAATTAATATCTAAAGCTACCCTACAGGCCTACATATTACGGCTGCTACAGTCTCGGCCAACATGTTTCCAAGAAAACAGAGATGAGAGTTAATGAATGATTACCATGGAGTTTATTCCTCTCTAATTTAAGAGAATATGGAAAGGAAACTTCTTTTACTTACCATTGAAAGTATGTATTCTCCAATGTGAAGTGGTCCAGAGATTTAAAAATTGGTACCCTAACGCCTTATTTTGCCTTAGGTGATTAAAATGCTTTACAAATGCAATGGCATGCTGTACTTCACAAGGAGTGGTGTAGTAATTCAAATTACAAGCTAGTAATTTAAATTATTTTTATTATTTTATCCTTGGAAACTGCTAAGCATCTGTGAAGTTTGTGATTGCATCTCCTGTCTCAAGGAAGCTGATTGTGATCGAGTTCAAATGTCTATTACAATGGAAACAAATCTAGAAGCAGCAGATCTCCCAAAGCATTGCCTAGATTACATTTTAATACTAAGGTCACATTAAAGAAACTATGTTTAAATTAAGAAGTAGCGTAGCAATTCTATGTTTTAGATAGCATTTGAATGATTTAAATTTAGCTCTAAATACTAACATCGTCAGTACTATTTTAAGATATAAAAAATGAAGGAATGTGTACTTGTTGGAGATTCAGAAATAATCTAATACACTTTAGTTAACTTTTATCACAAAGATATACGCTTACTTAATTTTAAAGATTATGACATATTACAATAATATGAATCCCAGTGGCTAGAACAGGGACTGAATTAACATGTTTTTTAAATTGAACTAGTGTATCTATCTATTCACATTAGACCTACAAATGCACCAGAGATTCTAATAGATTTCTTTGCTAAATCTAGCTTGTATAAGTCTTCCAAATCTCACATAAAATTATTTCATAAATTTAATCATAATTTAAATTAACTGTAGCAAAGTGTTGAATCTCTCTGGGTGGTTCCCTAAAAATGACCCTTAATAACTAAAATTCTATTAAAGGTAACTTATACAATATATTATCTGTTGAAACTCAGTATTCTAAAAAGTTAAATACAATATTTATGATGTTTATAAAATATCTCATTATTTGAGCTGGCATATAATGGCAAATGAATGTAGTGAGCTTTAATTCTGGATTTTAAATTCTTTGAGGAGTTGTTTTTAAATTTTCCTTTCCCTGTAACCTTTATATCATTATGTCATGGTTTCATATTCCTTTACTTAGTAGGTTTCAATATAAAATCTACTTTGAATGATTTTTCTCTCTTTTCATATACATATGTACCCATTTATACCAGCCCCCACACATATATAATACATATACATATATTTATTATATCTGTATGTAATATGTGTATGTATAACATATATGATATAAATAGAAAAATGCATTATCGAGAGCCATATGTTACAGCATTTGTCATACCAAAACTTTCACTACATTCAAAATACTTTAAATTTTCCATGAGGAACAATGAGTTGAATAGAATATTTTGGACCCTTCTAATAATCATTTTCATAAAAATGTCTAAGGGTTGAATGTTTTGAAGTAAAGATTCCATTTTAAGCTCAATCACTGACATAACTTTACAGAAATGTACACGTCTTTCCTCCGTCTTGGACATAAGCAATTACCAGAGTCATAAACACCTGTTGTATAGGAGTAAAAAGGTGGAAACCAATGACCAATATAGAATAAAATTCATAAAGATTAATAGACCTCTTCTATGGAAAATGAACACAATTATTTTATATGGATTCCAACTATGTGAAATCAGGACATTTGAAAAAATTAATGAAAGCAACATCAAAGCCACAATGGTGATAACTGTATAGTTTCATAGACATTAATACTATGTATTTTGGAATGACCAGCACTTGAAGGGAAAGCATTGGCTTATATTTCTTTATGTGACTCTCAGTTAGATAATCATAAAATAAATAAGTCAAATCTGTTTGAAGCTCTTCTGTTGCTCCTGAGTGAGCAGTGGGGTTCGGTGCACTTCTTGGGGGGGTGGATCAGCGTGTGCACATGTGATCACGCTCACCTCACAACTGCCACTGGGCTTCAGGGCTCTAACGAGGGCATCTTCACCCCGCCCTACATTGCACTGCTTCCAAACTTTTCTACACTCGCTGGGAAGACTCATAGATACTAAAGACAATATTCATTTTTGCAACACACCATGACAAACGGTGAGATACTCGGCACTCTTCAGAAGCTGTAGAACTGACGGGAAACTGGCAAAGCTGCTAGTCCTCGCTTGGGCCCGACCCCCCCAGGGGCTGCTCCTAATTCACCAGGCTGCTGCTCTTGATGTTGCACAGTGCCCCAAGAGTTAATGCAGCTCTCACTGGCCCCTGGTTATTCTGGGGAGTGGCTTAGCGTTACCTACTGGCAATCAGCTGAAGAAAAATAGCTAGAACTACTCTACTACAATGATAAGGGAGTTTTAAAATTAAACCTCAAAAGATTGTTTGCAAATTGTTGATCAAAATGCATAATAAAAGCTATGAAATAGTTTTTGTCCAGCCTGATAATATTATATATACTCCAGGAGATAAAAATCTGGGAACTCTGGGATCAGCACAAATATATGTATTTAATAAATGATTTTTAAAATGTGTGCCATTTCTAGTCCAAATGATGATTATAGACTACCTAAAGCTATTGTATAAAACACTGCTTCACTGTGTAGGAAACACAATGATGAAAATACACACACATTTATAACTTTATGCATATGTACTCATGTATGTACATAGTATATATATGTATGCATAGATATATGAAATAAGAGCATATAAATGAAAAAAAAGGTTGAACTCTTGCATTGGAAAATCTGAGCTTCACAAAATTAATAAACTACATGCTATCTGATAAACTAATAGCGAAGACAAAAGAAAAATCTATTAAGTAAAAAGATTTACTCCACTCACATAATGGAAAATATCACCTGTTCCATTTTCTAATGTAAATATGTAATTTGGAAATGGATTCTATGTTTAACACAGACAAGATGCTCTTAAATGCTTTTAAATGCTCTTAATGATCTGTTGTATTTTCCACAGTTACTGTGTTCATTTTCCATTAAGACCTTGTATGTATATGCCAACTGTATATAGCTTTGAATTCTTTTTTTTTTAACCTTCATCTTTTTCATAGATTAAGGTTAGGAGATATGAGAAAAACATATGTGTGTGTGTGTGTGTGTGTGTGTGTGTGTGTAGTACTAACATTTATTTAAATATTTAAGACTGATGTGTAATATATTTACAAAGTAATGTTGACTTAGGCATCATGCAAAGTTACTTGTACATTTTACAGTGGAAAACTTCTCTTGAGAGATTTCAACTACTCCCTTGAGAATAAGTATATGATCTCAACATAATACAGGGCATGTACCTGTCTAGGATAGACACAAAAAACACCTTAACTTATAAAGTAACCAAACTATGGTTTAAAAGTAATAATCAACTGAGTTTAACTGTGAATTGAATAATTCTCCAAATGAATCTGAATCCCGACAGGCCTCCAGACAGAGGTGTCGTTTCTCCCTCTGCCCAACCCGTCCAGGCTTGCCAGAGGACGCTGTCAGTCAACTCAGAAACTTCCTTCACCTTCCACCTCCCATACTTCTCACCCCAGACCACTATAGAAAAACTTAAACTTTTGGAGGCGTTAACAGTGACTAAAGTTGTGCAGAGAAAAAGCGGTTCAGGATTCCCATATTTCAGCATTTTAATACCTACTTGCTCTTGGACAAGGGATAAAACATCAGAGTCACTCAAATTTGAAGCAGTTGCAACCTTAGGACTTCCTGAAAGTCAGTCACATATTTAAAGTGACAAAGACGCTGCAGAGGACAGTTAGACAGCGACCGTCTGCCCGCTGACCGCTACCCCACTGAAGTGCCAATAATGAAAATTCTAGCCGTTTGCATGGGTTTGTCATCATCTTTCACCCACCATTATACTCCCAAGGTTGAATTCGAGGTGTTCACTTTCCCCATTAGTTTAGACTCATTTATGACAGCTAGCCCCCAGCACCCCCTTTATTCCATCGCCTGGGCGAGGGGGCGCCTGAAGAATCATGACCGTGCCTCCTAAGTAACAGTTCACCAAACCGCGACAGCTGCGCACCGCAAATGATGAATTGCAGCTTTGTGGTCACCGCCTGCTCTGAGACTTCTAGGGCCACTTTCCTTTATGCACACACCGGCCGCAGGAGACAATTCCAATTGCCTACGCGATATAAATTCCCACTGTTTTTCTGGTCAGAACCCCAATTTATCTGAGGACATCAATATGCCCAATAAAATTATTCCGTTTCTCATAAAGTCGGGGCAGGAAAAGTGCCACAGTTCTGGCCAGTCAGATGGAGGTAAAAGTTGACATCCCTTCCCAAATTTAAGGGCAAAGTGCTTTTTGTCCATTTTTTGGTTCCTTCCTTCCTGGACAGTCAACATGAGGCTATGGGGCCTGGTTGTGCAAGGACCATCTGCAACAGGAAAGAGCAAGCGGGACAGTAAAAGCCTCCAGTATGCACAAGAGGGGAGGAAGAGGGAAAGAGCCTGGAATCCGGGGTCCATCCTGGAGCCTGCATGTTAGCCCTGAGGCCTAATCTCAGACCTCTTGTGAGATACAAGAAAATGTGCTCTCTTTAAGCCACTGAGTTGGATCCTCTAGTACTTGCACATGATTCCTAACGAGCACATAGACTATTTCTAAACATGGTTTAGTAATCACTCTCTGTGATATTTAAGAACATTAAATATTCCCCGTGCATTGCTAAAGAGGGAATTTATGTATAAGACAGTGGATTCTTAGCTGAGCAATAGAACCCAGCTAACTCAGTCTTTAAGGGCAAAGTTTGTGGCTATTCTTATTTTACTTAATTCAGTTCATTGCTTTAATCGACCAAGTATAATTTAAGCCATTATTTCTACAAAATTATCAGTAACAAAAAATTTCATAGAGAAATATTTACAAGTAATTAAAAACTTAAAACTTTTCAAACGTTATATTTTTGAAATACCACATTTTAAAGACCTTTAGTTACTTTTACTCAGACAAGAAAATTACAAATTTCCAGCCGGAAAAGCAAAAGCAAATATTAGCTATTCAGCAGTACCAATAAGGAGAGAACACATAATTTAGCGGGCTGAAATAGAACCCTTCTTTTAGAAGTGACACTGTAAAAGTTATTTTTAAAATATACTGTTTGTCTTCCCAAACAGACACAGACCTTTTTATGAATGAGCGCACAGAAGCTAAACTTGGGGGAGGGGATAGCATCCCCTAAAACCTAGGCTGTCTAGAAGAGGAAGTTCTTTTAAAAACTCAG
The DNA here is from genome assembly GCF_054644295.1 of Miniopterus natalensis. Taxonomy (NCBI): domain Eukaryota; kingdom Metazoa; phylum Chordata; class Mammalia; order Chiroptera; family Miniopteridae; genus Miniopterus; species Miniopterus natalensis. The sequence continues at coordinate 76,394,091 of NC_142086.1, read as the reverse complement.
CCTATCAAACGGCCAGAACTGTCACTGGTGGCAGCAGAATCTTATCACTGAAACTCGAATTACTTGCCAACTTTTCTGAAGTTACTGGAGTGAATCCATCTCAACAAAAGCATGTTTTTCATTTGGTTTGTGTTCTTGGGTGCTTTATCTATTTATTATATATGGACTTCCTTTGGAGATACAAGAAATTGTATAGAGCCTATCTGATAAATGCACACAGAATAACCAACTTTTTATGGTTGGAAATGAATTCTTTTAAAGGAGATGTTACATTACAAAATCTCCAAATTCAGTAATAATAAGTACATCTTTCCTTTTGTAGTAGTACAAAGTGTAGATTCAATTATATTTAATTTTAATTTGAAATCAATTGCTTTTGAGATAAAAAAAAAGAAAATAACCTTAGTTCTTTAATTAAAAAAATTTTAATTAGAAAATAAAGGGCATTGAAATACCACTACTTCAGTAGCATTTCAAAGGGTGTTCTATTCTTTTAAGAAAATGTCTTTTTTAAAGGATTGACTTTCTATTTTTATGCCCCTTGAGAAAAATCTCAGAGCAGTGGATTAGACAAAAGTGGGCTTTACAGACATGGAATCAGAATATAAAATAAGCATGTCTAATTCACATAGAACAATACCTTTTGAACAAAAACAAGCCCCAAACCACAGGACCATATATCTGTACATGAAATTTTCATCATAATCACTGCAAAAACACTAAAACATCATTTAAAAAATTAGATCACCACTAAAATAGTCTGAATTTTGCCAAGTTGTTCTATTATGGAATAAACATTCATAATGATTTAGTAAACTTTTATTCTATTAATTTTTATTTTTATAAGAGGAAACAAGTACTTAACCTTAAAAAAGTTCAAAAACTATAGGAGAAAATCATGCAACTATATTCACAATTCTACAACAGGTGATTTTATTGTTAAATACAAAAATATTTGTTGTAAAATTCTACTTCAAAATAGTGTCTTATTCCTTAATATTGATTATTTAATAAATAAATAATAATCCATGGAAGTAAAAATATAAAAAGTATAAGGAGCACTTATAATTAAAAGTTATAATTTATATCTAAATCAAAGTTGTATGTCATCTTAATATAACATTTCTTTTATTGTGGTAGATATTTGCATTTCATTATGATAAAGAAGTTATTTTTTAAACAATAATTACAAAATTTTCAATTTCAAAACTCTCTCTTAACTGCATTTTTGAAGAATTATTATTCACTAAATTTTAATTTTTTAAAATCTACCTCATTATATTTCAGATACCTTAAACAATTTTCAAAAACTATTCAGCTAAAATTGTTAAAAATCTACTAGTTAGGTACCATCTACCTAATGATGTCTATGTTCTTCATATAACAGAAAAAATATTTTGCACAACTAACCAAATGTAAAGTATATTCATATTTTAAAAAACAACATTGTAAGGTTTACATTGGAATTGGATACCTTTGCATGTGCAGTTTTGAAAATAGCAAATAAAGATTCAGGATTTTTATTTTCATCTTTAAAACAACTCACTATTAATTAAGCCAACCAAAATCTGATTACATTTTCATTTATTCCTCACACCATTTGTACACCATTAAGAAATACAAAATAGATCATATCTGTAAATGTTAACATTATAAAGCTAAGAAACCTATAAGTTCCTCTAAAAGACAAGTACCAAAATAACTTACTGTAGCATTAGAAATTCTTGGAAACCCGAACCCTAAAATAAATATACACTAAATATTTACTTTGAATTATTAAAGGCATTCTTATAGTTTTGGAGGGAAATACAATTCTGTTTGAAAATATTCTATGGGAAGACATTTCAGCCAAGTGTTTTGAGAGCACCTCAGGAGATCAAACACGTCCACAATAATGAATGTGAACAAACATAGGGCCTAAACATCTTTTGTACCCTGATAAATGCTCATGTACCCCGTCTTTTGTAATAAGGCCTGTCGTCCGCAGCCTTACCAACACAGAAGGTGGGGAGGGGCCCTCCAAGGGAGCTGGAAGGACCCAGGTTGTGGAATGGGTGTTTCTGTACAGAAAGCATGTAATTCAGATCATTTCTGATTTTGAATCTCCCTCTGTGCTGCAAGGGAGCAAAGGGCCTTCCCACCGGCTGTAAACGGGGCAGGACAAATCCCTGCAACGCCACAGCAAGGCCGCACGAGGAGGTCACCTCCCCCGGGCTCCCGGAGGAGTCCCAGGAAGGGAGGGCGGTGTGAGAAGCAGGGCCCCGGACAGGGGACAGGGGACAGGGGACAGGAAACGGAGCTAAAGCGCCGATCCCGGGTTCGGTCCACTGCTATGGGACAGTGCGGGCAGGCTCCTCGGCACAGAGTCACAGGGACTTTGCGCTGCAGAGCCCAGGGCTGTTACGTTTCGTTTCTAAGGAGGGGCCACCACTGTCAGCAGCAAAGTCCTCCTCAGGAGGCTGCTTCTGCGACAGTGCTGAATATTACGTCTCACACTGATGAAGGATGTTTCTCCACGGAGTCTCCCACACGAAATGATCATAAGAAAGCACTCTATTAAGGGGCGTGCCTTAACGAAGAAAATAAAACAGAATCCACGTGTTCCAAAAACTTCAGACATTTTAAGGAAAATGGTTGGGAGCCATATTTGTAGTTTTGAACAACACGGTTTCACAGAAATTCAAAGGGTGTTCTTAAGGAAAACCCGACTCATCCTTTATTTGACAACTTCTTTTGCAAAGATACAGGAAATGAACCTGAAAAACCTGGTACATTATGAATTTCCCCAACAATATTTGCTTTCCTAAGGCTTTTATATATGTAATCTCTGAATTTTTTAGGTCCATGCACATAGCCTTACACCAAAACATAAAATTATGAATCATCTTTGATTTATTAGCTGTTTCTGACTTATTCCTATTAAAAGTAAATAATAAATAAATAAATAAATAAATAAATAAATAAATAAATAAATGCCAATTTTCCAGGGTTGTAAAATTACATTAACTAAGTCTCCTATTCAGCTGAGTTTTGCATGTTGAATAATAACTTCCCTATGTCCCTTCAGAAACTGTCCATAAGCAGGTTGTTCTTGTTTATTTTATTGGCCAGAAACATTGGAATTTCAACCAAATGAAATCTTACTGACACACAATAACATTATTTCCAGTAATATAACAGAGGCACCTTGGTGGCAATGATTTGTTTTGTTTCCCTACTTAACGGAACATAATTTTCTGGAAAAAACCTAAACATGCACTAAAGTGAAGAATCATGTTTTAGCTAAAAAATTTTTCAATGGGAAAATATTGGAGACAAATGGATAGTAATAGTTATAATTTTACACTTTTAAAGCTAAGAATATATATTTACCATAAATTGGCTCTTTATTTGACTGTAAAATAAGGTAGCAGTTATGCAAAAGGGCCATTGAGTGTAAAGCAGCAGAACACAGTACTGGATGCATATCAATGAAATACAGGGAGAAACAATTATGCTGTAAAGATGTAATAAACCTGATTCCCCCTCCCACCAGTTTTGGATATATAGTGACGCCATCCAGGCACTCTGTTCTCAGCTTCTCTATTTGAGAAGGAACAACAAAAATATTCTACATTTCTTACAATACAGGCTTATGTTGAGGAGGAAAAGATATAGTGTCATCCACCATCATTAGTAAGTTATTCCTAAAAATATCTGAGCCAGCAGATGGCTGGGGTGCTCACTAAAACTTGTTTACAAATACTCCATCCAATTCTCCTCCCCCCAAGCACATAGTTGGGATGTGCCCTGTCATCCCTTTGAATTAGATGTGCCCATATGACATGTTGGGAAATAAAATGTGAACAGATGTAATGCTTTAAAAGCTAGTGAGCCATCCACTAGTCTCTTTCTGTTACACGGGGCAAGGTGGTCTTCCATCACCCTCAGCCCTGAACAGCATGCGAAGTCCTCCTTGCTCTATGGCGTAAGCGAAAAGTAAACCTTTGTTGAGATAAACCAACAAAAGGTGGGATGGATTATTAATGCAGGATAACCTACACTATTATGACTCACAAAACACATAAATTCCAAAAGGTCAAAATTATGAGGTTATGCCCAAAGACTGAAAATAAATGTAAAATCCCTCTTGGGTATACTTTGTGTTTTAGACACCAATTGATGGCATCTTCATCTCAATTAGACTCTCTTTTTTAAAACCTATAATTTTAACCACCAATGTCAGCACTCTAGGTTTTTCTGTTATCCTCTCATTTTAATAACAAGAAAACTGAACTAAGTGGTAAGTGAATTACACAAATATTGTTACACAGCCTAAAATGGTGATACTGTCAAGATTTAACTGCCGAAGTAGCGGGGGGGCCACTTTGTAAAGTACATGACTTCCTAACCACTCTACTTTACATCTCAAACTAATACAAAATAAGATTGAACAATACTTGTATTACATAATAGCTATACTTCATCATGTCTTTTAAACTCATACTCAAGACACAAACCATTGTTTACCTCTGCCTCCGCAGACTTAGAAGCAGTCAATCTCAGAGTGTTCATCAGCTATAACTTATTCTGAATTAAGTCCCTGATATTTCAAGCCTCAACTTAACATCCAGAAAACACAGTTTAGATTAGGTCAGTTCTAAGTCACATATATGGATTCTATTTCTATGGTATTCCTCTAATACAAAATTCAAAGGCTCTTATGAATTACCAAATTAAACAATATTTCCTTAGTCTGACCTACCCAGGACATCACAAGTGTCTGCTTTTCATAAATCCCACTGTTCTCAAAATAATGATCAGCAACATTGGTTAAATACCAACCAGGTGTCAGAAAATTGTCTAAATACAAAGAAGCCATCATACACAGTTACCAAATGTGATTAGATTCAGGTGAGTGGGGACAAGAAATGGCAAATAAATTGAGAAGAGATAAACTTGGTACTAAGGTATGGAGAAAATCAAATGGTTTGCTGAGAAGTTTGGGCTTTTTCCTCCAAGCAGGGCAAAGTCATCAAAATTCATGAGTAACATAACATTAGCAAGTCAACTGCTCAGAGAAGAAGCGGTGGGGCAAAGTTTCAAACTCAGGCTGCAGAGTCATTTGGGGGCAAATGGGGTGAATCTAAATCTTACATCATCATCACTCATTTGAATTTCTACAGTAGGCTGTGTGCTCATATACTGAAAACACTTGCCAATTTGTACAAAGGGTTAACTGGTTAGGTATAGTGGTGGAATATAGTTGTTTTGTTTTTATTTGTATTTAAATTCACTTAATCTGTCCATTGTGAACTGAGAAATGAGAAAACATAACAAATATATAACAAAAACAATTTCAGAGCACATTGCTTAGGTCAGATGAAGAACTATGTGTGTTTTAGACACCTTCCTCACATCCAACACTGCTTAAGGACTTAAAGCCTATCTGGTTGTCACCACAATTGTCACAAACTTGTTTAGCAGCAAGTTTCAAAGGGGAAAGTTTTGTTACTTCCAAGTGGTTCTACAGGATGAATAATGACTTCATATCTCCCATCTCAAAACATGAAAAATAGACTCTTAATGAAGATCATCCCAAAAGTAAGTTATCAAAGTGTCATGATGCAGGAGGTACAGAGTTTAATATCATTCTTAAGTATAGATAATTATGTGCCTATTGAAACTCATAAATAATATTTTTATAATTTTACTATAAAGAAATAAATAACACAATTATCTGGAAAAGAGAATTTTAAATGTATATTTCTATGTACACTCCTACCTACATATGGTTATAAAATATGTTTGCTATTAGCAGGGAAATTAAATTTCAGACACTTTACTGTCCTTTGGATTTTAGAGGGGATTGATGATTAGTCCACAAATTTACATGTCATATATTTACATTCCAGCACGATAATTTAAAAACAAAAGGAAATTTTAGAGGTTTTGCTTTTTATAAAAAACAAAAAAAAACAGTTAAAATATAGGTGAAAAACAGTAATTCATGTTTCTCATTTCAGTACTCAGGAACTTATATTAATTACTGGTGAACAAATATGGTGATATAATAAGTTCTACTTACCATCTGGATAAAATTCTTGGAATTTCATTTGGACAATTATCCCAGTAAAATTATTGAATATCTGAAAAGTTAGAGTGATTGAAAAGGATCAATAAAACATACCTTATACGTCATTTTATAATATATGAATTCCATGATATTTGACTTATAACTGCCCAGACTTATTCAAGGATACATTCGGACTGGTGATTTTCACTTAATATGAACACTGTCTGAACTCAGGCAGTAGGCGTGTCCCTTCAGTTATTCACACACCACCCTGAGTCTAGGAGCTGCAGCCCGCCTGTCCTCACCTCAACCCTGACCTGCAGGAACCACACTGCAGATAAAGGACATAATTCATTCTCAACTCTGGCTCCATGCTTCCCTTAAACCAAGTCAAGAGACTGCACCACTACATTCTTATTTTTCAGTGCACAACTTCTGTGGGGGAAATTGCATTATAATGTTTCACTGTGATAAGAGAAAATCTGTATCCTGAAAATTTAAGTGCATATACTAGGTGAGCTTATTTACAACTTTAGTCATCATATCACCTCTGCAAATGTATTTATTTTAAGATAGTGATTACAAGATTATACAGATGCAATACTCTAATTGCCAAGTACTGTTATAAAATCAGAAGAACCCTCATCAGTGTAAAAATTCCTTATTTTTAAAAGATAAGGAAAACGAGACCCAATAAAGGAGAAATGGTTTGGCCAAGATCTTAGCTTAGAGAGAACACTGTGACTGGCTGCTAAGTCTCAAGGTTTTTGCTTCTCTTTTTCCGCGGTACTACTTTAAAACACATTTATTAAGGCTCTGATAATACCAAGCACTGAATTGGGCACTGTGTAATGAACAAGACAGATAAGACACCTGCCTTCATGAAGCATAATTCTGCTGATCTCGGTTCATTAAAGCATTGAATATAGTACATTTCCATCCATATCAATGATAAAGAATGCAAATATAACCAAGATAATAACATTTGGGTATGCAGTTCTACTAAGAGCCAAGTCTGGTTCCAGTGAATATTCTTTCTTTAACTTTGGAAATATATTTGGCCTGCAAAAATATTTAGCTAAACATCTGAGTATCTTTGACATGTACACAGATATTTTGTGCATCGATAAATCTTTCAAAAATTGAAAGGAACACATTTTTCCACTGAATCCTTTAAAAGGAATATGTTGTTTGCTGCTGATCTAAATGTGTCGACTTCCAGACTCAGTGTGAAGCTTAAAAACATGCTGTAGAGATGAAAAATTCCACATGTGTAAATGGGTAGATTTCACACGGAAGAGCAAAATAAAGACCTTGAGATCCATTCTGCACATCATTTCCTAACTGCTGTTTCATATTTAGTGCAGGGTTAAGTGTTCTTCTTATAGTAGATATTTGCAAAACAGAACAATAGAGTTACATATAAAATATTGAATTTCTAGACTTTTGAAGCACTTTTCTCACTTCTTCCTTTTCATGCCTCCAACCAATAAAAGTAACTGCTTTCCCATTTAGTTGCATTGCCTTAATAACTTTGGAAATATCACTTTAGAATGACTTTCACATGAGGCAATTAGGATGTTTACTGCATTATAAAAGTAGCCATTAAAACATGGGGGGGAGGGGGAAGAGCCCAAAATAGTGTACTAAACATGAGTCCAAGTTCTGCCTAAAATCACAGTTATTTCTAATATTAAAACAACAGAGAGATATGCAGAATATTTACTAAGTATAAAGTGATTATTGGTTAGGTTCTCATGAGAAAGACAGTCCAAAGTTTACCATCTCAAATCACTTAGGAATGCTTCGGTTTTAGCAAGAAAGCCTTCAGATACCCCATAAACTCTTTTCACATAACATTCAATATAGTGAAATAGCAAATTTTTTCACCAAAAAGAATCAACCTGTAGAATGGAACAATAAGAGGAGGGCCAAGGAAAATTATTCCCATCATTTTAAAGACCAGAGCCTGGCCCATGGTCATATACTTGATTATTGATAGAACTGAAGCTGGTTAATGCTCCTTAATTACTAGTTTCACATCTTTCACAACTTCATAGCTAAGAAAAGATGAGTTTTGTTTATTGTCATGCACTTAGGATATAAGACATGTTTCATGTCAGATGTCATACAAATAAAATTATAACATATATACCATCATAGATCATATATTGTTACATATATCACATATCACTGGAAATGCCTGAACTTGAAATCTGCATCTTTCGCTTTTAGAGACCAACTCCATCATATAAGGATTATCTTCTCAGCATTGGGACATTTAGATATTCTAATCAATTGCACCATCAAAGTTTGTAACCACTAACTTTGGCCCAATTTCTTCCTACCTTCCTTGGAGAAAATTTTTTTCAGTAGAGAGATCTCTACAGATTTTTCTGAACTGCCTTCACTTTTAGAATTAAATTCAAAGCGTTCCTGAAAAACAGCCTCAGATCCTATTGCCTTATGTTGTGTTCTTATTCCTAATCACTATCATGTAAATTTTGGTCCTGAGATTTGGATTTTTCAAAATATCAAATGGCAGAGTGTTTTCTTTTTATTTTGTACTATTTTACTTATAAAATCACTCGGATTTCTATCCTTGAAACCGATGGTACCACATACATGAATATTATCTGTCATATGCTTAGAAAAAATGTCAGAGATTGTTTTTTTAAGTATTATCTTACTTATTACTGGGAATTGGGGGGGGTGTCAAAAGAACACCAGTGATATTCCCATTTCTTTCAAACACGGCATTAAACAGAGGCCAAATGTTTATGACAGAAACAAGCTACACTGATGTTGGCTGTGTCTGCCACAAATCTATCAGTTACTATGTGCTTCAAATAAGATGATCAATTTCTTTTAATAATGGCTTTGTTATTACAAAATTAAAGGAAAGAAAAAGGACAACTAAAAGAGAAAGGGGAAGGGAAATTCCAATAATGTTGACAGTAGTCATCACTTACTACATGCCCCCTATGAGTTATGGAAGACTGTAAGCCAGAGAGTGACATGACTTGATTTAATGTCTTTATTACATTTATTCTGGCTGTTAAGTGGAGAATAGATGAGGGAGTTGGGGGGAAAGCAGTGACTCTAGATAAGTGAGCAGAAAAGTTGGAAGGCTGCTGTTGTACTGATACGTTCGACTAGAATGAAGTAGTGAAAATGGACAGAAGCAAATATAGTTGAGATGTTGTGACAATAAACTTGGGGGGGGGGAAATCAAGGATGATTCAGGTTTTTGGCTTGAGCAAGAAGGTAGATCTTAGTGCCTTTTATGAAAATGGTATGTCTAGGGGGAAAACATATTTGTCCATGATGGAGCAGAGGAGAGTGGGAGGAAAGACTATTATTTGGCCACGTTGCCATTATAGATTTAAAAACACTTGTTCTATTGGTCACAGTGAACAAGATGCCCTCTAATAATTTCTGCTTTACTAACCACAAAATTTGCTTGATAATAAAGAAAATAGCCAGTTCTCCAGTTCTGCTACATCATGTTCAGGTGTTTCATAAGTAACTCTCATATGGTCTACATTCTCAGTCTCTTGTTCTACCAGATTCTTTTGTAGGAATCATTACTAATACTCATGTGTCTCTTACTTTGACCATTTATACATCCCTCTATCTTGTAATCCCCTCTAGTTAATGTCCCTTTCATGGCTAAGTTCCTCAAAAGAGAACATGAAATTGTTAATTTGAACTCGCCCATTTATTTTGAATTCTACTTCGCCACTGCGTGGGTGCTTCCACTTCCACTACATTACTGAAACTGACCTCACCAAGTTCCTCATTTAACCCATAATAGCAACACCTCACAGATTTTTTTTTTGTTGAGCTCTTTCACTGGTTCCTCCTCCTCTTACAGGTTGTTTTTTGCACATTGCTGTTTTTAATTTTATTCTTTCTCCTGTCAACATTTTGCCTTGAGTAATATCAACACTCCATTTATTAACTGCTGATGGCCAACAAATCAATATCTCTAACCTGTATCCTAACCTGTAGGTTCACATATGCAACTGGTTACTTGGCATCTCTACCTGGCAGCCCTGTACACACTTCAAACAAAACATGGCTAAGCACTGAGCTCCTTACCCTCACTCCCAAACCTCCCTTCCTATTCCTATTGGTGGATAGCGTCACCATGAAACCATTAACTCAAGACAGGTGCTCAGGAATCAATCCATACTACTGCATTTTCCACATCCTCCAAAATTTATCGCTGAATCAACATGGTCAATATTACTTCCTTAAAATATCCTGCCTCAGCTCTTCACTTCTCCTTCACCACCACGCTGGCCTTTTTTCATGTCTCAATATTACCTGAACGAATCATTTCTTCTCATCATTGCTGCCAAAGGTCCCTGTCTAAAATGTGCAGCTCAGTTGCTCTCCTGCTAAAAACCCTTAAATAGCTCTTCACTGCTTAAAGGAAAAAGTTTAAGGACCTGAGCAGGGCTCCCGACGATTTCCAAGATCTGATCCCTGCCTTATTTCCTTGCTGTCATTCTTACCTCTCACCAAACCTTTCTATATGCTTTAACAGTACACAATTCTACTGGAGCTTCTACACTTAAATGAATGTTTCTTGATGACCCTGGTAGAAGTTCTTCTTGGTTATTTTATGCTTGTTTATACAAAGTTCTCATATAGCAACTCTCATATTTTATGGAACTCATTGATTTCATACCTCTAACTTCACTATATTGCTCTTGTCTTGATAAACCTCTGGACATGATTAGCTTTCAATAAATGATTGATGTTATTCAAGAATAAATGAGAAAAAAGAATAAATTAATTACTGAGCAAATAATTTGTCCCAAAACCCTATTAAAAAACCTAATACTTATAAATAATTGCTAAAATTCCCATGATTTTCTAATCCAATATTAAAGTAGAGCCCACAAAAAATTATAAACCTATATTACATAAACAGTCTACCATGAAAAGAACAGTGTGAACGTAGGACAAATCTATTAGGTCAACTATTGACAGACATAAGCCATTTCATGGACTTTGACTATAGCTAAACTTGAGAAAACAAATCCAAGTTAAACTTTGAACTTCAGAATTTAGGGAGAAAAAAGGCAACTGAAATAAATTACATATTCAGTTTAAATTCAGTTGGCACTATTTCTAGGTACAGCTTGAAGTTCTGTTAGCTGTCATGTTTATTCTTGCCAAAACTAACCATAGGTAAAGCACCTGAAAAGCTTAAGGTCTTCAGCAAATAGTCACTTTTAAAAACAGGTAATGTTACTCATGTGGTTGAGTCAGAACTATATTTATTCAGTGGTACAGATGGAAATAATTTGTTCTGGAAACCAAGATAGTATTATTATTTTATCATTTTTACCTACAAAAATAATTCACATGCTAGTGTACATGAAGAGTCTCAGACTATAAAATATATCCAGACATATTTGAATCAGAATGGCACCATGTTATAGCTATGAAATTTAGATTTAATACGTTCATACTGTTTACTTTGTACCTCTATATTAATAACATGTTAGTCTCTATTTTATTTAAAATACATAGCAGTATATAAGCTCAGCTTCACTGCAAAAGATTCAAACAACACACATATTTGCTATAAAAAAGTTTTTGTTCTTCTTTTCCCCCAGTTTTATTTCCTCCCCCAGAGGAATTTAGTGTACATCATTCAAGTTATTATGCTACATATTTACACATGTAGTTTTTAACCATTCATATGATTTATTATATGTATTGTTCAATGTATTGCATTTTCTCTTAATAGTGATATTTAAAGATACTGTTGGTAGAAGTATAAACTGTGAAGAAATTATTGAAGGCATGACTAAAATATTAATCTTTAACCAGCAATTCCACTTCTTCAAAAGGAGAAATTAACAGTGGTGTTTATTACAGAGCTGTTTGAAATAATGAAGTAGGATAAACAATATAAACGTCTAAGAATATAGAAGTATTTTAATATATGATAACATATCCATACTCTAGATTATCATGTTGCTGTTTAAAGTAATGAGACAGATCTACATGTAGTGAGCTTTTGTACCTGTAAGTTATTTCCTATTGTCCCTCTGAAAATCTTCATTCGGTTTTATTTGTAAGCAGTATTCTCAAAGATTAAGTCTCATGAAAGAAGGATAGTAATTGTAAATTCTTCAATGTCAGAAAAAAACTGTGGTTTTTGGTAGGTTTCAGAATTGAAAAAGAATAGGAAGTTTTATTTTTCTTAGAAATCTCTCCCCCTCAGGGTGTAGTTACAAAGCTCAATGGCCTTGGGAAACTCATTTTTAGCAAGGCATTTTATCTTTCTCAGCCTCAGTTTCCCAATCCCTAATTTGAAATAAGGTGATAATTAAGTATGAAAGCACATAGCACAAAAAGCTACTCATTAAATGTTTTAAAACTATAATTAAAATTCTTCCTTCAGAGATTCTCTGATAAACCCAACAAATGCTGATCATCTCAGTTATTTAATCCCTAACAACTTAATTTATACAACAGGCAAGAGCAACTGGTTAATAGAACAATAGATATCGGTGAAGGGTGATAATTTATTAAATAATACCACACTTTAACTATAGGTTATTAGTGTAGAAAAAAAGAAATCTCAATTTTAATTTACTACTTAGCACTAATGTATTTTTAAAAGGTAAAATAATTTACTAAAAACAAACGATGAATCTCAATAGATTAAGTGCAAATAAAACTTCCAGAAAAGTCTAATAGTCCTTCATTTCTGATAGTAGTTTGCAATATATTTGTCATTTGCTTATATGTTGCTTACTATATTTTATATTTATTTTCATACTATAAAATAAAATACTTGTAGAATATAGGTCTTCTTTTCCTTCTTATCACCTCACCTAACTGATCCTATTTATCCTACCACGGAATGTACTAAATAAATGTGGAATGATAAAAGCAAATATTGGTGTTATGTCTACATTACTGTAACCACCAAGAGGAGATAGAATGGCAAAGAAAGTTATGGTAGGAAGTTTCTATGTCCAAACTTATGCTCCCACTTGGTTCTTACACCTTTTTAAAGCCACATCTTAAGGCAAAAATACTAGGTATGAAATATGAGCATGAAAGAGAAAAAAAACCTTTTCTAAATATTCAAAAAAAGGCTTAAAAAGATAATTGAGAAATACTTTCAGAAATATATAAATATTTTTAAATATTCACTTCTTCTCAGACAGAGTATTAGAGAAGAGATAGTTAAGTAATTCACTTAAAGAAGACCAAAAAAAAAAAAAAGAGGAAACAATTATTCTACAATTAAAGATAAATTCACAATCTTATAAATAAAAGATAGTTTCAAATGTGGTACTCTCTTCAAAAATCTCCTTTGAGATGAAAGGAGAGAATATAAAATATATTTTATTATGTTATTACTCTTTCACATTTCTTGCGAATTATTTTTGAAAATCAGATTCAATGAAAACATTCTTAAGATGATGGTTCACATAAATTATCTCATTTAATTTTCTCAATAGCCCACCGAGATAGGAATTCTTAGCCTCGTTTTGTTGATGATAAATTGGGGCTCAGAGAAGTTAAGAAACTTGGGTAGAGATAGCCCGGCCACACTTCAGAGCTGGAATTTGAATTCCCATTTGTTCACTGCAGATTTACTTTTTAATTTTTTACCACATCACAGTTGCTTTAAAATCCTTATATGAACACAAATACTTTGCATTCATAGTTTTACTGATCAACATAAGCACTCTCATTCTATGTTTTAAGGGAGTATTTACAAAACCTGTAATGAGAACCATTTAGTAAACCTAGTTACATAAAGGTATGAGATATATCACATTCTTCCATGCGATAGAGAGGATAAGAAGGCCCTGCCATGAGACCTTCATTGTTTTTTTGTTGTTGTTGGGTTGCTGAATTCTCCGTAATTAAATAGCAATCAGGCTCTTAAAGACAGGCTGATCTCAGTACTGTATTTACGTAAAGCAGCCTCAGACTGCATTTTCCATTTTGTGGTCTGGACATGGTGCACAAATGCCAGCAAAAGGGTCATCATAATTGAAACCATCCTTCATGTGCCTGCCATGGAAACAAGACTTTGAATTCTGAAAACTCTGTATAACAAAAAAAGGTAAGTATTTTTCCCCACAATATTGTTATGAGTGCCAACGTTTCCGTCCATCGTTGAGTGGTTCTTATAGCGATCTCCATAACTTTTAAACATCATCTTTCACTTAATAAAAGTACTTTGCATTAGAAAGACATAATTATGTTATGCAAAAGCCCCAGGGATAATTATAGTACATCCAGACATTCTTAATCTATATTAGTGGAAACATGTTACAGGCCTGATGAGAAACTCACATATCATTATGCAATCTCAACAGCTGCTCGGCTCAGTCTTGCTATAATCAAATCTAAGTTATCATCCCATCATTTCTAATGCTGTGTTCTTCCACATTTCTACTGATTTAAAGATATATTTTGAGTCATCAGATCTAAGGCTTTGTACTATCACTAAATGTGTCTCAATAAACCAAACATGTCCTTTTCTAACACAATTTAAGATTGCACTATATACATCTTCACGATTTAACCTAACTAGCATATATTTGCCAAATATATATATGTTCTCAGTGTTAACTGTACTAGGGGGCCTCTGGGTATTACTGAACCTGCTATATATTCATAAGCAGCCAAATCCCACTAAGAGAATACTGTGTATGTCCCATTACCATACCTCGAATTGCCCAACTTACTGAAAAGTTTCAACTCAGTAATCAACTCATTAAATAATTATGAGATATGGGAAGTATTCTTTTTTAGAGAAATATTAAATCTTCAGTGAATGTAATTTAGCACTTTGTCCAGCTGGAATTCACTTATCCAAACCTCTGGCATTTCCACCCTTTCTGTTGGAATTTTCTCCATAACTGAACAAATTTCACTGTGAGATTGTATTTCCTGCCTTTCAGTTCATCTTCTTCCTGATGGGTATTACGCTGGAGACAGATACCTTAGATCTGTAGAATCAAAAATTAACTTTGCTTTGTTTTAGCAATCTGGGAGAGTCACCAGTCAGTCATTTGTAAATTTTTCATGAATAATAAACTTCTTATCTGTGAAGTGTCGACATTACTGTAACCATTTATGAATGATGGCAACGTTACTGCTTTTGAAAAGCAAGGGAAAAGTTATTAAAAAGTAGCTGAATTGTTTAATCTTTTTCATACATGTCAGGAAATTTTAATTCTCCCTCCTTGGGAAAAATATATGGGCAGGTGAATGAAAATCCTAGTTTTACAAAAGAACCAGAAGACACATCTTACGTTTAAAAGAGTTGCTAAAGGATAGGAAGACAAACTAAGTGAACCAAAGACACACACACACATTCTCATTCAGTCTAATTAATATTTTCACTGATGGCCATCATTTCCTTTATAATTTTCTAGATATTTGACAAAGTTTAATTATTCTTACTTTAACATATGCCTATAATTCTTAATTGGGAAATATTTTATATTTATCATAAATATTTTATTCCATTCAAATCATGCCTGCATGAAATTCACTCTATTTTATAAATCAAATCCCAATCCTACCCAATGGACCTCACCAAAAGGGTTAGCCAGTTATTAAACACCAAAAGTTAGCTTTAGAAGCTATTTTTACTAATTGTTTTCTTTTTTTTCTTTTTTGCTATTTTATGTAAATAAGTTATGTATCCTAATATTTAGTCCTTCTGTAGTATCATTCTACAGAGTAGAAGAAATGGTGATAAGAAATATTTAAAAAAAAAATCAGCTAACAAATAGAACAATTTTCCTTCTAATTGGATACTATTGAAAAGTCAATAAGAATTAATTTTTATTTTATTTTTTAAAAATAAAAGATATTCTTAGATATGATTTTATGTGAGCTCAGTAAATAAACTTTAAGAAAAAAATCTGATTATTAGTTATGTTTAACCTAATCTTCTAACCACAGATTCTAGTACACAAAATAACTTTGAAGAAATACCAAAATCAAACACCAAGATATTTGAAAAAAAAAATTAAAAATCAGTGGATAATTTTAAGTAGAGGGGTATGATATAATAAGAATTGTAATTGGGGAAAAAATCCTGTGGCAGCAACCAATTACAGCATAAAATCTATTTCTTTCTTTCTCCTAATCACTGTTCCAGCATTTCACTTTATCGAGATGCAGAAGCTGTATCATTCTCTCAGGTGGTGAAAACAGAAACTGGGAGACTTGGTAACAAGACTATTTTAACAAGACTACTGTGAGTGATCAAAAAGACACAACATAGGCCATGGGGATGAAATCAGCTAAGCCATTATGGTTTGAAAATAACGGTGTGATCGCAGGAGTGAATTTCATACAGGCATGACTTGAATGGACTAAAATATTTATGATAAATATAAAATATTTCCCAATTAAGAATTATAGGCATATGTTAAAGTAAGAATAATTAAACTTTGTCAAATATCTAGAAAATTATAAAGGAATTGATGGCCATCAGTGAAAATATTAATTAGAATGAATGAGAATTCATTTTATACTTCTCTCTCTGAATGCTGAAACATGTAATAATTGTTCCTCAGAATAACTCTACGTGGTGGGTAAGTGGTTATCATGTATAAAAACCAAAAATTCAGGTAAGTTTTGTGGCAAATAAGAGAGTAGCCTAACCTCGACCCTTATCTTCTGATTTCTTATCAGTCCTTTTCCCACTTTAACAAAGTTCTCCACATTTTCTGAATACTACCAATGAAAAGGAAATAATAAATGTAACCCTAGATACATTTAGGAAGTCCTGTCCTTCTGTTTTTAACATTTTGAAAATTTATGTATTATTAAAAGGAAAGCTACACCTTAGATCAAATAATTTCAAAAGCACATAAATACTACCCATTTTAACTGAAATTCATTAAAAAATATTATTAGATGATATTTTTATTATAATTCATGTACCTTCATTCGAATCTTGCTATTGTATTTCCAGTTGGCAGTCTCAACCTATTTAAACATAGCATATAATATGCTTAATAGAATTAAGATTTTTTTGAGAGTTGGAATCATTTTAAGTAAATTATTGATCTAAAAGTAACATTAATTAGTACACTATGGTTGTCATCTAGATGTTACCTCTTCTCTGCAGAAATTAATGGGGATCTTTTGTTTTGACCTTAACAAGGGTTAGGCTATCTTCTTAGAGGAGTAATATTTTCAGTAGCTAAAAAAAAAAAATATTCTTAGGGCAGAACACCTGGAAACCAGGCCTCAAAGATTCTGCATCAATACTATTTGATGTTTTACATCTGGTAAATTGTTACTAGCAGGTCTAATGGGAGTTCAAGAGGCTATTTTAGTCCTTAAACATTTAAATACTTCCCCTGCATCATAAAACATGGGGGAAAGTGGCTCTCCAAACCCTCACTTCCAGAGAGCATTTTAAGTAATGAATATTCTTGAACGTGCAGAGGAGACTTACATGTGCACTTGAGCAGCACTCCAGTGAAGTCTAGAAGAATTAAAAGGATTCATGAAATCTTCAATCTCTAAAATTTATTTAACTTTCTGCATAGTTTACAAAGAGCATCTATATTCTGATAATGTCTAGAAGAGAATAGAAGAGAATTTTGAGTGAGGATTTTGGTCAAGGGAAAGCACTTGAAGATAAAAGGAATATATTTGCCTAGTTAGAGCTTAAAAGGGGGGAGGTCATTTATATTGTGTTATTTCTTGTTCAGATTTTTTTTAAAAAAATATGGTCATGTGTGGCTACAATAAAAGATATATCTCTCGTGCTTCTCTAAAGTTCAAGGCTTCCAGAAACATCATTGTTCAAATCCAGATAAAGCTCTCACTTGGGGAGATTGTAACAGTCCCTTAGCTAATGAAATTGACTATAAGTGCTCTTTGGAATTCATCAAATAATTCCCAAAGATTAACATTTGAGAACACTCTGTTAGTCAAATACAAAATCTCTGGATTCATCACTAATGTAAATAATCTCAGTCTTTTCAAATCGACTTTCCAATTTTTTCGCCTAATTGTTCTCTCAGTTCTGTTCCCACTGCCTTAGTTCAAGTAGCTCCCCAAGATTTCCAGCCTCTAGTTCTTTCATTCTAAGGTATTCTGAACACTACTTTCTTTCTTAAGCATATGCTACAGATTTTGAAATGGCTCTTGAACTATAAATAAGGTGTTAAAGGTCAGCCATGTGGTGGTCCCAAAATATCTCTCAGACATCTTTATCTCTGCAACCATCATAGACTCTCATCTCTAGAGATTTGATAGCTACTTGTGATGTCACTTTTCATGCAGTACCTTCCTTTTCTACCTGATGGTGAGCCCCTATATGCTTCAAGTTCTGCTCAAATATTGTTTCTTCCAAGAAGTCCTTCCTTTGCAAGAGATTCTTTATCCCTCTGTTATAAAACTTAATACATCCGATATTGTGTTAACCTTTACTTACATATAGTTCTATCTAAGACTTTTGAAGGGAAAAAAGTGAGTTTTGGTTATAGATATGCTCACCACAATGTCTGACTCAGATCTTTGTACATTCAACAGAAATATGTTATCTGATTTAGTGGTTGGGACTCTTCTTCTTGGAGACACAGATAGATTTACCAGAGCTCCTTGAGTAAGTTATGGTCATATGGCTCAGTTCTAAAAAGCAGAATGTGGGTGGGGATGATTATACCACTTCCAGGTCAGGACCATAAAATCCTTCCATGTGTAAACTTATAATTTGAGGCTATGGGAGTTGATGTTGTTGAAGCTGCAAGACAGAAAGAATCAATGAGCAGAAAGCTTCCCAAAGCACATGAGTGGCTCTAAGTTCTAAACTTCTGGACTATGCTGGAACTTTACCTATTACATCAGTAAATGTAGCCTAAGTAGCACAGGTCAGCTAAATGGTCAGCCAGTTCTTAAAGTGGTGAGTAATAAATAATGCCATAATGGTCTTATTTTGGATGGATTTGTTGGAATGACCCTACCTTGATTCAAATGGCCATGTCATCTTTTCTCCAGGGGTGAACCCATCCCCATGCCACTGCTTGGATCTAACAGTTTCTCATTTGGACATAATTACTCTCCTGGGATTTGTTACATCTTTTTGGAATCGGTCTCCAGACCTCTGGCTACTATTGAATCCATTTGACTAGACTTTTCTATTCCTAGCCATATGTCCCAATCATTCTCATCACTCAAGGCCAAGCAGATGTTTTGGTCTTAAATAATATTTAGTATCAATTCATTCAGATTGTTTTCACCTGGCTTGGTACTTCTATAATATTCATTCGATAATGGTTTATACTCTGAAAAAGCATTAACGTTCTGACTTTTTCTAAAAAGATTTTTTTAAAGTGTTAGTCAACTCTCTCGAATGCTACTCAGCTGCCGATGAGTAGAAATTATGTCAGATGTTTCTCTGCGGATCCCAAAGCACCTGCCAGAGTGCCTGGAAAGAGATTAGGGGTATCTATCAATCAATTTGTGTGTGTGAATCAAGCATCAATGTTGCTTTCCTAAATTTCTGTTTATAGCTATTCATTTTTAAACAACCAATGAATAATTTAAATTGATTTGGTAAATGCATAAAGTGATTAAAATGTTAATAACGTTTAGCAAGCATTGATCATTTTTGCTATCCACAGGGGAAAACAATCCTAAATGTTGATCAAAGCCTTCTAAACCTAGATGATTTGGGCTATATTCCTGTGATATTTTCCTCTCTGAAACTTCTAGTGCATAAATAGTACAAATGAATACTGTAAAAACCTTGCTATATTGTGTTGTTGTATCCTACCTTCAAGAACATATGAACTCTAATCTGACTGATTTATACCTGATTAACAAGAAAATATTGATTGAGAAGATGAGAACAATAAGAAAGACAATTATTACTGGATATAAGGTATCAAAATTTAACAGAAAAGACTGGTATTAAAGAATACCATATAGTTTTGAGTTTAAATGTTTACTTCTTTGTTGGGCAGAAATTTTGTAGAAAATGAAGTAAAATTTCTGCTGAGGGGAGGGCAGTGTCAGCAATGAACAGTGTAGAAGAACCTTGAAACAACTAGAAATGGCAATGCAAGTAGAGTAATGCAAGATTATGCAGGAGTTTCACTACAAAGGAACAAATCAAGAGATGTGAACCCATAAATTGGCTATGCCTTCCAGAAAGAAAGGTGAGAGAAGCCAGACAAAACAGACTGATGCAACTGAAAGGCCAGAAGAAAACCATAGACATTTTTGTACTCAGAAGAAAGACAGACTAATAAATAAAAATTCCATAGAAAAATAAATATGAGAAAGTAAAAAACAACACTCGAAAAGTCTAAAATAGATACAACTTGGAGTAATCTGAGAACCAGAAACTATGCATAGTTTTATTAAAAAATAAAACTAAAAGGCTTAAATGAACAGAAAATGTCATGATGCCAAGGTACTAATTTTCTTTCAAAGGGTAAAAAATTCTGATAGCTCTCACCATGGTTTCGCTATATCTGGTGTCATTCCTGATAAAAAGATGGGGGTAGAGATGAGAATGGGTAAATATTCAGATATAAAAGCAAAAACCAAAAAAACATCAGAATCAAGTTGTCTTTAAAATTAGATTTATTGGAGTGACATTGGTTAATAAAATTTTATAGGTTTCAGGTCTACAACTCTACAATACATCATCTATATACTGTATTGTGTGTTCACCATCTCAAGTCAAGTCTCCTTCCCACTTATTCCCCCTACACCCTCTTCTACCTCTCCCCACCCCACTTTCCCTTTGGTAATCACCATGCTATTGTCCGTGTCTATGAGATTTATTTTTTGCTTAATCCCTTCACCTTTTTTACCCAGCCTCCCAATACCCCTCCCCTCTGATAGCTCTCAGTCTGTTCTCTATCTATGAGTCTGTTTCTATTTTGTTTGTTAGTTTATTTTGTTCATTAGATTTCACATATGAGTGAAACCATATGGTACATGTCTTTCTCTGACTGGCTTATTTCACTTAGCATAATGCTCTCTAGGTCAATCCATGATGTTGCAAAAGATAAAATTTCCTTCTTTTTTATGGCAAAGTAGTATTCCATTGTGTAAATGCACCACAGCTTTTTTATCCACTCTTCCACTGATGGGCACTTGAGCTGCTTCCAAATCTTGGCTATTGTAAATAATGCTGCAGTGAACATAGGAGTGAATATATTCTTTCAAATTTGTGTTTTGGATTTCTTAGGATATATTCCCAGAAGTGGCATTGCTAGGTCATAAGGCAGTTCATTTTTAATTTTTTGAGGAAACTCCATACTGCTTTCCACAGTGGCTTCACCAATCTGCATTCCCACCAGCTGTGCACAGGGGCTCCCTTTTCTCCACACCCTCGCCAGCACTTGTTATTTGTTGATTTATTGATGGTAGCCATTCTAACAGGTGTGAGGTGATATTGCATTGTGGTTTTAATTTGCATTTCTCTGATGATTGGTGACATTGAGCATCTTTTCATATATATATATTGGCCATCTGTATGTCCTTTTTGGAGAAGTGTCTATTCAGGTCCTTGCCCACTTCTTAATTGGTTTGTTTGGTTTTTTGGTGTTGAGTTTTTTAAGTTCTTTATAAATTTTGGACATTAAATCTTGTCAGATGTATCATTGGTGAATCAAATTGTCAAAAAAAATATACTGTGACAAGGAGGACTGACTCATCTATGATGTAACATCTATAGATGAATCATACACCTGAAACCTATATAATTTTTTTAATCAATGTCACCCCAACAAAGTTGAATACCTGACTATTCTCCCGGAGCCATGGCTTACATAGAGCTGTTTCGTAGAGAGGTCAGAAGCATCAGCAATAATCTGGCAGTCAGAACCTGAGACAAACTGCTGTTTGACTTGGTAACTAGACCTATGAGATCTCCATTATCAGAGATTGTGAGCTTGGAATAGACAGCATGCAGGACCAAGTCTATGACCATAGCACTGGGGTGAGGCTAGCAATGAGTGAGAGAGAGAGAGAGAGAGAGAGAGAGAGAGAGAGAGAGAGAATTTTAAAAAATCTTTCTCACTTAAATTGGGCCTGAAAACCAAAATTCCAAGGCATGTGATAAATATCATAAAAAAAAAAAAACCAGCAAGTTTTTAAAAAAGTCAATGAAGTCATTCCAGATGACATGAAAATAACAGATCAGTTTCAGAATTTCAAAGTAAGCATGCTAATATCCATAAAGAGACAAAGTAAGAAATAACATCAATACAATTTTCAAGAAAATAAGTAGAGATAAAATAATAAAAGTGGCTATGAGAAAAGAATCAATTCGAATTCTCAGGAAGACATATATAGTGGAAAGAGTCAAAACAAAAATTAGTAAATTGGAAGATAATTCTGAGTAATTCACGAAAAATGCAGCACAGGAAAATATATAAATTAGTGTGAAAGATAATTAAGAAATATATATGATATATTATGAAGCTTTAACATACATTTCCTAGAATATTCCAGGAAAAAAAGAGAGACTAAAGCTAATAGTAACAAAAGTAATTTAAAAAATAAAGTTGTTGAGTTTTTCATAATTTAAGACATGATTCCTAAGACCAAAGTATCTACAAGATGAACAACCACTATGCTCTATTCCCTGGAAGAAGAGTAATAAAAACCATACTGCAACTCTAGAATACCTTTAGAGGACCCAAAATTTGTCAGAGACAATAGAATCTAATCTTATAGATTCTGCCTTATATTTTCATAAAATAAATCATCTTAAAAATCAAACTGACAAATGTAATCAAAACAAGAATACAGTTAATATGACATTTTTCCTCAACAGAGAAGGCATAATTTCACTGCAGCAGATGTCTATTGCTGCAGGGGTACAGAAAAATACTGAAATTTAGTGACCATGAGAATTAAGGAAGTAAGTCAAGTAGTGTCATAACCCTATCACATGTCCTGGCCACTCTAACACCCTCCTCGTGAGCTTATAAGTGCAAACCCAAACACACACACACACACACAATCTAGGGGAGGAACGATGAATCGCCAATGTTTTACACATAGCTAAGAGAAACCACCCTAGAGTTAATTTGAACATATTTCCATTTTTTCCTAGTTATCAAATACATAATTTAAACTTCTGTGGTAAAATAGCCTTACATAAGAAAATATATACCTTCTTAAAACTATGGCTATAAAATAATGTTAAGGTAGATTTCAGTTTTTAAAAGATGCCTTCACTGCAACAAACAATCAATATGGAAATATGAACAGAAAAGACTGAAGATGGTAGTTTAAGATTAAGTGTTAGGAAAATTAAGCAATAGGTCTTTTTTCTTTTGTTTATCACAATTTATGTGCTTCCATAAAAGGGAACCCAATTCTTTTGTAGCCCCTCCTCGTAGCATAGTAACTTCCTGAGTTGTGGTTAGCTATAACCAAGGAAAATAATGAAGTTGCCTTTAATTTCTAGTCTTTGGACTGGTTTGAAGGGAAATGGTAAGGGGTAAACATTTTTTTTTTTTTTTTTTTACAATCTTGATACCAAAGGGAGAAATTTTCAAAAGGCTAATCCCTTGGCAAAGCCTTTCATAAACCCTCAGCCACACCTTAACTTTACTTAATGAGACAGCATTAAAAGAAAACTCCAAACAATTGCCATCTCCTTCATATCAACATCATACCAAAGACCTTATTAAAAACACCTTGGTGGTTTTGATGAGAACATAATTTTAAAAACCCCAAAAGGTTCATGCAAATGAAAACGTCAACATTTTCTACCAAAAAAAAAGGCTTTTAGTCCCCTACAGTACTAATAAACATCTAGGAAATGTGTGTGTGAGCAAATAAAGAAAAAAGAGTGACTGTAACAGGTGAGGAACATAATGAACTCCTTCTCAAAAGGATTTGCCAGTCACATTTTGCAATTATTGAAAGAAGCTCATATCAAATCATAGGAAGAGCTCGAACATAGTTACCCTCCTTATACAGAGTTCTTGTACTAAAGTCAAGACTACTGCTTAGTTTGCAACAGTTGATCAGTTTGCAGAAATCTCTGAAAAAGAAGAGCGAAGAGCTAATGCCTCAAAATTGCCGTATAAGCAAAAGCACACTCATTCCTCTTTAAAAGCTTTCCTCCCTTTATTGTGGAGTTTTATAGCTTCACAATTACTTCACTATGTTTTTTCCGTTTATTAATTTACTTTAGCAAACAGAAGCTATGAATCTCAAAACATAAGCAGTTTAGTCAGTTTTATTTTTTAAGTGATTATTTAAATTTATATTAGGGAGCTGCTTTTTGAATGTTTTAAATGAATGTGAAACACCATAACAACACAGCCCTCTGAGTTATATCAAATCAGCAGCCTGGAAGATACATTTTTCACTTCATTCATTGGGTAGCGTCTAATGCGGTCATCTTGTTAAGAACACTGCTTTTTAAACAAAGTCAATGACAGCAATAATATTTTGGCACTTATTAAAACTCTAATACTAAATTTTCAGTTTTTGGAGAAAAATCTCTTCTATAACATTTCTAGGATCACTCCCTGAAGGTTCTGATTTTTATTTTTTTTAACACACAGCACATTTAAAATAGGATTCTCTTTATGCTTAAATGAGAAATGAAGCACAATTTACACTGAGGTAGTTCTCCGCCCCCCCCCCCCCCAAGAAAAGTAAGCTTAGTAACTTCTGAGGTATTTGCGCTGAAATACCTGCACTGAAAATTACTCAGTCTTGTTTCAAGGTCATTAAAATCAAGAAAATAAACTGTGCCCAAAAGTTTCAACAGGGAAATGTGAGCAAACAAAACAAAAAGGAACAAAAGAAGTTTGCAATGCTCCTTCTCAAAACAAGTTTCAAGGACCCTGTGCCAGGACTAACACACACAGACTGTAAGAAGGCAACTGACGAAATCAAAACACACTTACTTTTCAATATGTACAGATGCACTCCCCCCCCTCCTATTTTAGGTGAAAAATAAGAGGACGCCCCAGTGCGTCTCGCTGGCGGCCAGATAACTCCCAGGCCCTGACCCTTTACTCCCAGGACTCTGCACAAAGCTCCTTTCACAGGGACCCTGCCGCGGACTCCCGACCAGGCGGCCGCGGGGAGCCTGGCGGTGCCACCGGCCGGGCGCGGAGACGTTCACATCGCCTGTGTGACACCCCGGCTCCTTCATTCTCTATTCCGCGCAGGGTCTGCCCAGCGCAGCATTTATCCGGGTTTCAGGAGAAGCGTGACTCAGACAGAGGGACAATTTTAGGGAAAGGGGGCGCCGAGGCGGCACAAAGATGGCATTTCTCGGTTCGCACTGCCAAGTTTAATGTGAAATCCAGCCGAAGCAGAAAGCCGAGCGCCTGGGGAGAGCCCCGCGGCGCGCCCGGGTGGAGCTGCCCCCACGCGCCGGGGCGCGCTCCCTGTTTCCACAACACACCGAGCACATTTCAAGCAACATCTGAAATCTGCACTCACCATGCGAAAGCAACGGTTGCGTGGCGTAAAAGTGCGCTATTTCCTGCCCTGGTGCTTTTCAGTTTTGCCTACAGGGGCCGTCCGCCACCCGGCAGCCCCGAGCCGCCACCCAGCGGCCCCCTCCGACCGGGCGGCGCGGGTGCCCGTGGGCCGCGCGCTGCGCCGAAGTTTTACTAGGATTTCCACGCGCTCCCCACCGCCTGCAAGCGGCTACTTTGTTCTTTCGGTTCGATAAGTACTCGAGCCCCTGTTCGGGGGACTCCCTGGGGTCGCCTTGGAGCGACGGAGCTGGCGGTCGGGGCGGGTGGAGAGAGGCGAGCGCGCACCGAGGGGACGGCGCCGCCGCGCAGCGCAACAGTCCCGGCGAGAAGCCGCCTCTCCTCCCTCGCCGGCCGGGCCCACCGCCTCCTTCGCAGGAGTTAGGAATGCGGGGAGGCGCGGAGGGGCCCGCCAGACAAGCCTTTCTCAATCAATTAGCTCGCAGCCATTACTTGTGACCCCAGGTCAGGCCGCGTAAGTGTGTGGGGTGTGCCTCCAGGGGTCCCAGGGCTGCTTGCTGCAGCTCAGCCAGCCCAAACCGAGGGCCCCTGGACATCGGGAAGATTTCTAATGGAAAATATGCTGCAGATGTGAACTGGAGCAGAGGTAAAGGCCAAGTTTCTTTTTGCAGGAGCAGCAATTCAATTGAATTCAAAGATTTTTTTTTGGATTTTTTTTTTTTTTTTCCTGTTAGGAAATCCAAAACAGTGTCTTTTTTCCATGTTGGCTCAAGCAGGGTTTAGAATGAAGCAGGCAAGGATTTCTTTCATATTAAATTTATAGCTGGGAATACAGAAATGGCAGAATAACTAAGGTATCCTATAGCTATCTCTTAATCACTTGGGCTTTTAGGTTTGGTTTTGGTGTTTTAAAAAATACTGACTTATTAGACCTAACTGTAATGTTAAACTGCCATAACTAAACTTCCCTACGCTTAAGGAAACCAAAAACATACCACTTTGGGGGGTAAGAATAGTCGTTTTAAATACTGTCAAAATTACATACTATCTTAATGTCATGATTTCTCTTATTCTCATAGCTACCGTAATTAGAATTTTTTTTTTGTTCCCTACTTCAGGCAAATGCTTTTCTTTAATGTATATCAAAAAGTGAGAGTTCAAAGGAACACAGAATAAGTGTAATACTACGGAGAAACATAATAGTTTGAAACTACATGTTCATTTAAACTTCATACATTAAGTTTGCATAGTCATCAAAAATACTGTAAAAATAATAGCCACCAGCACTATCAATAAGTTAGTGGCACAGGCCTATCAGGGAATTTTACTTCGAATTGAATTACCCTTTTGAATGCCCAGGCCCAGTTCAGGGGCACATGCTCTACAGTGATTGTGTGAGGTGACCGCCCCATTCCCAAGCAGCATCACTCGAAGGTGGGTCTGCCAAGCCCTCATTCTCTCACCCCATTCACTTGATGAGCCACAAAATGGTCTGGAGACGCTCTGTACAAGAACGGCAACATTTCCTATGGGTGCTGATCTTGGCATTTCCATCTCACTAGCCTTTACTTGCCCATTTGAATCGCCATCAGCCTAGGCGTTGTTGCCTGACTTTAATAAAACAAACAAACCCAAAATGCAAGAGCCAATAAGCCAGGTGAGAGAGAGGGCCTGATAATACTGTCTGCTTGATAGGATCAACTTGGAAAGCTACAGTTATGGAGAATACGCTAATAAGAATATTAAAATCAGTATGGGTAAGGGTGAGGGCAGAAATTTGGGTTTTCCACTTTTTTCAATATGTAATGGGAATCTTTGACAGGTTTGGAGAAGGTGGTTGAGATAGTCTCTAACTAAGTTTTAAAAATAACGTAAGTCAAGTAATAACAATGACTTGGTTTTTAGTGATTCAGGCATGACTATTTTATTATTGAAACAGACATTATCCAAAAGCACTTTGGTCTTTTTAGTCAATAAAACTACACAAATGGGTCTAATGAAAGTGAAAGCTGAGCAAAGTATTGGACTCTAAGAGGAAACTCTCATGCTGAGGAACAAGGGTTCAGGTGGGCCAAAAGCAGCCAGTCTGACAACTTCTGTTGTTTCAATAAATATACTCCAAAGAATGGAGTCTGGATGCTTTCACTTAAAGATCTTCTTAAAGCAATAAACAACAAAGCAAGGAAAGATAGTAAAGTATGGAGATGAGAAATAGAAAGAAAAAAGGGAGACAGAGAGGGAGAGAAAAAGATACTGAGAGAATGAAAGATGAACTGGTATAATCTGAAAAAATACACAAATGATTAGAATGGGAGGAAGCATAGCTTCTGAAGAGGGAATATGAAATGCATAGGTATAAACGGTTCTGACATGTGTTGCTACATTGATATAAATAAAGGCTTTAGAAGACAATGCAGAAAATGGCCTCCTTGGACTGGAGATGATAGCAGATGGGGTTGAGAAAGCTGGAGTGGTTGGAAAGTATGACTTAGATTCAGATCAAAGAAAATAATGCATTTCACAAATTACAGGGGAATGGTGGAAAACCACAAATTGGGACAAATTAGAATGGGTAGTGTGTCTTGGGTAGTGAAAGGTAAATGCTGAAGTCTGATTCTATGGGAAACTGTGTAGGGGCAAGTTTTGAGCTCCTCAGGGCAGAATCTTCTGTGAGGCCAGGGCTAAAGTAGAGTTCTTCTATCAGGATTGTCTGATCAGACATGTGATACTGAGCAGTCAATCCCCCTGTGCCTCCATGGTCAATAGATTCCTTCCAGTCCGGCTGGCGTGGCTCAGACATTGAACATTGACCTATGATCCAAGAGATCAAGATTCAATTCCCAGTCAAGGCACATACATGCTAGGGTTGTGGGCTCAGTCCCCATTAGGGGGCGTGCAGGAGGCAGCCAATCAAAGACTCTTTCATCACTGATGTTTCTATCTCTCTCTTCCTCTCTCTTCCTCTCTCTGAAGTCAATAGACATATTTTTTTTAAAAAAATAGATTCCTTCCAGTCAACTCATTGGTCTAACTGTTGGCAGCTCAATCAGCCTGGGCCCTAGACCCAGACTAGAAAGATATTGTGGTAACAAGTTCAATCAAGGAAAATAAATTAGAGGCATTAAGCAAGTGTGCTCTAATATATTAAGGCCCATAGGATGGCTGAGTCCAGACAAGAAGAGCTGAAACTCTACTTGGCACTTACAAAGAAATGTCTCTGAGATAAATCAGGACTTTTGAGAGCAGGTATTGAAGGTTGTGCTACATGCTATGGCTTGTGGGGTGTGGAAAGGCCAGTCCACCAAAAGTTATCTTTCTCTTTAGCTCTCCTGGATTCCAAAAATCTGCTTCGAGAATTTGATGCTAAAACTCCCTACACTACCAAAACACTAATTCCTATGGGGGTAAAATACTATGTCTGGAAACTTTTACAAAAATAAAATATAGTTCACATAAAGATTATGTTCACCCTTACAACTATTGTCAGGCTTTAGATTAAGATATGTAGAACCATGCAGGGGAAATTCAGCATCAAAGAGTATTGCCCAGAAAGGCAAGCCTCTTCCCAGGATCAGAAATATCAAAATCAAGTTTAAAAATCTAAAACCCTTTTTATATATTGCCTAAAACTCTGGTTGCCTGTGCTTTTATTAAAATTTAGACTATTAAATTAGATAATCCTAAAGAATTAATCTTAGGCAAAATACTACTTTCTTGAGCTCTTTGAGTTTATATCCCAGTGACCAGACCTAACCCTCCATTTAGAAGAGTGTATGATGGGCTATTAAACAAAAAGGCAGATGAAACTCTGTGGTTCCATCTCTAAACTTTTCAATAAAGAGCTGTTTTCAGATCCTAACTGCTATTTAATTAGGTGGGGGAATTGTTGCCATGTTTGTCATTTTGACCCCAATTCTTAGCTAAATTAATTAACTTTGAAGCTTTTAAGGAAAGGAAATTGATTCTAGCTATGGCTTGTGCTCAACAAGTTATGTAAATATCTGAGCTAAAGCACTTTGGGATGTATTATACAGATTACCCCTTACAAAGTTTAAACTCAAGAAGAAATAGTCAAATGTCACAGGATACTCGTATGTGCAGAATACTATGAAGAATTGTGATGAGGTGTTGTCTTTATTTTTTAACACTTGCTGAACCAGAGAACACATTACTGTGCTTGAATTCTAATGGAAACCATACACGGTGTCTTGGCTGTGCCTTTATACTGGCTAACTATGTGTTGCATGAATAACTAATATATTACAAATGCATAAAACATTTGAATATAATTTTTTATTGAATGTTCATTCTTTTAAAATACAGAAGTAAAATAAAAATTAAAGAAGTTGAAAGTGGTTGCCCTCCTGCCCTGGTGCCAAAGGCTTTATTTCTTATGTTTTTAACTTTTAAATTTATTATCATGTTAAATATATGTGCATATATTTATTTGGTGAAAATAAAAATTATTTTTAATAAAGCATTAAACTTATATAACTTAATCCTCTTTCCTTGTTTAGAATTACAGCAAGTCAAATTAAAGTGAAACGTGCTCTTTTTTTCTTTAAAATATTTCCAAAAAAGTAGATTATATTACTACTATAAGCTGATTAAATTAATGAATTAATGCATGAATATATGCTTTGGTAAAACACTTGGCTCTTTATAAAGAAGTGAAATGTTAGATCAATATAATACGTTATATGAAAACAAATTATATGTTAAATTTGATAGTAAATATAGCTTTTTGAAGGAACCTGTAGAGCAAACTTGAAAATAGTGTTTTTCAATAAAGGGACTATGCATGCCTAAAATTGTCTCTATTATTTTTACCTGGTTTCCAGAATAGTGAAATTCTTCAAGTGAAGCGCGGTTGGGTGTTGCTCTTCATTCCCACCTTGGTCACCGTGGGCAGTCTGCATAAAACTGCTGGAGAGAAGAAACTTGGCCTGTTTATTCAGAATTAGCCCTCATTCAGAAACTTCCTATAAGTACACTAGTGCCAATTTTAGAAACTTGTTAAATAATGTCTTGTTAATCCTCCTCAACTTGAAGACAAATTGAATGCAAAAGAGTATCTTTCAGAATATAATGGCCCTTTAAAAATAATATTTCACAAAACATGCAGAGAGCAAAGTACAAAGAGTTTACAAAACAGGATGAGATTCCCCACTATTATTTCTGGAGAGCATCCTAGCCTGATGTTTTTCCTTCTGCCATTCTTAGAGAAAGTACATTCTCCGCAACAGATCAGTCCAAATCCTACTTATTTCCTAAGGACTAAGGGTCAGGCAACATGCAGAATCCTTGGGAAAGTAGCCCAAAATCACCAAAAAGGCCATCTCAGTAAGACATCAGGAAGCACAACTGTTTCCATTGACATGAACATAATGAAAACAAAATGCTCTAGAACTAAGTGCTTTGTGAACCATAGTTTGTAAAAATATCACACATGCTGTGTTTTGACCACCCACAAGAAATCAAAGTCACTGTATCACTCCACAAGCATCTTGGTCTTACTGATGTTTATGATTCTAAAATCAGGAGCAGGTTCCTGGGACACAATAAGTATCTGCTAAGGCAATGTTAGGAAAAAAGGCTTTAAAATGCCCTTTTTGTTCCTGACCTGCTATGGGAATTCATGGTATGCAACATCAAAGGCGAAAATTCAGGTCACCTCTGTTGGATATAGCCATGTGGGTGCATGAATTAAAAACATGCAACAGAGAACCTGACAGATTCTTCTTTCAATCTGGTCTCTTCTTCAACTGCTCTAAATGTGATCATTATTGATAATGAAGGAAGAGGGCTCAGGCCAGTCTCAGGATGTGCTGATTCTCAGAAAAGTGATTTAGAATGGTCAAATACTCCAATACTTTCAGGAAATGACCCAATAAAAAAGGCAGGTTGAAATCTTTGTAGCTCAAAGTAAAAAAAAATAATAAAAAAAATTCCGGGGATATTTCTGTTTCACCATGAACTAGATGAGAAATCAAGCTGTTCAGGCACAGCTGGAGAATGTGTAGAAGTGAACCATAACACTCCTGGTTTAGCTTCTCAAGAAGCTAAAGATTTTGATGCTATGAGGACACCGCTTCGTAGGATGTTTCAGAGTGAGCAAAATGATCACCCATCTAGCAGCTAAGATCAATGGATCCCATTGAGTGGACAGACCCTCAAAGGAATGGGTCACTTATGTCCAAGAATTCAAAGCTTATATCTTACAACTGGTAAAAGTACAGAGATATTAAAACATGGTAGTCTATACTAGTCAAACACAGTAGTGAACTGATAGATGCATAGTAAGGAAAAGATAAAAAGAAATAAAAAATTTTGTTATTTGAAGAAAGCTTTCATTTTAGTCATTTTGATGCTTCCTTCAACATATCTTGCCTAAGCCACTTCTGCAACTTGATTCTCAATGCTCTTCCCACCAAAACTATTGCATTAGTTGTTTTTCACTTAACAAAACCCTGCTCTTTTTGAAGGCTCCCCTCAAATTGTACCTCCTTGGTAACAATTTCTCACCATCCTACACCATGGCAGTTTCTAATGAATTCATCTGTGCCTCTCTCAGCAGTTATCTTATGCTTTCCTGAGATGTTATGTGTGTGTTTATCTATTTGTTTGAGCCAATGCCTTGTCTCCTTTGTTACAGTGCAAATCCCCTGAGATCAAGAATCAGGCTTTCTATTTTCTGTTTTAATTTCCTATAGCTCTTCCCTTAATCTTATGCAATTAATATGTAATGGTTGACAAAAGAACCAGCATAATTTTTTTCATTTAGCATAAGTAATATTATAAGGCTCCTGCTGTCTCGCCATTCATTTTAAAAAAAGATTTGCCATGACCTTGTGAAGAAATATTATCCAATCATCTAAAGTTCTTTCTTCCAGTTATTTGGGAGTTTAGTTGAGAATGAAATGATAAACAATAGAGGGACAATATTTACAGAGCAACTTCTGAATTGCTTGTCTGTAATTCTGCAAGATATCTCGGTATTTATGGATTCAGTAAAGACTTTCTTTATAATTCGCTCCCTCTATAGAGGAGTAGGCTGGGTCTGGAATTTATATCCAGATATTATTTCATTTACCTTTAAAAAAAACTCTATTGATTTTTAAGTGATACCAAATTCAAAGTAATTATTAAAGATGACTTTTTTAAGCATGTCTAAGCTCAAAGTCTCTGTACTTTTTTGAAGATTTTTTTTTTCCCAGTGAAGATTTAGATGGTCTGAGAAAAATGGTTTTTAGACTTCAGGAGAACACAAAGATGTACACTAAGAAGTATTATCAATCATGCACAGTATAAAACATAAGAAACTTGTTTATATTCTGACTAACTTGAAAACATACCTAGATATTCTGAAAGGGCCTTCATTATTTAATGAATATCTCCCTTTCTTTTTTTGCTTACAGGGAAAAATATACTATTTCTAATTATGAATATTCACATAATGTTAAATGAATGAAAACAGAAAAACATTGCAAAGGACAGCTATACATGGAGTTAAATGCAGAATCAAGGCCCCTAATGTGGTCAGCTATGTGACAGCTACTTAAAAGAATAAAAATTCTCATGTTAGTGTCCTTCCTGTCAGAAAGATGGCAAGATGAAATGGACAAGGAAAGACATCTGTGTGCAAAAACCACAGGTTTTGGTGCAAAACAAATGTTTGAATCTATATTCTGTTGCTTTCTAGCAGAGACACTCTGGAAAAATAAATGAAATTCTACAGGCCCCCGTTTCCTCACCTTTACAACAAGCATGATCGTTCCTCATCCCCTGAGTGCTATGTGAATTAAATGAGGCATATAATGTAGAAGGCCTAGCAGAATCCATGGAAAACTATGGTCATTCGCCAGGTGTACATTCCCTTTCTGCTCTACCCACAAATGTATCAGTTCAAGACAGCAGATGTGTAATCTTATTTGAAAGAAAAAGACTCCCACATTCAGAAAACATTTTCTAGAGGAGGGAGAGTTTTGATGGACTTTAGGACAGGAAGAAAATGAGCAGTAGAAGTGGTGTTTGGAAAAAGTAAAAGGTGTTTACATGAATGTAAAAGCATAAGTAAAAGTGAAACAATTATGTGTTGGAACGCACATAATTGGAACAATGAGTCTGGGTGGGAGGCCTTATGTGAAAAAGTGATTATATATAAATGAAGTAAAAAATGTAAGTTGAGCCCTGGACCATGAATTCTAAGAAGAGAGTGTCCCCACTCTCTTGGGAAGCCAATGAAACCTCCTGAGCAGGGCATAGAGAACCCACTCCTCCAGAGGTAAGTGGCAATGTTCTTATCAAACTCAACAATTAATACTCCAACTATGAAGCCTTTCCTACTGAAAATGTTCCTTTCAATCATTGCAAATAAAAACTTACTCTTCACTTAAGTTTAAATTGAGCTTTTTCATAAGAGAACTTTTCTTAAAGAACATCACTTTATTTTGCTCAAATAAATTACATTGTACTTTTAAGTAATGGCCAACAAGGCAACCAAAATTCTCTCAAGTAATTATTTGTGAGCATGAAGAATTTGGCTCAGGAATGAAATAAAAATGCATATTTTAAGTCTAATACTGAAGAGCAGACTGCTAACTAAAACACTATAATGGATTTTTAATGGCCTTCTGTGGACTTCTTCAGATACAATAAAAACTCTTAGTAATGACAATAAATTGCATATATTATACTTATTATTCAGTAAGAATATATTTTATTTATCTGTGATGTTTTTCTAGATGAATAGTGATGCAGTCTTAAAAGGGCATCCAGACATGTATTTTATTTATTCACCTTTTCTCTCACAATTTCACCCTATTTAAAGTAATGGGGTCTTTCCGTTTTTGGCGTATGATACATCTATTATCATCCATATGTTAGCTTTGCAGCTCTGTTTCAAATGATGATTTAACTAGCCCAAAAAACAATTTTGATATTCAGAGCAATATAAGGCCAAAGTGCCTCTGGGTCTACCCAATCCTGGAATGTTGTTTATTTTTGAAAACCTTAAATGAACAAAACTTCCTTTCAGTGAATAAAATTAAGGTATACTGGAAACTCAGTGCAGATGAAGAACTACAACATGTACCAACTATATATTTATATTAATTCAACTTTCTTGCATAAATGCATGATGTCTTGGACTACTTAGTTTTATAGGAGGGGGTAAAAACTACTTCTATAAAATGATGAAAAAAAGTAATGTCTTATTATCTCATTGTTTTATATAATATTAATATTATTCATAACATTTCAATTCCAATTGACCTTGGCAATTTAATAAAATAAATAATAGATCCATCACAGTTTTTTTGTTGTATTCTTATTTTGATTTAAAATTCTGGATTATTGTTAAATTTATTCTAATAACAAGAATACCTTGCATTTTGCAGAGATTTCCCTTTTAAAACATTTTTAAGGTTTATTTTATGCATACTCAAAATAGGTTTGAAAAGAAACCACTGTCAAAGTTGGTAATGAAGAAAGCTGCAGTAGTAGAAGAAGCAATGTCTTTCTAAGTGGTTCTTTCCAGTGAGTAAGGCCAGGTTATTTCCAGAACCCTTCCCCGTTCTTGCTC
Source organism: Miniopterus natalensis (assembly GCF_054644295.1). NCBI lineage: Eukaryota > Metazoa > Chordata > Mammalia > Chiroptera > Miniopteridae > Miniopterus > Miniopterus natalensis. The sequence goes on along the minus strand of NC_142086.1, from coordinate 76,358,981 downwards.
TTGGACTTGATGTCCTAAGTCATGCTCCAATCCCTCTAATTTAGCTGAATCCAGTCTTGTCTTTACAAGTTAAAAACGAAGTGCAAATTTTAATGAAATCTAGAGGAAAATCCATAAATATTAATAAAACCTTATTAAAGTAAGATCTATGAAAGAGCATTAATAAAAATGAGATTTGTTTTTTCACACTGGGGAGCATGTTGAGATAAAGGAATCACCTGATAGTCCTCAAGCTGCTAAACATAGAAAGGACATCTGAGAAAATGTCCTTGAATGACTGCATGGGCAGGAAGCAGATATAGAGAGAAAAGTTACCATTTTAAGGCTAAAGTAGAGTAAAAACACTGGCACTTGATTAGAATAAGAAGTGGTGATTTGACTTGAGGAGATTTAAATGTGTTTTTAGGTTCAGGTATTGAATCTTACTGAAGCATAGATATCGGCAAAGAGAAGCTGTGTGTTCTCAGTAGAAGAGGTTGAGAAGATGAAGGGTGGCTCTTCCAAAAGAAGCAGCATAACTCATGGGGGCAGTAAGAAGGCATCACAAGGGATGAGCGCAGACTGGACCAACTCCCTCCACTCTATAACAACAACATCAACAGCAATTTAGGGACCATGTATTATAGGCCAGGCTATATTCTAAAGTAACTCTTTTCATCCTCAAAACAACCCTAGAGGAGAATATTATCTCCCAAAGCCTAGCTGCAGAGTGTTTAAGTAACTTGGTCAAGATCACAGCTAGTTATTGTCAAAACCAACATCTGAACCTCAGCTGCCTGGATCCACAGCTCACACTATAATGTTTCCTGGCTCTCGTTATTATCACTATTTTTGTTTTTGTTTATAAAATTGGTTATAACCCCGCGCCTTTAGGGTTTGTGTTAGAGTATGAATAACACTTGGGCCCATACGGTAGCTTTGCAAGTCTAAAAAATGAGGGCAGGATGGCTTAGGGGAGATAGGAGGCATATCAGAATCTCAGAACATTGAAGGGAGATGTACAATTTTTGAAAAGACATACTCAGTGTGTTCAATGCTGTACTTTAAACATCCTGAATTACTTACAGAAAGTAAGTTACTTTCGAAGGTAAAGACTGACTTCATTTGGTTGCTGGAAGATGGGTGAAAAAGTCAGAGAAGCCCTATTTAACTCAGGCCCTCTGGGCGTAGTAAAGTAACAAAAATACCCGGTCATCTCACTCCTTCCTTTACAAACAAAATGCTGCCCTTTATTTGTAATATGAAGTTTTAACTACTCTCAAGATGAGGTTTAAACTATTTAGACTGGCATTACAACAAATCTTAGCACTATTACTTCATTCACCTTTCCATCCTATAACCTATGACCACGCCCCACAATACATACTTTTAACAGTCCCAAACATTCCACAAACTGGTATGTCACCTCTTTTTAAAATGTGCTTTTGAAATCTGATTAATTGTTGAAATGCCTGCTCAGCTCAAATGCCAACTACTTTCTAAATATTGCCATGATTCCTCTAAATAAAGCTTTTCCTACTGTTCTATATAGCTACACATGTATTATATGGAAACATGGATATATTTCTATACATATTTATAATATTTTACCCTAATTATCTGTCCTTTAGTACATTTATTCAATCATTGAATAAGTATTTTCAGAATAAATACCAGGCACATTCTAAGCTCCCTAAACAAAGGACTATTTGTCATTTTGGGGGGAGGGGAGTTATTATTGTTGACAGTGGTGTTTTCTATTCCTTAGTCACTGCCCAACACAGAGTAGCAATTAATTAAACATTTGTTGAATTGAGTGACTCATGAGAACCTCATTCGACATCACAGTCAACAAATAACCATTAAAAGATAACTGATCTTATATTTTCTTAGAGAGAAATAATTGGGTGTAGAAGAATATATATGTAAAACAGCAGACCTTTAAATTTGGCAGGATCTCAGATCTGGAACTTTTTTCATGTTAATTAGAAAGGGAGTAATGAGGAATGGCACCATTTTGCTGCTTTTAATTTCTTCCTTCAAGTTTTAAATGGATTTTAATCTCCTCTAGACCACCAAGTTAGACTCAGAGATCCATAAAGTTCCAAGAGCAATTGGAAGTCATCCAGTCCAAACCCCACATTTTACAGATGAGGAAACTATATCCAGAGAGACTAGCAAAGATGGGGCAAGAATCCAGGCCTCTTCTCCCAATGTCTCCCCTTAGTATCCTGTCACCACATATTTTTTCTCTTTTAACTTTTATTCTTTAGATATTCAACAAAATATTGGTAGCACATTGTTGGTCAGTTGGGAGAACTGAAAGATTTGATGGTAGAGAAAATATTTCCTTCATTTTATATCCCCAAATCTCTCCTAGAGTTGGAATCTTTCAGAATAACATGAAGCAATATTGAGAAATCTGTCTTTAGCTAATGAGAAAACAAGAATTCAGATTAAACCTTTATTTTCCCTTTTATTTTATCATTCTCCAAGTTTATGGAAACTCAAATTTATAAAATGGAATGTCATATATATATGCATGTACACACATGCACATATGTGTGAGTATAGTATATGTGTATGTGTACTTATATAACTATACATACAACCTATGTATGTATAGCATATAGTATACTATACACTATAGTATATATAAATACATATATTTATATATATTTACATATATATGTAAACTATATACACACTTTTTTTTTTTACTATGGAAAACAAATATTTCCATTTCTTTTATCTGGAAAGTTCCCCAAAACTTCCTTGTTTAATTGCTGGTTGTGATTAATTTATCAAATTCTCTTTTGATATAGAACAAACTGATCATGATTAATGTATTTATCAGCTAAATGTACAAAAAAAAGTTAATTTGAGCAAGCAAGTTATTGCATCCTACCAGTTTTTGCCTCCTGGCTTGTTTACATTTTGAAGGGAATTCAACGTTTTTGTTAAAAAAATAAAAAACTTTAGCTACTGCCAATTTACTTTCAGTCATTTTTAAAGAAGTTAAAAAGAAATTTCCTCTAACTCTGAAAGATTATTACAAGTGTGGGGAAAGAACCTATCCTCACTTGACTACTTATGAGCCTTTGAATCCCACAACCAGAGGTAAAGTGGTTACAGATGCCTTGGTCTGAGGGAGGTCTGATTTTAAGTATCTACATTTGAATTTAGAGCTAAATATCAGCTTAACAAAGGGCAAGAGCGTAGGAAAGCAGAAGCCAGAATGCCACATCCTAGGTGTGCATGGCTGGCTACATGCTTAGCATCCAGTCTAGATGACCCAACTTTCATTGTTTTCACCTACAAGCTTACTTTTGATCTTCTTACTGAGACCACAGCCCTCTTCCCATCATCTTGCCTGGGTCATCTTATAGTAATTTTTAGTACCAGTCATATACAGTGTTTTTTAGTATTATCTGAAAATAGTTTCCTCTTGAAACCAGCCCACTGCCTGGCAATATTTCTTAAAACAAATTGTTATGTCATTCCGGTCTAACAGGCAACTTGAAATCTCAGAAACAATTTCAGCTGCAACTTCTTCTAAAGCATCTTACTAGGTTACTTTCTGTCTTACGTCACCCAGGTTTCCAGAAATCTACTCAAAATGCCTAATGAGGCAATAAATTCCTTTATTGACTGTTCAGAATGTGGAAACAAATTGGAGTGACTCACTCAGGCCTTTTCTTAACTCTCTTATTCAGCAAAACAGTTTATTTTACTGAAAGACTAGGGGAAAAAAGCTGACAATTTAGAAGTCAATGAAGTAGGTCCACCCTCTTCTGTGCCTCTAGGGCATTCAGGACTATCTTTTCACAGGAGTATATGTTACAGCTTAATTGAGATTGTAAAAGAGCAAAATCTTGGCTTATTGTCTTTGTGGAAATGATTCCTATGTTTGCCTTCTCACTTATGATGAATTATTACTCCAGCAGTTTTTGTGGGGATTTTTCGTTGAAGAGTTTTCTTGTTTTGTTTTTGTTAGTGTTATGGTTTTGTCTGTTTTGTTTTAAAGTGCAATGTTTCTCTGATGGTAGCTATTTGCAGGTGGAAGTTTACTTACTAGGGAGGTAACCCTTTACAAAAAAACAGAAAAGGGCACAGGAGAGGGAAAGTGCCTAAAATTTTATGTTTTTCTCTATAGTTTGCCTAAACACTTTTGAATTATTTGCATTCCCTAAGCATATTCCAGATAACAATGAATAAAAATGTTGAAAAAACTACTTTGGGGATTAGAAATTTAGTAACTACATGTGGAAAAAAAATCTGTTTATATGCACATAATGGGTGCACATCCTGAAAACGATAGGTTACAGTTAAAAGTGGCCTTCAAGTAAACTTAGCTCAGACTCCTGGATTTACAGATACTGAAATAAAGGCCAGGAAAAGGAAGGGATTTACTGAACATCACTGGGAAGTCAGCACGCGGTACCACGGCTGGAATACCCATCTCCGAGGCGGTGTTCATTCCAGTGTCGCATTCTTGCCTTCCTCTCATTCCCAAGCCTGAAGAGGCCACGCGATGTCTCTTCCTCATGTGCTCATTCACAAAAACAATCTTAAGGGGGAGGGCAGAGGAGGCCATGCAAGATCCTCTCCACCCGAAAAAGTGGGGAGTCAGCTCTTTATATTCTTTTTAAACATAGTGGCCTTCCTCAAAGTTAAAAATAGTGTTTCCTGTTCCTCTTTTCTCTTCTTCTGAATTTCAAATCTTCTAAACTGCTTGCTTGACGGTTAGAACGTGAACATGAATATGAATATGAGAAGGAAGTGAAATAACATTGCACTGAGCAGGGATTACATCACAGTGTCTGGGGTGCTAGGAATCAACCCTGGCCTGAGGTTTGTGAAATCTTCTCTTGACTTCTTAGAATTCCACAAGAGGAGGAAGCTAAGGGGAGAATTGAGACAGCTTGCAAATAGGAAGCAATGGAAGAATACATAGCTATCTATTTTGAAAATAGAATGGGAGGCCTGGCCGGGTGTGGCTAAGCAACATTGAAGTTACAGAAAAAAGTTTACCAATCACCATAACATGTAAATACCTCCCCTGAAGTGCCAATGTGTTACTGGACACCATTACTGCAATCACAGATCATTTACACTGAAAATAAAGAACATGAATGGGAAAACATTTTTTACTAACATGAGCAAAAATGCTTCAGTCATTGTCTTTATCAACTCAATGTAGTGGAAGACTTTAAAATCCAAGTTAAAGGCAACTGCAAATAGGTAAATTTTACCAAATGTATAATTATTCCTGAAATGAAATGGATTCATCTTTTAATAATTCCACTGAAAATGTAAGTTTTAATGTATGTTTCTTGCTATATTAGTTTTGATAAAAAATAGTCATCTGGGTGAGTTTTACTAATAAAACTATTTGGGGTACTCTGTGAACTCATCTGAGCATACTCACAATTTTCACAAGTAAGGCTACCCCCTAATCCATTGGGAATGCATTCCAAGACCCCCAGTGGATGTCTGAAACCATGGATAGTACCAAACCTTAGATATACTATTTTTTTTCCTATGCATACAAATTTTTTCACTTAAAGGGAGCAATTTCTGACTTCTCTTTTGTATATCCAAATAGCCAGCATCACTAATCTTGCACTTTGGGGCTGTTATTAGGTAAAAAAAGGGTTACTTAAACACAAGCACTGAGATACCAAGACAGTCAATCTCATAACCTAGATGGCTACTAAGTGATGAAAGAGTGGGGTCTATAGCATGGAGATGCTGGATAAAGTCACGCCCTGGGCAGGACGGTGCAGGATGGCGAGAGATTTCATCACACTACTCATAATGGTGGGAAATTTAAAACTTACAAATTGTTTATTCCTGACATTTTTCATCTAATATTTTCCGATCAGGTTGACTACAAGTAACTGAAATTGCAGAAAGTGTCATTTAAGTGTTATACATTATACAGTTTACTTAATGTCATTGGAAAATTACATAATTAGTATTGGAACTAAGACAACTTTTACCTGGTTATCCAAATTCAAAATTTACTTTTCCACTTCTCTAATAGTCCATATGCATACTTAAGAAAATACATTAGTAAATAGAAACTGATCAAATTACAGAATACCAATGTAAGAAGTTAAGGATTTTCTGATATAATGAAGTAATCAATATAATACAAGAGAACATTTTTCAATTCATTTTATATTTTAAAACTTGTGATTTTCTCTGGTACCTAATCCACTAGACATGATGGAAAAATTAAATGATATTTACAGTTACTACTGATCTAGTAAGTTGTAGTGAACATTTCTTAAAATGTTTCAAGAACATTTTCTCTTGGAACCATCTTCACTGTCCATAGAGATGGGTCCCTGGGAGATTGATGATAGTCTCTCTCCTAATCATAGCTAATTTGACATAGCTAGACTCTTGATCCAGGCTCGCTGAGTCAAACTCTTCCAGGAATTTAGGACTGGGGTTGAGAATTTTTTTTTAGCTTAGTGCAGGTCTTTGGAAATAGAGGTAAACTCAGGACAGTGGAGTGACCCTCCTCCAGCTTCTCTGAGGATTGGAATCATCAGGTTGGCATAGGAAGAACTATATGAGAGGAACACAAGGAGAAGCAAAGATGGAAGAGAGAGAAAATATTTCAGCAGGCACTAAGGATCCAGTTTCAATCTCTGCTAAAGGGTAAGCCACTTTCTTTCTATTAGATTGCATGAGAAAATTCAGTAGCTATTTAATAAATATACTTGTACTTCAAGCTAGCTCACATTGGCTTTTGTTACTTGTAAACAAAAAGCCCTAACTAAGTCTGGGATATTTTAGTAGTTTTGTTAAAATTATTTACATAAGACTTTCAAAATAAATAAAGGAACTCACAGAATCACCAATGTGAAATAACTTGGCACTAAAAGCATGATCTATACTGATTATAAAGCTATACTTATAAAGTGAGCACAACATGGGGATGTAATGTACAGCATGGTGACTATAGTTAATAGTACTGTATTGCACATTTGAAAGTAGTTAAGATTGTAAATCTTAGAAGTTTTCATCACAAGGAAAACATTTTTTTTTGTAACTATGTATGGTAACACATTAAGTGATGATCATTCCCTAATACATACAAATATCAAGTCATTATTTTGTACACCTGAAATTTATGTTATATGTCAATTATACCCCAATTAAAAACAAAAGGACTATGCTCCTGAAGATATAACACAAGTAATTGCTGTTAAATAGAAATATTGCTACTATCATCTGAGTAACAGTTACAGTAAATTTAAAAGTATTTTAATGATCAAAATTACAACGAGATACCGCCTCATGCCTGTTGGAATAGCCATTATCAAAAAGACAAGGAATGGTGTTGGCAAAGATGTGGAGAAAAGGGAAGCCTTGTGGTCTGTTAGTGAAAATGTAAATTGGCATGGCTACTATGGAAAACAGTATTTTCCTCAAAAAAGTAAGAACAGAGTTACCATATGACCCAGCAACCCCTCTTCTGGGCATTTACCTGAAAATTTTGAAAACAATTGTTCATAAAGACACATGTACCTTTACGTTCATTGCGGCATTGTTCACGGTGGCCACGACATAGGGACAACCATTGTCCTTCGATAGGCGATTGGACAAAGGACATGTGCTACTTAAACCTAATGGGCTACTGCTCAGCCACGGAAGAGATGAAACCCTCGCATGCGCCACAACATGGACGGATCTTGAGAACATCATGTTCGGCAAAATAAGTCGGATGGAAAAAGTCAAGAACCACATGATTTCATTCACATGTGGGATATAAAACTGAAAGCCACAAATGAGCAAACAAGACAAACAAAGAAACACAAACTCGTGGACACAGACGACAGCCTGGTGGTTACCAAAGGGAAAGAAGAGTAGGAGGCAGGCAGTAAAGGTAAAGAGGGTCAAATACATGATGATACAAGGAGATTTGACCTTGGGTGGAAACACACTGCAACATACAGCTGATGTATCATAGAATTGTATACTTGAAACTTATATAATTTTATTAACTAAGCCAACCCAATGAATTTAATAATAACAAAAAAGTCACCACCAAACTGAAGTTACCTAGATTTTCCTACGTTATCTACTTAGGAGTTATACATTTTTGGATTTTATGTTTAGGTCTATGAACTCTTTGGGTCTATGAACTCTTTGGGGTTAGTTTTTATAAAATGTCTAAGATTCGTGTCTAAAAAAATATTTTACTGCTTTCTTTTTCACCAGAGATTTTTATAGCCTTACTCACTTTAAACACAGTTTAATTTTAATATTTATTATGTTAAAAAGGATATTACTTTATTACATTTTACCTCATAATATCTTCTAGAATAAAGGAATTTCTACTCTCAGCTCTTTGGTAAACATAATAAGTGTTTCACTGCCTACATTTTAGAGCAATGTTTAAATTAGTTACCTACCCTTTATATCACATCTTGTATTTTAAGAGCTTTGCAAAGCAATGAAAAGAGTATAATGGGGCCATAGATCAAGGCACCTCATTCATTAACTTTTTAAATATCACCTCATTTATTTAGTCTTCCTCTGGAGTTTCTCTTTTGATAAGTTGCAATTTTATTAAACATCCATTTAAGCGAAATGAGAAAGAATGACATACTTTGCTCCAATACATATAAAAGCTATATTCTTACATCTAAATTTACTCTAGCCAAGAACATTACAGTGTAATCACTACATCTGTTTTTTGTATATATGAGTGAGAAGAATACTACTGGCTTTTAAATTTACAGCACACCAAATAGCTAATACAGATTTTGGCCATGTGGGAAAACTTTGATGAAATTACCCTGTCTAGGGGAACAAAAAGGGTGAAATCATTGGATTAATGGCAGGCCAAAATATTTGAAAGGTGAAAGCATGCTTCAAGATGTCTGCAAGGAGAGAACCCAGTTACCAAATGTAATTCATTAAAAATAATAGTACATGTTTTCCTGTAATTGGTATCAGTTTGAGGCTTCAACCAAAGGCAGAAACATTAGATCCTTTAAATGAAAGAATAAATGTCATAGCAGGTGATACACTGTCTTGCAAATATAGTTTATTTTGTAATGAAAATATAAAAGTGACAGAGTTTCTGAGGAAACAGTAGCTTAAAAAGAGTAGTATACCAACTTTCAGACTTTTAAACATAATCTTTCTGGTAAAATATCCAATTCACAAAGATGGGAAAATCAATGGCCTGTAAGATTTATGAGAAAAGTCAAAGAAAATAAAACTTTATTATAACAACATAGATACTAAATTAATCCAATGATTATTTCTTATCTACTTTCTTATTCTGTAGTAGGAAAAACACGGGAAAATGATATGTAAGGTCAGAAATCCAGCCCTTATTCTTTCTAAAAAGTTCTTATATAATTATCTTTCCTTTCCCATTAGCCATTAGGTCATATCTTTTCAAATACTATGAAGTTTCCGGTACATAACTTCTCAGAAGTATGCACATGAAAGATGATACTAAGGGACACATTAATCCTATATTATCAAGACAACCACATTTCTCTTTGTTAGAAAGTTGAGATTTCTTCTTTATCTCACAAGATAGAGGAGAGATTTGCCTATCAAAATACCTTTCACAACTAGATGAAAAATTTTCAAAGCTATACATTCTCTTTTTCATTTCACCCAGGAAAAATAATGAACTATTCAATCAGAATGAAGAAAAAACCTGCAAGCTGAAAATACACTCTGAGATTGTTTTTTGAATCACAACTAACTTGCCCACTTTTGGATATGGCTGGTTTCTTTTGCAGAAATTGGGCACAAAATTTGAGTAGAGAGAATCATTGCACAGACAAATTTATGCACAACTCAGCTGTGTATTAGAAACACTTCAGAGAGAGGTACTTTGCATGTTCATAGAAAGAAAGGTCAGGTGGAAGCCAATAGCCAAACATATTTTCTCCCACGAATATTCTTCTTTATTCTAGAAGGACCACATTAAAATCTGAAGACAGTTATGAATTTCTCTCTTCAACATACCAAGATGTAGGCAAAATTTTGCAACAATATAATTTATTGTATTGTGAATTTTGCTCCTTTTATATCAAATATAAAAACAAAGAATTGTTATTTTAGCTTTAAATTTTCGATGCAAAATTTAACAAAATGGGTAATTCTTGAAAAGCACAGAGAATTAAAATCATACAGAATTCTAACTGGGGGGAAAAATGAAAAAATATCCTATAATCATTTCTTCACCTAGAGTAGTGATTGTCAAACTTGGCTACACATTAAAACTACTTGGGCAAATTTAAAAAATACTATTACCTAGGTTTTATCACCAAATATTTAGCCTTGTTATCAAAGTTTTCAAAATATCCCTAGATTATTCTAATATGCAACCACTGCCCTAGTACAGATTAGTGTTAGGTTATGTTAATCCTTAAAATAACTTGAAAAGTTTTGTTGAAAATAAGACTAGTGTTGGCCAGTGTGGCTCAGTTTGTTGAGCACCCCACGCACTGAAAGGTCACTGGTTCAGTTCCTGGTCAGGGCGTATGCCCAGGTTGCGCCCTGACCCCAGTCAGGGTGCGTGTGAGAGGCAGCCAGTAGGTGTTTCTCTCTCACATCGATGTTCTTCTCTCTCTAAAGTAAATAAAAGCATATTTTTTAAAAAGACTAAAGAGCATTTGATACCCTCATAAAGTAACTAAAATAATTAAAATCAGAGAAAAAGTTGATAAAAAATATTGGGTAAAATAAGATTAGAGCATTTAATCTTTATACATCCCTTTGGAGACAGAGTATGCAATAAGATATTTAGTAAGACCACATATACATGGGTGAGCAAATCTGATTTTCAAAAGCATACCTTCCTTTGAATTAAAATCCCATGTTTATTTTTGACAATTACACTGTCCTATGTACTTTCTCTTTTTATAAAGAGCAAACTGGAATTCTCTGGAGTCAGCAAAAGTATATATTTTCAGAAGTATAGGATGAGAAATGGAATTTGAGATGCCCAGATTATTATACTTCTTCCTGATATCAATGTCTACATTACTATATTTCAGATATAAAACAAGGGCAATTAATATGCCTGGATTCTAAAGGAAGTTTAGTCAGAATTAGGAGCTTTCAGAGTAGTATAAATGTTATAAAGAAATAAAATAGACTGTACCTTATCCAAATGAATCTGAGCAGATACTCTTATGCATGTATAAAATTATATATATGTAGTTAAGTATTGAGAAGTCAAAGATAATATGCAGATCTTCAATCATGTGGGAGGCCAATGCCATAACCCCACATGTTGTTCAAAGCTTAACTTTATTGATTATTCATTGTGACAATGTGGAAACAAAAGACTGGAAGTAACCCATGTGTTCAGCAATAGAGGACCAGTTTCTTCCACACACGAAACACTAAATTATATCTATTATGAGTGATAAAAATTCTATGTACACATGCTGTCTATGTACTAACGTAGAGAGAGCTCCTGGATATATTACATCATTTATTGTAAAGTATAGAAAAGTATTTATATTTTGCTACCTCTGTTTAAAGCAAAGAAGTGAGAAAACATATTCATAATTTGCTTATAGTATTTGTATTACAAAATGTATACAAAACAAGGCAATAAAATGGTAGGAGAAGGATTTTGTATATATTTTATACAGTTTTGATCTTGAATAATTTAAATGTATTATTATTGTAAAAATAATTAAAACTCACAAATAAAATAATGTGAATTCTCATGCTGATGTTTGGGAATTTGATCCTAGGGACTCATGAGATGATATTGAAAAGAGTCTGGTCCAAAAATAATGAAAACAATACATCTTAATAGAGGATGGTTTTAATAAATTGTCTTGTACAGAGAATACTATGAAATCTTAGAAAAAGATATTGTAATAGAAGTGTTTGGGACCTAAAAGTGATGTTTATGACTTATTTTTAAGTTTTAAAAAAATGCATGTTAAACAGAAACATAAGATATGATCTATCTTGTGTAAAATAGTAAAGGTACATAAAAAGTGATAAATAGCTGAAAGTGTTTTTATTAAAATCTCACCAGCAGTTTGCCCTAGGATGTGACTATAGGTTAAGTTTTATGTTCTTTGTGGCCCTGGTTCTACCTGCCACTTCCCTGGCGGGTGTCCCGTCTATTGGACATCACGCCCTGTGTCCTTCCTCCCCCAGGAGACTCCTTTCCTCCCCTTCCCTGCCTCCTCACTGGGGCTCTTGGAGAGGCCTCAGGCTGCTGGGACTCCAGGGAAAACTTCAGGAAACAGATGTGAGGTCCATGTGAGGTTCAGAGGAAAACCTAGATTATTCCTCTGCTTAGCTGTCCTTTTGCAGAAATAAGCATCATCATGGATATCTTGTCACAACAGCTCTACTGAACTTTCTGGGATGAAAGTAGGACAAACATGAATCAGCAGTTAAACACACAGAGCAGAAAGCTGGTGATGGGTAAAAGGGTAGGAGTCAGTTGGACCGACCACTCCTTTTTCTCACCTCGGGCAACCCAGCTACCATAATTGCTCTGGGACAAGATGAGACTCGAGAACCATGTATGAGTTGGGCATTTGGAAAAGGATTTCCTAGCAGCAGAGAAATCAGTAGCCAAGCCAGCTGTGGCAATGAGATGGGTACCTAAGGTTTGGGCTTGGAATTCTCCCAGCCAGAAACTGTTTTACTCAGGCAAGCATTTGACCCCGAATCTCCTTCCAAAGCTAACTCTAAGTCTGACTCAGGAGGTAGGAAAATCAAACAAATAAAGTAGTCATCAGGTTAACTGTTCTGTCCAAAGGCCAATTAGGGAGACTCAGAGGCTAAATAATATTATGATGAATAATGTCCTACAAGTTCCAAAAGAAGTCTACAAAGAGTTCTTTAATAAATATTAAGCTTTCAAAACAACTTTGTGATTGCATCTTTTTGAAGACTAATCATTTCATATGTGAAAAGCTTTCAAATTTGTATCTGCATTGCAGGGCAAAATCAGCTCCAAGAGTCATACAGATACCCTGAGCAATTGCTCGATGAGATTTGACTATTAAATAATTAAACTGAAATTCCCCTTAGTTACAACTGGCTCTGGGGCAAATTCTTTAAAAGAAGTTAAAATAGCAGGAGGCTCACTCCAATGAGGGTATTGTGTCCTAAGGTAAATGAAGGACAGCATTCAATTGGTGTGTTGGGACTGGCAAAGTAGTTGCCCTCATTAATTGTGGTTCACAAACTCCTGCACATCAGAACTACCTGAAGAGCTTGTTAATACACAGATGACTGAGTCTCACCCCCAATCTTCTGTTTCAGTAACTCTGAGGAGGGTGCCAGAATTCGCTTTTCCAAAAGTTTCCAGATGATGTGGGTCTACTGTCCTGGGGGTCACAGTTTGATAACTATTGCTTTAGAATGGTATTATCCCGCAGTTCACACACAGATGTTCATAGAGGATTTCACCTCTCTATAGAAATTATTTAATTTTGTAATTTTCATTTTGATCAACTCTGAATGCCATGCTAATATTTGTATTTTTTAAATCCCAATGGCCAGGCGATAATCAATTTTTCTGCATATGTTCAGTTGTAATAATTTATATTTGTGTTTATAATTGTGTGAGAACTAATTGTCATAAAATTAATTTCTAGAAGTGTTTCTATAACTGGGTTATTAGATGTATTCCAGGAGTCCATGAATCTCTAATTTTTAGAAACATTAGTTTGCACGCTAGAATCTTGTACCATGGTATAACAAAGGTGTAAATCAATCTTCTAACAAGGGAAATTCACATGAACATTTTCCCTCATGTCTGTAGTTTAGTGTTTTAGCAAGTGATTCCAAATTTTTCAGTGAGCAGTGTGCTCAAACATAACTTTATAAACTCTCTTTTAACCAACATGGTTTGGGTATTGAGGTGTGAAGAATAATACATATTTTCACATCCCTAATATATATATAGCAATTTTTCTTTGATGATTTAGGATGCACTCCAAGATTTTACAGGGCCTAAAGGAACTAATACTGATCAAGTACTAACTATATACCAGAAACCCGTCCCAAAGTTTTACATGTCTTAACTAACTAATTTACTTCAATAACCCATTGAGAATGATACTCTTATTATCACTACTTTACAAAAGAAAAAAATAAAAACATGACGTACAGTGAGGTTCTGTCACTTGCCCAAGGTCACACAGCAATAAGTGACAGAGTTGGGATCCATAGCTAAGCATTAAGTATCCAACCATTTTTCAAGGACAGTCAAACAGACAGAGGTTGTAATGAGAACATGTTGATTAAAAAAGCATTTCTTATCATCTATAATCCCAAAGAGCATTTAAGATGCCAGAGATGGCTGCTTAAATTATGGACTACAATGGAGTGTAATGCAAACACTAAAAATTAACTGGTACATCTGTATTTATTGATGGAAAAATGTCAATGAACTGACCTTAAAAACTTAAAACAAGTCTGGTTAAGAACCACTATATAGAATGAGATTCCATTTTAATAAAGGCATATGATAGTTATATTAAAAGTAGGCATGTCCAGATAGTAGTATTACACTGGATTTTTATATTCTGTTGTATGTTTTGGAATTTTTTGTAATGGGTATATAAATTACTTTATAATTAAGATAAAAAAAAGTATAGTATTTTTAAAAAGATAATGTGCTCTAGTGATTGGTATACAATTATAATAATAGCTAACATTTATTTAGCATTTATTATGTGCTGGGCAATGATCTTATAGTTGTTCATAGTGAATCTCATTTAATCACATTTAAGAAAACAAAACAAAAGTTGAGGTAGAGATTGTTACCATTCCGTTTTATAGGTGAGAAAATTGCGGCTTAGAAAGGTTTTGTAATCTCTCCAAGTAGTTCAAATGCCAGTAGCTTGAATCCTGAGTAAATATTTCTAGACACCACAACACAATGATCTGCACCCTTCTTGAGTTATGGTCCAGAAAAGCCCCACTATTCCTTGCAGCGTTTCTTTGTAGGCCTCTCAGAATTATCACTCCACGTTTCAGGCAGGACCTTGAAACTGCAGAGTAAAATCACTCGTTGAAATGGCAAGACACCAAATGCATTTATTTTGATGAAAGTTAGCTACTTTTTTACTTGAAATTCTGATTAATAAGAGTTAACCAAGAGAGAAAAAAAATACTGTGGACAAAAGATCTCAAGTCTGGGGGCCATAAAACAGAAAACTGTTTCCAAGAGCTTAGAAAACAGATCTGCCGGTGTTATTAGCATTCAAAGAATGGGCTCATTACAAATGATTGGTACCTACTTTGTTTAGCGCCTAGAAGCTTATGAAACATGCACCCCCAATTCCATGTTCTCTGATTACCTTCCTTAGCCTGTTGTATTTTCTTCTGTAATAGAAAATAAAGAAAACTTCATTTATGTAAGGGGTTTATCAATTCGGACTTGTCACTGCAGGCTGGGACACAGAATCTCTCCCTCCCTCCGCTTGCTTGCTCTGAATATTCCCTTTGCCCATTAAGTCTCTGTGGGAGGCTGTAGGAAAACTATGCAACCCAAGCGCATTCTAGCACTCGGGCTCTGATGGCACAAACACAACACCGGGACTCTCCTCACTACTCTCCTACATCAAATCAACTCTAAACGCGATACGCAGCTCCAAAGCCATCCTTTTCATTATGTTTTCCCCATTAAGATTTGGCTGGCTTCCCTGAAACTTCCCTCCTTTCTCTGCACGTGCTGGTGGCTGGGAAGTAGGCGCTAGAGAGCAGAGACACTAGACTGACCCATGCTAGTCACAGCAGGTATACGATGGGCAGCTGGGCCCACTTTCTAAAGCACCCCAGCCCTCCCCCAACCTTTTGCCACATTTCTCATTTAAATATACTTATGTAAAAATAATACCATATAGCTTCAGTATAACTATAGGTAATGGCACACAAAAGTATAAATTTTGTATAACATTTTCCAGTGATTTTTTAAAAAATGTACGCAAGTTCTGTAGATGCTGGGAAGGTGCTTAGGAAAGCTGGCTTTCGTGGGGTACGATTGTTTCAAACACTTGCTTCTTCATTCTTTAATGAACATCTCTGGAATAAGTAATTACTGTGGGAACACATCTTTAGAGCGCTTCTCAAAGACAAAATTGGCAGAGGTTGGTTTTATAAAGTTCACAAAATGAATGGTGCCTTAATGCCATAAACAAAGGGATTTTTAACAACCAGCTTTAAAATAGCCAGTGAATTACTGATAAGTGAATCAGTGAATAAAGATAAGTCTTTAATTGACAAGAAAATAAAGGATTAGGCTAATAGCATATTATAGCAATATGCCATGAATTCAAATGTAGGCCTGCTTCCTTGTTTGGACTAAGTAATTACAAGAGCTTTTTTAAAAAAAAAAAAAACACAAAAAACAGAAGGACTATTTCTTTTGCAACATTTCTGCTTAACATCTCCTAAAATGTGTTTTACTGGTATTAAGTCTTAGCATTAACCCTCCAAGTAACGATTGTATCCTCATAACTGTGCATTAAAGGTGATATATTGTGATTTTTCTAAAGGTGCCCTTTGAAATGTGAGGGTTCTCTACAGAATATACTTGCCTAGGAAATACATTTCAATGAAAATAATTGTACTGTTAACTAAAAGAATATTTTCACGTGTGTTTTAAATTTTTGATGTCAAGATTAAAATATTTAAAAATAATAATTCTGTTTTTGTTGTTGAGCCAAGATAAGAAAAATCCAGATACTAATATCAAAATTATGAATAAATAATATGAACTTTAAGAGAACCAATGGAAGACCTACATTTAACTTCAGAAGCTAATCTATAAATATTTTTTCCCTAGTGAATAAACCAGTTGAACTAATCCATAAATTCTGATTTGAGAGTTGACCCTTCTTGCTCAGGTAGTACTATTTCTTGTTGCCACAGAAAAACGCAGTAACATTCCTCAAAGCCTTGAGTTGTCATGTGTACTTTTAATTTCTCGACCCTTGCTGGATATGTGGTCCTATCAAAAATGTCCACAGAGAAATTTGGACAAGGCCAAAAGTTCCCTTAAATTTGGTACTGTCCAAAACATCCATGGAGACATTAGAGTCATTTGTGTATCTTCTTTGAGGGAAAAAAATTCTATTCGGGTCCTCTGTCCATTTTTAAATGAGTTTTTTAAATTTTATGTTATTGAGTTGCATAAGTTCCTTATATATTTTGAATATTTAGTCCTTTTCAGATACATGATTTGTAATTATTTTTTCCCATCCCATAAGTTGCCTTTTTATTTTGCTGTGTAGAAGCTTTTTAGTTTTATGTTTTCCTATTTATTTATTTCTGCTTTTTTTTGCTTGTGCTTTTGGTATTATATCCAAAAAATCATTGCCATGATCAATGCCAAGAATATTTTTCTCTGTTTTACTATTTCAGGACTTACATTTAAATCTTTCTTCCATTATGAGTTAAAATGACTGCATATGTATGAATTTATTCTGGGCTTTTGAATGTGTTTCATTGGTGTCAGTTTTGACACCAGCACCATATTGTTTTTATTACTATAGCTTTACAGCATATTATATGTTTTGAAATTGGGAAGCATGACACCTCCAGCTTTGCTCTTTTGCAAAGTTGCTTTGGCTATTCAGAATCTTTCGTGGTGTCATACAAATCTGAGGATTTTTTTTTTCCTATTTCAGTGAAAAATGCCATTGGAATTTTGAAAGGGATTGCATTGAATCTATAGATTGATTTGTGTAATACAGTCATTTTATTATTAATGATTTTAATCCATGAATGTAAGATATCTTTCCATTTATGTATCTTCTTCAATTTCATTCATTAATATCTTACAGTTTTCAGTAACAGATCTTTCACCTCTTCATATTTTGTTGTTTTTGATGTATTGTGAATGGGTTCACTTTATTTACTTATTTACTTATTTTTAAATATATATCTTTATTGATTTCAGAGAGAGGAAGGGAGGGGAAAAGAAAGAGAGATAGAAACATCAATGATGAGAGAGAGTCATTGACCAGCCTCCCCCAACTGGGGATTGAGTCCGCAACCGGGGCGTGGACCCTGACCGGGAATCAAACTGTGATCTCTTGGATCCTAGGTAAATGCTCAACCACTGAGCCATGCCTGGCCAGGTGGGTTTGTTTTATTTATTTACCTTTCAGATAGTTCTAATATTTGTGGTAGAGTCTTTAGGATTTTCCATATATAAGATCATGAAATCTACAAACAGAGACAATATTACTTCTTTCTTTCTGATTTGAATGCTTATTTCTTTTTCTTGCCTGATTGTTCTGACTAGGACTTCCTGTATTATATTGAATAGAAATAATCACATTTGTCTTCTTCCTGATCATGGAGAAAGAGCTTTCAATCTTTCACCATTGAGTATGTTGTTAGCTGTGGGCTTGTCATATAAGGCCTTTATTACGTTGAGGTATGTTTTTTCTATACCCAATTAGTTGAAAATTTTTATTATAAAAGGATGTTGAATTTTTGTCAAATACATTTTTTTGCATCTATTGAAATGATCATACAGTTTTTATCTTCTCTTTTGCTAATGTGGTCTATCACACTGATTTGCAGATGTTGAACCATCCTTGCAACCTTGGAATAAGTTCCATTTGTTCATAGTGTGTGATTCTTTTAATGTACTGTTGAATTTGGTTTACTAATATTTTCACCTATATTCATCAGGGATATTTGCCTGTAGTTTTCTTGTAGTGTCCTTTTCTGGTTTTGGTATCAATGTAATACTGTCCTCATAAAGTAAGTTTGGGAGTGTTTCTTCCTTTTCAATATTTTAGAAGAGTTTCATAAGGATTGGTGTTAATTCTTTAAGAGGTCAAGGTTTGAAAAGTTGTGAAAGTTTAAAGATGGCATCAAATTCTTTAGTAATCTTCCCAGTAGTGATGGTCCATTCCCTTTCCCATTAAATTTGTACCTGTTTGACCAATAAAGTACATAACAGAAGTGACATTTTGGCAGTTCCAGGCTTAGGGTGCAAAGGGATGGCCTCTTCTATCTTGATCTCTTGGACTCTGAACCTCCAAGAATGAAGTCTAATTACCCTGGTGGAGAGACCACTGGGAGAAATTAATAGGGAGAGGAACCCTGCTGAGCTCTGCCTTTCAACTGTTCTCACCAAGGCATCAGTCACACGAGTGAAATCGCCTTGAAAATTTTAAGACAAGATCAGCCACTGGCTGAATAGCACCAAGTGACTCTCATCAATTCCACATGAAGTACATAAATCACCCTAGCCCAAAGTCCAAGTCCCCAAAATTGTGAGATATAATGAAGTTTTGAAGTAATGGCTGGTGAGGTGGAAGATAAACATGAGATAGTTGACTTTCAGAAGTCAAGTGAAAAAATGATTCAAGAATGAGGAATTGATTTACTGTATCAAATCCTGCTTTAGCAGGATAAGAACTGACCATTGTGTTTAGCAATGTGGAGGTTACTGGTGAATTCTGACCAGAGCATTTCAGTAGAATATTGAAGACAAAACCCTGCTAGGAATGAATTCTGGGGCAAATGGGAAACAGGAATTGAAGGTAGAGAGTGTGGAAAACACTTGAGTAGTCTTGTCTTAAAGGATACCTGGAAAGTGGTATAGCTACATGGCTATGTGAGATCAAGGAGTTACTTACTTTTAGAAGATTGAATAAATTACAGAATAGCTCTATGCTCTTGGACATGATCCAAGCAGGGAGGAGAAAATTAATGATGAAGCAGAAGGATGGGACAATTGGGCAAACATTGTCCTTCAATTCATGAGATGAATAGACTTCATGCACAAGTATAAGGGTGGTCTTTGATCAAAGCACATTGTATCTATATCAACACAAGGAGAGATCAAAGGCACATAGGGAGGCAATTTCAATGATAGAGTGGTGGGTGGGTCCATGTGAGATTTCTTTCAAAAGTGTGGTCCTGGCACAAGACTGAAGTCATAGATCATTGAATTAAAATAGTTTGGCTCTAGGCATTTATGGAAATACAATACTTAATTAAAATAATGTGACAAAGAAATAGAAAGGATTATTTAATAAATTCAGATGCTTTAGCAAATGGTAACACTCTGTTGAATCCTGCTACTCATAATCTTCACCAAAATAAATTCCCTGCGCATTGAAAAGTTAAATGGCTTAAAACCAGATGACAATTTTTTTCCCCAGATGACAATTTTTAAAAAGCTAATCTAACAAAGAATTGAATCTTTATCAGACCACTTGATAAAGACAATTTTCACAATTTATAAGTGATACAATGTAAGTAAATAGCAAAGTATAAAATTTCATGTTTCCTTTAAGTACACTTATTTGATCTGCATTTCCTATAATAGAGAATTTCCAGTGACTGGATTTCTTCGGCTTTAATTTTCTAGTTCACAAATCTATGAAACATTTGAAGCAAATATTTACTCTCCTCAAAGTTACTGTTATGCAGGAACTGCTGTTTTGTCTCCAAAATCTATACTAGAGTTGGGAGGGGTTATGCTGAGGAGGGAGACCCACTCCCTGAAACTATCTTGCCCACAAGACAAAGGCATTGATCCTTTGTACTTTGGGACCTAGGCATCTCATTTAACTCACACTCCTCCCAAAGGGATGAAGTTTTGTCATTAAAGTATTATGTCTTTCATCACTGCTTAAAGGAAAACCACAAGAAGTAAATACATAAAACTGAGCATATTTGTTTTAGCCTCATGGAATTATGGCTAAGATTTCCATTTTTATACTGACCTTACTATTGTAATATTCTTTAAACTTTTGAAAGTTCAATATAAAAAAATTGAGCATCGTTTAATTAGTACACGGCCCTCAAGATTGCACAAGTTAATGATTATAGCTCTGAGTTAAATTTTACCCTCTCCAGTGTGCTTATTCCTACTATACATTCTTATATTAATTTTCTTTTACATTTTGATTGCCATTGATTTTTATTTACCTGGAGTCAGATCAAGATTGAAACCTGGTTCTACTGCACATTAATTGTGTGTACTCATCTGGTAAAATGGAAATAACTCTACCATGTATTCCAACAACCTTGGGTGGATAAAATGAGATTATGTAATGAAAGTGGTTTATGAAGTGTGAAACAGTATAAAATATGTCTTTTGGTTATTTTTATACTAAAACATTAGCCAAGAGAAACTGTAGATTCAATTTATAGGGGTGGGGCAAAAGTAGGTTTACAGTTGTGAGTACACGAACTAGAGAGTTTATTCTTGTATTGTTATTTACTTATTAATTATTGCATTATTTATTTGTATTATTATCTTCTTATTATTGTATTACTTAATATCCTTACTTATGATTTATCTTTTAGGTAATGATGGCTGGTAATTTAACTTACTGTTGCCCACTCCTATATAATCCAAGTCAGTTAACCTTTGTTAGAATGAGATCTAATCTGGAAATGGCAAATGTGAGATCTAATCCCAATGGCAAATGTGAGAATGAGAAATGATCAGGGTGGAATTGAGCATATTTAAAATTTTAATTTTTCAATAAAATTTGTTACAGAAAAATTAAAATTACTGAGACCCCAGAGCTTTCTAAAATAAGGAAAAAAGTTAGTATATTACTTAATTAGGAAGTAAAAAATGCATAACTACTATTTCCAAGTTACCTATTCACTAATTAATCAACTAAGGCCAAATATTTTATTGGCTAAATTTAAAAAATAATACTTTCAAAATAATTTTAAACTTTTATGCATATGTATTTTAAGATATTGTCACCCAATATTTAATTTTTTATTAGATTTTAATGTTTAGTATTTAAAATATAGTATTATAAGACAAAACTTCAAATATTGGGAAATAAGGAAATCACTAAGTCCCACCAGTATAACATAAAGTTTATTTATTATTATTATTAACCTCCTTTCCATTTTGAATTCACACAAATACATATGTTAACATCATGGTAACTACAATAAACATATCATTGGTATGTTATATTTTCACTTATTTAAGCATAAATTATTTTACATCTTGCTATATCTACTAAGTTGTTTAGGCACATTATAAAGGAATTTTCTCCCCAAAGTGTAATGCTATTGGATAACAATAAACATAATTTCCTTATCTAGAAGACCTTTCAAAATAAATACATTTACTAAGGAGAAATGACACAGTGATTTGGGAAATGCAACAGAAGTCTGTTGTTCCTCACGCTAAACAGACATGATTGGTGAACCTAAAAGTGATGCCATTAAGATATTTCCATTCAATTACACAGTGTTCACAATGCCTAGGGAATAACAGAATTTCCGCAAATGTTAATTAGTTAATTTTAAACAATTGGATCTTGATCAGTTTGCATGACTAAGGAAGGGGGAGAGTCTTTATTTCTTACAAGTGTTTATAAGGGGCTAGTCCTGCAATTTCTACCATGAATCTTCTTAGAAGCAAAGCCTCAGGAAAACTTTCACTTTTCCTGTACAAGATGTTTCTTATTCTACCTTTCTTCCTCAAAGACAGTGAATTTTTCCAAGCTTATGTTTTTCTGATTCGTGAACAGTGCTCCCTATTCAACCCTTTTTAAAAATATTTGCTTATTCCAAATGGGTGATAGCGAACTCATATTTCTAATTTAGGCTTGCCATTTGACCGAGTACCTAGAAGCAGACTCCAGCTCAAAGTTAGCAGTTTGGGTGACATATGCAGGGGCAATGCCTGTGAGGGAAACGGTAAAGAAGACTGGTCAGATGGGGAAGTCATCATATATGAGGTAGGTCTGACTCTGGATGAGAGAGAGGAAAGAAAAGTAATTTGGTTAAAAGTGTATTTTCGCTGTTGTTGTTGTTTGAAGTATTTTATACAACAGTGCAGTTCTAAAAGTTTGCCAAGGGTTGTTGGGGGTATTTGAGCTAAATTTGCCTGATGGGTGAGCCACAGATCTCCCTGAAAATAGTCTGTATTAGTATTCCTTCTGCACTCAGTCATTTGTTACAAGCAGCCTGTGGGAAGCCTGATACAAAAGCAGTTATAGATTTTATTTTATTTAATTAATTAATTAATTTATTTATTTATTTATTTATTGGCCGGGCCTTAATTCTTTTTTATTCGAAAAGTTACAAAAGTTACATGCTTTTTTTTTAATTTTAATTTTTGTTTAAAATATTACAGATGTCCCAAAGCACAGCAGCTGAGCCCCTTTATCAAATATACTCCTGGTATTTGGAGGCACATTAACATGCCTTACCCAACAATGTACGTCCAACTTGAGATGTTTTTATTTTGGAGGGCCAATCTGTCCTTAGTTTTACCCATTGAAATTCCACGTTCTACATTTTGCAGAAGGCTGGAGGTTTATACTTAGAAAGTATGGTCTAGATGTAGGTCAAAGCCAATATTTGAGCAGCACTAAGTTGGGTCAATATGAAGACTTCAATAAGAAGAACAAATCAAGACCCAGCACAAGGACCATCGTCCACAGAACACAAACTATGCATATAATAGGCATTGTGGAGAAGGTCCTCGAGGCCCTGGAGAAAATAACTAGAATTCAAACACTTTTCAAAAAGCAGATTCATGAGTTTACAAGTTCAATAGAGATTATGATAAGAAAATAGAAAAGCTCTTCTGATTATGAGAAGATCTAACTCTAAAAAGTGATTCTTAATGCCATTTAATAAGTTTAAATGCACACTGTAAAACTGAGTTCTTCTCTGGCATATGATAGGAAAGCTTGGTTATCAAATAATTGAAAATAGAAACATTTCAGACCACTGCCTTAAGGGGATAGATACAGATACCTTAGCCATTAGGAAAAAAAGTTGAGATTGAGAGAAAAGACATGTGTGACCCCATGACAAAATTTTAGCACAGATTATTAAGTAGCTGAATTAGTACTTAAATATGAAATGTAGTTCCATGAGAGTGGAATCGCATTAGTCCACAGTCTTTTTTTTTTTTTTTAAATATATTTTTATTGATTTCAGAGAGAGGAAGTCTCGGAGAGGGGGAGAGAGACAGAAACATCAATGATGAGAAAATCATTGATCAGCTGCCTCCTGCACGCCCCCTACTGGGGATCGAGCCCGCAACCCAGGCATGTGCCCTGACCGGGAATCCAACTGAGATCTCTTGGATCGTTGGTCGATGCTCAACCGCTGAGCCACGCTGGCCAGGCCACATGTGCATTGTTAATTCTTTGCTGGGTTCTGTTCTAAGCACTTTAGAAACATTTACTAATTTAATCCTTATTAGCATTTGTATATGTGTATTACATTTTATGTTTTGACATTTGATCATTGTGACTATAGCCAAGCCTCTGGCTACAGAAGACAAGAAACTATGAGATAGTTTTAAATGCTTTAAGTTTCTAAATTCAGGTGATGTGAAAACAGTTTTGTGGTATACCATAAGATTTTAGTAACTGTCTTAAAACTAAAGAGGGAGGTGGGATTTTTTTCTTTTTGACAATTGAAAATAGACACAGTATTATGTGTACACTACTAGACACTATAGTCTAAATAAGTCCCTGGGTTGAAAGTCATGACCTTGAATTACAGAATTACATCATGTCTAAGTGAACAAAATCTACTAGACGGGAACAGAGTCAATTTGGCATTTTATTAATGGCCAATTTGAATGGCTCCATAGTTAATCTCCTGGGTTATAGGGAAACATAGCTGGGAAATATGAATCTACAGGGTCTCAGAAAAGTACGTTTTGCAGTATAGCGCCAAACTTATTTCTGACCTTAGTCAATTTTCTTCAAACCTTTCAGTTCCTTTTCTTGTAAAATAAAGGCCACATGCCCCAAGAGAATCTCAGGAATTCAGACTGGTACAGACTGTAGAAGTCTCCAAACCCCTCAGTTTACAATCATTCCCAGGAAGATACTAATAAGCATAGGACAGGCCATCTTATGGCAACAAACAGCCCCCATTCTGAGTGACTTAACCCAACAAAACTTCTTGCTCATGTCATAACAAGCAAGTGTGTTTCCTCTTCTTTATACAACTCAGAGATCTACTTGCTTCATCTTGCAACTTTGTCACTTGAAATTCTTTGCTTACTGCTTTTGCAGATGACAGAGATCATTGAAATCTTACCCTGGTTCACTTAACTCCCACAGACTGAAAGTGGCAAATATCCCCGGGATTAAATTCTGTTTCTTGTCACATGATTGTGACCTCACCACAGGGGATGCTAGGAAAGGATGGCCAGCACGTGGGATGTATGATTAGCAGGAATGATCTCTGCCAGAAGCGACTGAGCACGACCAAGATGATATAAGGAGCAACTCGGGCCTGTCAGCTCCCAGTTCAATGTTTCCTCCAGATAATACGTGGGGTTACCAGATGAATGTCTCCAAGCTGGCAAAGGGACAGTTATTTTTCATTATAATAGCCCTCATTTTATCGTGATTTCTTAAAGGAAAAAATTAAGCTTCTTCAACGGATACAGAAATATATACCCTTAATTGGCTCTCTTGTGAGATTAACAAAAACCAGCTTATCTTTCACCGTTTCACATGATTCCAGAAGCTCTCTTCCAAAAGCTGTTGCACTATGGTTCTTGTTTAAAAACATTTTATCAAAGGCAGAATCTGGGCTATACCTTTGATAGCCACCCTCTCCAAGTGAAAATCCTTAGAGCTGAGAATCTCTTCATGGGATCGGGACAGACGAATATGCTGAGCTACTAAGTACAGAGATTCCTCAGAGGTATTTGAAAGAGGTTTGTGAAAATGTTTGATTTTTAAGATCCTTGATTTAAAGGCAGGATGAAGGAACAAGTCCCATTGTGTTTTGGTGCCGGCCTGCTTCCACTCAAGTGTTCTTGGCTTGGCTTCAGTGGTTGGTGTCAGAGCCAGAGAAACACTTCAGTCTACTGGACATTTTAAGAAAATGTGGTTATCCAAAACCTGGTTTATAATGAAATCCTGAGTTGATCCCATGACTTGGCTAAACCTTTCATTCTTTTTTTTAAGGGTAAGGCTTTTTATATAACTACAACCAAGAATAAAGAAAAACAGTAAGCTGGTACGCAGTTGTTTCGTTTCATTATACCAGTGTTTTGGGAGAATCTTTCCACCTTTAGAAAATGGAGGTTCCCGCATCCTTTCATCAATTTAGTCAGGACTGTTAGTGGTCCAGTGCATACCTATGTTGAGTGCCATCAACACTTTGTATTTTCCGTAGATACTAGTATATTTTCTTTATCTTGATGATCATTGCCACTCTTGAAGGCAGAATGCAAGTAGTTCATGAGATGCACCTTTGACACTCTAATAAAAATGTTGGTAACTTCCTTTCTTTTCCTCCAAGACAAGGAAATTCAATACAACATGAGCTTTTCATATTCAACCTTTGTTTCTCTATATGTGAAAAAAATTATTCTATTAATCTCTCTTTAATGGACATACTGACATCTGTAATACATACTCATTTTCTGAATAAATTGTTCCCATTTTTATGCTTCGAAAGAAGTACCAGCATTTACTTTTACTAATCTGAGGTTAATTCCATATCAGTAAAATTAGAACTTGCTGGTCACAAAAATGTGACTGACAAACCTTTTATTGCACTGCACTTTGTATATTTGTTTACTAGCTTTTCCATCTAACAAGATGAAATTTAATGTCAAAGTCCATGCCTCATTCATCTTTAAATTCCTTATCCCTAAGATCCTGAGGTCTTAACCAGTTTTTAGAAAATAGAAACAAGAGGTTCTCAATACACTTTAATGGACAAATAAGTAGATCTTTCTTGGTCTGTAGGAAAGTATGACATCTATTCATTTAGAAGTAGTAGTAAAATATTAAATAAACATGGTTGCCGGTATAATTAGTTTTACTTCCTTCCAGATAAATTTAAAAGTCACAAGGTCAAAAGATTACAAAATTGATATGATATCATAACTATAAATATAAAACATGTATAATTATAGGCTAGCCAAAATAACTACATTAATAGAATATTCAAGGTGGAAAAATCCATTGAGTGTCTAGTTTTCTTCATTTGAGAAAAGTAAAGCCCAGAAAAGAGAAGCACCCCAAAATGCAGTGTAAACTCATGGCAGAAACTAACACCAAATCTGGGCAGTCTAAATGGGAAGTAAGTGCTTTTTCCTCCCCATTTCATTTATTTAAATATAATGAAATATGTGAAGACTTTATTCACATGCATGCCAGATGTCATTAATTTTAACTTATGTCAACACACAAGGTATTAATAAACATCTCTCAACAAAAATATTTGAGAAGACTGTTGATATTTAAATCTTGGAATGCAACACTTCAAGAGTTCAACTTTTAAAAAAAACTAAAAAATTTGAAATATTTGCTGTGTTAGAATCACATTATTGGAAGACACTTATTCAAGAGGTGATACTGATCTGCTCTTGGTTTCAGGGTACTAAATGTTCAGTTCTCCTACATTTTTAAAACACATGTATTTGCCAATTCTAAATTCTGCAGGTATATTGTTTATAAATGATATCCACGTATTTATTAATTTCTTCATTTGATGCTGAGAATATAAAAGAATATTTTTGTAATGTCTTTAACTTATGTCTGAGTTTTGTACATGTGTCTTATATTTATAACTGCAATATTTTTGGCATAATCTTAAACAGATGGCACATTGGGTGATGCCTCTGGAGTAAAAACAATATTATTTGAGGCAAGGGAATCATGAATTTTTTTAAATTACATTTTTTATCACTAAGAGCACTTTTGAGTTTGTTTCGTATTTCTCTTTATGGCTCAATGTACAATTTTTTTAAATAAAATTTTAGGAGGCCAAAGGACTTTGTCCAAGATGAAATAAATATGTGGAAAACATAAAAGAACTTATACCTGAAGTGTTGTTCTAAGAACAAAGGACCATATATTTTTTTTAATGCTCATACTATAGTGATAACCTCAGGGAGGGCTGTGTGATATGCTGCTCCTCTCTCTTCTCAAATGAATAATATGCATTCTTTTAAACTAATATCAAGAGATATAACACTGGCAGATTATTTTCTAAGTAGTAGAGGATTTAAAGCTTAGGAAAATGTTCTCATTTCAACATAATCTATGGTCATGTAATATTGAAATGAAGTCTTTTAGAGAGAACATGAATTAAAATAGTCCCTAAACTCACTAGAATAGGCACTTATTTTTAAATCAAATTGCTTTCCACGTATGCAGCTAAATATAAAAGGTTGTTACAGTTAGGTAATTAAATATATTTTGCTACTTCTTTGGAAGCATATGGAGTGATTGTCATTTTGTCATCTAAGTGTGTAAGAGAAACGATATTTAAAAAACGTAACGTGAAACAGTTCAATATATCGAATATCAAATATCTCACTCTATGCATCCTGATTATGAAATATTCTAAAATTGTTTTTGAGTAGATATTTGTTCTAGTGAAGAGAACATTGCACTTTTCCACACAAAAGAATTATTTTCTAACTTGAGAAACCCACATTTTTCATGAAAGTCACTAGCTTGTCTCAAGGTTTAATTGAAACCAAATGAAGTCTAGTAAAACTAATCAGAACCAAACCAACCCTTGGGCTATATGAAGGGCTCACTGCTAGCAGGTTTTACCTTGAGTTACAATTCTCAAAGATTTGGTTAGAGCACTCCAAAATCAAATTTAAAATGGTGCCATGCCATGTGAACGAGACATAAAATATACTCCCAGAAGTTTCATGAATGGTTAAATTACAGATGCAACCTTATTACCTACAGAGTTATACTATGACCATTAAGAAAGGCAGAAAATGATGAAACAATTCATAGAAAGTAACTGATGGTAAAGAATTAACCTTAGACATTAAATTGATCTCATGTGCTACATTTATGTCACTCATTAAACAGAAATTTCAGGAAATCTCCCCAAAATGTCCATGCATAATTTGCACAAATCATTCCACGCATCAGCATTCTTCTTTGCATTTGAGGTGATACTGACAGAGAAAAAGTGACTGCAGCTCTGATACATGAACCCAAGTGTTTCGATATGTCTTATTTCATATCAAATGATATCAAATGCATTATTCCGCTGAGGAATGAATGTCTTAAATGGATATCTGTTTACTGTTTCAACAGGCAGACTAGTAAAAAGTATGGTTATTTGCTGAATAGAAAACAAATATCATATAAAAAAAAGTGATTTAAAAGATTTGATGTTACAGTATTGAATAGGTTCAAGGACCATTTTTCACTCCATGAACCTTGGCTCCTGCCAGGCCACTTTTACAATGATGGTGTGGTAAAAAAAACACACACAAAAAACAAAATCCCACACAAAAAAACAGATATAAAATAAAACAGGACTGTCCTAAGAGGGGAAAAAAATTAAAATTTCCTTTCAGGAAGTTTAATAACTTAGAAGGAGCAAAGAAGTATGACTGAGACATATAGTAAAGTTTATCAGCAATAATTTGATGTTTTGCTTCATTGAACTTTCTCGTTACCTGAGGACATGCTATATCATTATTACTTTTCTTTGTAATTTTAAACCACTGACAATATAAAAAACTCTGTTCAGGGTGGGGGGAAAGTAGGTTTACTGTTGTGAGTCTGGGAAACACAGTTTATTCTTGTATTATTATTTATTAATTATTGTATTATTTTCCATACAAACCACTGTAAACCTACTTTTGCCCCATCCTGTATATCTGATGATTTTCATATATTAGTGAGTTAATATTTAGTAATTTAGTTTTTGGTAATTTAGAATATTGCTTTTAGCTAATCACCACTATGCATACCTTGCTGCCAAAGGCATTTTCACCAGTTACTCTCCCATTTCCTCATAAACTTAAAATTGCTAAACAGTCTCTCCAATAATGTAACTGACAAACCCAAATGCATTTCCTCATAAAAAATTATCTACCTTTAAGGTAAGCATGAAGCAAGACAAACAACAACAAAAACTCTAAATATTTTTCTGGGAGCGATAACATAAAATTCTCTTTTACTTGTGTGCAGAATACTAATTCATTCAACAGCTTCGCTGGATCTTAAGCGAATGGATTTTGTAAGTTAATATCTTTTGTGAATTCATTATAATTAGTGGGACTAGGCCTATCCCCTGCTGTGTATGGGGACTAAGGAGACTGGTAATGCTCCCTGTCCTTTTTGCTCCAGTGGCCACTCTTGTACATGTAAAATTACACTGAAACTAGACAATATCAGGAAGCTCTGCTTCTGTTGAAGATGGACTAGTTACTTTGGACCTGTCCTCCTGTTGAAAACAATTAAAATAGCTAGATGAGATATGTTTTTAAAAATCTTCTTTAATGTATCAACCTATAAATTCATGAAGAATTTCTAGGCTGGGACCCAGGAGAGGATGGGAACTCATAAAACCAAACCCAGCACTCAAGGCTGCTTTTCCACTGCTGCTACTTACTCTTGCAGGGATCAAACTACAAAACCTGGAGTTCAAGGGCCTAAAAGGTTGGCCCATACACTAGTCTCCCTTTATCTGCAGTTTTTCCTTCTGAGATTTCAGTTACCTGTGGTCAACTGTGGTCCAAAACTATTAAATAAAAAATTCCAGAAATAAATAATTTATGTTTTAAATTATGCACGTTTCTGAGTAGCATGAAATCTCATGCCATCCCGCTGTGCCCCACCTGGAATGTGAATCACCCCTTCCGCATCCACACTGTAGATGACCCTCCCATTAGTCACTTGGAAGCGGTCTCAGTTATGAGATGACTGCCGCAGTATCACAGTGTTTGTATTCAAGTAACCATTGTTTTACTTAAAAATGGTCCCAAAGCACAAGAGTAGTGATGCTGACAATTCAGATAAGCTAAAGAGAATCAAGTGAAAAGGAATGTATATATAGGAAAAAACATAGTATATATAGAGTACTGTACTATCCATGGTTTCAGGCATCTCCAGGGGGTCTTGGAATATCTTCCCTGCAGATAAATGGGGCTCCTGTATTTGGCTTGGAAGTACCCTACCTCAGATTACAACCCTAAAGGACTGCTCCCCAGGAGTACTGGTGAATCAGAAAGAAACCAGCCATTGCATAGACCTACAACTCAGCTGTGCATTATCAAAACCCAGGAAATGTTAAGCCTTGAAACTGGATTAAAGCAATCTAGGATTTCTAGTACCTTTTTAGACATTTTGGTAGTAAAAGTAAAACCAAATTTTCTATGTAGGAAAGTAATACTATCCTGGGCTCTAAAACTTCTCTACAATGTTCTTTTTCAAATACAATGTCTAGTGTACACTAATAACTAGGTACCCAAAAGACAGACACTATTTACAAAACCCAACAGAAACAGACTCATACAGACTTTACATATTGGAATTATCGAACTCTAATTGTAAAATAACCATGTTTAGAAGTTTTAAGAAGATAAAAACCAAGCTAGAAAAACGCAACAGAGTATTTTCAAGTGATATGATTTATTTGAGAAAGAACCAAATAGAACGTGTAGAACTGAAAAGTATAATAGCCAAAATAAGACATTTAATAGACTAAAAAGTAAATTAATTCCAATTAAGAAACTGTGAACTGGAGGTAGATAAGAAGAAACCATTTAGAATAAAGCACAGAAAAATCAAAGATTAAATATGGGAGAAACTATGATTCTTAAGGATATAGTAAGAAAATCTAACATACATTTAATTGAAGTCTCAGAAGGAGACAAAGAAAATGGGTCCTAAGCAATATTTGAAAAAACTGAGAATTTTCAGAATTGAAAAAGATGTCAGTCCACACATTTAAAAATGTAATGAAACTCAAGCAGGATAGAAAAGCAGACACATCATAGTGAAACTCAGAAAACCACAGACAAAGAAGACATCTGAGAGAGGAGAGATAATCTTTACTTTCCAAGGATTAATGGCTCACTTCTCAACTGAAAGCCAAGAAACAGAATCGTTTCTTCAACGTATTGAAATAAAAGAAGTTTCAACTGATGTTTTTATATGTAAGGAAAATCTTTAAAGAATGAAGGTGTAAAAAGGCTATTCAAATAAAAACCAAGAGACTTGACAACCAATACACCTATACTAAATTAAATTCTGAAGATTAACTCTCCAAATGGAGAGACAAATCATAGACATGGATTAGATGACTCAATATTATAAATATGTCAATTCTTCACAAACCAATCTACAAGCTTGCTTTATTGTGGTGATAGGGAACCAAACTTGCAATATTTCTGAGGTATGCCAGTAGATTCAATATATTACCAACCAACATCACAATAGAATTCTCAACTATACAGCTGATTTTAAAATGTAAATAGAAATTTAAAAGACCATGAATAGTTAAGCATTCTTGTATGTGAATGAAACATGAGAAAGCTTGCTCAACTGGTACTAAAACTTGTCATAAATTAAATATAGTAATATTAAGATAGTGTGGTATTAGTTTAGGGAAAAGATAAAGATCCCAGGAATAGACTGATACATGGACACTTCATTTAGCTGCTCTGCATAATAGTGGGAAAGGGATCATCTCATAGTACATTGCTAGGACAGTCTTTAATGAAAACTAATATTATGAGAGATTATTTTTATACAGAAGTGTTTTTTGCTATAAAGGCACATTATAAATGCAGACTAAAAACTATTCAATGAATGCACAAGTATTTCTAAAATTTTATCAAAAGAGCTGTATTTAAAAACAAGGTGCTGAATCCCTTTTTCTAATACCTAATGTCGATTATATGGCAATCTGAAATACTTACTCTTAAAAATGTCTTAATGCTTTGTTTATAAAGGTTTGCAATTAATTCTTCTACATTGTTAGTTCTTATTAAGAACAAAATACTTTGAGCCTTAAAGTAAGCATATGTAGGTATTCAAAACAGACACATTTTGAAGAATTGTATTTCCATTATACTAATATTAAATTATACATTTGGTAAGTCAGAAACTACACACACACACACACACACACACAAGTATATGTGTGTTTCAGGATATAATCAACAGAATGTGAACTTATATTTTCTAATATGCACATTTCCATATTTTTCACTCTTTATATAAATTCTACCTTTATATTTTCTAAACACAAAATACCCAGTAAGCTTGATTATTAATTTTATTTACTATTTATTTAATCATAAACTAAAAATCTATTAACCAAACTATACAGATCAATAATTATATTGAAAAGTATTAGAAATTTATGTCAGATATTATTTGAATCGTAACAAAAATTTTGCTAAGTGATTGTCAATATGAGAAGTATTCCCTACTTTTAGGAAGGAAATACTGTTGTTAGGTTCCCTTCACTTTACAGAATTAGCACAAAAATCTGTTCCCAATTAAAAAACTGTGGGAGAACCCAGCTGTATTTAGGATTTGGCAAATGTATTAAGTTGTGCTCCAAATGCTTTGGTTTCAGCAAAGCCTGTAAAGTATTTTCTCATGTCTTTTCCTCCTTAACTTTAAAACACATGTACAGAGCATGAATCTGCAGCCTCTCTCTCCTTCCAGTTTTAATGATTAGAAAGTTTGAATATGCAATACCTTTAATATCTTTATCTGTCTAATACACAAAGCTTGAAAAAGAATATTCATGAGGTCACTTATGTAAACAAAATGATTTATATCCCAGTTGTCAGAATGTTTAAAAAATAATTCACTTTCGCATAGAACCAAGAAGCTAAGTTTTGCCAAAGGCTGATGGCTCTCAGGCCTGGAGTGGTTTAGATTTATTTTAAAATATAAAAGCCAAGCAAGCAAGGAGGTTGTTTCGGGATAGTTTGAAAGTTCCAGCAACTACTTCTCATGTGCTGTGCACCAGTATTTTGAAAACGAGGGTTCTAAAGCCACTTTGTTATGGAAAGAATGTTTCCTAGGGAAATTTTATTAAATGTAGAGGGTATAAAAATTAGAAGGGTTTTTGAAGTAGGAATGAATAGACTGGCTATGGCATGGAAAACTACTGAAACTAATCGAGAGGATTTGTTTGTTTGCTTGTTGTTGTTGTTTCTGTTAATCTTCACCTGAGGATATTTTTCCATTGATTGTTTTTTAGAGAAAGTGAAAGGGAGGCGGGGGAGAGAGAGAGAGAGAAACATCGATGTGAGAGAGACACATCTATTGGTTGCCTCCTGCACGCGCCCCAACCAGGGCCGAGAATGAGCCTGCAACCCAGGTACATGCCCTTGACCAGAAATCAAACCCAAGACCCTTTGGTCTGAAGTCCAACAGTGCTCCAACCACTGAGCCGTGCCAGCCAGGGTTAATCTATAGGATTTTTTTTTAAAATCATAACACGAGAGCTATCTCTTTCATTAGCTCACTTAGTAACAGTTCTTCCCTGTTCCATCCTTAGGCATAGAAATTTCATAAAAACAAAAGTACAAAGAGACAACAGGCTTTTATATCACTCATCATAGATTTAAGACCCTTAATAAGAGGAAGCGATATTGTTTTTTTCCTTGAGATAGAGAAGGAACTAATACAATCTGCTATGACTTACTATATGTCAGGTACTTTTCAGAACCTTTTACATACATGAATATATTCAACATTTCAACAACCATGAGATTAAATACTGCTATTATCAACATTTTACACACAGGGAAAATGAGATACACAGAAATTAAGGACAAATTAAGTAGACAGTTATTAAGCTATTGCATTGATTATCTAGGATTCAAACCCAAGCAGGATGCCTTGATAAAAGAGTGCCTCTAACAACTACACTATATGATATCAAGGAGTAAGACAAAATCAGACATAGTGTAAATGCTGACATTGTCACTTATTAAGTGCTGGGACCTTCAGGAACTTCGGTTTTCTCATATATATAATACCAAGGTTAGCACAGAATTATTCAGGTTTTAAAAGGATTCAAGGTCTTGGCACAAATTAAATACACGATACATGTCAGTTCCCACTGATATGAACCTTTAACCTGCTTATTTCTCACAACTTAATTATGAAGTAATGTAGGGGTCTTAGTTAAACCTGGGGTGATGGTTTATTTTACCTCCTCTCCCTTTAAAAATTTCATTACAGTGTCCATAAAAGGGGGGAAGGATTGCCCAGGAAAATAAAACACTGGAGAAGAGAAAGTAGCAGATAGGAGACTACAAAAAAAAAAAAATCTGGGAAAATTGGGCAAGTGATGAAAGGCAACATACAGGAGAAACCTGAAATCTAAATATTTGAAAGCATAAGAAAACCAAAGTAAATCACCATGCACCATAGACCAAGAAAATGCTTAAAATATAAGACACCATGAGCCCTGAAAATGGAGAGTAGGTGAGACAAAAATACTGGAACTAGCTGAAAGTCTGTGGGAGAAGTAGTCAGATTCCTAGATGTCCCTTCTGTCTCCACACAGTCAAGTGATCAGCTCTCACTGATCCCTCCTGAAGGGTGGAGGCTTGCTCTACACCATGGCTCCACTGACTCAGAGACACCATAAGCAGTAGAAGGCCTGATGCCATCTGAAAGCAGAGATTAAATAAAATTTTACATGCTTACTGGTGAGACATGTCTGCTACCCCAAGATAACCAACACTTTACTGGGCTTTGAGAAAAGTGGCAGCCTCACACCATCACGAAAAGAAATCCTGAAACATTGACATTCAAGAAATGATATGTAGTTGCTGACAGTTAACTCACAACAAAACTGATACATGCCTGACCGATTATTCTAAAGTAAAGCTCTTAATTTAGCAACTACTGCTAGCTTAAAAGCTGGGGGCGCTTTTTATGCCATGGTGGTAAAAGTTAGAAGGCAAACTGTGGTTATTGAGTCCATAGCTTTAGGATAGGACTAGTAGAACTTTCATATAGGTATAGAAAATGGCAGGGAATTCTACATCTGTGCTGCTCAGTCCAATAGCAATTAGTCATGCGTGACTATTGCGCACTTTTAAATGTGGCTACTGCAGCTGAGATACTGGATTTTAAATTGTGTTTTTTTGTTTGTTTGTTTTTTAAATATATCTTTATTGATTTCAGAGAGAGGAAAGGGAGGGAGAGAGAGATAGAAACATCAATAAGACAGTCATTGATCAGCTGCCTCCTGCAGGCCCCCGACTGGGGATCAAACCCGCAACCCGGGCATGTGCCCTGACTGGGAATCGAGCCCGGATCGCCTGGATCCTAGGTCGACTCAACCGCTGAGCCACGCCCAGCCGGGCTAAATTGTGTTTAATTTTTATTAATTTACAGTTTAGCAACCATGTATAGTGGCTACCTGATTGGACAGTGCAGCTCTAGAGGAAGTCATTAGAAAAAGTCATAATAGTGGTGCTTGGCTTTTTCTCGTCATTTTAAAGGAGGCCTAACAGAAATGAATTTAGCAAGAGTTAATTAATTTGAAAAAGGAGACTGAAGAGAATAGAGCTGTGCTAAACAATGTCTTTCAGTCGGTTACCATCAATTTATATTGACTGAAGATAGCTTAATTTGGACTTCATTTAGCTTAGAAAAACTAGCTTCTGTATCTCAAACAGCAGGAGACAACAAGGGGTCCTTAAACCCCTTTCGGTTATATTCTGATGTGTTCTGGGGCCAGAAAGAAAAATTAAACAGGGTGTCCTCCCTCTGCTCTTTCAGATGGCTTCAGAGTAACTTTATTAACTCGATCTTTTGAATATGATATACATATCTCTTACCCCCTTTCATTTTTACATTCTGTTTTCTCTCCATGCTTTTCTTTGGGCGTTTTCTATTGACCTATGTTCTAACTAACCATTATTTCATTGTTTCCCAATCTACTGTTAACAGCCATTCATTGGTATTTTAAATTCAGTATTGATATTTTAAATGTATATTTTCAACTCTAGAATGCTCATTTGAACCTTTTCATACATAGCAGTTCTATATTGAAATTCTATATCCTTGTATTTTATTTCTGCCTTTCCCTCAGTTTTCATTAACATTTTATTTATAAATAATTTAAAGGCATTACCAATATCTAGATTATCTATGCATCTACTTGGATTATCTATTTTTTCTCTTGATTATCAGACATATTTTCCTTTACATATATAGTAATTTTTATTATATGTTGGAAATTGTGATAAAAGATCCACAGAGGTTCCAAACGATATTATCTTCTATCAGAAGGGGCTTACCCCTTTCCTTTGTTAGACACATTTCATAAAGAGATTGATGATCTCAACTAATTAGAGATTGAAATCTTTCAGGGTTGGGCTGAAGTTTTGGTAAGACTCAGTCTACCTCTTGGTTGACCCTGCACCTGAGGCATGGCCACTGACCTTCATATCATGGCACTTATATTAAGGGGCAGGGGATTAACCATTTAATTAAACTCCTCTTTCTCTTTGGTGATTTTTTTTTCTTTTCTACAAATCACAGGAAATTTCACTCTGCCTTTTGATCTATCTTTTCACCCTCTTTCGCAGCCCCAGAACTCAGCCATGTTAGAATTCTTTCAAGTTCACAATCTGTTGCTCTAGCTTTCCATGACAACTAAATTCTTTGCTGATTTCTTTTGCCTTCGTAGTAGCCCTCTGCTTGGACTATGCATTCTTTGCCCTCATCGGTACTGGTCAGTGCCTTTAGGGAGTTCAAACAGATGGTGATCTTCGGATCATTTACAAATAGTTCTACCCTCTCTGATATCTAGTATTTATTATGCTATTATACCTTTACAAGTATTATTTTGTAATTTATCCTGATTTTTCTGGTAGCTGTAATGTCAGCTGTGGGTTAAGGCCTGCACAAGACTAGTAAAGGAACAGGAGATTTCAGGATTAAGATCTATTTTTAGATGAAATCTCTGCTTGTGCTTACCTGCACATGAAACTGACTGAGACTATTACATTTTTATGTAAATTGTCTTTCCAGAGGGACCACAAGAGAGATTTACAAAAAGCCCATGCTTTTCACCTGTCAAAGCTACCTCCAAATCCATACGAGCAGGAAATGAACTGTGAAATCTGTGTTTTTCCAAAGAAGGGCATACATTCCAACACTCAGCTATGATGGGACCACAGGGAACAATGGGCAAAAACCAAAAAAAATCTTCCCAGATGGAAAATCCAAGGGCCATGGAGGACAATAGAAAACATTAACACACAGAAAGCAGAATAGTAATGATCAATTTAGAAAGATCTAGCAATTCTTGTTTATGAGGATTTGATAACTCTAATGAACCAGTGAACTTAGTTTGTATAATATTCTTGGCTTTCCTGAAAAAGGAAGTTTTGTCATGGTATCCTGCCCCACTGCACAACAGTTTATATGTATGATCAAAAAGGGGTGATTAATAACTTCCTTTGTTGTCAAATCACAATTAGCCTTAACTGACCCAATGGAGAGAACTATACATCTTTTGACCTAGATCATGTAACTCAAAAAGACTTTGGATCATCTGGTGTGTGGAGGGAAAAAGTATGTTTTAAATGCACCAAAAAATAAATAACATGACTCATGGAGATATAGGTGGTCAGGCTAAGAGAGAATGGCATTTGTCAACCAACATCCATTCTTTCATTCTACTCCTTTAGTAACAGAATTCCCAAAGATTTAGGCAGTCTTGAAGGGAAGCTATTCATCTTTGACTTCCTCCTTTCTTGTGTGGCAGAGTGTGGAAGTAGTGGTGAGCCAGTTTCGACTGTACAGACAAGGGAAACACTCAGGGGATGGTTAAGTAAAAACATAAAAGAAACGGGACTCTGGATGACCTCAAGGAGCAGAGCTTTCCTCTTCATCCTCTCTCGCAGTCCCCTCCCAAACCTGTCCCTCTAACCACAACAGATTCTTCTTCATCTTGGGCTTTTACATTAGAAAGACATAAAGCTTCTGTCTTGTTTCAGCCATTGTTCATTTGGTCTTTGTTAAATCATTGAAATCAATACCCTAATTAATATGTAAGTCTTGTAGGATTATATGCCATTTAAAAGTATGTGCAATTTATTATTTTGAAAAAAAATATGCTAAAATTACATTTTACAAGGGGGGGGGGGAACAACCTTAATCAAAATAACATTGAACATATCAACTATATCTAAATCATATCTGATTACATTCATTTTATTTTGCTAAACTAAAGAACATTATTATGTTGTATTTGTAGAGACATGATTCATAAAGCACTTTCACAGATGCCTAGCTTAATATGCATAGTATCATTTATTAAGAATTACATTATTCACAGCCATATTCAAAACTGGTAATCTTGAAAGAATTTCTTATTGCAGAATAGCAAAGTTTCTTTGCCTTCAAAGATAATATGATGTTAGTGGGAAGAATGAAAGACTCAGAAGTTAAAAGAACAAGGTAAGTCCTAATTCCACCCATTTCATCCCTAGTAGCAGTGCCCAAAGCCAAGTCATAGGTTCTCTTTGAACCTCAGTCTCCTTATCTATATATCAAAGATAATAATCTATCTGTAAATGAAGTCAGTCAAGTTCAAATGAAATAATATATATGAAAGTAATGCGAACTGTGTTGTAAATCAAACCCTATAAGCCTCACAAAAGAAATTAATAGAAACTCAACAGACGATGGGTCAAACTTTTAAGACAAGTTGCTTCTACAGTAGAAATGAGAGATTATGTATGGCAGAAGAGCAAGAAAAAGCAGTCAGGAAAGCTAGTTTTAAGAGTAAAAAGTAGATAATATCTACATTCAGAAAAAAGACTAAAGCCCGGCTGGGCGTGGCTCAGCGGTTGAGCGTCGACCTAGGATCCAGGCGATTGGGGTTCGATTCCCGGTCAGGGCACATGCCTGGGTTGCGGGCTCGATCAATGACTCTCTCTCATCATTGATGTTTCTATCTCTCTCTCTCCCTCTCCTTTCCTCTCTCTGAAATCAATAAAGATATATTAAAAAAAAAAAAAAAAAGACTAAACATTTAAATATATATATATTTGTTCTAAGTAACATTTAGCTGTATGGAATGAAGTAGCTTTGTTTCTCAAAATAACATGGACAAGACATATTAATTGATTTCATTGACTACCAAATAAATGTTCCAAGGTTTGGGGATTCCTGGGACAATACTCTCACTTTCCTGAAAATCCGTGATCTAAAACTTAGAGGAAGGTTTTTTCCCAGCAGTTCCTTATTTCTCTGGATGAATCATGGACATCTTGAACTGCTTCTGATCCCACAAATAATCAGGGTCTCCATTCTGACTCAAGTCTTTTTTTTTAATTGAATTTATTGGGGTAACATTTGTTAATAAAATTATATAGGTTTCAGGTGTCTAATTCTACATCATATCATTTATATATGGTATTGTATGTTCACCACCCCAAGTCATCTCCTTCCACTACCATCTATCTCCCTTTATCTTCTTCTACCTTTCCAACCCTCCTTTCCCTCTGATGAGCACCATACTATAATCTGGGTCTATGAATTGTTATTTTTTTAATCCCTTCACCTTTTTCTCCTAGTCCCTCAACCCCCACCACTCTGACAGCTGTCAGTCTGTTCTCTATATCTATGAGTCTGTTTCTATGTATTTTGTTTATTAGTTTATTTTGTTCATTAGATTCCACATAAGTGAAATCATATGGTACTAGTCTTTCTCTGACTGGCTTGTTTCCCTTAGCCTAATACTTCCTAGGTCCATTCATGCTGTAACAAAAGTTAAGATTTCCTTCTTTTATTTATTTTTAATTATTATTTAAAATATATCTTTATTGATTTCAGAGAGAGGAAGGGAGAGGGGGAGAGAGATAGAAACATCAATGATGAGAGAGTCATTGATTGGCTACCTCCAGCATGCCCCCCACTGGGGATCCAGCACAAAACCTGGGCATGTGCCCTGACAAGGAATCGAACTTCAATCTCCTAGATCATAGGTCGATGCTCAACCACAGAGCTATGCCGGCCAGGTGATTTCTTTCTTTTATATGACTGAGTAGTATTCCATTGTATAAATGGATCACCATTTTTTATCCACTCTACTTATGGGCATTAGGGCTATTTCTAAATCTTGGCTATTGTAAATAATGCCACAATGGACATAGGGGTGCATATATTCTTTTGAATTGAGTGTTTCGGGTTTCTTCAGATATAGTCCCAGAAGTGGAATCACTGGGTCATAAGGCAGTTCCCTTTTTTATTTTTTGAGGAAACTCCATACTACTTTCCACAGTGGCTGCACCAATCTGCATTCTCACCAAGAGTGCATTCGGGTTCCCTTTTCTCCACACCCTCACCAACACTTGTTGTTTGTTGATTTATTGATGACAGCCATTCATATGGGTGTGGGTAATATCTCATTGTGGTTTTAATTTGCATTTCTCTGATGATTAGTGATGTTGAACATCTTTTCATGTGTCTGTTGGCCATCTGTATGACCTTTTTGGAGAAGCGTCTGTTCAGGTCATTTGCCCATGTTTTAACTGGGTTGTTTGATTTTTGGGTGTTGAGTTTTTAAGGTCTTTATAAATTTTGGATATTAACCCCTTATCAGGTGTATCATTGGCAAATATGTTCTCCCATTCAGTGGGTTGTCTTTTCACTTTGTTGATGGTTTCCTTTGCTGTGCAAACACTTTTTAGTTTGATGTAGCCCCATTTGTTTATTTTTCCTTCTGCTTCCCTTGCCCAAGGTGATATATTAGAAAATATGTTGATATGAGAAATGTCTGAGATTTTATTGCCTCTGTTTTCTTTCAGGATTTTTATAGTTTTGAGTCTAAGATTTAAGCCTTTTATTCATCTTGAGTTATTCTTGTGTATGGTGTAAATTTTCCCCCTTAAAAGGTAATGCATAGTGATGCAAAGGAATACTCTAGTTTCTTTTGGAAGGTAGATTAAGAAATGGACTGAAATTTATTTACATTCCTTTCCTTGTTTCTCTCATCAACATTTCTTACTTTCAATTTTGACAGCTGAATTCTAATAGGTACTTGCCAATTTATGTTAAAGTTAACTGAGAAAGAAGAATCTGTTAGGAATCAACCATTTTTGTACTAAAAATGTTGTTCTATTTAATTTGCCAAGGTAATGGGTTAGAGACTTAGTTAATTCTAATACTTTTTCCCAGACTATAAAATAAGCTAAACATGACAAAACAAACAAAAAAATATATAAACTTAGAGAGATTATAGCTTTAGAATTAGCGATTGTCAATTATTATCAAAAGCATTTTATATTGTAGCAACATAATCCTCTTATTTTAAAAAGTCACAGTGATAATTGAAGATAAGAGAACAAAAGCAAAGAGTTTGTTTGGTTCCTTGTTAAAATGAAACATGTAGATAGCATTAAAAACCAAAAGGTGTGAATGGAATGAATAGATGAAAATGTCTTTCTCCTAAAAGTCACCCCAAGATATTATCTGAAAAAAATATATTATTATTTGAAAATGCAAATCCAAATAATAGAATTGAATGCTTCAATGGTAGAAATAAAATGGGCAGGAATTACTTCCAAAGTACATTTTCAAAGTTATGTAATTGTCACTGATTTTTTTTTTTTTTTAGACCTTAAAAACTATAAGCCTTAATCCATAATACAAAGAAAGTCTTGGCATATTTATTTTGAATACTTTTAACCCATAAAACAGGTGTAACATCCAATAACCAATCTGCCTTCAGGTAATTTTAATCATGTATACAGTAAATATACCAGCAAGTCTTAAAATCCATTCTGTACTCATTCATTTCTGAATTTAATTATAGTTTAATTTAATTATAGTTTAATTATAGTTAAGTTTAATTTCTTAATAAAAAACCATGGAAAACAATATTAATAAAGAAATAAAAATAATTTTTCCTTTTAACTATTCTTAACTCTTCAAAACTAAAGTCTCCTGATCTAATTTTTTAAAACATTGGACCCTGAACATTGACTTTCAGCAGCATCACAAACAGCACTGCTATATTTTCTACACAATATCATGCTTTTCCTGATTGCCTTGGAAATGTTTCAATGAGGGAACTAGGATGCTCTTTTCCCTCTCATCATAAGATTTTGTTTTTTTCCTACAAAGAAATAAAATTGTACAAAATGTGAATAGTAAAGGAGAACAGAAAGGGGGAATATTTATCTATGAAGGCAAACATTGTAGAACAAGCAGTCTTATCAGCATCAAAAACCTATTCTTCCACATAACCCTTTTCCTATATAGCACTTAGCAGGTATTTTTTAAATTCTTAAGCCTCCTGACCTGCAGAACTTGCTTTATCTTCAAGTTTAATGTCTTTCATAACACACATTGCCCTTTGCAATGTGTGAACCCGCAAGCATTAGTTGAGAAAGGGTTCATATTTTCCTGACCCTGAATACTGTGACTGTAAATTTCTGTGGCCTTTAGCCTCACAATATTGTGGTCTACAATACTTTTTCCCATTGGTCATCATCTCATGAATCCACAAATTTAGTATCAACCAATACAGTCCATCTTTTACAATTTCCATAGTTTTATCACACATTATAGCTGTTATTTTAGCACTTTCTAGAGCTGCCTCTTATACGGAGTGGCAAATTTCTTCTTTTGTCTGGATGTACCATACTTTTGAATCATTAACATTGAACTTATGACCAACAGAACTATATAGCTCTTGCCTGAACAAGGCTGATCTAACTATATTTCCTCTGTAAGGCAAATTATAGCTTTCTTGTGCTCAGGAACACTGGACAGCATTTGAGCACTATGGGTTGTTCAAGGGTCAATTATAATGAAATTCCAGAAAAATGCAAAATAATAATGGCAGAATGCAAATAAGTGGTTGACAGAAGCTAGAGCTGAGTGGAAGGGACTGTGTCCAAAAGGATGAAAGGGAACTTTTTGAGCTAAAGAAAATATTGTCTGTCATAATTATGGTATAGGCTAAAGGACTGTATAGATTAGTCAAAACAACAAATTGTATGCTTAAAATTTTAGTATTTTATTATATATAAACACAAATTAGAGCTGATTTTTAAATAAGTCTATATAGATGATCTCATTTAATCCTTTATAGGTTAAATGTTATTACAATCATTATATAATTAGAGAATCAAGGTTTGACCTTGGTTTTATGAGCACTAAATGTGAGAAATAGAACTATTCCCTTTAACATACTACTTGTATCTGAATCTGAATCTAAATTGAATGCTTAAATAAGTTAAATGTCTCCTACATATCATTGATACAAGAAGCAAATATAGAAAACTAGTAAGCCAATTAAGATAAATGCTGTTTCCAGTGCCCCCCAATAAGCAACACTGGTTCTACCTTCTTAATCATTTTGTATCATTTACATATAAACAAAAACATATATATGAATCCAATAAAATTGTTATCATGTATAGACGACTGTGCAACCTGCTGAATTTCTCTAATTTTACTA
Source organism: Miniopterus natalensis (assembly GCF_054644295.1). NCBI lineage: Eukaryota > Metazoa > Chordata > Mammalia > Chiroptera > Miniopteridae > Miniopterus > Miniopterus natalensis. Next base: position 76,314,767 of record NC_142086.1, on the reverse strand, counting down.
AAAATATAATCTATACCAAGTAAGTTCTATACCAAACTAATTATTTTTCTTCCTTCAATAACACATTTGAGAAAGAATAAAAACTTGGTTTGTTTTCTCTTTTTAAATAATCAGAGATATGATTTAATTATATGCTGAGATATGAAACAGAAAGGGAATAATTTTCCTTTTCTGCAAATCCTGCTAAGTATATTAAAAGATTATATGGGAATGATTGTAGCACAAAGAAAACATGATTCATTTATAATACGCTGCTACTCCCTAGTCTCAATAAACAGGCCGATAAAAGGCATTTTTTTAGTCTTCCTCACATTTGCTACATAAGCTCCATTTATTAGGACTCCGTTTCTTGAAGTTAACCTGTCACCCTAAGGTATCCACCTCTTCTCTGAAGAGCAGCCTGCTGAGTTCCCTGGAAACCTGGGTCCCACTGTTATCTGAAGTGTCAGGGCAGGGGACTTCAAAGGGAGACAGCTGCAGAACACATCTTCACAGCTCCTTGATCTCTGGACTGGAGTGTGTACATACACTTCTAAACTGTCTAAAGGGAAATTTAGAGCTTACTTTTAGAATACTCAAAGGTAATTTGTTCTGATAATGGTGAAATAGGGAGACGACTGCTAGTCCGAGAGATAGTATCCACTTAATGTGGCTAAATGCTGACATGCTAAACTTCTACTCAAACCTATTTTGACACATATCTGCTAAAGATACACTATTCTATGAAAACCACATAATACCACATTTATCAAAGAGTACTTATCATTTGGAGTAAATGCTAAAATGTGTAAGGATAAAATTATGTCTGTCAGGATTTACTTCAAAATAATATAGGAGAGAAAACTACATGGGGGTATAGATAGAACTGGCTATTGGTTGGTGGTTGTTTGGACTGCTGTTTTAATATACTATTACTTCCTTTTAGTGTCTCCAAATATTTCCATAATGAAAATAAAATATTAATACTACTAACAATGAAAACTGCATTTAAAACCCACTGTTTATACCCAAATGAAAAAATAGCTATGTTCTAAAACTCCTTGGCAAGTTAATTATTAGAAATGAGATCATATTATTTTATTTGATGCAATGTTTTATATACATGATGATTATGGGTCTGAGTCAATCCACAAAAACCTATAAATTTTTATTTTATGTTTACTAATCACTATGCTTTAGCTCATGTATAGATTTAAAAGTCTTTTTGTGGTCTGATCTGGACATCTACATCCTCATATAGTATTATTTTCACGGTGTGATATGTTCCATAGAACTGAGAAAGAAGGTAATTTGGCTGTACCAGATAAATGTTTTCCAAACTATCACTGACCAGTGTCCTCCACCCCAACTTTCCCCACCTCAGCACTCCTGTCCCTGGTGTTTATGATACAGTATATCATCCAATTTAGCACAATTTTGAATAAAAAGGACACTATTGTGATTGACCAGACAATAGGCATAAACTGAGACTGCCCCAAATAAACCAGGAATAGTTGACATATCTACAAGGTGACCACTTATTTATGTTGAAAGAAACTTAATTATTTTGTTCTACAAAGCTATTACTTTGCAAATAAAAACTGATAACTATAAGATTATAAATTGATATTTTAAACAATAAACTATAAAATATCATAGGTTTTTCTTTCTCTTTTTTTAAAAATTTTTTATTGATTTTTGGACAGAGAGGAAGGAAGAGGGAGAGGGAGAGGGAGAAAGAAACATCAGTGTGAGAGTGAAACATCATCAGTCTAAGCTGCCTCCTGCATGCCCCCTTCCGAGGACTGAGCTATAACTCAGACATGGGCCTTGACCAGGAATCGAACCAGCAAACTTTCTGCGCACCGGACGAAGCCCAACCAACGAAGCCCAGCCAGGGCCCTTCTCTTCTTATAAAGATTTGCCTTACAGATCACATTTGATGGCTAAAATAATCCTACAGGTTCTGAATAATTTCCCACATTTGGGTCATCTAAAATTATTTGATAGTCTAATTTCACATCTTTTGAACTTTTGAAGTAACGACTTGTCTCACTCGACACTTGCTTGAAAGAATCTCAGTCATGGCAAGAACGAAGGTAAGTCGGAAAAATAAAATTCAATTACAAAACGAAACTTCATATATTCCCTGTGTTCTTCAAAACCGGTCAGGTTACACTACATTTAAAACCCACTGTTTATACCCAAATGAAAAAATAACTATGTTGTGAAACTCCTCGGCAAGTTAGGTATTTGCTGCGACAGCAAGTGGAGCCTGAAGTTTCAGTGACATATGACAGAAAAGTGTTTCTTCCCTCAGTGCTCAGACTACTTCGCTCACCTCTAGCAGCAGCAGCTCCTTCGCGAGGCTTCTTGGGAACCCAGCCTGTTTCCACGTGGGGGCCCTGCCACCTCAACTCAGGGTCGCCACCCCCTCTCTGACGGGAGGGGCAAGGACAGTGCCCACACTGGCTCCCCAGGGCTCTTCCAGAAAGTGGCTACTCTCATGGTTTCCGGTCACAGTCATTGACCAGAACCAGTCATTTAGTGCCACCTAATACTTAGGGGCCAAGAAGGCAACACTTTCTTTTTACTCAAGGGGAAGAAAGTAAAATGGGTTTTGCGGAACAGAAGTGTATCTTTCGGAAAGCCATAGGGAGATTTTAACCAAAAAAGTGGCTCTTTACATCATTTGTCCAAAGTACGCCCGTGACAGTCGTGAGTCCATTGGGTCCGCTGCCCCCCAGCTCAGCACGAGGCCACCCAGAATACCCTGAGAGGGGTGAATGTTTGCAGAGGAAAAGCTTTGCAGAATGTCTTTGGGAGCCCTCTCCCATAGCCGGGGAACACGGATTCATGAAATTATTCTAAACAAGATGCCCCAGGTCATAATTTAATGTCTTTCGGGTGTTCTACAAGGAGATAGGAAAGAACCTTATCACAGCCTCTGAAAAACACACACAGAACTCTTCACCTCTTGAAAAACAGCATTTCTCAGTTTCTTCTGGGGAAACGTTTCAGTCACTTAATATTTGTTCCTTACACTCCCAGTCATGGGCTTTCTAATTCTAAGAACGTGGAATATATTTTTCTACTTTAGATAGTGTTAATGTTGCTGTTAGCTAGGTTAAGCACTGTTGTCGATGCTGGTAAAAAAAAAAATATATATATATAGAAAAGGCAAAAGATCCATCATTGCTTTAGGTAGTGAGCTTGAATCAATTTGGATTTTATCACTACTGTTTTGCATCCTGGAATTTATAAATTTGTAATTTTTTATTTTCTTATACAAATAGTTCTGCAATACCTTTTTTATGTGTTAGTAAAATTGTTATCTGGTGTTCATAAAGAAAAAAAAAATGTTTGCTCTTTATAAACCTGTTCTGAGGGCAAAAAACAAAACGGTTTTGCAATCTAACTGTATTCAATTAAAGTGATAGAGGGCTAATGTGGGGAAAGAGTATTTAAAGATCTAAAGATGTAATTATTTAAGAGAATTTTGGGTAATGACTTAGATGGAATGATAACTACTTCCAAAACATTTAGTGGTGATGTGAATTATTATTGAATGATAATTAAAAAACTCAATCTACCATTTATGCATAAGAGATTATGACCGAACCATCTTTGGAGCTCTAATTTTGGACTTTTCTCTGCTATTTATAATGTAATACAGGCAAGCCACTTAAATTCCTTTCTAGTTTTACAATACCCTTATTAGTGAAAATCATCTCCTCCTTTCCACAATGCATTAGAAAAAGACTGTATCTAGTAGACAAAACTAAACTAATGAGGTAGAAACTTGAATTTAAAGTTAGCTTTCTTCTTTAAATTCTCTTTTATTCTTTGGACTACATAATTGGCAGAACTAAGAAAGTAGCCTAAGGCAGTTCGTTTTGAATTAGCTAAATCATGACCCTGGCCTGAGGAGAGGATTAATGCTTAAGGCAAAGATAACTGTGTATTCAGGTAATCATGTAATTTATCATCCTAACTGGGAAAATTCTGAAAGTAAAATGGGGAGCTATTAGTTATTTCATCTGGAAAGCAGGAAAAAACTTTGATCTTTTTACCTTGCCCTTTCTATGTATAAACTGTCTCCTATAAGATGCAACCAGCTTAAAGGAGCAGTCAGAGCTGGCCCACAAAGGGTGACCGAAGTAATATTACAGCATATTGAGGCCACTAGCTCTTCTCTCCTGGAGAGTATAAGTAAGTGATGCTAAAAAAAAGAAGAGCAGGGGGCAACTTCTGGGGTGCTCGGTGTTGGCATGAGGTTACCAAAACTGGAGGTCCTGGAGAACCTGCTGAAGCCATGAGGCTAATGTACCCACAACCTTGGAAACGGGAGCAGCGCCCTGAGCTGCCTCGCCCCCTGGCTGTCCTTACCTTGAGCGCCCATCACCTAGCACAGCCTGAAAGCCCCCCCTCGCCGGGTTAACACAGCACAGTGCAGGCTCGCACTGGCCTTGGCATTTCAGTGCTTTGGAATTGGGGGATGGATAACCAGGTCACCATCTCCTTTGGGTTAAAGATTAGGTTCTGGTAAAGGTGGAAAATCAAAAGGGTATCACTAATCATTTTAGGTGCTCGTGTAAATGTATTTATTTGAATATTATTCAATTTTTAAAAATTTCCTTGACCAGAGAAAGAAATATATTATCAGGCATCATAAGGACTGTATGGACTAATCAGTAATTCCACAATATCATCAGAACAGGACACCAAGTGAGAATAAATTGAGAGGCTGAAAAATAAAATGTGAAATATGAGAAAATGAAATTCTTCTGAAAGTTTTGTAAGTAATTCAAATATGTGCTTGAGGACTGGACTGAAGAATGCTTAGTGGAACTATTAGAACAAAGATTTAATCTACTGCCATCTAGTGGGGATTTAATTTATACTTAATTATTAGCTGCTGGCAAAAACAAAAGCAAAAACAAAATAAGTCTGATTTCAAATTATAGGGATCCTAAGTGATTATCTCCTCCAGTGGCTTCAGTCCCATGGTGCTCCGAGGCTGTTGTCACGGTACCTGGGACACCACCTGAGGTGCGGGAGGGGTGGAAGGGTGGACTCTGAGGTCCCACTCCTAACCCAACCAGATCGGGCATAGTTCTATCTGTTCTATATTTTGGGCTTCTGACCTGATTTCATATGAAGAAAGAATTTCCACTTCTAAAAAGAAAACATAATGACATAACGTTAAAATACCTTATTTGGCTTTATGTCCATCACTGTATAAATGAATATACCAATAAACATTAATTTTCTAATGCCACACGAATGGCTAGGGACACAACTAGCAGTAGAACCGACATCTTTTGATTTCTATTTTCATTCAAATTTTGGGTTTGAGGTTATTTCATTTTAAAATAGATTATTTCCTTGAACATTATTTAAAATGACTTGACTCTCTCTCTTGCGCCATTAGAAACCTCAGTGGCAACAGAATCTCAAATTAATCATTGAAAATGATATCATGGCTGTAGATTATAGTTACACTATGTCAACTCTAGAATCCCTAAAAATAATAGAGTAGCTTCTGGGGGATGATTTCTCTCTTTTCGCTTGGATTTACTTAATTTTAGAGGTAAAAGAGACATCACAAAGCTGTTAGTAAACTATCATTTTAAAAATTATTTCATGTTTTATAAAACACAAAACTATCCATTCCACTAGGGTGCAGAGAAATATACTACTTGCTTCATGTTAGTTTGAGTGTTTTTCCAGTTCTCCTGGATAAGTGAGAAATAGGAAATAACAATTTATGAGAGGTGGTTTCATTGTTTTGTTTGTCTCTTCATTTATGATGGGTAGAAGTTGAGGATTTTTTAGCACTGGGAGGAAAGAGTTGTTGAAAGGGATATAATGATATAGAAAAAAGGACCATTAGTGGAGCAAGTTCCTTGAGGATTTAAGAGAAAATAAAATCTAGAACTTGTGTGGAGAGAAAAGATACCACTCTCTAGGACAAGACAAGGTGTTCATAACTATAATAGCATTGTCATTTTGATATGTCTCACTTAAATTTGCCACAAAATAAATATTTTTATCAAATGACATTGAATTACTCATGTTTACTTTTGCATCTATCTTACATCATCTCATTATATATGCAAAATTATCATTTAAAACTCCAGGGTTTTTTAATATTTATAAGCTACGTCCTCTTTATTTTAATCCAACTGCATATATCCCTCATAAGATACCACATAATATTTCTTTTAGTGTTAAAAGTAAGATAAAAATTGTTTATAGCGTTAAAATTCAATATTATTTAAAGACTATATATATTTACTTATATAGTTTGTATACAGAGTTTTGTAACTATGTTAACCTATATAGAGTAAGTTAACTAGACATTTTAATTATTTTCTATATCTGTCTTGAATTTTTCAAAATTAAAGTATTACATTTACAATCAGAATGCTCTTTAAAAACTAAAATTAAATAATCTTAGTTTTACTTCTGAGGCTGCCACAAACTATTCTGTGAACTGGCACAAGTCAAATACCATTTCCTCTCCATAGTTCCTGTGCACATTTGAAAAACAAGGAAATTAAACTAGATAATCTTAAGTGTATTTTAAATACTAAATTGTTCTGATTTTATGACGCTGTTATTCTCATATTGAATAAGTATATTTTGGTATATAACTTGCTGATTATTTTTATGCCAATAAGTCAATGAAATTTTTAAATATTCATAGGCTTTATGAAGAACCAAATAACAGAGAAGTTTCTTTCTCTAAAGAGAAATCACTACAAAAAGATCCAGAATGCATTTAAAAGGGTGAATTATATATATTGGTAGACAATGACAATAACCTGTCCTCTCAATAAGGAAAAATAAGTCTTCAAAGACAAATGAAGTTAGAAGTTTTACATGTCGGCTAGAACACAGAAGATATCAAGACTCTCAGGAATTTGATTTTCTGTACTCCTTTATTAAATTGCAACATAAAAATCATGGGCAACTGGCACTGTCAACTCCAGGAGGGCTTAAGATGTCAGGAAAGTTATTTAGTGAGAGAAAAAAGAATGTACCCAGTAGGAATTCATGGTATAAAGTTAGCTTACTCATTGAGCAATCTTATTAAGAACAGGGAGGGTTTTAAATGAAGCCTTCCTTTTGTCAAAGCAATTGTGTAAGAGAGCAAAATCTCATTAGTAAAACTTAATAAATATATATTATTACCCTATAAAGAATCTCTAGAACAAAAGCAAGAGAGCATAGGACTTTGTCTATTTTCTTTACTGCTGTGTCTTTCAGTGCTTAAGATTAGCACATATGTAGTGCTTAACCAATACTTGTCAAGAGAATTAACATCCTGGACTCCTTCCTGCTATTAGTGTAGACCATAGTACTAATAAAATCTGATGTTCAACTGAGAGAGTGTAATTCAACAACTACTCATTGAGTGTCTAACACCTGTCAACAAAATTATGTAGTGTTATTGCAACCATACTTTTAAAATCAAAACTCAGTTTACATAATCCACAAAGTACAGATAAACTTTTGAAGACAACAGATCTGAATATCTATATTTTCAAAATTGTATTTTGAAAATACAATTTTAGGGGGGGGATCAGAAATTAACTTTATATCAGAGTGGCCACATAATTTCCAATTATTGAGGATGCTCACTTTCATTTCCATAGTGACCCATTTGGAAAATGAAAGTTGGTGTCGTCAATAATTACCCCAGTAACTATCAAGTGTTAACTGTAAGTATCCCTGAAGAAACAGGGCATATGGTTTCTTTAACAGACTCAATGCTAAAGTCTATAACTAATAAAAGGATATGTTTCTACATAGGTAAAAACCCAGCCAGTCAATTCTATAAAGCCAATGATAAAATAACATAGGTAAAAATAATTAAGTTTAATGAAATTCTAAAAAATCCGAGACCATTGGAGCTAGGAAAGTAATGGTAAAGTTTAACTCCATTGCAAAAGGAACAGTTTTTAAGAACTGAAAAGCTAAAGACACTCTAATGCACCATGGCACAGACATCCAAGACTATTTTTGGTGATGTTTAATAGGATGTTAGCTAATAGCTATTTAAAAGGAAAAGGCAGATCAGGGATATATGAAAAGACAGCATTACTACAAAATACCCCAAACAGACTATAACTTCTTTGCTTTTCTTATACACATAGTTTAACCAATAACTAGACCTCAAGATATCCTGACAAAGTTTATTTAATCACCATCCTCGTTGACTGACACCACGAAAAAACATAAAGAGAGCCTGAGGTAAATAGTAACAAGACTTAATAGATGAGATGAAACTATAAAACATCATCAAATTGGCACGTAGTTGAAATGTGGTGATGTGTATAGCGTATTATTTCTTCATCCTAATGATATGCCTGACAATAGTTGTGCCTAAAAACATGCATGTCTTTGAATTTTCCTCTGCCCCAATCATTGAAAACTCTTTCTGATTCTTTTCTCTAAACAAGTACGGTAGGTCTCCAAAAACAGAGGCAGGGGGTCCTTGCACAGCTTTATAAAGTGCAGCTCTCTTTAGTGCCAGTCATTCCCAGGCTAAGATAACAACCTAATTTAATTAACTGGCATTCACAGTCTTCTCAAATCGGTCAAATTAATGGGGAGGGGTTTTGACTCAAAATGTAAATTCTACAGAACATATATGCTACAGGTTGTCTCAGAAGCTGCATTTTATTGAAATCATATTGTTCTTATTCATATTATAACTATCCCAATTTTATGATAAGAAAAGTGAGCCTTAGAGAAGGCACACAGGCTCTTACTCAGGTCTTCTGATTAGAATCTATTGCTTTTCTTCCTGAACATAAGAATGCTGCAGGAGAGTCCTATCTGTATCAATTACCTGATTCATGAGCATGAGATACTTGGGCTGTGAGTTAAGTTTCTGTACTGAATGCCACTGATTAGGTCATTCTAGGGTGTCCTGGTCTGAAATATTAGCTCTACTATACAGCTCACAATAAAGCAAAATCCATAGTTTCGTGTCTTTTTGCATATATCTCAGGACATTGTTTTGCTGACAAATTCAACCAGTAGGAAGGAAAAATTAGAATCGATGAGTTAAATATTATTAGTTGCCTACAATTATAAAATTAGAGTTTTGTCATTAAAAGATTATATAGTATTTTTAAAAACTTTTAAAATGAAATCAATATTTGATGAGATAAAACTGATAATTATAGCAATACTTTGGCAACTTGTACAAATAAAGGAAAAAGGTGATTGAAGAAGTGGAATAGAATCAGTAAAGTATTTACACAAGCATGAACACATCTCTTTTATAGCACTGAACTACATCATATTAATATTTACTTAAACACACACACAGTCCCCAACTCTCCAACTACGTGCTCATTCACACGCCCCAACTGCATTCTACATTTTGAAGAACAGAGACCATGAATTTATCTATCTTTATACTACAACCCTTCGCAAAAATGCCCAGAATTTTCATAATCTCATAAGGTAGGTACTATTACGCAGATGAGAAAACTGAGGCACAGAGAAGTTATAAAACTCATCCAAGGTTATGTGTCTAGTAAGTAATGGAATCTAAATTCAGAAGCAGGTACTTGGGCAGAGATTCCTGTGTTCCTAACGGCTGCTATACTGTCCCACAGAGTTAAGTGATCATTAAGTTACAATTACCATAGTTTCCTTGCTGTTAGCTCTGGTTTTCATTGTGTAAAAATTAAAATTCTGAAAATAAACTTAAATACTTTACTAGTGATGTACTTTCTCAGCGGGTTCAGAAAGCAATGGGGGGAACTGCTATGTTGACCTTCATTCCTGCCCACAAATAGAAAATTGTTAGTAGCATGAACATAAAGGAATCTTAGGAGGAAAATAAAAATCATTATCAAGTTCTGACTGTAGAGAAAGATAATGTAGGGCACAGGCGAAATCACAATGTGACCCTGAAAACTGCTAATGAGGCTTCAGACCACATCAATGGGCCTAGTGTCTTCTCAGCACAGAGATAGCCCTGCCGCTGTCCGCATTCATTAGCCCTTCCAAGGAGCATTCTCATGAATTCTAGGTGTCAAGACTATAGGAGAACCACAGATTAAGGGGAGTGAACTCAAATGAAAATCAGAGGACTCAAACCTAATGCTTTTCGGGGTATTTTTAGGAGATGGGACCATAAATTATGCAATAAGACTAAATATTTTAATTATATACTAATATATGTTGATCTATTGTATTTCCATAATAAACACCAGTAACAATTAGAGTTGAGGAGGCTAGGTGTATTGTCTGCACAGTTTCTGGCATATAATCAGTGCATGACATGCTTGAGAAAAAAACAGTGAGAAAATTGAAGAAACCGGATGGCAGTTCATGCAGAAGGGTAGAAACTATCAACACTTCTGTTTTTTCCTTTGCCTTTGCAAAATTAAACTGATTCTGTTAAACTAAAAAAATTTGACTATCTCCTGTAGTCCTGATTAAAGCTAGAAAATCTATCTTTAGGCGTAGGAAGTATTAGTACATAGTCAGTAGCTAGAAGGTTCTTCTCTTTAGTATCTCATGGATTGCAGGGGGTTGGAGACAAAAGATGTGTAACTAGGACTGGGAAAGCTGAGGTGCCTTAAATGTCAGTAGAGTCAAGATCTAGTGAGTCTCTTAAGTGACACTCCACAATTGCCAAATCAATAAGCATTCATTTTCTCATAAAATAGGTGACATATTTAATCAGTAATATAGCTAGAGGAAAGAGGAAATGGAAACATTTATTATCATAATCATTTTTAGTAATTCAGACTTATAAAGGCATTTTAATAATATCATGACCTTACATTCACCTAGCATTTTACTGTTTTGAAATGGATTTTGTATGCATTACCTTAAGTGATCTGAATTGTTGCGTGGATACAAAAATATAAGAAAAATATTAATCTCAGTGTTATAGCTAGGTCAATAGCTTTCAAACCGATTTATAAAACACTAAGGTAAAAATATATGTGCATACCTAAAAAGATGCATCGGCTAAACTATTCATGGTTAATATATAAGAAAACATTCTGTTCTTACAGCCAAACAGCAAACTCACAAGTACTGACTATTTTGGGCACAGTGATTAAGAATGTGGGCTCTCAAGTCAGGAACTTAGGTTTGAATCTAGTCTTGCTGCTTTTTAGTCGTGTGACTCTGACAAGTTGTTTAGCCTTTCTGAAGCTCAGTTTTCTCATCTGTAAAAAGAGTCCAATAATACCAAAGGATTGATTTAAATGATATTAAGTGAATTAAATTTATTTAAATGAAATAATTCCTAGAGAGTGCATAGTGTACCGATGGCACATAAGTCATCTTAGTGGATATTAGCAAGCAAGCCACATCTTTTTGTTCCTCTATATGTGTCAGCAACCAGGTATATGGCAATGTCCTTGCTCACTAACGATAAGATACATCATCAGCACCATGAAAATACTCATTAAGCACCAAATGTATTTGACATTGCTCTTGATGTTGAGATGTTTAAAGGGTTAAATAGAAAACAATGTGAGAATATGCAAACTTGAGGTTACTTTCATCTATTCCTTTGCCATCTTACTAACAAGTGATTCATAATCACAGACTTCATAGTTTATTGTACAAGCATAGGTCCCAATATTTACCCTCTCTTTCCTAACTCAAGAGTTAATTTTGTAATAAAAACCATGTGATTAAATATTAAAAACTGTCAACATAAAGGGGAATGTTTCATTACTTTCATCTCATTTATTACTACTTTAATAAGCTTAGGAGAGACAATAATGTTATTCACATGCAAATAGCTTTCAGTTACCGTGTCTCAAACTATGATGTAAAGGAACACTTTCTTTATTTAAGATGCTCCACGTTTACTCAGTCACGATCCTCAATACCGTTTTCTGAGCAGAGGAAGCTGGACAGAGTTCTACTATTTTTACTGTCTTTCAGAAACATTTGTTCGCAAGCGTATACATTTCATCTCCCTGTATTTACGGGGTTCAGAATTCTATTTGTAAGTAATGAACTAGAAGGAAATGACATCACTGTTATAACTGGAGACTTGAGCAGGGGGAAAAACGTCAGCAATAACAGCATACCTCTTTGGTTAAAAAAAATGTTCTAATTGGCCCCACCCACACCTATTTAACTAATCCTATAATTTAAGATACAATATTCCAGTTAAGTGAATTCAAAGCCATTGCAAAGGGAGCTCAGATATCATGTTTCAATTTGTTTTTTCATCAAAACCAAAATTAGTTTAAAGAATACTAATATATATGTATAATAATTTATTAGTAGCTGATTACATTATTGTAAGAGAGTGGAAAATATACACCTTGCAAAGCTCTAGTCTCCTTGTTTTCACCTCTAAAATAGGAGTTTTACATACAGTGTTGGGTTACATAAGTGAATGTAATTTATATTAGCACTATAAAAGTATATAATCCTATCTGGCTGATTTTAAAAGTAAAAGATTATTAGGTGGCGTGGAAAGAATATTGAACCAATTTTACTGAATTCTGGATACCAGTCTCAGCTGTGCCAAGAACTTCATAGAACACTCTCTTGGGCAAGTTTCTTTTCCTGTCTTTAAGGCTCACAAAATATAGACTTCAGACTATGTGACATACAGTGCTAAAATTTCTATTTCCCCAGGTATGCAAAGTAAAGATGTATATATTTTCTAGTTATTCCATTTCCTTCTCATAACACGTACTGGGAAAATGGTTAGAAATATGATTTTTAAAATAAAAAAACTGCTTGCAAACATATTAACAAGAATATCATTGTTGGCGAAGAAATGAATCTCCACTTAGCAGTAGTACGGTAGCCAAAAATATAAACTTAAATAAGTGAGTAGCATGAATCAACCATATTTTGGCATTATGTTATCAGATTGTATCTAGAAATACACTCTTAAAAGATTATTGTACTAGTTTACAAATTCAAAATACATATCTCAGTTATCACACTAAGAATAAATCTCAGGGTTCCATATTTCCTGATTAATTATTATGCTTTGCAGAGCATTGCAGGATCCAACATTAATTGCTTACCTCTTCCAAGTAATTAATTCTTCCATATCATTAACAGCAGAGCTTGATACTATAATTTGCTAATCCTGGAGGCTTTACAGTTAATCTACACAATTTCATTTATTTTTAAGTTTTAAAACACCAAACCAAGTTGGCTTAATTCCATATTTGCTAAGTGAAAAGATTTATAATTCCCTACAACTGGTTATTTAAGAAAATTAATGCAACCATTTATTCTGAGCTTTTTAATGAAGGGCCAGTGAAATAAAAGGCATAAGAACAATGAGGTTAAACTGACATGGACTGGCACCCAGTGGCAATAGTTAACAAGAGGACTAGTAATTCCTGAAATTTGTAACTACCCCCTACGACGCACTTATAGCTCATTAATTAGAATACTGGTTTAAATATTAGGAGCATGAGCTGTTATTCTTAAAGCTGGATGTGGAGGGTAAATTCAACCTGGTCTCTGTCCCCAAGGGGCTTTCAGTCTAATGTCAAAGACATACACACATGTGGGTGGCCCTACGTCAGTGCTGGCAGCCAGGGAGGCAATCATGGAGACACAAGAGAATGATGACACCCCCGGCGATTTGAAAAGATTTCACACCAGAGGGAACACTGGAGCTGGTTCTTGAAACAGCACAAAGAAAATCAATTTTGGATATTCAAGTAAAAGATGAGGGAGGTATTCTGCACAGAGAGACTCTCTCTTGTGCTGACGATGTATTTAATTTTCACAAAGAGGAAAAAGCAGAAATTGCAGGATTGGAGCAAGGTCAGAACAAGAGAAAGAATCAGAGCCATTCCTTGAACTTGTCACTCCTGGGCCAAACGGCTCCTGCTCTGTCAAGGCTTCCTCTCTGAGGTGAGACAAGGCTTCTCTGCTGGTCACAACCATTGCCGGCCACCCTTCCTTTACCCCTCCACGTCGCCACACCCTGTGCGGGGCCTTGCCAGGATGTGTGGAGAGACGCACACAGGCTGCCATGGCTTCATGACACCCATTCCAGCTCAGCTGCGTCTAAAAATCAAACCCTCACCCCCAGGTCTGTTTTAGGCCCCTTTCCTCACCGTTCTCTGTCCTTTCTAAGGAATGAAGAGCCGGGAGTTTGCGCTTTTGCCACAGGGAGTGCTCAATAAAACTGTGATCCATCCCCCTAAGCCCTCCATTTTTCTACTTCAGTTTTGTCAAGTGTTCCCAATTCCAAGAAATCGTAATTCAGAACGTGGGGGAGGTTGTAGGGTTTTGGCTCGGGAGGTCATACAGATGTTATTTCTTAAGAAAGACGACCACGATTGCCTGTGAGTCATGGCTGTGACTGGCTGGGAGCCAAAAGTTCTCTTATAGCAGAATGTATAAACCATTCTCCTACTGAAAGAAGGCCCCCAGTAGGGTAATATATTATTACACATGATCCGAATTACAGGATCTCCAGCAGGGGAGCTCATGACTGATGCAGGCCCGTCGCCCCCTGAATACTGATGCTGGGATGATGGAATGCCTCATGAATTAAAAGGGCCGTGGTCTAGGGTCTAAATCCTTCATATGCTTTTAAAAATGTCTCTGCCTATCACTGGACCCTTTAAGCTTCTTAAACGAATCATGCACTGTTAGGAAACCCTCGTCGATGTTTTTACGGTTCCATATCCTTGAAAAAATGTATTCAAAATATTCTCTATAAAAAAAAAGACAGGAAAACTTCACCTCCTCTGCTAGAAAACCGTATCCCTTTAATGCCAATATGCAACAAAGATAGGGCTTAAGAGAAATCGCATTTAAGTGTGACCCAGTTTCCGCCCTTTGGGGTTCTCTAAAGCAACCTGAAAATCTCTACATGCCACATGCTCCAGACTTTTTCAGTTATCTATAGAGCAAACAAGTTTATCTCTGACAAACCGAATACAAATGGACAAGACAAAATTATGCTTCCAATGGTTTGCTGCTGATAAATGAACTCATTCGTAAATATTGTTTCATTGGGTCGATTTTGGTTACATAACAAACCAATACATTTGCTGGGTATTACACTGGGAATGGAGATCAGACATATCTATCGAAACACTAAGGCAGATGTTAAATATTACGCATCTTGAAAAACAAACTGCTGCGATATATTCTGAAATACTATGTAAGCTGGCCCCTTAACTTCTTTTCAAGCTGGTTCTTGTATTCCATTTTTCTAGTAAATAGATGAAAATCACGTGCATTGTGCTGAGATGGGAAGAGAGAGATTTGTTCAGAAATGACCTCAGTTCTATTCATTTATAAAATGACACGTTGGCTGAGAGCAGTGAAGAAAAAAATATAACGAGTGAACTTTCCTCCGTATGACAGATGCACAGAAGAGGTTTTTGAATAAAACACTGTATGTAAAATGGCCACTGCCGCATAAAATCTGCCAACATTAAAGAAAACCCTGAGATGCAGATCGCTTGGAAAAAACTGCAAGTTCACGGCAACACACTCCCTTGTTCTCTATTACCTGGTACAATTAATTCTGAACCGCAACTTGCAGAAAGCATGCTGTGCATAAAGGGGGAGTGGGGTCAGATAAAAGAATCACAGGTTCAATTTTTCTTAAGATTTTTTTTTTTTTTTTTAAGAAAGAGAAAATAATTTTGCAAGGTCAAAACAAATACCCAGAATCACTTTCAGTGACAGCAGACACCAAGGGAGGGGGGTGGGTGGGGGGGAAGGGAAAAGCTATCAGAGAGACTATAGCCACATTTTTGCATAGCAGTTTAAATTACGCCAGCGGAATAATTAATGGAAGGACCTACTATGGGGAGGGGGGTACAGGAAAGGGGGGGAGCTATGTTAAACAAAGTTCATTACTGCATGATGTAAATGAGTTTCTCACCAGTGATGTCACTGATTGGCTGAGCTGCAGAGCTGGCTTCGAGCATGGCCGGATTGGCTGCTAGCTCCTGGGCTGCCTGCCTGCTTGGGCAGCAGTCGAACCAGATACTTTCTGCGTCTCTTGCTGTCGTTTGAGGCGAATCTTGTCCAGCCCAGCTGTGTCTCCATAGTGGTGGCCCCCTAAGAGACAGTCTCCCTCCTGCTTCTCACAGCTCGTCTGTGAGGCGGTCGCTGCTGTGAAATACCAGCGCTTGGCACCAAGCCCAGACAGCATTCTCAGATCCATCTATAACACACACATACAAAAAGAAAAATAGGAAAAAAAAGCAGTTCTTTCATCTGAATTGCATCCTAAGGAGGATTAAGATGGCCTCTATTGCTACTGATTCGTGTCCTTTCAATTTGATGGCTGAAATCGTTTTTGAAATACAGTACCCTCTCATCCGCAGTAAAACACCACTGGTTAAAATTGATTTAAAAAGGCAGGAGGGACCCCCCCCTCCCCTCCCATGTTTACCTTGATTACAGAAAAATAATTCTTCATTTCCCTCCTAAGCACCGTGACTGTTTTTGGTCCCCTACCAAAATTCTAAACTCTCACCAGATTTCTAATGATATCCGAGTCATTATTTTCAGGTTAAGACAAGGGATCTTAATTAGCATTCTTTTTTAGCTATGCAAAATGAGACAGGGCATGAAACAGAAAAACGATCTATGGAGAGGCAGCGAGAAAGAAGAAAAAAAAAAATCTGTGCAGCTTTTACAGTTCAGCTGACACCCCCTCCTTCCCCGCTTTCCCTCCACCCCCTTGCAGAAAAAGAATGCAGTCATATGAACTTTACCAGACAATGGAGTACCTACAGGCTCTCCCCTAGACAAGTCCTTTATAACCAGCCCGTGCTATGTGCTGCGCACGGCGGCCAATCGGCGGGCTCCTTTCTGCAGCAGGGACACAATAGGTGCATTGGCCACACTGTCCTCCTAGCCCCTGACAGCAGTTCAGGTTCATTTATTGTACACTGGAAGGCACATATGTCTTTCATATGCACTGTGAAATTATCAGCAAGGCTGCCTTTATTTCACTGTAATTACATCAACCTAATTACCGCGCACGAGCTGCAACAGCACTGTTTGCACAGAGCGGCGCAGAGGCATGCATGTCGTAAAAATATGCATGGGCATGCTTGCTTATTTCAATAAGAAAATCCCCCAATTATTTCCTTCCCGGAGCTTAATGACTCCTTCAGAATACTTCAGCGGATATAGTCATCATTTCTCCCCTTCAAAAGAAAAAAGTGCACGTAAATATATATATATACACACACACATATATAGATGTATACGTATGTGTACATACATATTTTTGTATAATTTAAACATTGTTTTAATAATTTATTGGGGGGAGGCATGGGGGTGAAAGTAGTCAGCAAATAAAAGGTATTGAGGACCCAAGGCGCTTCCCCTTATCACTCAGTAGGCATCAGAGGGAAGTAACAAGCGAGTCTGCACACATCACCACAGTCATAGATAGATGCTGATTTATCGAGTCCAACATGAGCATCTGCATATGCCTCATTTGTGTATTTCCATGTTACATCATTATAGCAGTCCTTGCAACACTGACTCAAATTGCTTGAAAATTCAAATCTTTGTTTTTCGTGTATCGGTTAAAAATAGTTGGGTATGGTCTGCAGTGGGAACCGCCTGCTAATTTTTCTATTTTATTTTATGCATGTTGCATTTACATATTCATGAACAGAATAGCTGTTATGACCGCTGATTCTGCAGCAGGAGATGAAAAGGCAGGATCCAGCATACAGAGAGTATTAATTTTTAGGGGGAGAATGGCAGCAGATGATGAGGAGGAAGAGAGGTGCTTGGGGTTTCATTTGGGGGTTACTTCATTGTATAATAAAGGATCTGGATAGACAACCTACCAAAAAATATGTAAGTATAATGAACCGAGAAAGTAAAACCAATTTGCATAATTCACAGCCATTCAGCCACCCTGTAAAGAAATAAGCATTTTGAAATGGAGATTTCTGTTTCCGGTTTTTTAAGGTAAATAAAATTGCATTTTGTTCTATAGCTATCTAGGATACCATCAAAATGGGATGTGGTTAGCAGCTCTATATTTTCTCATTGTTTTAAAATTTACATATTTCTTGTTCCAAATCAGAATGCTAAGCTTTAAGCATTGATTATGTCCTAAGGTGAATTTCACCAATGTGTACCTATATTTATTGATATATTTTGATTTTTAGCTCATGATTCTCTAATTAGGAATGGAATTAATCATTACAATAGGCACATTAGGAGAAATAGTAACTCACTTTTATCTGTATAGATGGATGTATATAACAAACATTTAACCCATACTAGAAAGAATCCCAATATGCTATATTTATCAATTTATATTTTACAGTTCTCTTTGCAGTATTTGCAAGCTTTATATGATAAAATATATTTAAGTTAATTTTGCACTTTGTAAACATGTGTTTCCTTTGTTTTGCTTTTTTTTTTAAAGCTCTTCTATCGATACTTTCCAAAAATGAAGTTTTGGTAAGAGATGGGCGAGACAAATTCCTAAGTAGACCAGTAAGAGATCACAAGGCTCAATTTTAAAAAACATAAATACTACACTTACATTTCTGAACTACTAGGCACATTGAAATACAAACACCTAAAATCAAAGATGTAAATTAGTTACTTGATAAATAATGTAAGATGCTCCTTATCTAGTTGATTGCCCAAAAACCTAACAAGCTACTCACCTTACCTTATTGATGGTTTTCCTAACGAAGGCCAATTTTCTAAATCTTCAAATAAATCATGAAAATTTTACTGGTGATTAAATTAAAATATGTTAAACTAATCTCTCTCTCACACACACACACACACACAAACATATACATATATATAAAAACATATACACAATCATGGCTATCCTTTTTTGTGTGGGAATGTGTGACTTGTCTACCTAGGCATCTCAATTCTTTGATCTGACATTAGACACAAAAAAGCTTAAGATATTCAAAGAGGTAATACTTAGTTGCTAGTAGTCCATTTTGCTAAGTAAAAATCAAAACAGAAGGCAAACTCATTATCACATATACTTAGATTCTAGTGACACTTGGAAATACTCTATTTTACAAAGGATCTTGATGAATGTATTAATTTTATTAATAAGATTAGTGGATGGTCCATTCAGACATCCTTAAACAAATAGGAATTTGTAAACAGTGAACACTTAAAATGAAAGAGGCCTTCCTTAAGTACTACCATTCATTAAACCAGGCAAGTAAGCTTCTTGCTTACTGCTATAACATTCTGTCATAGTTTGAGTTCTTAGATATATTTGAAAACAACATTGCATTTTTATAGCATTTTAGTATTAAGCTTTCCTATTCTTCTCACACCCTAAATACAAAATGCAATTGTGACATTTTAATACACTACTCAAGCCAAAATAATTTTACAGTAAAATCTTATTTTGGAATCATTTTACTAGAGAGCTTAGATCTAAGGTGTGTCTTAGAAATTGAAACCATTAATTTTAGACATGACATCCAAAGGAAATTAGTAACTAGTTAGTGTATTTCCACCCATCTTGCTGCCATCCTTTATTACAAATACACTTCTGACTTGCTGTCAAGATATTCTTAATTGGTTGAGTTTTACTAAAGATAAGGAATATGTAGTCTCCTCCCATAAGATAAAAGAATATGAGTGCCATCTGTGTTCCCAGCATGGAAGTAAGCAAACTTCTTTATAAAGACCAAAAGCATAACCTTAGACTTATAATCATGATGATCTCACCAAAAGAGTCAAGTCAGCAAAAATTAGCTGTAAGGATATAGCAGCCAATCACATTAACTTCATAAATAATACAATGTATTCTATATGTGGAGCCAACATGGAGAGAGATACAAAAATAATAAATTAAAAAGCAACTTGTCAACTTTCTAATGTGACTCATTCTTAAAACAAAACAAAACAAAACAAAATAAAAACAACTAAAAAAAAAACCCTTAAGCCATCATAATAAGTGCAGAAAATATTCATAGTGTAACCAGTGTCAAGATACCACTGCTTATATCTTTGTTTACACAATGACAAGCACACAGGTGGCAAAACAAGGTAATCATCAGAATAGCTCTAAATATCTGGCTGCTTTTGTGCCCACAAACCCACTGCTTAAAATGTCAGTGTATATGTTTCAGATTTCAAATGAGCCATTCTTGAACTGTTTAATAATGATCATCATTATAGGATATAAGAAACATCACTTTTTAAAGATGCCACTTTTGGATCACCCAATGCATAAGCCTGTTTCCAAAGCATACTTTTTAGACCATAGTTATGATTGATCTTATTTATATCAACCTCAAGAAGGTTGGCAGTGCATCCCCTATGGAATAAAACACAATATCTGAGTTTCAAAAACTCATTTCTCTTGCAAAGTTCCCAGTTATTTTAATTAGGATTGTTTAATAAAGGTGCACTTCATGAAAAACAAAGACAAAACAAAACATGCAAACTACGACATCTAAATACCCAATGGGAAAGAAAAAATTCAAGCAGATCATCTAAAGAGAAATAGTCCATTAGGGGGAAAAAAGCCACAGTTTTTTGCAACTATTAACAGGATGCTCTATAATTACTAGTATTTGTTTTTCTATATAAAAGAAATAGCAGAAAACTTAGAAAGAAAAATGGAAACCTTTCATCTTAGAAGTTGTAACCAAGCATCTAAATTTATCTCACTGTCTTTGAGTAGTGATTTGCATCTAAGTAAAAAATTGTTTTTAACATCCAGGATGAATAAGAAAGAACTGTTCACTTGAGCCATGAGATAAATCCAGAATTATATCAAGCAGTGGTTGCTAAATCTATGAGTAATAAAAAAATTATTAAGTTGTATCACATAATCTGTATGCACTGAAGTAAAAAAAAAAATTATTTGCACTACAGAACTGATGTGCAAAGGAAACATGGCTTCTCCATTTTAAAGTGATCGATTTTTTTTTTCACATGCCCACCTCATTGGGTAGTTGGGGGTAGGGAGGGGAAATTAAATTTGCCAATTAATTTATTTCACTCTTTTGTAGTTTCAATAGACTCTTTTAAGTTATTCCATCTCCAGTAGAGAGAATGGCCCTCCAAGAAAATGTCCACATTCTAATTTCCCAAACCTGGGAGGAATTAAAGTTGCTGATGGAATTAAGGTTGCTAATCAGCTGATCTTAAAACAAGGCGATTATCTTAGATTACCTGTATGGGCCCAAAGTAATCACAGGGGTCCTTTAAAGTGAAAGAGGGAAGCAGAAGGGGTTAGAGAAAGACATGGTCACAGAAGAATGGTCATAGAGACACAGAGTCATTGACTTTTGAGTGGGAGGGAGAGGAACCATGAGCAAAGAAGAGAGGCAGCCTCTAGAAGCTGGAAAAGGAAAGGAAAAGGGTTCTCCCTTAGAGTCTCTGAAAGGAACACAGCTCTGCCCATAGCTTGATTTTAGCCTGGTGATATCCATTT
This sequence comes from Miniopterus natalensis, assembly GCF_054644295.1. Classification (NCBI taxonomy): domain Eukaryota; kingdom Metazoa; phylum Chordata; class Mammalia; order Chiroptera; family Miniopteridae; genus Miniopterus; species Miniopterus natalensis. The sequence goes on along the minus strand of NC_142086.1, from coordinate 76,293,358 downwards.
TGGACTTCCAATCTCAAAAACTATAGGATAATACATTTGTGTTGCTCTATGTTTACTAGTATTTGTTTTTCTATATAAAAGAAATAGCAGAAAACTTAGAAAGAAAAATGGAAACCTTTCATCTTAAGGCACTAAAGATGAAACCTTTCATTTAAGGCACTAAATTTTGGCAATAAGATACCAATAAATGTCATCTTTTGAATAAATAAAGGTTTTTAAGTTTAATTCCCTTCTCCTCCATCATGATGGGGATGAGATAGACTTGGGAGTCTTGTGATTTTGAACAGTGGAGAGCTTAGTCCTTGATGGCCTCTGCTTTAAATGTGTACTTCGTATGGTCTCTGGACCCCTGCATAGCATTCACAGAGGTAGGGAAGCTAATCTTACTGAGCTTGTTGGAGCAGTGTATTGCCTTCCAAAGCTGAAGTTCATGGATCTCACCACTTTTCTGTGTTCACAATATCCTCACGTTGTGTAGCTTCTTCATTCCAGTTTCAGGCCTCTGTTGGAAAACCAACCTGCTCAACCTTATTGCATCTACCAACCAGGTCATGTGAAGATGTCTACATCCTCTGTAAATTATGTGGTCATAAGTGATAATTACGTCCAGACCATCACTTTTTGGCACCTCGCTCGGGATTGCTAACCTTCTCCATATTGTTCTGACATGAATCTGAACATGAATCTGAGCATTCAAAGGAGATTACATTTTCTTGATTCATTTTCTGAGGCTGCAGGGAGTCTCTCCTTCCCACCCTCTCAATGGTATCACTAAATTTATCTAGAGACATACTAAATAAACATTTCCCTTGGGACTTCATCCCAGAAGCAGGGGAGCAAGGGCAAATATATACATTCTATCACTTGCTGCTTCTTCCATTTGCCTTCTTTCCACACTCACCTAGGTCAAAAGGATTAGTAGTTTTTGTCCCTGTATGATGGAGATTTTCTTTTACATCGTGTCTTCTTTCTCCATGAGGTGACACCCACAGATCTTTTTCACTGAGGCCAAATGACAGAATGGCTATAGAGAAAACGTGGCAAATAAAATTTGCAGGGATAAAAATGTATTTGTTTATTATTTTCAAAATATTATACTCATGGACTTTGCTTAAAATGGCAGATTCTATCTCAAAATCTTACTAACACTACAGATAACAAAGAGAGAGAACAAAGGAAGAAGACAACATTTTGAAAGGTGAAAAAAAAAAGGTTTTGAAAAGTGGAATACAATTTTAAAAGATGAATAATTGGTGACTGACCTACCAGACCTAATAAAACTAGATCCTAAGCCCACAGTAGATAAAGCCAAAAGCAACTCCAAGAAAGTTTAACGAAGCAGAAGCTTCAGATATTTGGGGAGATAGGGGTAGAGAGGGTAGAATTAAGAACATGGTTAGATTTTGTTGATAAAATAGCTAACTATCTACATCTCTTCCCTTACTCCATGTTTGTGGTAAAATTTCCCTCCTCACTACAGCAGAAGACTGAAGAAGGTAAAAACAGAGCTGACACAGTTGTGAATGGGGTTCCCATATTCTAAAGAGGAGCTTTAAGTCACTGTATACATTCTAGATTTTGGGTCTCTTTCTGCACTATTTTCCCTAATCAGGATGGCTCTCAAAATGAGAGGTTCCACATCTTTTCTGAGCAATCTGATTTACCAAAATAAAACAAAAATACAATGTACAGATGATGGCTAGCTATACAATAAAAAATATCATATGCTTCCATAGTGGAGATTTATCCCTGGTAAGTGGCTGCCCAGCAAAAGTCTGTATTTCCCATCAGTCTATAAATGTATATGCAAAATGATGGTGGTGGAATTGAAGGGAATTGATGGACATCTCTTCTAGGCCTGGCGGGTCCATAAAACTTTTTCATATAGCTTTAGCCCATGTCCCTTTCTCTTCTGAGCTGTTTGAAATGTAGATGACCTCCAGGGTGACCTTAAACATCATGTATTAAAGATGGCAAAGCCTCTGTTGGTCTAGGCCACTAAATGATTGTGTGTAGAAGGGATGATCTCCAATATAATTACCTGTTCAATACTCCATTTGCCTTTTTTTTGGATGAGTTAAGATTTTTTTTATTAGACTACACAGCAATGAAAAGAAATAAACTACTGCCATGTTCAATAATGCAGATAAAATGTTAGTCAAAGGAGTCAGTCACCAAAATATATATATATTCTATGGTACCATTCATAACGAAGTTTAAGAAGAGGCATAACTCATCAATGGCAGTAGAAGTCACAATGGTGTTTACCTTTTAGGAAAAAGGATATTAACTAAAAAAGGGACACAAGAGAACCTTCTGGGATTAGAAAATGTTTTATATCTGAATCTGGATGATAGTTCCATAGGTGTGCACATGTGTGGAATATTATCAAGGCACACAATTAAGATTTCAGCATTTTATTGTATATACAGGGTGGGCAAAAGTAGGTTTAAGCTGTAAGTATGTAAAACACAGTTTATTCTTATATTATTATTTATCAATTATTGTATTTATTTATTTATTTTTAAAATTTTATTTTTAAATATTTATTTATTTATTTATTTATTTTTATTGTTCAAAATGTTACAGATGTCCCTTTTTCTCCCCATTGACCTCTTCCACCCCACCCCGCTCCCCAGTCCCTCACCACACCATTGCCTGTGTCCTTGGGTTTTGCATATATGCGTATAAATTCTTTGGTTAATCTCTCTCCCCCCAGCCCCACTCCTTCTCTCTGAGATTCGTCAGTCTGATCTATGCTTCCATGTTACCGAATCTATTCTGTTCGTCAGTTTATTGTTTTAGATTCCACATATAAGTGAGATCATGTGATGTTTGTCTTTCTCTGCAATTACTGTGTTTTCCATACAAACAACTGTAAACCTACTTTTGCCCCCACCCTGTATGTTACACTCATAGAAATAAAATTTTTAAAATTGTAGAAGAATAAGCTTCATTAAAATGAAAGAGGCAACCAGAAAGGATAATATCAGAGTCAGAGTCAGGGAACCCAATCAAAGAGAGGCGAAAGGAACTGCCAAAGGCAGGTGAAGGGGGAGCCCAGCATTCCATTTGTACTTTAAAGAGGAAACAAGCCAGGTTGAGCAGTGTGACTCAGAATGCGAGTAGGGGACGATCACCCCAGAAACCCCTCCTGCCACTGACCTATTTTTCATACTTAGGAAATAATGTTGGGTTGAGCCCTGCCTTGACATGGACTGATGCAGACTCCGCCTGCCCGCCATGCCCTGTTGCCTTATAAATTAAATATGCTCATTTTGCCCCACAGAAGTATCGTGCTTAGAACTTTTCCTGAAAACTGGAACAGTGCCTTTAGAGCTTAGGAAAAAACGGCTCCTTTTGCCCACCTCCCAAGCTCATATTCCTAACTGGGGTTCCATTTCCATACCTGGGCCATGAGTAGCTTTTTGTAAGAGGAGAGAGAAAAAAAAAATCCCTTAAAATTTTAAAGTCATAATTTATTACGTGTAATAAAACACAATCTTAACTTATGTAATCTTAATACCAGCCAATAAAAACTTGCCAAAAAATAAACATTGAATGTAACACCATCTTTAGTAACACTGCAATTCACAAGTGGACATGCACATGAAAAATAAGATAAATTATATATACTTCTTTACGTTTATTCATCTTAATGTTCTCTGTGAAATAGATCATGCTTTTGAGCACATTGAGGGTATTTTTCACAATATTTATGAGATCTTGAGTCTGTCTAAATGACACATTGCAACCAAACAGCACCATTCAAACATTTAAATGAAATGAGGTAGTTATCTATATAGAAAAATATTAACAAAATACTTTTAAGTGGAAATAAATAGCAGACCATAGTACAATGGTGTGATTCCACTTATACATGCGCACGCTGTATTTATAAGTACAATTTTGAAAATGTCTTGGAGGATACCCACGAATGTGTTAAGAGTGGCTGCTTTTCGACAAGGGAGCTGAGAAAAGGAATGGGGGTCTTTTTGCCCTTCACTGTACTTTTCATAACAAACATAACCAAGTAAAATGTTAAAAAAGATAAATGACACCAAACATATGCTTCATTTAGTTAGATGATGCCAATTGTACAGGTATTTGGAAACATTTAGCTCATTCATTATTTTTTTTCACACTCTTCCAGATGGATAAGATTACGTGGATATTTCCTCAGTTAATATTTAATAAGTGTTAAAATGTGTAACATCCCCCTTCACTATGGAGTTATAGAGACTGAAGTACTTCCCCACATAGAGCTATCCCTAAAATAATTAACAATGAGTATTTCTGAGGCAGAAATAAAATAATTAGTAAAGTAATATAATGGGAAGGAAGTATAAGTTTGTATCTTGGCTTCTCTGCTCTGTAGAGAAATTTATTAATCTATAAAACAGAGAAAATCAACACTATTTTAGAATGTTGTGATGGTTAAATGGAATAATGTGTTAAAATAGCTTCCTTGGTGTCCAGCCCAAAATAAATACTTGATATATGTCATTTCCCTTACTCTCCCTAATTATCAATATCTTAATTTAAATAGCTTTTGGAAGAATTTTTTCCTAAGTATATAATTTAAAATTTTGAAGATAAATCTACCATGGTAGTGGAGAAGTATAAAAAAAAAAGCAGAGAAAATTTAAAAATTCTTTTTAGGATTAAAAATAAAAAATGAACTGTTCTCTTCTATGAATTCCTCTAAGGTGGATGTAGGTCAGGAAAACGAAATGAGTCTGGCTCTCGCATTAACAGCCTCCTGCCAATGTTGGGGAAAACATATAATCCTCACCTGAATCAACAAAGTAGAATTTGGCCAAAGATTATCTTACAACATCTGAATTTCAAGAGTGATGTTAACTCTTCAAAGACTTATTTTTTGTTTAACTGCTTATCTTAGTAAGAGGTTGCTGATACAACACTTGTTCAAGTGTCTAATGGAAACTTTCCTTTTTCAGGTCTTCAGAGTCTGGCCTGGCAATGACAATACCTGTATCATTATATATATAGTAGATATAATTTTAGTTTTTTTCATTTGTTGGGACTTGCTGGTAATAGTTTGGTTCCCAGTTTTGGCCCATAGGAAAGAACTGTAACTGTGGACAACATCCCCACTCCTGGCAACAGTTATCTTGGCCGAAGGTATAAAAAATATTACTTTTCCTTTTTGTTGGGGAAATGGAACCCATACGTTTCTTTCTCACTGGGATTTTCCAAGAACAGGAGTTGTCCATGTTCGTTAAGCATGACTAAAAGACTTCTTCTCTAAAGAGAAAGCACCTGCTTTGCCCTCCTTGCAATCAAAACATTGATTTTTCATCAACTGCATTAACTTTTCTTTCAGTTCCTCTCTCCAGTGAGACTTGCAAGCAAAGTCCCTGAATACACATCTTGAAGCCTCTCCGAGGATACTTTTTCCCTTAGGACTCGAGGAAATTCTTTTTGTATCTTTTCTTAATTGTAGTTAAAAGAACGGTCCTCAGTGATCTTCAGTGTCAAGTCAATAAAGCTCAGCTCTAGTACCAAGCCCAGGGAAAAATGTCACATCTTCAGGAGTATGCTGTCATCAGAACATGAAACCATGACCAAAGATGTTTCTCATTTTGCCTTTGATGTCAGAAACAGTGAAATAAAAATTGCTGTGCAAGTACTGTAGCCTCCATCAATAGAACCTTTAAATGCCTCCTCTTGTTCAAAACTGTAGCCTCTACTCTCTCAAGTGTTTTCTTAAATAGTGTATGTGGGTGTGTGCAACCGGTAGGGGTAATTGCTAGCTTCCTATTGCTGCTGTAACAAATTACCACAAATATAGTGGCTTAAAACAACCCAAATTTATCATTTCACAGTTTGGGAGGTCAGAAGTCCAAAATGAGTCTCAGTGAACTAAAATCAAGGTGTTTCTTCTGGAAGCTCTGGGGGAGAATATGCTTCATTGCCTTTTCTAGCTTCTAGAGGCCGCCCATATTCCCTGGCTGGTGGCCTCTTCCATCTTCAAAGCCAGCGAGGATGCATCTCTCTGACCAGCCTTCCCTGATCACATGTCCCTTAGATTCTGAAACGTCTACCTCCTTCCACTTTTAAGGATCTTTGTGATTACATTGGCTCCAACCATATATGTAATCCTCAATAACCTCAGCATCGGCTGATTTGCATCCTTAATTCCACCTGCAACTCAATCTTAATTCCATCCATAATTCCTGTCCGCCATGTAATATAACATGTTGCCAGGTTCTGGGATTTGAGACATAATCACCTTCGGGGGTCCATTATTGTGTCTACCACAGGTGGTAGAATTGGAGAATTAAGACTTATCAAATAGGTAAAATCTGATTTAGGAAGGAATCTAGGGTGAGGAATGACAACTAACACCTGACCACCCCAAAAAAGGGAGTGAGCAGAATTTGAGGCGAGATTAGCAGACAGAAACCCTCAGCGGAGGGCTGGCCATGGGAACAGAGCATACACTTAGCAGGAGAGTCGGGGAGCAGACCACCAGTCACTCACGGGGAGCACATCAAACCACAGGCCGCCTCCCGGGTCTTTCTCTTCCACCCAGCCCACGCCTTTTGTCTCTCTGTGGCCACAGCTCTCCCACTGCCCTCCCTCCAGGCCTCCTGCCTACGCTGGGACTCGGGAATGCAAACTCAAGGACTCCACAAAGTGCCTGAGGGGGGTTTTCACCCACAGTTCTAGGGGCTACAGAATTGCTGACTTAATTACCGAGTGCTTAGACTCAACCTAAGTACTCAGGCTACCAGATTAGAGCATTTGCTCATTTACCAGTGACACAGGACTGCTGAATTCAAATATGAAAGGGATTCGGAGACACTGGAGCACCAAACACAGGGACGTATGGCTGAAAATGGATGGCCGACTGCTAATGGGCCTAATATGCATTCCCCTCTTGTCCCTAGGAAGTGCACTGCTTTCCTTTGGCTCGTGTATAAAATTTACCACAAAGTTGGCCTAAAAACACACAAATTCATTCTCTTACCATTCTGGAGGTTAGAAGTCAAAGCTAATCTCATGGGTCTTAAGCTGGTGGTAGGGATTTAAAAAAAAAAAAAGTGCACCCAAAATGGTACATGTTTTTACCTTCCCTTTTCCGAGCAGCATGTTGAATATATACTGCCTCTATCCTTTTACACTCCGCTTATGAGTTCATAAAAAGAACAATTCTCTATTTAAATGTGTTAACTTAGTGCACATGCGCTCCGAATAGAATTTTTCAAGCCAATCATTTCTAAATTCAATTTTATATATATATACATACATAATTGACTATAACTTCTGTATTCAATTTTATACTCACACAGAAGCATATATTACTTCACTAAAATATGTATTATTACCAAATTAGATACAAGGGCATAATAAAATTCTTTATGCTATATATTTACCCAATTTTTACTCCTTCCAGCATCACTGAAGAGGGAGAATAGCTAGTTACCATCTTCTTAATAATGTTTAATTTGTATATCTCTGTGTAATGCACATAATATATTTAATACCTATGAATACATATATTTATAGTAAAGTTTTTGAAAAATATATTTTGCTTCTCTATAAATGAGTTCTTCAAATATTAAATCTACATGTGGATAAAATTTTAAAGGCAAACAATACAGAAGATGATACTAAAGAAAAGTGTAATAAAATATTACTAAGTAACCTACTGAAGCAAACTTAGAATCAAGATGACCAAAAGCACAGGAATAAAATCATTACACATTGCACATCAACTTGCATAACACCTGGTATTTGATTATTTTGCTTACATGGATTCTATAAAAGGAAAAAGCATAGTAAATGAATAATAATGGAGCATATACTGACAGCCTTCAACTTACAAGGAAATGATGCTCTGAAAGTTTATCTGTAAGTTGATTACTCAAAATTCAGAGCATATTTTTGTTTTACCCCCAACATTGTATCATTAAAAAGGTGAAAAAATTTTACAATAAATAAGTGCATCCTCCCCCACCTAGATTCTCTAACATTTATTATATTTGCTGTATCATATATCAATAATTACATTTCCCCTCTGAAGGCAGGCTGCTATTCTAGGTCACATAAATTACATTAAGCTTACAGCATGGCACTAATTTACATTAAGTTGTTTAACCTTCTCCAAGGTTTGCATTTGTGAACAGAGAATCGGAAGACGAGAGAAACAAGAAGCAGACTATTCATAATTTTATCACCAATACAATCATTGTAAACACTTAAAAATTTTAGCATATTTGTTTTGCTTTGCATAGTTCTTATTTTCCTGTCATAGCAATTATATTTAGCATTTTTCATAAAATTTGCATAATTTTTCTTGTCATTTAAAATGAGTAACTAACAGCATATTGAATTTATTTAACTATTACTTAACCATTCACTTGTAATAGAACATTTGGGTAGTTTTTATTTCTTGCTATCATAAAAATGCTGCAATGAATTGCTTTGTGCTTGAATTTTTCCCCTTACCTGTTTTTCCTTAGATTCAGAAGTAGAATTACTGTTTCAGTAGGAGGAAAAATATTGATATTTACCTAATTCATATCAGGTATTGACACTCCACTTTTTATTTGTTAAAAAAACACACATCTACTTTTGATACCTAAGGATGGTAAATTACAGTGACATCTCTTCAATATTTAAAATCTGCCTCTTTCCCATTTCAGCAAAAAAATTCTATTTCATACTTCTTTGCACTGGAAGCTCTAATAATCCAAATCTATAGTATGTTTGTGAGGTGTGTAGAAAAAAAATAGCTGAGGGTATTCATTGCTACAGATGGAGCCTGAAAGACAGGAATATGGCCATGCTCTGCCCTGGAGATCCATTCATGTCACAGAGATAAATTAAGCAACCTGTCCTGAACACTAGTGCTATAAGTTTCAATTTGACTTTGAGTTCATGTCCATAAGCTATTCAAGTTATGGAAAATAAAAATATAGAAAAATTGAGAGTAATTTGTGGCAGCTTTTAAGTTGATGCTGCAATGTAAAAGGTGCATAAGAGTGAAAGAGGGATGAATTAAAAAGCATGGGAAAAAATATTGGGTGAGAAATGAGAGTGAAAAACGGTATCGAGTAGATTCACTGCTAGAGAAAACAGAACTTTATTTATTTTAAATATATCTTTATTGATTTCAGAGAGAGAGAGAGATAGAAACACCAGTGATGAGAGAGTCATTGATCGGCTGCCTCCGGAGCGGCCCCCACTGGGGATCGAGCCCCCAACCTGGGCCTGGGCCCTGACCGGGAATCGAACCCCGATCGCCTGGATCCTAGGCCAAAGTTCAGCCTTTGAGCTACACCCGTCCAGGTGAGAAATCAGTACTTTAACAATGAAAAGCAGAGAAACATCAAAACCTGTCTGAGGTTACTCATTCTAAGATCATTGCACTGTTATAATTTTTGCTTTTGATTCCATAACAGTCTCATACCTGTAATTAAAAACTGTGCTAGCACAATGGAGGGAGATTTCCTCAAATTCTTATTAATATAAAATACATTCTGGGTCCTGCACATGTTCATCTAATTCCAAGGTCATAAAGCAACTTTTGAAAATCTTTTCGGTGACTACCATCAGAAAAACGGAAAGCTTATTTTCTACCCAGCTCACAGGAAAAGATCTCCCATTTCACTGTCAAAAATGCAGGCTCGATATGGAATACTACATCATAAAATAATACATTACAGCCTGGACACTGCCTGTATATGTCCATCCCAAGCCCCAAGACACATCATTAGAATTCAACCGTCACTACCTAACATCTAAATTAATTTTTAAAACATTTTATGAATACATCACATTGACATGCTGCTAATTCCCTTCTCTATTTACTACATTTCCTCATTTTTAATGGAAGTTCTCATCGATTACTTAATCTCATTATGCTCTTGCTAAGTGAATTAATATGCTTAGGATGTTAAATTGAAGGATTCCTGCTCATCTGTTCGAACTTTATATTTTCACCAGGTTGACAGATTAATTTCCAAGAAAAAGCCATTAGCAATAGTCTCCTCCCTGCTATTAAACATGACATGTGAAATAAAAATAATTGGAAACAGCTGGAGCAAGACTTTCCAGGGTAGTACTTAAGAACTATGCCCAGTGAAACATTAACTGTATTATTAGGTTGGGATTAGTTTTGCTCTACAGTTTAAAGTTCAACTTAACTTTGGGGGAATTGTCACATATCACTAGAATGGAATTTATAGCTATGAAAAAAAGTGGCAGATCACCATTGATCTTAGCCAAACACAGAAAAAAACAAACAAAAAGGAGACTAGAAACTTAGAAGTGATGAAAGTGATAATAAAAAGACATTTGATACACTTTAATCATAATTGCCATTTTGCTACAAATCATTGCCACTTTTCTAAAATCAATCAAATTTTAGTTTTTATATTTGGAAATTGCTAAGCACACTAGCTTAAGGCTAAGAAGTATTACAATTTCATTTCCTGATATTTAAATTATTACAAACTAATCTGACTTTTTATTGTTGAGAGTCTTACAGATGCCCCCATTTCCCCCCCTTTGTCCCCCTTCACCTGGCTCCTGCCCCACCCCAGGCTCTCACAGCTCTGTTGTCTGTGTCCATGGCCTATGCATATGTGTTCTTTGGCCAATCTGACTTTTTAAAAGGAAACACTGATATACCCAAGATTTGCTCAATCATCCAGCGTAGTGGGGCATTGAGAGAAGTAGAGATCAAATCAACCATGCGCTGATAATTATAGAAACTGGGGAATAAATACATGAGAGTTTTATATCCATCTCTCTATCTCATATACTCACTGATCATAAAATAGATGTGTGTGTTTTTAAAGGAAGAAACTCTAGAGCATGCATTTCAACCACCTCTACTGATAACATATGTAAACATACATGTGAGAGAGAAACGGAAAGAATATACAAAATGGTGAAAATACTCTGCTTTCTAATAGACAGGAAAGCACTCACTCCACAGTGGTCAGTTTATTGATAAGCAGAAGTTGTTGAGCAAGTATTATGTGCCAAGGACAAAGCACGCTGAGAGCACCAAGAACAAAATCATCCCCCCTTGTGAAGGAGACAGGTATTCAAATAAATAACTATAGCCTGTACAGTAAGTAATGTAGAAAGGTTATGAACAATACATGGGAGAAGAGGGAAAACCTACTTCTTCACAGTAAGATCATAGCAAATTTATAACAGAGCTGGGACTAGAACACATGACTTCTTATTTCTAGGTTAAGGTTGTCTTTGTCAAAACCCATTTGGTATGGAAAGAAAAAAATCCTACTCAAATTAGATTTTCAGCAATATGTATCATAAGGATACAGGGAACACAAACATAGAACATACAGGAACAATTACAGAAAATGTAGGAACACAATTGTGGAAATTTGAAAATATAGGAAAGCATAGAAATTTATTAGACAGCAATTCTGGGGTCACGTAACAGTTTTTCATCCCCACAAATTTTTCTGCATTTGTTTCCATTTCTTTCCACCAGCCAGCTTCTCTGTTCACTTATGTGCTTTTATATGAACCATATCATGGCTCCCCTGAGAGAAAAATCTGCATCATTCTAGTCCAATCTCTTACACTTCATGGACTTTGTCTCTACCTGATCCCAGATTCCCTGGAGAAGGAATTTTATGAGTCATATTGGCGTCAAGTACCCTCAATTAAACTGCTGTGGGACAGGGAGATGAGGTCATTGGAGCTAAGCCCTTTCAGGCCGTGAATGAGGTGAGGTGTCTCAGAAATGAGTCTTGTAATGGTGACTGTCTCCCGGTAAAGGGCTGTTTCCACCACTTCCTAATAACTGTGCTGTGGGAATTCATACAACCCTAACATAAAGCTCTCTGAAGCTGCAAGAAAGAAAGGTCTCTGGTAATCTTACACTGTACCATGTTAAAATAAAGCTGTCTTTTGAAAAAATTAATGATAAAACACCATAAATTAAGAAAGAGATCAAGCCCATTGTTTTTCCAGAAGAGGCTGATTGATACTTTTTGAAAAGTTACCCAGAATAAAAACAAAGGCAACAACAACAAAAACAGCACAAAGATAGAAAAGAGGTTCGACTAATTTTAATGATATTTCTCCAACCCTGATTCCTTAGGGTTCATAAAGAATCAGAAATTAGTTTTATAAGGATACAAATGTTATGGTATTATTACCCTTAATCTTTTAGAAATCCGTACAATTATATGATATTGTATTCATATCAAGACAATGATTTTAAATGCAGAAAAACATCACTAATTTTTGCCTATACCTTATATTGATTTCAACAAAATAGAGCATGTGAGCAAATAGGGTAAAAAAAATAAAAGAGAGTGTTCAAAATTATGTGCACTTCATTCTCTTTGCCAGGAGCAGTTTGGTTGACCCTTCTCTAATAATTCAGCATAGAAAACATAGTCTAAAATACTTTGCAGCAATAATGAGTCCCCAGGAGGGATTATATGTGCAAGAAATAATCTCAGATTAGCTGAGAGGGGATTAAGAAGAATTTTGTGCTGGGGAAAAGATAACCCTAAAAAATCTTCTTGCCCATAGAGCATGGAAATGAAATGATATTGCAGGTAATTTTTTATTATTTATTTCTCTTTTCTCACTTCTCTTATTTTAATAATTTGTAGTAATTATAAGAGAGCAATTAGAGCAAAAAAGATACCAATAAATAAGAACACCAATGAAATATTTGAGATAAAAAAATGGAATTCTTATACATTGTTGATGGGGATATAAAGTGGCATAAACACTTTGAAAACCTGTTTGACGTTATCATTTAACCTGTAACCCAGTAATTTCATCTCTAGAAAGGCACACACAGGAAACAAGACATCTCAAGAATGTGCATAGCTTTATTCTTAATGGCCCCAAATGTGAAACAATATGAATATTCATCACCAATAGAATAGATACACGAATTAATATAAAACTATTAGAAATTCATTGAGAATAAGCAATCTATTTCTAAATTCAAAAATCTCACAGACACAGAGGCCTTTATAACTATTCAAAGTGTGAGTATATATTTTGGGGGATACCCTATGTAATTTTAAGCAAAAGTAGCCAGACACAAAAGAGTACATATTGTATACCTTTTATGTGAAGTTCAAAATGGACAAAACTAAACTACAGTGATGGAGATTGAAGTATTGGTTACCTTTAGGTGTTCGTTCTACAGGTTTAAACATTTATAAAAATTAATCTAGTTCTACACATAAGATTTGAGAGCTTTACTGTAATTATGCTATACTTAATAAGAAAACAATTTAAGGAAGCAAAAAAACAAAAACCTGTATCAGTACTGAAAAAGGCCATAGAAGCATAAAAAGAGCAGAATCAATATTGCAGAAAATCTAATCCATAGAATCAAGTCCTCCACAACACAGAGGTGAACAAAAATGAAAAAAAACAAAAGTGATCTGTGAGAAGATAAGAATATGAAAGACATATAATGGTGATGCAACCTATATTTATGTTTTTGAGTAAAGAACATAAATAGAACTGAAAAATAGTCAAATATGTACTAAATGAAATCTTGACTACAGAGAAAATGGGAATCTTCAGATTAAGAGCATTCATTGTGTGGTAGGCAAAACTGGCAAAATACAAAATCTAGAGAGATGGGTAAAGTAATAAATTTTAAGGACAAATTAAAAATTCTACAAGCTTCTGCTCACCAGCATGACTCATCAGATGTCTACAGTGGCCCATGCTCTTCCCTGGAAACTTGGCAAAACAAGAAGGCACTCACTAAGGACAAAAGTCAAGCTGCTGCCAGATTTCACCATGTACAATGTTAGAAGCCAGAAGATGGAATAATAGCTAGAGATAATTGACAGACAGAGTTGATTCCAAAATTCTATTCTCAGCACAACTGACATTTACTTAATAAAGCAGCAGAAAGACTGAAATATACAGAAAGCCCTGCCCAGTGTGGCTGGGTTGATGGGGAGTCATCCCATGCACAAGAGGTTGCTAATTTTGATTGATGTTTCCCTCTCACGTTGATGTTTCTCTCCTCTCTCCCTCTCCCTTCCTCTCTCTAAAAATAATATATATTTTTTAAAAAGGACATATACAAAAATTTAGAAATTATGTATCTTCACTGCTTCCCTTCCACTGAGAAAAAAAAAGAAATACTGCCTGAGGAAATCCAAGAATGAATTCAAACATAAAACTAATGATTTTAGAAGTTGGTATAAAAAGACAACAATTTGCTATATGGAATTATTAGTTTAGAAATTAAAGCAGAAGTCTAGGTAAATTAAATCACATATTTAATGTGAATTTTGTTGTTTGATATATAAAGTGAGAAAAACTTGACAATTCAGTAGTAACAAATGGTGGGGGTGGGGTAATTGGGGAAAGGGGACTCCCCCCTTCCTCTCTTTAAAATCAATAATAATAATAAAAATTCTTGGGGGGATTAAAAACAAACAAACAAATAAACAAACAACGTGTACAGTAGGCAACTCCAGTCTACTTCAGGTAATTCAATCTTCAAAATCTAAAGAAATTGGTGGTTATCCCACAGGTGATTTGCAGTGGAAGATAATTTCCTGGGACATCTGTAGTTTCATAGCTTGACAGTAACCTCTATTTAATGGAAAGGACAGTATAATTCTCCAGGCTCAGAGGATCTTTGGGATGTCCTATTAAGAGAACCCTATGATTTATAGCAGAGTGGAAATGACTGTCTTCCCTCCTGCCCTGTGCCTCTTGTACCATAGCTCAGTTCCCTTTATCATCTACTTATCCCATATCTCTCAACAGATATGACTTATCCTTACATCTTATTTCTACCTCACTGTATGATAAATAAGTAAATAAATGTATTTGCAGTGACAACCAAGTATTGAATTCACTTTTTAGAAGTAATAATCATGTAAAAATTATTATAATATAAAATGCTAACATTAAAATGATATACTATATATTAAAAAATTCAATGTGAATACAGTAATTTTAGTTAACCAAACTGAGGCTTAAATCTCAGAGCATATTAACAAAGATATGAGATATTGGTGGAGGGAGTTGCATATAAGAAAAAATATAAGTGTGGTTTCTAAAATTCCATAGAGGAAATTAATTTACTTCTGAAGTTGATAAATTGCTAAATACAAGTTTAAGCCTGTTACTTAAATTGATAAACAAAGTCATTAATAAAACAAAAATAGCATCAAAAGGTTGTGCACTTTTTATGAATAGATGACATGTAAACACAGATCTGAAGTAAAAGGTTGAGTTCCAGTTGTACCTGGATTGCCTAGAAGATAAGACAGGTTATTTCTACCTTCCCAAAGCTACTTCATGGGAAAACAACTGTTAAGACTAAAGTAGCAATATTTAAATTGCAAAAATATCCATTAATCTGAAATAACTGGCACAAAAATACAGTTGATCTTTAACAACATGGATTTGAACTGCGTTGATCCACTTATGCGTGGAATTTTAAAAATAAATATACAGTCAGCTCTCTGTACCCCTGGGCTTTACATGTGCAAATTCAATCAATCGTGGATTGGAAACAATACTTTTGATCCATGGTTGGAAATTCAGAGATGTAGAGGGTCAACTCTATACATTGTTCTACGCTATTTTACCTAAGGGACTTGAGCATCTGCAGATTTTGGTATCCATGGGGGTAGACCCTTGCAAATTTTTTTAAACAGTTTTAGACTTAGAAGAAAAAGAATCCAAATGAACAAGGAAGTGAAATTTTACCAAGTAATGTAACCTACATTTCTAAAAGACAAATAAGAAAATTCAGATAAGTATTTTGCTGCAAAAATTCTTAGACTATGAAAAGGAATTCATTACATAAACTATAAAAAAGGAAAAAGATGAAATGTAATACTTAGCAATTATAAACATGTTATTTATCCCAGAATCCTTATTAACCTACGTAAAAAAAAGAATAAAATATTCACACCATGGAAATACTAAGAGATCGAATAGGTATATGTGCAGTGACTTGATACTAACTACCCAGAATTAGGCCAGACTTCACAGGTTAAGGACACAGTGCTCCACACCACTGCCCTCACTTCTGACACCAGCCACAATCTTGAGGGTTCTGAGGTTACCCATATTTCTGATCAACTGGCTAAACATTTGGGGATTTCTATTACTCCTCGAGTTTAATAATTTGTTAGACTAACTTACAAAATTCAAGAAAGCACTATATTTAAAATTACAGTCTTATTACATCAAAAAGGATACAAATCAGGACTAACAGAAAGAAGAGACACATGGGACAAGTCTGGGAGAGTCCATTCCCCCACCCCCTCACAAAAAACAACTTCCAGTGTCCTTTCACTGTAGAGTCATGCTGAATCACCCTCACAGCACATTGATGAGTAATAATCTGCACAGAGGATCATTCACCGGCGAAGCTCATATAAGCATCAGTGTCCAGAGATTTTATTAGGGTCTCATTATGTAGGCATGATCATTGAATTATTGCCCATGTAATTAAACTCAATCTCCAGCTTTTTCTTCCCTCCCAGGAGGTCAGGCTGGATGATGTGGTTCAAAGCCCAAACCCTCTAATTACATGGTTGGTTTTTCTGGAGTAGCCAGCCCCTATCCTGAGTCATACTGCTAGCACAAATAATCAAGAGGCTATCCACAGTCACCTCATTAGCATAAATTATCAGGAACGACCTCATTAGCATAAACTACCATGAACTACCAATAACAAAGACAATTCTATCACTTGGGAACTTCCGGAGCTTCAGTGGCTGCCTCCCCAAAACTGGAGACAAAAGCCAGCCAAATTTTTTAAAATTGTACAATAATACATATATAGAGCACTTTACTTTGTATACAGAATATATATTGGTGTTGTTATTATTATTGTTGTTAATATTTATAGGACACTAACTGGAAAGAGAAAATTAAAAACAGGTCTATGATTTATTTTCTAGCCTCAGGAACAACTGAGGATTTGACCTTTATTAAAATTCTCCTGCACATTAACTCAAGTAACATAGGAGCATACTAGACATAGATTAATGATAACTCATCCAAGGTTATTATTTTACAGACCATGCACTTGCACCTCGTTATTGAGTTTATTGAGTAACAAGTAACAGAATTGATATTCTGCTGTTCTGGAAAATGGGAGGAGGTCGTCATGTACATATTCAAGGTATAAAAGCTGAAAAGACTCAGAACATATGATTTCCTTCAACCGAGGTGGTTCATAGTCACCTTATCTCATTTCTTGTGACCATGTTCGTCTCAACAATAAAGTAAAAATATCAAAAGACACACCTAGGAATCCCAAGACCTCTAACTTGTTGTTCTCCTTCATGCAGTGTGGCCTGCCACAATCCTGTTTTAAAGCTAAATAAACTTAGTCCTAGAAGAAACCTCTTTTACTTGTGAATTTAAGACTCCACTGGAACCCAAAATCACTGCTGCTACTCAAGAGGACTAGCATTACACTAAAATTCTCTGAAATATTGGGAGCTCACATTTTTACACACGAGAAAAATCTTAGAAAAGCAAATTTAACAGTGCAATAATGCTTTTAATGGTAAGAAACCATCTCAAATGGGCTTAAACCTAAAAAAAATAGTTATTAGACCAATAAATCCAAAGTCCAGAAGTAATGTGAACTTTAGGTAGAATTCCTTCTGGGCTCTGTCACAATTCTCTGATATGAATTCCTCTTTTATGTGCTGGTTTGTTTTGACATGGGTAAGAAATAGGTGTAGTTATTTCCAGTATGATTCTCATAAAACCAACCAGAGGAAGAGTCAACATCTCTTGACTAAAAATATCAAGTGAAATTCATAGTCTTCACTCTATAAAAGCTTAGATGTTACCTAACCTTGAACAGTCACCACATTGAAAGGAGAGCTGTACTTTAATGGCTTAGGCCTGCCTCCATGGTCATCCTAAACCAAACATTGCTGCACGGGGGATAAGACTAAGCTCCTTGGGTCTGTTTGTTTGCTTCCTGGGTGGGAGTGAGTATAGATATAATGTATTAAAGCTCTGTCTTTCTTCTCTAAGTTCAGAAACAAATGAAAAAAACAGCAAAGGAGGTAGACATATGAAGTGCAAAATGTCAGGCCTTTTAAATAAAAGACTGACTAGAGAACAAAGCTTGGATTGTGGCCCAATGAATTTGCTCACAGTTCAGCCGTAGATCTCCGGAGACTCTCATTAAGGCAAAGCCTATTCTGCCAAGTTTATCCACACTGCCTTGTTGGGGGGGGGGGGGGGCGGGGGGGGGCGGGGGATCTAACATAAGAGAAATGAGTTCAGTTCAGAACACTTGGTTTCTTCTTCAGGTGGGGAGTGTTATTCCACCTGAAATCTCTCTATATAAAAAAATAAAGCCAAGAACTGGAAGATTGTTCACCTTCCTCCATGTCAATGATGATAATTAGCTTGGTTTAATAAGGGCCTACTCCTTCGACACCACTTAGCTAGTAAATCTGAAGTCTCCTTAACAATGGGTAAGGAGAGAACTGATGCTAGGGAGCTCACTGACTCTATCCACCACAGTCACTCTAAGAATATATCATGACAGAGACTTCCTGAAAAACATGGCAGACCCATACATTTATCCCTGCTCCCTCCCCAAAGCTGACTAAAATGGTACTTACATAGCTTAAAACAATAAATGTATTAACTCACAAAGACAATGAAAATTATAACAGAAATAAAAGCACTCTAGTGAAGTCAATAAAATTTTGGAGGTATATGGATGGAATAATAGTAACAGAAAGCTAAGTGACTTCTTGGAGAGAAGCCAGGATAAATAAGCCAATTCATGTCATAAGACTACAGAAAAGCTCAGGAATTGACAGTACCCACCATCTCCAGAGGAAGGAGAGCAGAGGTCTGGGGGTAAGGCATAAACCAGGAAGAATAGTAGAAAGTTTGAAACAAAAGTGTTGGAACCATAGATACTATCTTTGAAACTGTGGAACAATGTGATTAACCAATCCTCTCCACCGCTTCAGTGTTGATTTCTACAGAATCTACCCCAAAAAGCAAAGAAACAGCTGACAACCAGGATGAGATGCTGTACTATCAAAGAAGGCATAAGGAAAGTCCCTCCAACCCCATTAATGCCTTGACAACTGCCTAGGGTTGAAGAATGTTGGGAGAACTGATGAGCTCACAGGAGATGTAGAGCATCTAATCACCCTTCAGTCAATGCCAGAAGTCTACAAGCTAAAGCATACAGAGCTTCCCATGAGCATTTTGGCAAACTCTTGGATAGAAATAGGTTGTCTAAGCCAATAATATTTGAGTAAAGCCACTCACTTTTACTGCAGCTATTTTTTCTTCTTCTTTCCAGATTAAAAAAAAAAAGCAAAAACACAGAACAAACAAATAAAACCCTACCAGTATATGGAATTGAATGGAAGGGTAGAATAATTTACCATGATCTAGAAAATTTAGCTC
This sequence comes from Miniopterus natalensis, assembly GCF_054644295.1. Lineage (NCBI taxonomy): Eukaryota > Metazoa > Chordata > Mammalia > Chiroptera > Miniopteridae > Miniopterus > Miniopterus natalensis. The sequence continues at coordinate 76,273,912 of NC_142086.1, read as the reverse complement.
AAATTTTCTATATCTGAACCATGAGTTCTAATGGAACATAATTTACATTCCAATGAAATATATATGGTTAGCACTGTCAACTTTTATTGACTAAATTTATCATTTTTTATTGCTCAAAAGCAACGATAAGCTACTTATAAACTTTGTTGAAATAATGAAGTTGTTTAATACAAATGATTTGTTTTATTTTGTATTAATTCTTTCACAACATCAAAACATCAGAAGATACTTCTGAGGCCCAATATCAGAAGATGTTCCAGGAAGCAGTTTATCTTTTAATTTAATAAAATCTTTGCTATGTCCTATTAGAGTCTAAAGATTGATGTTTATAACACAGGCATCTGTTTTTATCCAAACTCTCAGTATACCAGTAGATTCCTATCATAAGGGATATATGTATTTCAAAGCAATAAGGATGAATGAAACAAAGCACAGTGACAAAATGCCAATTCTCCTAAAACACCAAATGCCTTTTAAAGAATGTACATCCTGACTACCATGACATAGATCTGCCTTGTAGTTAGAAATGCAAAGTTTTTGGATCTCACCACAAGAGGACTATTTATCAATAGATATGTTGATACCCTATGAGAGTTTACTTGGATTAATGAGTTTGTTGTAGTTTGATTTTATCAGTGGCCTCACTAGTTTACCAATCTCAATATTCATGCATTTTGCCTCGTAACCTTGCTGTGCCATCCCACTCTGTCTCTGAGCTCTACCAAGCTACTTGCTTGGGCAAACATGTTATTAGTAAGTGTAATGTAAGCAGAGGCTTGAGAGCATGTGTGTGACTATCTTGTTCCTCTGTCTTTACTGTGAAAACATACCTGGGTTAACCTTCTGGGGGATCATGCCATCCCCAAAAGATGTGAGCAAGGCCAGGCCAGATCAGAAAGACACCTAGTTGACAAGTAGTTTACAGCAGCCATGTGAACAAACCCAGCTGAGATCAGCTGAGCTCAAAGAAGATCATCTAAATCCTACAAAGTCATAAACAGAATAAATTTTATTGTATATAACTGAGCTCTTGTGACCATAGAGAGCAGGTACAAGATAGTAAGGTAATTTATTTTCATTAATTAATTTTACTTTTTGTTGCTGCTATTACACTTTTTAGCAATCAATAAAAAAACTAGTATAGCTATTCTGATATGAATTTGCTAAACATCAGCCATCCACTGAGTCTCAGAATTTAGCACTGCTCGAGTGGGTTTTCTGTTACTAATAGCCAAAAATAGCATAAATGATGCAATTCGTGCTTTCATTCTGGAAGCAGTGAGAAATCACTTGGTGATGCCAACTTTTCAAAGTTTCACAAGCATAATGGCCAATACTCTGTCTATATTTTCTAATCTCTGCTTGATCCAAAAGCAAATTTTCTAATTTGAATATAAGTATCTTACCTTCTTGCTTTCTATTCAGAGCCAAGAATGATCGCATGATTTTTAGCAACTTGAAGTATGTCATAAACACTGAGAGCAACACCCAGTGAGTCATATGAGGCCAGCAGAAACTTCCCTATAACCAGATTTAACTTTTATAAATTTGATAGTTGAATTAAAATAAATTAAAACTGAAACAAATTATTGGGGGGAAGAAGGGCTATACCTTAAGAGACTTTAAAAAAACTATCATTTAGCAAATCAAAAATTAACATCTATGTTGTATCTCTATACCTTTTAAGAAGGAATAAACCTGAAAATTATGTCAATTCCAGAAAAATAATTTGGGGGAAATTTACTTTGAAATATTATTTGTTTTGAAGAAATAGTGACTATGCCATCAGAATGAGAAACAACAGCTTTTAAAATGTTCCACATAAAATTAAAATTAAACATATTAATCCTTTATCAGACTAGCAAACATTTATAATAGTGATAACTCTAGCTGATAAGGGTAGCAAATAGTTACAAAGGTTTTGGAAAACAACTTACCAATATGAATTACCAGGCTTAAAAACATTCATTCTTTTTGGCCAAATAAATTATATCCATATATTGGCTGTGAAATGCCACTCCAAAACCTGGTTATATAAAATAGCAATCATTTATTATCCTTTTAATTGGGCAGTTCTGGTAATGCTGGCTCATTTGTGTGTCCGTCTCTGCTGCAGGTCAGGGAGGCACCTGCTTCTGCAGTTAGCTGCCAATTGGCTAGAGCAACAGGGACAAATGGATTAGGTGTCTGTCATCCATCAGTAGCTGGTTAAATGGAAACTAGTGGGATTTGTGCTGTCAGAACAGAAGCTGCAAGGCCTCTTGAAACCTAGGCTTCGAGCTGGCACAATTGTCACTTCTGCTGCATTTTATTGGTAAAAGCAAGTCACAAGTTCTGATTCAGATAGTGAGAGACAAAATTTCACTTCTTGATGGGAGAAGCCACAAAATGACATTGCAAAGGGGCATGGGTGTGGGAGGTGTGGAGGACTGTGGCCAATTATGCAAACTTCCTCATAGATTCTGACTATATCTTTTAAGAAATTATCATAAATATGGGGGCTGGAGTACTCAATGCACAAAGATGGTTACAGGAATGAAATTACAGGAAACAGCATTTTCAACTCTTGAGGAAAATTATTGTATAGGTTATGAAAAGTTTACCTTAAGGAGTAATATGCAGATAGTATTAACTATATAAGGAATAGGTACTTAGGACACTGAAAAACAAAACAGAAATGCATGAAAGTAAAAAGATAATAGTTCAATCACTTTGAAAGAAGTGACTTTGATATCAAATGCGTTTGGAGAGCAAGGCTATAGATCTTTTTTAATTGGTTTATTGTTGTGAATTTGATATTTATCTGTATTGAGCATGTATAGCCCCCAGCATATTAGACATAAAGTGATAAATGATAACACCCACTCAGCTCTTCTTCTAGAAGATATTTTAAAGATGATACATCTAAAGTAACATCACACTTCAGAGAGAGGAGAGGAATGTTTGTTATTTATTTTCCAGTAGAACATGACCCATATGCTTGCAACACCAAGCCTGTCATGAGACTGAAGCAACCAGAGAGGACACAGGTGTAGACATAGTGCATTATGGGCAGAAAGGCAGAGATTTCAGTAGAGGAGTTCACAGTGCTCACTGAACACATAAGCAAAACTTTGTGACTGTTAGCTGGTAAAGAGTTGGTACTTAAAGTTATACTTTGAGGGTGCACATAAGCAAAGATTAAGAAAATTCTGTCATCCATAACTAGAGTCTTATTTTAAAATATGTTTTTATTGATTTTAGAGAGAGAAGAAGGGAGAGGGAGAGAGAGAAGCATCGAGGTGAGAGAGAAACACTGATCTCCAGGACATAACATAACCAGGGACCGAGCCCACACCCTGGGTATGTGCCCTGACCAAGAATCCATCCAGCAACCTTTGGGTGCACCAGATGACTTTTAACCAACTGAGCCACACTATCCAGGGCAATAACTAGGGCCTTACAGCCAAAAGTACTAATTCAACCCATATCAAATCTGTGTCAAATCTGTACAAATTAGTACGGAGAAAGGGCCAGAATGATAGAAAAGTACACCTTTAGTTACTCCAGTTAAGCATTACAAAGCTCTATAGTGAGGATGATATAAAAATTCCTTATTTATGCTTCATAACTTGCTGAATACAATTATATATAAATAGTAAAGAGAGTCCACAATCACAGTCAGAGTGAACAAGTTAAGAACTCTTGAAGATGTAAAGAGTGGGGAACAGCAGAGCTGTGGCTTTGATATTGTGTGCCCACTGCAATGCATAGTTGGACCATGAGCAAGTTTTTTTTTTTCTTCCCTAGTCCACATGTTCTACCAATGTTAGGATAATGAAGAAAATGAGTCTTCCAAGATCCCTTTTAGCAACAAACTTCTATGATTTGATGATCTGATGTTGAATAGTGACTCACTAAACATTGGGTCCTAGGGAACCTGTCTCATTCTGTGAAGAGTTGTCAAGTGCTTTTAGATAGCTCTAGAAACAGTTAACCACAAGTATTAGGCCCTCAGCCACGTTGAAATTAATCATTACATTCTGTTTTTTATAGTCAGCTCTCCCTCATTGGTCTCCATACCAGAAACTGACAGCTCCAACTTCCCAAATGGACAGGTATTTTCTTTAATACATGGCATTGACTTTCATGCTCTGAAATTCTGGACAAATATAGTTATTGTGACAAACTAATCCATGGCCTTTCCAACAATGTGATGTAAGTCGTTAAGACAGCAACAGGAAAAAAATAACACATAGTTCAAAAATATAATATGGTTTTACTAAAGTGCATATTTATCTCCTATATTTATACCTACATTTTCTGTGTGGACCTTTGAAATGAACTGGGCTAAATTTTGAAATCACATAGAGTAATGTTTCCTCCTGAGGCACTCTACTAGAAAGAGATGTTTGTATTTTATTATCCTGGATGTGTTTTGTTTATGGGAAAAAAACAGTTAAAGAAGAGTGACAGAAAAAATAATAAAACTCTTCAGAATTCAGAGATACACAAAACACACTAAAAATCTTCCCAGGAAATGAAAATAGCTCAGAGTAACCAGACTTCAAACATACATCATGATGGATAAAGAAGATATGTAAAATTAAAAAATGAAAATAAAACAAACAAAAGAAAAGATAAAATTGTTTCCATTTCTGCTTTATGTTTTGATTATATTCAGTCTTACAACGATTCTTATTATAGATATATTTTATCAGATAGATGGAGCATGTTTAGTTGTTCAATATTTTTAAAGGTTTTTACATTGTTAACTTGAAAAATTATACTGTTTCTAGTTAAAAAATCTGTCCCGTTCAATTTAATGCCAGCTGAAATACACAAGATTGAAATACTAATATTTTTCTCCTTGCAATAATTTTAGTGATTATTTTATATGCTCCAAGGAGTAATTTTTTGTTTGCTATAAAATATTTACTTTAGGAGAGTGCTAATAAGTTTATTAATTCTGTAAATAACAAAGTTAAATGGGAAAAACATCTTAAAATTAATCTGGTATATTTTAATAATCATCTAGATAGTTACATAGGACATATAGTAGAAGAGAAAAATCAGATTTTGATGATACAGTAGAAATAGAACAAAGGCATTTTAAAATAATTTATATTCAATTTCTGACTCTTCCCGCAAAATATCTAATTCAAAACCCTCCCCACTTAAGAATACAACTATTTTTCTCACCCAACCTCATTTTTTCTACAGATTCCTCTTACAGGCAAAGTCATAAGTCATAATATTAGGTTGCCAAATGGCCTCTGAAATCAGCAGAAACAAAACTGAAATGTGTGATTCCATTTAGTTTTTTAAACATATGGTACCTTTTTTATTTTCATAAACAACCTTGACAATGTAAGTTCTTAGTTAATATGATTATATGTAAATTGTTAAGGTACATGATTCAAGTTACACATTTATAGCTCTTATCTCTTACACATATCACAGCAAAAGTACATTTTCTTTTTTATTTAATCAATTTAAAACTAAAAGTACATGTTGTCCCTTCTGTTGTTAAGTCAGGTATTATGGCAATCTTTAATAAAAATGCCCCTTTGTGTTTTATCAGAAGTTAAAAATTCAACGTAGGTGATTTATATAAAATTTCTGAAGTAGAAATTTTAAACTTGCAGTCTTCATTGAAATACTGAAAGATGGTATTTCAGTTAATCCTCTGTACAAATTATATCTTCTTATTTTTTATCTTTAAATCAGGCACAGATGCAGGAAGAAATATGTGAAAGAATGATGAGAATGAAGGTGGCAGGAGGGGCCTGCTCACTGAAAATCTTTGAGGCCACATGAAATGAGTGTAAATTTGATTCTGTAGGCACTGGGAAGCCATTGCCTAACTGGAAGGGGTCACTGACATAAGAAATATCAAAGTCAGAAGTCGTGTTAAGGGTGCATATGAGACAGAGTTCCCTTTGTCAGGCAGGATTGCCATCTCTGTAAGCAGCCAGCCGTGTGTGGGAACTTGGTACAGAAGCTGGTGATGGAAACTCAGCTGACCGAAGATTCCAGGAGAAAGAACGATGTTGGTTCGAACGACTGTATAATTGAGAACATGTCCAAGAACAATAGCCTGAGTGACACAAATGCTTGGACAGTGGGCAGAAAAGAGAACCCAACGGAGGGTTCTGAGAAGAAACAGAGAAGAGACACAGGGCAGAGTAGCCTTTAAGAAACCAAGGAAGAAGGAAGGGTCAAGAGGAGAATGCTGGGCAGCACTGTCAGATACAGAGCTCGGGTACGGTGACGCCTTAACAGCAGCCATTGCATCAGTTCTCCAGGTTGTAATAACATAAAGGCTTCTTATATGTTGCCTTGCTAATTATTCAGGCAGAAATATTTTTATTTTTGTTTCTAAAAATAGTACCTAGCATTTTAGCCCCAATGTTAAATCCATTGTGATGAATCATTATGTTATTTTTCCAGCTTTCTGGCCATCTTTAGTAGAATCAGACATTCTGGACACTACGTAGTTAGTATATATAAATAAAATATCCACTTCCACTTATTAGGCATTCAGAGACTAACCAAATATGCATTAGGGCCGTGCTTCTATAATTAGAGATGCTCACTCAAGTGCCAGCGGTGAATAAAAGCTATGGGAGAACTGCGGTAAATCATTCCATAGGCTTGCTGCAGCTCCTGGGTGGGAACTGACATGGATGTAAAGCCATCAGTCTTGTATTGGAAATTAGACCCAGGAAACTCGGCAGGAAGGACAGTAAGAGATGCAGAGAAGCTGAGCATCTGGTCACCAAGGCCAGGCTAATCTTCAGAGAGAGGGAAAGAAATGCCCAGTAGAGAAACCAGTGAGCCCAGGGCACGTTGAAGCAGGAGCCAGCACGCCTGGTCTGCTTCTGAGGCGAATCCATGTGCAGGCTACTGCAAGGATCTCCCTGTTACTTTTTGATAAATTGAATGAATGTGTTCTTTGCGATCAAACCTTAAAGATAAAAACTACCATGAAAGTTAACAGAAGGGGAAGAGAATTCTTAGCTCAGAAAAGAAAAGGCAAACAAATGAAGGAAAATAAATAAGTAAAGGAAAGGTGTTTAGAGAAGGTAATATTTGAACTCAGCTTTACACAGGCTGGTCTGATTGACAAGTTGGTCTTAATAGGCCTGTCTTTCGGATCCACATCGGGGAGCCGTGAAGTCAGGCCTAGGACCTCCAATGAACAGTATAGTGTCTTCATGAACTCAGTAAGTATTTCCATGCTGAATAAAGAATATGGAAGCATAAGAAACTCTCACCAAGGGTTTACTTCGGAACAGCTCTATGTAAAAATAAGTGCTTTGGTTATGAAGAAGATTTAAGAAATGCTAACAAAGATGTCTCCCCAGGTTCCTTCAGTTCTGGAGTTAATAAAGCATTTTCACATAAGAAATGCCCCAACAGTTCTCTGAACGTTGTGGTAGCCAATATTTTATTCCACTAGTGACACAAAGAATAAAGAAGTTCCCCCAAACTTTTTAATCATGTATTTAATGTACTGTTATAGCCTCTATCCCAGATTTTAAAACCAAACAAACAAGTAGAAAACCCTTAGTCTCACTAAGCTAATTCTTTTTTCATCCCACGTTGCTTTGAAAGTCATATGCAACTACTAGAAAGATTTCACAAGCTAAGCAAAATAACTCTATAAAAAGGAGAACTTAAGATGGAAATATCTAAAGTTCCTGTTGAGTAACAGTGTTACTATTGTGAGCAATGAGAATATCTCACAAAGGACTCAAAATATATTGTGTCATGTTCAATAAGCAAAAGTATTTTATTCCTCATGATTCCTTAGCCAACAACCTCAACCCCAGATGCCATGACACAGGAGAGGAGTGGTGCTGGCTTAATTTAGATCTGATTTATTTCATGTATCATCAGGAACAGATAAACCTGCGTAATAGACAGCATATGTTGGCCTTAACCAACCATGTGGGTTCTGTTATATGAAAAGCAAATGTTCAGAGTAACAGAATTCATATTAATGTGTTTTACGAAATCAAAGTCAGGAGCTCCTTTTGGAGGAGCTGAATAATCACAGGTCTTACTGTAGGCTAAGTCTCACTTATTTCAGGTAATAAAAGAGACCCGGTGGTCTCAGGTACTGAACTCTACAGGTCTAATAACCAAACCTGTTTGTCATTCTTCACATAGAGAGCTCCTCTATGAAGAAAAATACATTTAATAAAAACTTCAACTAGTCTTAGATAAGAAAAATGGAATTACATAGAAGATAACCTCCACTGGTGGTGCAAAACTCTTCCAAGACTTATTCACAGTTACTCTGAGTTCCAGTTGCTTCATTTTATTTTGGAATCGAATGCCCAACTGCAGAAATCATAATAAGCAACAGGAATCTGGGAAAGAAGTTTCCTTTAAGCACAAGGGACAGGACAATTGTGTTCAACTCCATCCAAACTTTTGCTACTGGAGACACATTTATGATCACTTAAAACTCTTACAAATTCAAAATGAATGTTTAAAAATTATTCTACAGCTACCCCAAGAGGCTAGTTTTCCTAAAACCCCATATTCTGATCTTGCCTTTGATCTCTGGAATCACATTTACTCGTATATCACAGGCACACTTTTCCATACTTACTGTCCTGCTTCTTGGGTCTGTCTGTCTTGTATCTCATTCTGTCCCACTACGACAAACAACAGCTGCCAAGGCTCCACTCTCCCCACAGATGAAACATGAAAGTTCTTTTACTTTTTTTAAAACAACTCATTCCTACAATGGGCTGGCAGCCAGCCTGCTTAGAACCAAGTGTTCCATTGTTGATATTTCTTTAAAATAGAAATAAATCTGTCCATTTAATATTAATGTGTACTCATATCTTTAGAAAATCAGTATGAAGTGCCTTGGGGTTCTATCATTTTAGCTAACAAAGAAGTTTTCAGACATATCCTGTGGCTTTCCCCATCATTAAGCCATATAAATAAATCCCCTATCTCAGTGATTCAAAGTCTTAAATCTCTGACCTCATGGAAGAGCAGGGTAGGAAAGAAGTGAACTGAGAAAATACTAAAAGTCTTCTATGTTTATTTACAAAAAAGAAAGGAAAAGAAGCCACTAGCCTAAAATGTATTGTTTTTAATAATTCCATAACATTGAATGACTCCTTTAAAAAGTGGTTTGCTCAAGGCTTTAAAAACCTGAAATACTGTTTGCTGCTGAGGTCCTATGTCAAAATCTTGTTGTTGATGATGCCATTCATTTCCTAAAATAATTTATTTTCTCAAATATAAAAAAATATGTGCTTTTCACAAAATAATTCACAAGAATAAAGAAAAGTAAGGGGATATAAAGATAGCCTGTGATCCTTTCCTAAGATATAACCAGTGTTAATTTTTTTGATTTGTACACTTTCCTCATATATTTATACATGCATGTGTAAGTGTGCATGTCTGTTACAAAAGAGGATCATACAGTTGCATAATCGGCTTTTGACACCACTAATAAGTGCATTTGTACATTACTTTTTCATGACTGCACACTATTCCGTTGTATGCCTGTTGTACAATTTTAATTTTTAAATTGGCAATTAGGATGTTTTCAGTTTTTCCCTATTGAAGACAGTGCTCTGATACTGACAGTTGAAAATACATCTTGGTACACGAACCTCATTACTTCCTTAGGATAAATTTTTAGAAGTGAAATTGCTGAGTCAAACAAACAGAAAGCAAATTTAAAAATCTGAACCATGTTGTCCAACTGCCTTCCAACCAACAGTAGATGGTGGCGCTCCCTGCTCCACCTCCGGTTCTATTTTCACTGAGGCGACAGACACTCGTTGCATGTTTCCTGTGTGCTGGGGTGTGTCCTGGTGCGAGATAAGGAGACACGGGACTAAAACAGGGTTCCAGCCAACGCTGCCCAGAGCCCATCGTTTAGTAACAAGATATGCATGTCATTTAAATGCAGAGTTACAAAGGACAGAGTTCCAGCCACATGCGCATAGTGGATTAAAGAGGACAGGTAACAGTCATTAAAAACGTGTTAGATGCTTTCACATGTGTTGTCTTTTTTTTTTTTCTTTTCACTACAAACATCATAAGAGATGGGCCTTATTATTTTCATTCTACAGGAAAAATCGAAGTCCTGGAGCATTTAAGTAACCTTCACCGATTTGGCTGCTCTCGTCTCAGTTCCCTGTCCTTCCAGCATCGTGACCTAGAAGGGACGAGTGCACTTCTCTAGGGTCCAGTTCCTCCGTCTCTAACTCGAGGGTGAAACACGCCACAGGACTGTGGCAAGGGCTGAATCAAACAAGAATTATTGCAAAGCGCTTAGCACAATGCTCAGTGCGTAGCAAGTGCCCGATAGACATTACCGCCCTGACACCACCACTGTCCCCATCCCAGGAGAGCAAGGCCGCTTTTTGTTGATAATGCATTTCGTAATCACAATGATCACTTCACTGTTTCACTTGGGTCTCTTCAGTGTCCTTCGGGGACATTTGGCAACATCAACTTCTCTTCCTGAAGCTAAGTAATTGAAACGTCTCTAATGTTTCTTCCCACGTATTCCTTACTGATTCTTCAGTGGCTTTTGTGACCACGTGGCTTTCTCTTAAAGAAGTACCAGAGTCCTGCCCTTGGTTTTGGGCATTTGAAGAAGTTATTAAAAGTTGAGTTCCTCAGGCACAATGTAAAGTACATTTTTAGATCTGTTCTAGCCGCATAAGCAGTTAAGTCACACCAATATCTAGGGGCAGGAGGGACAGGCTACAGGGAAGTCAGGGAAGTGACAGGTGTAGAGTCTGGAGGTGAGAAAACATCTTTAGCTCTGGCAGTGTGCTGCCCAGTGGTTAGCGTCGGCCTGCGCACCAAAGGGTCGCGGGTTCATTCCCCACCAAGGGCACGGCCTAGGTTGGAGGTTGGGTCTATCCCCACCCCTGTCATACCGAAAGCACCCAATCGAGGGGCCTCCCTCACATTGATGTTTCCACCCCCCCCCCTTCCACTCTCTCTAAAAGCTATGGAAAAAATATCCTCCGCTGAGGATTTAAAAAAAAAAAATCTTTAAGCGGCTTCAATTGTAGCATTTCTCATTTACACAAATTCATCAAAATTCATAAGTGACACATTCTGAGCCTCTCAATTAATCTATTACACCAGATCATTTTTTCCATTAATTCTTCCAGAAATTGCTTACAGTCCAAGGCACAGCTGGCATTTGGTTCCCTTGCTCTAATTTTGATAGTGTTCCTAAATAAAAATAAGCATATTGCTCTTGCTTATTTTGGTTAGTTAAAAATATTTGCTCGAGAGAGACAGAGAGAGAGTTTTAATTTGTATTTACGCTTGCAGTATTCATATTAATTAGTTAGCAGGCTCTATTGGGGTTTTGGAACATGGGTAAAATAGTCGTCAAAGTATAACTATTCCAAATAAATAGTTTTCTCTCTCTTTGAAGTAAAAATAAAGAGATGTTCCTCATTAAACACATAAGGATGCAGAGAAATTATCTGCCTAAAAATGTTCAAGTAAGGAGCAGTGATAAATCTAAGAAAGGTTAAAACCAATAACTTGAAAATTTACTGCTCCGGGCATCTACTACCTTAATCCTTAACTCTTCGCCACCTACCTAAAGTTAGCTCCACAGAGTGTTTCTTTAGTGTGCTCACTAATTATCCTTATTAGTTGTTTTAATTTTAAGATTTAGGGTAAAATCTTTTGGGTGGAATATTTGTCCTAAATTCCAACATAATTTTTGTTTGTTTTCAGTGACTGGAGAGCTATGGATTACTAAGCCTTATTTATTACTATAGCAAAGAACTTCATTTAATTCATACTTAATGCAGTATTATTACATTGAGAATTTGTGGGATGCCATAAAAAAGACACATTCTACTTCACTAGAAAATACATACAAATGATTTGTAATTCATGTAATTCATGGAATAAAAATAATATTGTTTAGATCTGTTAGTATAATCATTATTAGCATGGACATTGGGTTTTTAAAGTTGCTTGAAAATTCAGATTGCAAAACAGCAATCCAAACCTACTCCTAAAAATGAATGATACTCACTTTTCTTTTTCCCACATGAAGTACGCTTTTTAAAGCCTGTCTGACCAGAAGTGAACCAAATTACCTAATTGTCATAAACATTCTTTTCCTAAAAATGAAACATCAACCTTGCAAATGCGGTATCAATGAATTCACTATTGGAAGGAGCTTGAAGGCCAGAGAGCTGCAGCTCAATGAAAAAAAATAAAGATTTATTTTCTCTAAGTGTCATATAGTCCTTCATTGACTTCAAAGCCAGACCCATTTCCAGTGCTCTAAAACATAAAATGCAGTACTCATGTCAAGTGGATTTTCTAGTGGGCAATTTATTTCCATCTGTCTTATATTGTGGGGCAGGTAGAGCACAAGATCTGAGTCTACTTGACAGAGAGATGAAAGATAGACCACTCTAAAGAGCTGAGTTTAAACAAGCAAATTAGAGTCAACACTTGCAAATTAAACAGAAATTTGCAAATTTGGGGAATGTCCATTATTCAGGCACCATCATATGCAAATTTTAACTTGCAGATATGGAAATTTGACAGTCTGCACTATATACAGCATAGAAATGATCATTCATGTAAAGAAAAATATGTGTGTGTATTTCTTGAGAAGCACCTTAAAGTTCAGTGTTATCTGTTGAAATTTGTTTTCCCTTGTTTCTGTAACCCTGTTTCAGTTGCCCAAGTTCTCCTTCAGTGAACACTGTTCCTTTTTAGCCTCTCAGTTACCTTTCCTCTGACATCCACGCTTCATTAAAGTCTGTACCAATGAGTAAGCAGAAAAGTAAATACTAGGGTGTAGTCATATGTTGGATAGAGGTTCTTGACTCATCATGACACAGTAAACCTGCACATAATTTATGTTGGTGTTATTGGCAGATTTATGTCCTTTGAACCTTTTTATAATTTTTTTTTAATTTTTCATTTATAGTTGGCATATGTTATATTAGCTTCATATGTGCAACATAGCAGAGACATTTATGTAACTTACAAAGTGATCACCTTGATAAGCCTTTGAACCTTTTTAATAAATGAATGCTTTATTTCCCTAATATAAACACTGTTGTTTGTTCAGATTCTTATAAAATATTTAACAAGGTACTCTGGTGTCTTTAGGTAAAAGTAAATTAACTTAGAAAATGAGACCAGCCTAATTAAATCAGGTACCATGTAGCTTTCCACCTGTCCATAATTATAGATAAAAACCAATATCTTAAACTAAAAAGAAAATACATACTACATTAATCAATTTGCGGGGCATGGTTAAATACTAAAAAATGGAGTGAATTTAGAATCAGATAACTTACCTCTCATGATTTAGGAACAATTGTTGGGAGCATAAAATACAGTTTTAGGGAATTAGAATTTGCTAAACAGGAACTTTAGCTTTCTCCTAGCTTGAACCTATATTTAATGGTCTTTATTCCAAGCAGCTTTTACTTTCTTATTTAAGTGTTCTACACCAATATTTACTGGACACAATCCCAGGTGAGTTTTCCAAATAGAAAACCTTTTGTAAAATTGATTTAGGGAAGGGAATCAATCCAGGTGAAGACTAATAATCTCTATCACTTTCTATTCACTAAATATCCCGTTCCTGCTTTTTTCTACAAATAACACATAATTGGCAACTCACAGGGAGACAGTCTGAAGCCCATTCACTCAGTGCCTGAGTCTCAAAGTCCAGCACACGTAGGTGAAGTTCAAGCCCGACCAGTGTCCCTACCAATTCCAAGTGCTGCTTCTCTTGGTCTGGAGACCAGCTAATTCAAAACCCAAATTACCTGCCCTACACACACACACACACACACACACACACACACTACAAAAGATGCGACAGGGCCAGGAAAATTACAGTGATACACTAACTTTTAGAAAGGAGACAGATGTAACATAACCGGCGGCCCGTGTCCATTCTGAAGTCCTGCTGAGCACGCACAGCGAAGGCTCCGTACCTGTGTGTGGCTTCAGTCTTCAGTCTTCGGCCTCCACCCTAAGAGCGGTTCTTTTTCTCCCTTTCCCTTCTTTGTCTGCCTCTGGCATAAGTCTCCTCAGGGCCGCACAGCTTCCTTTGCCTCCTTGCTCACATAAGGTTGTGTATACAAAGGTCATTTTCAGCTTCATACAGTCAAAGGCCCTTTAGTCTGGGCTTGTGGTTCCTTTGGCAGAACAGATCTCTCAGACACTTAAGAGGCTTCTTCTCTGTTTGTTTCCAGTCAGCTCCACGTGCCAGTAACCACACCCACGCTTTTAAATACCTAGTTTTCAAGTCTCCAGGAGCTCTTTGTTTTCTCAACCCCCTGCCTTTTTCTCTCAATTTAATGGTGGCTACCTGAAGCTTATCTGTAATAACAGGAGGGAAGACCTCACTTGTAAAACTTCCTCTGCCTTAAGTATGGTAATCAATTGAAGGGTTATGTTGAATGTTTGTTATTTAAATTTTTTGTAAAATTCTTTTGTGTGCAGTTTGGGGCTAGAAACAACTTGCTTTTTCTCTAGGAATCCACATTTCTAGATCCTCTTTATCTCTTCTCATTTCTGCCTTTGAACCAGCCAATTCTTGCCTGATTTTATAATACCTTGCCAAGCCTGGCCAACAGCAGTTAACACACACTGCTATGGTTCTCTATTCTACCTCATATACAGGAGCTAACAGCTACCTTGGTGTGTGACTTGCCTCCCACATCTGAGATGCAACAGTTTCATTGATGTTTTACTACTACATTAAATACATTTTCTTCTTTGTCTCCTCCAGGATCATTTTTCTTATACATATCAAGTTTTTTATTATAGTAGAGTTCCCATTCATAAAACTAATTTCTGTGTTAGAAGAGATGAGGTTATACTATGGTAACAAATTAACCACAGAATCTAAGTGGTTTAGCTTAACACAGGTTAATTTCTAGTTCCCATGAAATGTACAAGTTATAAGAGAACTCTCCTCCATATAGTCATTCAGGGAACCAGGCTATTGGTGGTTCTACTGTCTTTAACCCTGTCATCTCAACCTGTGGCTTCCAAGGTTGCCAGGTCAAGAGGAACTTGTAATCATACTTAGATGCCTCAGACTTGAAGTGACACATGCACTTCTCACAGCTATAGGCCACGGTCAAATACATGGCCCTGTTCTAATAACAAGGGAGACTGGGGAATATTTACATGTGCTTAGGAAGGAGGGGAAACCTGAATATTGTGGGGACTGGTCATTTATATCTTCCTGTATTTTTAATGTTCAGATAAACGTGGAAACATAGATAAGCCACAGTAACAATTCTTGATCACCATAATGGAGAAACCTTTGTCAAACCAATTATTAGATCATATCATAAGGGTGATTGAGAAGCAGGAATTTCATTCAATTCTTCAATTATGAAAACACCTAGCAACTAATAAAGTATAAAAAATAGCTATATAACAATCTAATTGGTACTTAATTTTTAAAAAGGCTCCATCAGAATTAATGACACCACATGGAAAAGAGATTATTAAGCAAAAGCAAAGTCACGAGCAGGAAATAAAAGTGGGGCTAGATAATAGAGGAAAAGAAATGAGTAAAAAGGGAAAACTGAATAAAAAACCTTCAGGAAAGATTTAAAGTCCTATAAAATATAAGGTATTATTTTTAATAAAGATAAATTAGGGGTTCATATAAAACAATACCTTACAGCTTCCAAACTTTATCATAGCTAAGACATCAAGGTTCAATACAATTAGAAGGACAGCAAATGATTCTCAGAAACGAGTATTCCTTAACATCTAGGTCAAGAATAAAGGCAGTAAGTATTTTAGTGAGAAAGTGATGACACAGATAATAAACTGGCCCATCTACCAGTCATGGTACAAAGGATGGTGGTAGCTCTTCTTAGGAAACGGACACTGTCCATCATTCCACCACCCAGGCCCATAGGGTTGGAGAAGAGGAAATAGAATACTTATAGACTGAAACCATCAGGACCTCATGAGGCAGGCAAAACACTTGAACTCAAATATTTCCAATAAATGTTTCAAATAAGAATTAAAATCCTTACTTACTTCATAAATAGGTGATTTAAATTGATAAAAACATTTTTTAAAAACTAGCCATCTCAAACATACAGAGGGGTCCATAAAGTCTTTCTATGGAAAGTCAGAGAGTGAGTATTTTAGGCTTTGATGGCCACATAATCTCTGTCATACCTATTCACCCCCCTGCTACTCTAACAAGAAAAAACAAACAATAGGACACATACATGAATGGGGCTGGTTGTGTCTCAATGAAAGTTTATTTACAAAATTAGGTAGCAGGCAGAATTGGCCTGCAGTCCATAATTGGCCAACCCTGATCCAATAGATAAAGGGAAAAGTAATTATAGCAAAATTATTAAATAACTGGTCAAAACAGCAACAACAAAAACTTCAACTATACTAGTAATCAAATAAATGCAAAGGAAAAAGAAAAAATTCTATTTTTTTCCTACAACATTATGAATAATATACCGTGATACGTGACTAAGAAGGAGGGAGAGCATATTGACATAAACTTCAAAAACTTTCTGGAAGTCAAACACATATATTTGTTTAGACACACACACATACACATAGAATTATAATTAGTAATTCTTACTAAGGATGTGCGGTGTTTGGTTTAAATTTTAAAACTCTAATTACCCCAAAAGCTACTTATAGATGAATCAGGAATAAGACAATACTTTGGGGTGGCCATAAAAATGATTTATTGAATAATATATGTGCACTTTCTTAGCCCCTTTATTTACCTGGAGAGCAAAAAATGTAAACAGTGGGAAAAGTCATACAACTTCTCTATTGGTTCTAAGATGTATTAATGCTGGCACCATGGTATCTCCTATTCAAGTCTTCTTTCTCACCTTCCATCATCCCATAGGTTGAGCAGCTTTCTGAAGAAATCATATTAGGCAATAGCAAGAAGCATGTACTCTAACCTAGGGACTGTCCATCCTGTCTGAAGGGTCCTAATATTCCCGTGTCTATGAGTCCAACAATTCTTGCATAAAAATACTTCCTTAGCACCTTTGAACTGTAAGTAAAATAACTGAAAGCTTCCTAGGTGCTAAAAACTGAAGATTCCACTAAGAAATAAAATTCATTTCTAATTTGATCTCAACTATTGTAAATAAACTGAGACACAGATTTATAAAAAGCCTCTGAACTAATAAGTCCACTTTATTCTATTTGAAATTCTCTTTTGTTCTTCCCTGATCACAAAAGTAACCATAGATCACTGTCAAATATTACAAAGAAAAAAATTAAAAAGAAAAAGTCATCCATGGTGCCAGTATACTTAAAGATAACTGCAGTTGGTATCATGAAGTATATTCCCCCAGATTTTGGTGTGTGTTTACCAAACTAGTTCTGCTAAACAAGCTGGTTTTCTATGGTCTATTTCAAATACTTAAAATAATACAAACAATTTTAATGTGCATAAGTAAAAATTAGCTTCTTCACTTCTAACGACATCACATTCCACAGGGAGTATGTACCATAAATCATTTATGCAATATTCCATCAATGGATATTTAGGCTGCAAAATTATTTTCACAGTGAAATATTCTAACATGAACATTTCCATACACATATTTGGGTTTGCTCTATTATTTCCCTTCAGGTAAATTCATACAAATGCGATTTTTTATGTTAAAGAGTATCTAAGTTTAACACTTTGCATTATATTATTAATAAATTACCCTCTAGAAGAGGTGTAATGATTTACTCTCTCCTTAAGTGTCCAATACAAGCATGTTAAAATAAATTATGGTATTTTCACAGATTGAAATACTATGTTGCAAAAATTAATGATATGGCCAACCATGCATAGGAGTATGTCAAGTAAAACAAGATACAAGATATAATGAGGCGTACCATTAATGTGATTTATTACTATGTAAATTATAATATATATAATATATGTGGGGAGTAATATGTATAGTATTACATATATATACACATATATATGGCAAGGAATACCACAACTGAAGAAAACATTGAAGTAAATTTTAAAATAACTTTTATGTTCTATATTTGTTGAAATTCCTAGAATTTGTGTATATTTTAGTTTTTATCTGAAAAGCAATACGTTAAAAGAATATTGGAAATTACAAAGCTAAAGAAATGTCTGAACACATTTTGTAGTTCACTTGCTATTACCCATAAAATTAGAAAACTGAAAACCCCTAATGTGCTCCAACCTGGAACATTTAAGCATACTAGGCTGAAATACTTTTTCCAAACAAAGAACTCATTTTAACTCATGAAAAGTCTTCCCACCTAATAGAAAGCAGGAGAAAACGTTCCTCTTCACAACTGAGAAAACAAATCCGAGCAAAACCACGAGTCCCCGAAAACAGAGAGGAAACCAGCTGTTAGAAGGAGCTCGGAGTCCCTGGCTGCAGGCATTTTGGAAAGCATTCTGAAGGGGAACAAACTATTAATAAAGACTCAATACTTACAGTGACCTTTGAGCAATTCCAGATGTAGACAGACATGGCGATTTTTCCACAAATAATAAAGAAGGGCCGGCTACAAGAAGTGACAGCCCGAGCGGGCCGGCAGGAGCTAGAATTACACGGGACACAGAAAGAGACTCAGCAGAAGTGAAACAGCGCACAAAGAACCCCGACCCTCCACCAAACGACCGGAGATCTAGTCTCTTGCATGAGTTTTTAACCAATTCCTTCATGAAGAGGAAATATGCTGTATTTTATATTTCAGGGGGCTATACTTATAGTTTTGTCAGTATATAATAAACTTATTCTCCATCCTATCACTACTCTAAGACTTTATACAGAGTAACTCATTTAATACTCACTTGGTAGAAACTGTTATTCATATTTTATTTTTAGAAAACTGAGGCACAGAAACTTAGGTAGCTTGGCCGAGATCATGAATCTAGAACAGGGGCCGGCAACCTTTCACGTAAAGGTCATTTAGAGCTCAGTCACAGGCTCTCGATTCTGTCACTGTGGAGAGCAGAAGTCCTCACAGGCAAGACTTAAACAAGTGAGTGTGGCTGTTCCCCAAATGGGTGGCAGGTTCCCTGGCCCTGGTTTGCCAACTTCTGATCTAGAAAGCGGTAAAGCAAGATTCAGACTCAAGTCTCTGACTTTTAATAACGAAACTGCCATACAACAAGAGAAAAATAAAATAAATGTGAATCTCCTTCTATAGTCTGGGTTCATTCATTCTCAAATATGCCTGTCCTAAAGAAACTGACTAGTTCATATAAGTTGCCCCTTATTGTGATTTCGTGGGCAAAAAGCTTTGAATGCTCAGAGGGCAGAGGCAAGGCAGGCAGCTCCCCTGACAGAACATGGATTTAACAACATTTTGTCAGGATGGATGTACATGCCTCACATTCGGGTAGGTCTGCTCCCTCTCAATTGGAAAGGGCAAGAAGGAGATGACTTTGGGTCCTTATTAGATATAGAAATATTTAGTTGAACAAGTCTTATGTTTTTTCTTAATTTCAAAATTATTGTCACTTAGTGAATTTATCTTATAAGTATAAAAATATTGGTCAATATAGTTAGACCCATTTTAAGTTGCTTAGAATTCAGAGTTGTAAGAAAAATATATTTGAATAACATTTAATTGTTCTTGAGTTTATAAAGTAGCATTGAAACATGATCAACAGTTCGAGTTCGTTATTTGACTGTTTAATAGTAGATCTTCAGCAGCATTTGAGAGCCACGTGCATGAGTTCAGAATGAATCATGATCATGTAAGGCTGCTACAATACTTGAGAAGTTATATGAACTATGGGCAGGAGAAAGGACAGTCTAAAATTTTAAACCCTCAATCTTAATGTTATTATGTCTCAGTTATATGACCTTGGGCTAATTCTCTTTTCATCTGAATCTTCCATAGGAAAATGGCAACCATACCACCTGTTAACTTACCAGGGTTATTATAAAAGTTATATTTTAAAAATTAGGTACCTTATAGATTTAAAACATTATATTTATTAAGGTATTCTTCTAAGACTTACAATCTATATTTACAAAGAAAAAGCTATTTTGTTTTGCTCAGAATCTTTGCCAGCCTGTCATTGTAAAAAAGCAAAATAAATTCAGAATCCTATTACCATTTCATTTTTCAGAACTTTAAAAGTGTTTCCTTCTCATTAGTAATCACCAACATTTCTAAATATTCTATCTCCTCGATTCCGAAACAATTCCTCAGGGACTAAAGAGTAAGTAACAATGACATTTAGAGAACACAAGTTATTTGTATTAAGTAGTTTATACAAACCAATTGACTAAAATGTTGGCTGGGTTTCTAAGACATATCATAAGAACACTATAATAGATTGTGTTATTTTTAAAAAATGTTTGCAGCCCATCTCTCAGGAAAGATTATGCCCCCCCCTCCATGGATGTCAGTGTTGGTCATATAACTTGTGAAAAGTTTGCAGGACTGACATGGGCCACTTTCAAGCAGAAATGTTTGCTTAAAACTTTTGCCTGGGGAATTTTTATAGTTTGCCAATTTTATTTTTCTCCTGTGTTATAAGACCAGAATACCCCAGATAAGGGCTGCTCCGTCTACCAGGGGTCCCAAGTGAACACAGCATGGGACAGCACTGAGACCAGCCCAGGGGACTATGCAGAGGGAGGGAGAAACAGAAATTTGGTCCTGCCAGTTATTTTAGGTCACTTCCCGCGCCAGGATAACCGAGGCTGTCCTACGTGACTAATTGGACAGTGGCAAAGTCCAGTTACACTCTGTATTTGACACTTTCATTCAAATAATTAATATAAAAATGGCTGCAGCATAAAACATTTAATTTATTCAGAAGGAAGCAAGCATTTGGATGTTTCCCACGGTAACACGGCTCAAATAGGATGTAAGATCAAGGTTTGTCTGCACTAAACCACAAAACTGTTGGAAGGCCTGCAGAATCCAAAAGGATTCTAGAGTTACCAACAGGACAGGAAGGCACAGAACTAGAGCATCACATCTGGAAACAATGCTGGCCAGTATTTAGCGATTATCATAACCCGAGAAAACAGGGCTCTCACCATCCTATTCTGTAATCACCTTTTTTCTTTTTCTTTTTTATTTTCCAAGAAACTTCAAAATTATTTTCAAGGACAAAAGAAATGAGTCTCAAAAATGCATTAGCAAAATTCAATAGATTTTCTAAATCCAAAGGCTAATAACAAACAAAGCATTTCTTCGTCGAGAAGCTAGGTCTTAATATTACACAGGCCATATCAAGATTTCTGTTTTTAATAAAAAGTGAATTGTGTCATCAATAC
Source organism: Miniopterus natalensis (assembly GCF_054644295.1). Classification (NCBI taxonomy): domain Eukaryota; kingdom Metazoa; phylum Chordata; class Mammalia; order Chiroptera; family Miniopteridae; genus Miniopterus; species Miniopterus natalensis. The sequence goes on along the minus strand of NC_142086.1, from coordinate 76,252,613 downwards.
TTTTTAAAACATAAAATCTCAATATCTGGCTCAACACATGGAACGTACAATTTCAGAGACAATGTTAGATATGCTTTGCAATTTCAGGAAATTACCAACAAAGTATCGGGGATACCCTGCCCTCTACTGTCCGTATTACATTTTTGCATGTTTACTTAAACCATTTAAAATTCAAGTTTTTTCCTTTCATATTTTAATATTTAAACATTCTGTTTCTATTCTATTTGCTGTTTCCTTAGAAAATGTAATATGTATGTTTTATTTAAATATTAAAGTTAATTAATTTTTCTGTACTTCACCTGAATAAAAAAACTCAGGATGTTTTAAGGCTAATCAGTCATTTGTCAACTTACAGTCTCTTGTTGTTCCAGACTAATTTCTCTTTATTTTTACCCCATCAATTTGGGAATGTTGGGCTTACTGTTTCATATAGTAAATGTTTGCTTACAGCCACTTGTTTTCTGAAGGTAATATTCTCCAGTCATCTAGCTTCCGCTGTTAATATCACTCACCTCTATACTCTAGTTGGCCTTCTTGGCTCCACTTAGCAGTTTTTCAATAAATTGTCCCACTAACAACCTCTAGTCAAGTTTTTAAGCAATACCGATTTGGGGAGTTTTTCAGAGTTTTGTGGGAAATCTCACTATTACATTTGCTTTCTGTTTAACCTGTGTTGTAGGGTTTTCAATTATACAGGGTAGGACAAAAGTAGGTTTACAGTTGTGAGTAGGTGAAACAGAGTTTATTTTTGTATTATTATTTATTAATTACTGTATTATTTTCCATAGGAACAACTGTAAGCCTATCTTTGTCCCACCCAGTATTTTGTTTCTTTTTGTATATGTCATTTCTTATAGTTTTTCTATAATGTGATCTCTAAAAGTTAGCTTAAAATATATGTAGATTTGAAATATATAGTTTACATCATCTGCATGTACGTCAGTGAAGAAACAAATTCATGCATCACTATTTAGCATTTCACATCATTTTGGTGTTCTTGATATGTGCTGATGTGGCCTTTTACAGTGATATTCTAAATTTTTAAAATTACATACATGTACTTGTCACAAAAAAGTGAAGTGCTTCCCCAATGTATTATATGTGCTTATTTTCAAAATATGTGTATGTTCTATTATCAATGTTAACATTAAATAGTAGAGAAATATATTTTTTAGACAAATAAATTTAAATAGAATATATGGAATAGATTTTGCATATATTCTGAAGTTCGTGTGCCTCTTGGTGTCACAAAGGGTCTTAGAAATTCTTATGTATAAGGGCTATTTTCTGAGCAGTCCATCTTACAGTAGGGTGCCAACTTTGGACACGCTACATATTTTCAGAGCCTTTTATATAATTCGAGAAACAAGCTTGAAAATAATGCATGCAAAGCATTATTGTTTTTAATTACTAAATATGGTACTACTCAAATATTATTTCCAAATTGATGTAATATACAAATGAAGCAGGTGAAATCTTACCATTAGTCAAAGTACCCCCATTAATTCAACCACATTTGTTTTCTGTCTGTAACATGCTTGGTACCATATTAGGTGCAGATGATAGAGCAATGAAGAGGTAGACTTAGTCTGAGGTCATCATTGTAAAGTCTATTGTTACGAGAAACTAACAATTATCAAACCAATCCAGTGAAGTGTGATGAGTGCTACTATAGGAAAAGTACAGCACACCATGTGAGTGCTCAATATCAGAAACATTTTGAAAGGCCCAGGCTTTTATGATTTGGCTTGAGATTACACTGTAGACAGAACCTTGAAAAGCATCTGTTTTATTTCTTAGCCCTGAAAATCACATCGTAACTCATTTGTTCTCCATGCGTTATTTGAAATCCTAGATGGCCACTAAAAACGGTTCATAAAAAATTAAAACTTATTAAAAATGTTAGTGATGATTTACAAACAAAGCTTGGTACAGATAGTTGCAAGTCAATACAGTTTTGAAAAGGCAGCTCCTGTTATGGACGGGTTCACTCAAAGTGCAGATTATTGGAGATTTGGTAAATCATACAAATATATCTGGTTTCTCTAGAATCAAGATGGAGTGAGAAAACAGCATTAAAAATAGGTTGGAGATGATATATGAACCAAATATATTTTAAAGGGGACTGTACTAGCTTAAAATATAATTTGGTGAAACATGGTTTTGCACAAATTTGAAGAGAATCATACGATACAAAGTTATCATGATTAGAGACTCATTAAAATGTAGGTTCTAGTTTAACTACAACCCAATAAACATCATCTTGCAATGAAGTGAAATGATCCAGTTTCTTTTTCTTTGCTTTCTCTTAACATAGGATGGTCAGGTAGCAAGGGACAGTGTGAATACACACACTTAGAGGCATGTGTTGATGTGTCTGGGCGTTCACCAAGTCAGAGTGAAAATACAGCTCACCTCCTGGCACATCAGATTTATATAATTAAACAATTTAAACTATATAATGAAACAATTTAAATAGATTACATAGAACACATACATCTGTATGAAATTTTGTGACTGGATATATGACTACATGGTAGACTTGTTTCTCACTGGCCAGGTCTGATTGTGGCCTTCTCTTGGGGGTACATGATTACAGATCATTTGGGTATATTTCAAGAGATCTGAAACAACTCAGCCAGGAACAGAAGGCCCGGGCTTGATGATCCCTCTTCCACTGAGTCCATGACTGTGGAAAAAGCCCTGAACCTCTGGGCTGTTGGCCACAGTGTCCAAATCCCTAAACTGGGATCTCTGAGGCCCTTAATACTCTCACAGTCTGTGTTTCTGTGTGGTTTCTGCTGATGTTTATTGAGTCTCAAGAGCACAGGAAATTCACTTTCCCAGTAAAAGTTTTTTAGTGCCCCCAATGGTTTTATTTACTGGCAGACTCGCTGAAGAAATGTGTATGGTTGGTAGCAGATGGGAACGGTGGACGATGCCAATGAAGGATACACACATACGAATATCTATACTTAATATTGTCTTATATTACTTAATCCTCTAATGTTTACTTTTGCATAAAATGGTTTCATCTCAGATTGTAAACTTTACATTGTAAGAATTAGATTATATTTTTATTCTGCCACCCAGATAGATAGTAAACTCTCAGTAACATCTTGATTAATCTCTAAGCTACCTCTTAAAACAATAAAGTAATTATTTGACAAATAGAATTTTTATCCGCTTTACTCCAGATAAAACACTGAAGTGGATTTCTTAAATATAAAATAGGATTTAAATGATACTTCTCACTTTTGTTCCCACAGCAATTATTGGAAAAGAAAGGTTAAAAAAAGAAGAGCCCGGCCAGACATGGCTCAGCGGTTGAGCATCGACCTAGGATCCAGGCGATCAGGGTTCGATTCCCTGTCAGGGCACATGCCTGGGTTGCGGGTTAGCTGATCAGTGACTGTATCATCACTGATGTTTCTATCTCTCTCTCTCCCTCTCCTTTCCTCTCTCTGAGATCAATAAAGATATATTTTAAAAAAAGAAAAAAGAAAAGAGTGAAATATTTAATTCCAAGAGAAAAGTGAGCAGCATTTTTGTTTTATTAATACAAAATCTCATCATTTTCATGTTAAACAATTATTATTAGTAAGTTGGTCCATGAATTATTAGCAAGGAAATTTTTCATGAGGAAGATGGCCTTTAAAATAAATCTTGTGTATAAAAGTATATGGATAAAGGAGTAGGATGCAACTCACAGAGGAGAAAACTGCCTGGGTTTTTAGGTATAAATATAACAAATCTCCCCTCATTTCACCTCTTTCCTGAGGGCCAGATTGTTCCATGAACTGAATGCATTCCAACCTGAATATGCTTAATATGAATGAATATTACACCAAATGTTAACAAGGCCAAATTCTGTTACCAGAAAAAATTTAAAATAAATAATCACCTTAAGGGAAATAGCCATAAACCCTGGCTTATGGCTTATGCTTCATTGAGTTTTTAAAATATGCTCCTCAAAATAATTCCACACAATTTTATCAAATCCTCAACACTCATTACTCAAATGGCTTTTAACTTTTTACAGCGATTCCCATAAAAAGATATTCTACATCATGGACAAGTGTATGCCTGTATGTATCTATGTACACATGCATATACATATGTATGTATATATGTAATGTATAGTTATATACATAAAATCTTTATATATTTATATGTGAAATTATAAAATGGGAAAAAGTTTCATAAAACAATACCTACTCTTACTACATGCTATACACTCTGGTGTTTTATGCTCTTTTCTATCTCCTTTTTTAAAATACTGCTTGAGTCCAAGGTCATGGATTTTGCAACTCAATAGTATATCATGCACCAATGCAAAATAGAAAATAAACAGGCACAAAATATTCAGTCTAAGAAACTGAAGACAAAAGGAGGAGAAGAGGAAATGGGGTGAAGGGGGGAAGGAAAAAATGGCTGAATGTTACAGAGAAAAGCAGCCACAGCACTTGGTAAGCGATACACTAGAAAAAGAGGAAAAATTACAGAAAATTGTCAGAGTTGATCTTTAAGATTTGAAAAAATCAAACAACCTTAAATATTTTTGCCCTAACTATCTCACAGATTCCCCATTACTTTCACTATGTCCCAACTACAGGCTAGATGAACACCAAGAGACCCCAGTGATATTTTAAATTATGGCATATTAATTTTTAATGTTATATGGAGAGTGTTTTATGATTCACAAATCTTGAATTAAGAATAACTATACATTTCAGTCAATAACTCTGAGAAGTCAAGGGCTTTCATTGCAATTTATAAGTTTCTATGTCCTCAACTGGCTCTTGGTTCGTAAGATTAGCCAACAGCTGTGCAAAGAGCATAGACTTCAGAGCTGGAAGATTGGGTTTTGTGCTTGAGTCCAGGTTTTACCACTCTCTAAAAAGGGTAAATGACCAAGTATGGTGGAAACTTTGTAAATCAAATCTCTCGGAGCGATATAGCTAATCCTCAACCAATTATAGTACCATGATATTTTCATGATCTTTTAAAGTTAGAAAAACATTGCCAGAGGGCGGCCCATTTATCATATGAATCCCTTTCTCCTTTTATCCCAATGATGGTAGGATCTTTTCATCTAACTTCCTACTGCAAAACGATCTCTCCAGAAAATTTGGCTTTTTACTATGCCTCTGCCTTTTTCAGAAACTCCCTCTTCTTTTCTGTAAGGATTTAGCAATTATCATCTTAAACTCTACCGTAATAAAAACGAAAATTTATTATTAGCTTACATTTTCGAAGGAAACGAATCAGGACGTGCTGCGTGGTAGATATTTCAGTGAAATAGATCTTGCTTTTTCTTCCACTAAGCTGATGCTTAGTAAAAAGTCCATGCCCCAGTGCATTTTATTATCTTCAGTATTAATTATTTTCAAGTTACTCTGCTCCTGTAGTTCTCAAGGCTAGATTTAGATCTGACTCCCCTGGGTAGCTTTAGAAACCTACGAGCTGATTCGGTCTCATTTACCTGCCCTGTGGTGGGGCTTGGGCATCAATTGTTCTCAAAGTACCCAGGTGATTCTACTGGGCAGACAAGATTCAGAACCACTGCTTTAGCTCTTCCCACTAATCAAAAAGCAGCTAAGAGGCTCAAAATTCAGCCAAGAGACTCAAAATTGGGTTAATCAACAGACTCAAAAATTACATCTTCACATTCCAGTGAAAGAGAATTATGACCATATGAAATATATGCCAAGAGCAATTATCGCCATCCCTGCAACAGTAGTCTTTCCCCTTCTGGATACTGAAGGCAACGTAAGAGCCATCCATCATCAATCCCTTCTTTAAAAAAAAATTAAAAATTAAATCCTTTCCTAATCACACAACCCCTTCTCCTCACCACTTCGCTTCTCTGTTTTTCTTGACAGCAAAACTCCTCAAAAAAGGATTCATACTGCCTGTTTCCAATTTATCATCTCATTCTCTCTGGAACTTACTCCAGTGGAGCTTTTCCCACTACCACCACTTCATTAAAACTTTCATTTCAAAGTCACCAGTAATTTGTATGATCCTAAATCAAAGGGTTAGCTCTTGGGCTTCCCACAGCATTTGGCTGCCGCGGGCAGTAGTTCAATCCCTCCTCCCTTCCTTGCCCACTTTCTTCACTTCTAGGATAAAGCTTTCCCAGGGGATATTCCTTCTCGATCCCCTTTGCTGGCTTCTCCTTTCCTGACCAAGCTCCAGCTGCTGGTGTGCTCAGGGCTCCATCACTGAACCTCCTCTCTTTCCTGTTCTCATTGCCTTTCTGATTGTTCATCAGCCTTAGGGATTTAAATATTATCTATCCACCTGAGAACTAACACATTTAAAACCCCAGCTCTTCTCTCCTCCCCGATGTCCTAATACTCAGCTGCCTACTTGACACCCCAGTGGATTATCCCTCAGGCATTTTAAAATGAATGTGCATGAAAACAAGCTCATTCTTACCCCAGGCTTGCTCTGACGCTGTCCTCCCCGGCTCACCTTCATCATCTCTCTAGCTCTTCAGGCCGAACACCAGGGAATCGCGTAGGACCGCCCATTCTTGTACACCCCGCACTCATTCTGGCGGCAGTGGCCCTGCCTTGGCAAATGTACCTGAAGTTCAACCCCATCTCCCCACCTCCACTGCTTCCTGCCGAGCCCAAGTTACGCCACCTTTCACCTAAGTCACTGCAGCGCCTTTCTAAGTGAACCCGTTTCTTCCCTTGCTCTCTACATCCACTGGGAAGCCAGAGGAAACATTGAAAATATGTATCATATTTTGTCTTTCCCTTACTCAAAAACAGCTCTATATTCTATTTCACCATGGGCAGAATTCAGAGAATTTATGATTGTTTTTTATAACACCCTGCGTGGTTTATTTCCTCTTGAAACTCTTTTCCTACACTTTCCCACCACGCCTGCTACCCCAACCACACTGGCCTCCATGCTGTTCTTAGAAGCGACAGATATGATCTCTCATCATGGTCTTTATATGGGGCTCTTTCATATGCTAGAAATGATTGTGTGACAACCCCCCCCCCCCAATATACACATGTATCGCTGATGGCTTTTTTTCTCAGCTCATTAGGGTCTTGTCCAGTGGTCTTATCTGATCAAATTATTTTAAAATATACCTTTAATAATTTCTATTAACCTTTTTTGTGTAGCTAATCCATAGCAGTTATTAAATTTGCACCATCTGATATAATGTAGATTTAATGGTGTGACTCACTCCCATAGAATGTACACTCCATGAGGGCAGACATTTTTAGTTCACTTATTTTTGGCATTTTTTTAGGTTCTATTTTTCAGCTTTATTTACATATAATTGACAAATTGTAAAATATTTAAATTGTACAGTGATGATTTGATATATGTATACATTTTGAAAGGATTCTCCACATTGAGTTAATTAACTCATTCATGACTTCACATATTTACTTTTTTTTGGTGAGAACATTTAAGGTCTACTCTCAGCAAATTTTAATTATACAATACAGTGTTATCACCTATAATCACCATGTTATATATTAGATCCTCATAACTTATTCATCTCATAATTGAAACTTTGTACCCCTTACCCACCTTCTCCTGTTTTCACCACCCCCATCCCCAGCACCTGGTAACCACTTTCCCATTCTAACTTTTTCAAAAGGATTTTACATATAACATTTGTCTATTTTGTTTATCTTTTCAAAAGTCCAGCCCTTAGTTTCATTGATCTTGTCTATTGTTTTCTTAGTCTCTATTATCCCAACTCCAATCTTTGTTATTTCCTTTTTCCACCAATTTTGGGCTTAGTTTTTCTTCTTTTTCTAGTTTCTCTAGGTGTGAAGTTAGTTTATTTAAGATCTTTCGTTTTTCTTTATGAAGGCATTTATCACCATAACCTTTCCTCTTAGAATTGATTTGCTGCATCCCATAAGTTTTGGTATGTTGTATTTCCATTTTCACTTGCCAAAAGATATGTTCTTAAGGTCACTTTTGATTTCTTCTTTAACCCATTGATAGTTCAGGAGCAAATTATTTGACCTCCATATATTTGTGAATTTTTCAGTTTTTCTTCTTGTAATTGACTTTTAGTTTTGTACCACTGTGGTCAAGAAAGATATTTTATATGATTTCAGTTTTCTTAAATTTATTAAAACTTGTTTTTTTGACTGATACATGCTCTATCCTAGAGGTTGTTTCATGCGCACTTGAGAAGAATGTGTATTCTGCTGCTGTTGGATGGAAAATTCTATGAATGTATGTTAAGTCCATGTGGGCTAATGTGTAGTTTAAGTCCAATGTTTCCTTATTGATTTTCTGACTGGATGATATATCCACCGTTGAAAGTGAGGTATTGAAGTTTCATACTATTATTGTATTGCTGTCTATTTCTCCCTTCAAGTATGTTAATACTTGCTTTATATATTAGGTTCATTTATGTTGGGCATAGAAATATTTACAAATGTTATATCCTCTTGATGAATTGACCCCTTTCTCATTAGGTAATGACCTTCTTGTCTTTTGTTGCAGTCTTGGCTTAAAGTCTGTGTTATCTTATTTAAGTAGATCTATCCCTGCTTTGTGTTGGTTTCCATTTGCATGCAATATCTTTTTTCCATGCCTTTACTTCCAGTCTATGCATATCATAAAGCTGAAGTGAGTATCTTGGAAGCTCTGTGTCAAGGGCAGTGTATGGTGAGAATGTGTCTCAGCTTTTTCTACCCATTTTGCCGTGGACATTTTTTACTCACCTGATGGGTAGGAGTCACTCAGCTCATTTCTGGTTTTTTTTCATAGGCAGTTGCTGCATGTTTAGCTGTACATTTGGTGTATCCATGGGAGTAGGAGAATTCAAGAGTCTCTATGTCACTTTCTTAGTCCAATCAGCTTGTTTTTGAGGGTTTTTTTTTTTGTGTGTTTTAATAGCATTAATCCCAGTGCTTAGAATTACTTAGGAAACATAGTTGGTATTTAATATTTATATGTTGAATAAATTAATGAAAAGTTTTAAATTTGTGCTGGACACTATCCTCTTAAATTTTTACCTCATCTGTAAATTGATAATCTCTAAATCTCCTTCCAGCTAAAAAGTTCTCTAACACCAACATGTGCTCAGTCTGCTTGACGACTCCTTTTTTGACTTACTAAATCCAAGTTAGTTCATTGTCCCCCTCTTTTCTGCTATAGTACTCTATTCTTACTTATAATATTAGCATTGTTCATAATATTTTTCCCAAAATTAGACCAAGAGTTCATCAAGGGCAAGGCGTGTTTTTATCTGTTTCCTCATATTCTTGCTACAATGTAGCTTGGTGTCTGGCACTCATAGTGTTAAACTTTCATAAATATTTCCCAACTGAGTCACTGAGACTTGTATAAAATAATGCTTTGGGGACCAAAGGAGAAAATATTTTTTTGTTTACTTTTTACAACATCCAGCTGAAGAGCATAAACTGGAGGGATATCTCTGTAGTGGGTCATCGAAGAGCTTGTTTAGATTTGTACAATTCCTCAGGCTTCTGTTCAGGTACAAAAATGAGACTCAAAGCCAACACACAGTCAGCAGGTTTCTTTCCTCCTCTATGATGTTTCTCTTTGGTGAAATTCAAAATCATCATATCCTCTAATGCACTATTAGGAGATTAGAAATCTCACTTAAAAAAACAGAAGCACATTTAATCCTGCCCAAGTAGTGAGAATTGACTTGAAATGTTTTCAGAAACCTATATTGCCATAAGCAAAGAAAAAAACGCCTCGTAGACACAGACAACGGCATGGTGATTACCAGAGGGGAAGGGGGTGGGGGAGGTCGGAGAGGGTAAAGGAGCATAAATGGTGATGGGAGGAGACTGGACTTTGAGTGGTGAACACACAATACAATGTACAGATAATATTATAGAATTGTCCACCTGAAACCTATATAATTTTATTAACCAATGTCACCCCAATAAATTATATAAAAATTTTTAAAAATAGATATTGCCATATTACCTGAATTCCCCCCTTTTATCTTCTATTTCAATATATTTAAAAAGAAACAAACTGGGAAATGCCTATCATTTTAACTGCATACTCTAAATCACAATATTTAAAGAAAATAATGAGAAAAATATAACGTTGTATAACGACAAATTTTAAAGAAATTTTGTCTGATTTACATGTCGAATATTAAGGAAATGGCAAGGAATTGTATTTATTTTGTTTAATTGTGCAACTACATTATGAATTCCTACTTCACTAGTCATTGTAATACAAAATATCATTGTTCAGTTATAAAAATGCAGCTCAAACATATTTGAGTCTATTATCATTCGTTTCCCAAAACTTATTGGCTATGCATAGAGAGTAAATCAACTTTACTCACAGTATGTATTTCCTCCTCTTTGAAACTGAAAATATCTCACCTTCATTGAATTAGAATTCTCTTTAGTTCATGTTTTATTTTTTTCACTTTTCATAACTAAAAGTACTGACTCGCCTTATTATATGCTTCAGATATATTCAAACAGTAGAAAAATTAATTATAATACTACTGCTAATACTAATAATCCCCACATCCTAACATATTTTTAAGTTAAAGGGATATCTCATTAGAGTTTTTTCCTGCCTTCTGACTCAGACTGAAACGTTGTTTCTTCTTGGGTCTTAGGCCTGCCTGTCAGTTCTCCTGGTTCTCAGGCCTTCAGACTTGGACCTGAACTGCATCAGAGGCTCTGCCTGGGTCTTCAGCCTTCCAACAGCAGATCTGGGACTTCTCAGCCTCCGTGATCCCATGAGCCAATTTCTTATAACAAATGTCTCTTAACAGATAGCTAGATACATACAGCTGTGTCTCTTGTTTGTTCTGTTTCTCCGGAGAACCCTGACTAATACACTGCTATAAACAAGAGAAAGAATTCCACAGAGCAACTAAGAAGAGAATGTTTAACTTAATATTAATACATACTTACTCTAGTCTATATGGCTGGCATTTGCAAGTGAAGATATGGCATAAGAGAACAAAGGCGAGTCCCATCTACGAAGACACAGTTATGGGTGCTAAAGTTGGTCCACTTTGCAGATGAATAGCATGAAATGCAGCGAGGTAGAACATTTTCAAAGCACCCAGCAAATCAGGGGCAGAATCGTCCGCAGCATACTTTTTTCTGAATTCTGGTCTAGTGTTTTATTCTTCACACTAGGCTTCTAATTTCATACTTGATTCTTTCCACACATCATGGTCTAACATGTCGAGTGATCTCTGATGTTAACTCCTACCCCTCACTTTGTTTATGGTGCGCGAATCCTACCTTTAGAATGAATATGTCCGGAGAATAAGACAGGTCCTTGAGCTAGACAATGAGGATATTTATGCTTTTAGAGAAGTTATAGCAGTGTAGGGGCAGGAGGGATGAACAAATGCCTCTGGCTCACGAGTCGAGTCAGTCAGAGAGAACTCTCTGTAGTCCGCCCAAGGCAAGAAGGGAGTGAGCACTGAGCCGCTGCCAAGATATTGAACCACAAGGAGGGTTGGGGCTGGGGGGGAGATGCCAAGGCCTACAGGGAGGCATTATTCCGGCAGCTTCCTTAAATCACCTCATCTTCAGAGAGGGCTCTGGTGACCTGAACATGACCAACAAGGGTGACACTGCCCCCACTAAGAAGCATAGTTTTGCTTCAAAAGGATTTGCCTGAATGTTCCCATTTGAGGCCCTTGCTGTCTACCAATTAACTGCTTCTGGTGAATTTTACCACTACCCTCATTCAATTTTCACAGTCCTGGGAGTCTTGCTCAATATTTAATGATACACTAGCTTGGCAAAATAAAAGAAACTGTATATTATTTTTCACTAAACACGTCTGCTTGCTACAGAAAAAAGTATGGAAACAAAAATAAGGCATTGTTTCAAATTTCCCTGGACAGCTTTTAAAACCAGCTGGAAAAAAATAATAATAACAAAGAATATTTTTTAATTTCTAAGAAAACAATAAAACAGTCACTTGGTGTTTATCACAACTAGTTATATGGTTTTAACCCAATCTATAATAAAACTTTTATATGTATAACTGACATGTTCAGGGTACTTTTTTCCTATTCTATGATTTTGAGCAAGATTTTTGTAGTTCAAATTATTGTAGATTTTTATAGTTGCATATTATGTTCTGATTAATTTTACATTGGATCCTGGTCAGAAATACATCTACCACCCATTACAATGGTCCCTAAGGGAAAAATCAATCTTTCTGACAACAAAATAGGTCATGAAAATTTTCATAAATATCCTCTAGTTAAAAGCAAGGAAAGCTTGTTATATGCCTCCACCACATAGAAAGGACCAGAGGGGCCAATATCCTAGTGTTTGCATTGGGTAAATCATTGAGATTTTATGAGTCCTTGGATAGATCCATTCCCTATGTCAGAACCAGCTGTAGCACCTCCTGTCCATACACAGGAAGGTAAACATTCAGGACTACTCATATGAAGTGTGACATTCTATTGTCAGTAAGCTGGGAATCCTAGGATATATTCAAGAGCTAGTTATAAGTGACCCTAACTATATACTCATTTCTGATGTCTCTCTTTGGGGATGAATGAAAGAGAAATTCCATCACAAATGGAATTGAAAGTTTAATCTGGATGGTGGTGAGATATCCAACAAGAGAAGCAATTTTATTAGGAATAAAATACACAAATATGAAGAACAAACTATATTAAATACACAAGTGTTATTTTTTCCAGAAGAAGCTGTGGTTTAAAAGGTGTCTGTGACATCTGGTTGTTTATTTTCTGACCCACCACTGTCATAATGCCATATAACCTAAATAAATACATCATAAAATTATGACTTAAAAATTAAGCTCTACTCAAAAACTTTCCTTCTCACCTAATGTCAACTTCCATCCCTGCCTATCACACCAATCACTTAATGGAACCAGTCTCTTAGTTCCTTGTCAAGAGTCATGAAGATCTGATTGTGAGGATTGCCGAGTGGGATTTGTAAAAGACATGAGATTTCATGAAGTCCATGAAAGTAATTTTTGAGTGCTGCTCTTACTATGGACACAGAGACTGAGAATGCACATGTAGTTGGCTTACACTAGTTAACAACAACAACAAAATAGACTCCAATGCAGATGACTATCAAAAAAGAAGACGTTAAGAAAAGTTATGAATCTGTATTTTTTCCCCCAAAAGATCACTCTCTTAAGAACCACGAAGATCAAACATGAAGTTACAGCCCACTTATCTTAAAAAATATGCCTGAGATTTTATATTTTGTAGTAGCCATACATGCTGAAAGAATTAAATCCCCAGAGAGTTTACTCCCTTTCTTATTGTGATCCAGATAACCTACAACCATCCGACTTCCCAAATAGCTCCCTTCTATGCAGACTCTGTACTCCTCAGTTTCCTCATCTACAAATGGAAAGAAGTTTTTCTTATGAAATTAAAGTAAAAACAGAAATTTGCTTTCTATCCTGAAAAGAGGTTCATCCAACTGGTGATCTGAAATATAGAACAGGGTTAAAGGAAGATACTGGAATGTCAGAGTGGAAGGTGAAGGAAAGAGAGATAGTAGTTTGAAAGCCATATTTAGTATGATATTTATTTGAAATTTTACATAACAAACAAAAAGTATTTTGTAGTGCCATAATGGTAAATCATGCAAACCACACAAACATAAAGCTATAAAATCTTCTTTGTAAGTGGTAATAGGAATTTGATATTGTAATTTTAAGAAGATTTATTATCATAACTGGAGAGAATTTTCTCTTAAAATGCATATATGTAAAAAAGGAGAGGGAAACACTGGTCTTTGTAAACAGGCAAAAAATATTTTAAAGGTAGGAGAAAAAAAATCCATTGGGTCATTTGATATTTGTTTGACCAAATCTGTTTACTCTCACCTTTTCCTCCTAGTAAAATAACAAATAAGCTGATTTAAAGGGTGGATCTATTTTTATATTTATTCTCCCACCTGGATCCAGGGCCTGGGCTCTAGAAATGACTCTGTTATTTAGTGAATTAAAATGGCCAAGGGAAGGCAAACACACACGCACCCTCTTTGCAAGCTCAAGCTGTGTCTAAGAAACCCTAGTATTTAAGGCAAGTCATATATTTACATTGGTCTTAACTATATTTATAAAAGCAGAGCAGAGTTCTTCCCTTGATTCTATAATTCATTCTGAGTTCTGGGGGGTCTGTATAAAGGTCAGCTGTCATAATTGTTCATTTATTTGGGAATGTATTTTGACATTTTTATTGAGATCCTGGGATTTTAATATAAAGAATATAAAATTTATTTATTTATTTATTTTACTAAAGCCTTAGACATACTAGGAAATAGTACAGGATTTAAGAAACAGAATTTCAAATCCAGAACAGATCTTAGAGATCCTCCAATCTCTTTGTTTTTATAAATGTGAAAAAAAAAAGCGCAGGAAACTAAAGTCCCAAATGCATGCTTACACAGTGAAGTTGCAGAGTAAAAAGAAGGCAGCAGGATTTGTAAGCCCAGGCATCTGAAGTCAAGTCATCACCCCACCACCACTCATGCCTGTGAGAGATTGGGCAAATCACTGAATCTCCCAAAAAGATATCGACATGGCTAAAATTAAATCATTTACCCATGCACTTCAGTTTATCCATTTACAAAATGAGGACAATAATGCTAGCTCTCGGTTTTATTGATAGAAATACAAATAATGCTAACAAATGCTTTAAAAATGCTAAACATTATTTTTATTTACTAAAAGAAATTCCAGAAATCCTGAACTTCAGCCCTTTGCTCTGAGTAGTAGGTCAGTAAGAGCTTTAAATGTCTACTTTAATGAAAATATCCTGTTTCTTAGTATCTCCCACCAGTGTCTTAATTAGGCCTAGATTACTGTTTGACAAAGAGTGGGTCTCAACAGTAGACTCAGGATGCTCCAGGAAAAGTGAGGCAAATTATTCAGGAAATATCATATACTATGGAGAAAATAGAGTTTAATAACATCCAAAAAGTTTCCAAAAAATGCTACAGGAAGGAAATCTGAGTATACTAACTTAACCAGTTTCTTTGGCACACTTAAAAAATAATGCCTATTAATATCCCCACAGATTCATTCACTTGGACAACCTCCTCACACCCAAAATGACAGAGAAATGCAGCTAAAGACACACATTAAATGAAATAATATGGGTAACACAAAAATAATGGCTTTAATGCCTTCTAAGGATTAAGCAAATAAAATATCAGTTCATTTATTTTTACTTTGAAAATTTCCCACACATGGCTAGGGGGTGGGGAGAGAGGGGACAGTACCATTTGCTGAATAGTAAGGAGGGTGAGGAGCTTTACCTTTAGGTGACCAAAATGCTTTGGAACTATATAGTGGTGGTTATACAACATTATGACTATACCAAATGAATTGTTTACTTTAAAATGATTCGATTTATTATGTGAACGTGAATTTTATGCTCAGTGAATTATGTTTTTAAATTTCAGACATGCATAAAAAGTTCAATTTCAAAGTATTACCACTTAAATGTTTCAAGTGTTATATGAAAAACCTACAGAAAGTTGCACAGAGTTAAAACATGTATTACCATAAATATCCAATCATTACATTGTACACCTGAAACTAATATAATGTTCAGTATACCTCAATTTTTAAAAAATGTATGACTAAATCAAGCATAAAATTTTTGTAATGGTTTTTAAACTATCTGCATATATTTGTAAAAATACAAATAATATTTCTTTTAAGTTTTGAAATTGCAGAAGCTATATAATAAAGTTAATACTGGGGGCAGGGAGCATTTTCTACAGGTAGCTAATATTTTACAGGCAGATTACAAACCATCACAAAACACATATTGACAGAGATTGAGCGTGGCTGCTGTAACTTAATCTCAGCATTCGTGATCTCAAGCCTCTTGAGTCCCACTTCGTGGTTTATGATACAGTTACATCACAATCCCTCAATAGAGTTACAGCTTTGTCACTAATCTCTCCCTATCAGTTATCCTGTAAGGAAGGAAGCTGGAAGGCACCACTAGGAGGAGGCAATGGCATGAGTGATTGCATTCAGTCTCTTTCCACAACAAGATCTGTAAGTCCCGGAGTGATAAATGACACCCAAGTTATAAACGAGCATCAAGGTCAGTAGCACCAAGCAGCCAAGAGTTCAAAGAAGAGTCACAATTCTGACGGGTTCAAAAAAAGGCCACACACGGCTGCATGCATCAGTAGAGATAAATCCTTAGAGAAGGCTTACTGCAATTACAAAACAGAATTAGAAGAGCCTGTTACTGAAGAGCTAAGATTTTTGGCCCGGAATTGAACAAAGGCTATTCATTAGCATAGAAATCATTCATTTTCTGGAAAAGAGATTAATCTAGTAACACTCCATGACCAGTTAAAAATCCTGGTGGAACATATCTTCAAAACGTTAAAGGATTCTTTGACACTAAAAGATATAGTGTAACTGAACAACACTGATTTTCTTCTTGGGCTTGGCGCCTTATTTTCTTAAATACATCTATAAAGAAAGAGTCTAGAAGAGACATGGAGATAAATGGCCTAATTCTTTAAAATTGTTTTAGGCTGTCTTCATCTCTTTATAAATTTCCTTAGGTGAACTGCATAAAATAAAAATGTGCTCTTTTCTTGTAAAATAAAATATACAAATTTTCTAACAACATAAGGGAAAAAAACACTCAGAGAATATAATAATGGAAAATTACCTGAGAAATCCCCTTGTTTGACCCTTTATGTAATGGAGACAGAAATGTTGAGGGTCTTTCCCAAGTTCATGTCTCTGGGAACTGGTGAGTTAGGATTAAAATAGTTGCGCTCCTGATGCCCATTCCTATCTTATTTCTACTTCCTAAAAGGTCCCCTCAGAGAGATTTTGTAGCATCTAGGTTTCTCATTGGATGGGCTACAGTCCTCAAGCTTTCATGCTCTATAGATTTTGTAAAAGATTTCAATAATCTTTTTGATTCCTCATTTATTTGTTCACGGGGATCAAGATGAATTGTCCCATGTTGGAAAAGTTGCTAGCCCATTACAATGCACAGCTGCAGAATACAAGGGACAGTCACTTAAATCTCCACTACTTCTGGGAGAAAGAAGCTTTAAATACATGTAAAAATTATGAAAAGGTGTGCTTTGGTGGGAGAGTCAAATCAGAAGAAAACACAATCACTGACATGCGCTGAGTACTCCAGATTCTAGAAAAAAATATAGTCTACGGGAAATCCTTCTACAGCCACTTCAAAGAGCGTCTAAGTTCTTTCCTTGTGCTGGAATGTTCTAATCATTATGACTAAAGAAACAAAGTTGCAGGAAAATTAATCACCTCCTCTGATAGAATCAGACTAAGGTAAAATGGACCTCAAATGCCCCAGGACTTTTTGGGTCACCTTTTCTTAATCTGAGAAAGTTCCTTCATGAATATGCAAAATATAGAATTAATCGTTATTTCTTTACTCCACGAAGTACATTGTTCATCGTAACTAATCATGTAATCAATGCTGTGTGTACAGCTTTGCTTTCCTTTTTACTGTGAGTTTCCAGAGAAGCTATTCACCCTCCTCTCTAGTGTCACAGTAAGTGCTTCCTTTAGACCTCTCTGAGCCAGAAAAATCTGTGTTCCATTGTCATGGGGGAGATCACGAATAGAGACATAACCTGGACAAAAGCACTTTTAACTTAATTAAAGCTAACATTGTAATGAGTACATTAATGCTCTAACATTGTTGGCAATCAGCTGGAGCTGAGAGACATTTTCTAAACCTGTGGTAGATTTTATTGTTGCTATAATGGTTTTTACCATAATGAAATTTAATGCATTACCAGGAAAAAGCCATGCCCTGTGGTAGGGTGCTGCTTATATTTCAAAACACGTAGCGTGAAGCTACAGTGAGATCTAATAATAGAAATGAACTTACCTAAAGATGCATTGATTTTTATATTAGGTCATGTTGAGAATTTACAAAGAACATCTAGTCCATGAAACAAGAATCCTCTTGGGAATAGCATTGACTGCAAGAAGGGTAATATTAGGAAAATGGAAATCCTCTCCTCCCGGAATGGTGTACGTTCCTATAATGGATTAAGTGCAATAGGTAGTTTAGAAAAGGTCATCTTTCAGCTAAAGGATACATTTGATAAATTTCAGTAGATTTAATCACCCCCTGAGATTTGATCAACACAACAATAAAGGAGTAAGAAATATCCATTGCACCCGTATAATTTGCTCATTCAAAACACCTCACACATCTAATTTGCTTGTTTCTTCTGAAATTTTAAATATTATTTGTATTATCATAACCTATTCAATAAAGTTCTTCAAAATAAAGTCCTATCACTTACATATATACCCCAATCATTGCATGGTTTCAAAGAAGGTGAGATTTTCTCTTGGACAGAATGCCTGGAAGGAGAAGGAACAGAGAATTCAGGAAGCATTTGAATATATCTTCTACGGAACCAGAGATCTTCCCTAAGGTAGAAGATATTTTCTTATGCCCATGTTCTTAGACAGTTGAAATCAGCGTTTTCAATACATGTATATATTCAAAACACTGTGCTCATGGTTTTCCTCAGAGTAGTGCGTTCCGGCATCGTCATCATTGTACTTTATGTTCTTCGTCCATGACCTCTATAATGACCTTAATGTATTTTTAAAATATTGGGTTAGAGTGTTCATTTCCTTGAGGCCATGACTCTTGAGTATTTTCCTCATGTGGAGGGATACTCTGGTGCTCCTTATTCTCTTTTTTTTTTTTCTATATTAAATTGGTATGAAATTCAGCTAACTTTTTCCTGTTGCTCAAATCTAAGTAAAATGAGTTTTCAGGTCATTTTGGAAAGAAGGGAGGACCCTGCTCTCTTTTCCAACTTAGTGGCTTTCGAGCGCCTTCTTTTGTTGTTTTTCTTTTTTTTAATATTCTTTTTTTTTTTTTAAATATATCTTTATTGATTTCAGAGAGAGGAAGGAGAGGGAGAGAGAGATAGAAACATCAATGATGAGAGAGTCATTGATCGAGCCCGCAACCCGGGCATGTGCCCCGACTGGGAATCGAACCCCTATCGCCTGGATCCCAGGTCGACGCTCAACTGCTGAGCCACGCCCGGCCGGGCACTTTTGTTGTTTTCCTAAAGTGATTAAAATAATATGAAGTCCTACTAAGATGGGCTTCCTTTGCTTCCCTTTCTCGTGTTTACTGAAAGGAAGGAGCAAACTACCACCTATGGAACAAAGAGGGACCTTTGGCCTGTTTTTGTACTGCCCCAAGCTAAGAAGGTATTTTATGATTTGGGGTTTTTTAAATTCAGGAAAGAAGGAAGGGAATAAAGGAGAAAGGGTGAAATCAAAGAAAAAATACCACACTAGGAGGGATTCTCAGAACTGCATATAAACGCCACCAAAAATCTTGATCAATCCCTAGGTATGCCCAGGGTGGGGTGTGGGGAACTTTTTGTTCACAACATCAGGAGTTCCACTGGTGAAACCTGAAACTGACCCCGTATACAGAGGACATGGAGAAACCAAAGAAAGAGGCAGACCCCTCCACATTGGGAGGTGACAAGTTTAACAAGCAAGAGAAGTTGTATACCAGGCTTTTCTTGGGCAGCCACAGGATGAGATCCCTGCACCTGAGCACCAGGATTGTGAGTTTATATAAAGATCTTAACGGGGTTCAGTCACAGTTTGATGGTCTCAACAACACATTACTTTCCCCAGGCTGTGTCCTTGAGGTTGCTCCTAGTTTGGGAAATGTGGGAGGAACATATATTCCAAGGACAGGGGAGGTGGCGAGGACCCTCAGATTGCCCAGGTCCAGTGGAGGTTTAACCCTGGGTTGAGTCCTCTTGATGAACTCCTCCAACAGCTGGGAAGGCTAAAACAACTAACTGAGCAGTTTCACTAGCTATCTATTTCAGGGGAGACAGCTTGGAATTTAAACCCAGTTAAGTTGACTGAATGCTAGAACAAAAGTCAGCACTCTTCAGAAGAAGTTTACAGAACCCAGAGTCTCTTGGTGAAAAAAAGCAGATAGTGGACCAACCCTCCCCCAGCACCTCAAGAACCCAGATTTGGAATTAGCAGACAAGAATTTTAAACATCTAAGATAAATGTGCACAAGGACTCATGGAAAAATATACACCTAATGAATGAATGAGGGAAATCACAGCAGAGAAAAGGAAAATCAAAGATTGAAATGAAATATCTAGGAACAAAAATGGAATAGTTAGGACCAATATTTTAAATGAGAACATTACTGGATAAATTGAACAGCCATTTGGAAATGGCAGAAAAATAAAACGAAGCACATTTCTATTTCTGGTTATTAATAATAATTGTTGTTATAAATAGTAATAGTAATTACTATTTTTATTATTGTTCAATACACACATGTGTGTTAAAATATAAACATTAATGATGAAATTACCAGCTACTGTAAAGGTCTGTTTCTTTCTAAATACTAGGTCCTGGCATGCTATGTGGGACCACTCTCCTGCGTATCAACTGAATAGATTACCTTGTACAGATTGGCACAAAAATAGAGTCTGTCATTGTCTGTAAACCCAGGGGGAGAGAAAGATCTTCATCTGGCCCTCATCAACAAAAACTT